>NC_047570.1:27840000-28500500 GCF_011004845.1 Esox lucius | reverse complement strand
GAGTGGGAGGGTGTGATAGAGAGAGGGCTGGAGAAGAGGGACATTAACTCACTGTGGTAGATACACATTCCCTACGCAAGTCTTCTTTCCCTCTGCCACAAAACAACATCTGCCTTTACATTCCTGTACATACCGTACCTCTAACATCCAAACAGCTTCACCTAAAGCAGTAGCCGAAGGCACCTTCGAGAGCCCGGATTGAAAATGTCACAGGATAGTACACACTGACAGACTAAAAAAAAAAAAAACAGCAGTAGACAATACAACTGTGGTTGGTGGTGTTCTTGTGTGTGTCAGACAGTGCTTTTGATTAACTACAGTCAACATGGTGCCTTACTGACCAAAGCCCACTGGAATTCACCCAGAACTGGCAGATATAATTCAACAGCAGGACAGGGGCATACAAGCTGAACGTAAGCCCAGAATGGAATCTAGCTCTTTCAGGGTTTTGGAAAGGGGTGTGTGTGTGTGTCCTCCCCTCTCTCAACCGTAAAACGACCAGTTCTGTGTTAAAGCGCCTGGCACCACCTGTCCTCCCCATACTACACCACACCACACCACACCACACCACACCACACCACACCACACCACACCACACCACACCACACCACACCACACCACACCACACGGGAGGGTGAACACCATAAATAGCAGCGGCTTGACAGTTAACATGCTGGTAGGTGGGAAGAGGGGATGGGTCTTGGTACACTGCAGTGCTCTGATACATAGTAGGCCTCACTAATGTTCTGTCTCGCACAGTTCAACTGTTCAGGCTCAGCTGTGATCCACGCCGGTTCCTAAGGCATACAGCCCCCAGCAGGGACCAATCCACGGTGTATCCAAACCTAGCATTTAAACATTCAGTTCTACAATGACTGCTGGTATAGTGGGCAGAATGGAGAGGCTAAACCCGCATACAGGCAAACTGGGCCTCGTCCTATACATTCCAACACATTGTCACAAGTGAACAGTTACATTAACATCTTTGGCTGTCAGCTCACAGGCCCGGATTACAGGCTTAAGATGACAGAGGAAACACTCCAGTTTGGTTATTCTAGGTGCTGGCTTGTAATGCATGTATTTTTGTGCATCCAATGAAGCAATGAATCTGCTAACTACTCTGTCCAGATGCATGTTTTATTAGACTGAAGGAAAGGCAGGGAAAGCTCAGTCAGCATTATATGAATAAATAGGAAAACAGGAAACATGTCCAACTGCATTCCCACAGTGACTAAAAAAAAAGGACGGATCATAAAGAAAATACGCTCACATGGTTGTCAACAATTATTATTTTTTTTATTACATTTAAAATAAACGTTGAGCAACGTCTACGTTGAGTAATTTGGGCTAAGCGAAATGGGGAGGGCAAGCATGCCAGACAGACAAATATTGCTTGTGTGAGAAAAGATTTGTCATTCTGCGTGACATCTGAGCAAAAGCTCCAAATAGAACTAGTCCAGAGGCTGAGGAGTTCACAGTCTAATAGCTGTCACCAAACAGACCCTTCACACACCTGACACTTTCTGAGTCCCCAATGGCCCACTTATTCCTTACATAGTGTACAACTCTTGATCGAATCCCTATGGACCATTGTCAAATGTTGTAAACCACATGGAGTAGGAGTGTTGATTTTAAATCAGTTTGGGCTTGTATATCAGTGAATTACATTATTACACTTAGTTCTCGATCATCTTTCTTTTTGAGTTACTTTATCCATACAAAGCACCACACACTAGTTTAAATAATTGTTTAAAATCCTCTCTCTGTACTTGATTGAGCTTGCCTAGCTTACAGACTAGTTACAAAACAGCCAACCCTATACAGCTATCACCCCAGACAGGCTAAAGCAAACGTTTAATTTCTACTCTAACCCACAAGCCATGCAGGACTCAATAGAACTGAGTGGGCCAGACCAGGCACTAAATCCAACCGGGGTCAAATCCACCCTGATGATTCCTTTTGTAAACAGAAGATCATTAACAACTACCACACAATGGTCGCTATGGTGTTTGATTAAACAGCTAGTAATAACTAATTTTCTAAAGATACGGCTGGGTCCACACAGCACAACGCCTAGGCAAACCAAGACATGAAGCTCTTCTCCGCTATAAAAGAGTTTCTGAGTATGTTTAGAAAACAACGAGACTGCTCTGTAGCCCTCTACGGAGAGGAGCTGTATGATGTTGTGACTGGTGGCAGGAGAACAGAAGAGCCAGTAGCCCATTGCATTGCAGCAGGTAACCATACACGCCACTGTTTCAGCTGAAATACATTCTGAAAGACACAAACACTCACACCGGAACCCGTTGTTATGACTACAAAGGGGTTTCTGTGGCAACAGCAGGAGATACTGAACTCAACAGGGACTTAGTCACTTCCTGTCTTATTTACATGTTCCTCTTAGTGTTTAAGTTAAGTCCACTGGGGGACCTAGTAGAGTGTGACTTTGACCACATCGGTGTACATGTGAGGCCTTGATATCCCCAGAGCAGTCGTAAAACCTACAGAAAAATAGGTCCTAGACAAGATGTGGCAAAATATGGCACAAATCCACCCCACAAGTGATCTTTTTTCTCAATCCAGAGTTTGGAGTCTATAGTTCAATAGTTCAACAAAGACATCCATTTGTCACATTCTATAGTTGTTAGGAAGACACAGCTGACTGGAAATTCCACGGATGGGACTTTTCCAATTGGTCATTTTTAATACAGCGTAAACGGCTAGCACATCGTCAAGACGGGAAACGCGTTGCAAAGCAGTGTCAAGAAGGTCAGTGTTGCAAAGCAGAGGATCACTGATTCCCAGACAGTTACCAGCAACACGTTACGCACGTCACAGGGGGTTTACCAGACAAAAGACTGCACTCGTAATGAAGAAATGCATGCACACACATGCATTCTTACCGTTTGGCCTCCTCCAGATGACAGAGGTACTCGTAGGCCATGTTTTGCTGTCGCCTCTCATCCATCTCTTCCGCCGTGAGACGCTCCACGCCATCCAGAACAGCTGGAAACCAACACAAACACCCTGAATACGAGCTCATAATAACAACCAAGCTCATGATTTATCTAACAGTTGAGTCAAGCGCATAATCATATTTATATTGTAAACACAAACACACAGACACAGGATGTCGTATCCTTACATAAATAGACACACGACATCCATACATAAATGGACACACGTCGGGAACATCACAAAACCATGCAAAAACATTCGCTATAACTTTACAGTAAAACGTATTACTTCGCACGAGCAACTGTATGATAAAGTATTATCCAGCCAAATACTAAAACTGGGCGTTTTTAACACTTCTGTAATTAATTGGAAATGTCTTAACACAGCGTAAATTAATTCCCAGGCGTATTCAGTGCAGCAGTCATGTTGAACCTTCCCAGTGTAAATCTACCCTTCCAACTGGGCCGGTAGCCAGGTTTACACTAACCCAGCGTTTACCTGGCATATTCCAACATTCATCGCCAAACTGTCTACTAAAACGGTTGCAAGTTTGCTTGTATGATAATCAAATACAGTCGGTATATGTAGGCTAGCCCACACCAACATTGTCCCAACACCCGTTTGACATGAGTCATTTCTGTGGAAATGGCTTTTCATTCACTTCTTGTGCTCCAGTAAATTCAGAAACGTATTTGCAGAGATTGCAATTGTCCGATGTATGCTATAAAAGGATAGGCAAGGGACTGGATAGGCAAACATCTTCCAGCCTGAACGATAATGTTGCTGGACGAATTTATTATCAGGCTGGGCGATAAAAAAGGTGACCGGAGCGCCCGAATTACAAAGGCCAATTGTGTCAGGTTCCTTCTGGCCACGGTCACTAAACTCGTAAGCCTACAAAATAAATATATTAAAACCCACATGGCCATTAGACTTAAACTTTGTTTTTTTGATTTTTACTTCATTTACCATTATGGGGTAAATTATTTTTCCACAAATTCAAATAGGATAGCATAGACTGGCAGCAGGCCTTATTATTGGATGCAGCTAACAGTCCTGTAACGCCGAGCAAAGCGGTTCCCACTTTGACAAAAGCTGACGGATATAGTTATCCCCAAGCCCTAGTAGGCTACCCAATTATTTATAATAAAACATGTACATGTTGTTACTCAAAAATCAATCTCTTTTCATTACCAAGTAATAATAATAATAATAATATGTATGAACGTAGCCGAATTAATGATGGGGTAGGCCTTTATGACTACAAGATACTGATACACATGCTATCAAGGGACTCCAATTAATCGACCAGGTAAGCCAGTGACATTTGATCTCGACATTTTCAATTCTTCATGACAATGTTCTTTATTGTGAAACGCAAACTAGGTAAAGTGCAAAGCACGCTATCCTGATTCAATGTAGTAAGACAATTTCAATGTTATAGTTGAAATTGAAAACGCGGAAGTCCGACCCTACCACGCTGTCAAAAGTCAAACCAAAGTCAAACATATGGATAGGCCTATAGAACGAAGCATTTCACATACAATTAAAATGTTTGAATTAAACAAATAGCCCAAGTGTTACTAATGCAAACCTACGTAGGCCTAAGAGACCCCCCTCTCTTGCCCAGACTACTTGGCAAATCAAGGTGAGCGAGCAGCAAAAGTTTTCAGAAAGGTTACTTACACCCATATCTCGGCCAAAGCCCGTCTGCCTCGTCTGAGGTTGACATCTTCTCTGAATTATATTTATAATCCTCACTCCAGGGCTTGATTAATTAAGTTATGGCCAAGTTGAGATGATAGCCTACTACTGTTTCGCTTCGTTCTCTTTGCAGGCTATCTGCTCTGAAAAAGTCGGGAAGGCGTTTCCGCCTCCTTGTTGCTCCACAGCACGGTTTGAGAGTAGAGACTTTTTTTACTTCTTCAAACTTCACTGATGTCACCGGGGTGTGTGTATATGTGTTCCTTCCTAAATCCTAAAGTATGCGTTCCAGGAAACACTTATCTGCAGCCTCTTTGCAAAATTGTAGGCGCAGCGCCCTCTGCTGCACACAACGGAGGTTCGCACAACACTACAAATAAAGAGCTGAGGTTGCCTCCACACATGGTAATTTAACTACTCTGAACAAAATTATAAATGCAAAACTTTTGTTTTTGCTCCTATTTATCATGAGCTGAACTCAAAGATCTAAGACTTTCTCTATGTATACAAAAGGCCTATTTCTCTCAAATATTGTTCCCAATCTTTCTAAATCTGTGTTAGTGAGCACGTCTCCTTTGCCAAGATAATCCATCCATATCAAGATGCTGATTAGACAGCATGATTATTGCACAGGTGTGCCTTAGCCTGGTCACAATAAAAGGCCACTCTAAAATGTGCAGTTTCACTGTATTGGGGGGGGGGGGGGGGCAGGGGGGGTCCAAAACCAGTTTGTATCTGGTGTAACCACCATTTGCCTCACGCCGTGCTACACATCTCCTTCGCATAGAGTTGATCAGGTTGTTGATTGTGGCCTGTGGAATGTCCACTCAATTCGCGGGAAACAGCTCTGGTGGACATTCCTGCAGTCAGCATGCCAATTGCACACTCCCTCAAAACTGGCAACATCTGTGGCATTGTGCTGTGTAATGGAACTGCACATTTTAGAGTGGCCTTTTATTGTGGCCAACCTAAGGCACACCTGTGCAATAATCATGCTGTCTAATCAGCATTTTGATATGCCACACCTGTGAGCTGGATGGATTATCTTGGCAAAGGAGAAGTGCTCACTAACACAGATTTAGACACATTTGTGAACAATATTTGAGAGAAATAGGCCTTTTGTGTACATAGATCTTTGAGTTCAGCTCATGATAAATGGGGGCAAAAACAAAAGTGTATAATTTATAATTTTGTTCAGAGTAGGAATGTTGAAAATTTTTTGGTTTTCATCCTCTCCTTCTAATCAGGGAATATTGACCTAAGGAAACAGGTGAGTGGAATTTAGTACAAGTTAGAAATAAAAAACACAGATGATTTAAATTTCTGTGATCAGAGATGAAGAGCCTTGTCCTACACCATATAATTTAACAGAGCTGTTCAACTCTAGTCATGGAGGGCCAAAACACTTTTGTTTTTCATCATTTCTTTCTAATCAGGGACTCAGACTTTGGACACCAGATGAGTTCAATCATCTATCAGGTAGATAAAAAGTATTTTTGGTGCTCCAGTGCTGGTGTTGAATAGCCCATAGACTCCTGGTACATACCAGACTGATTACTTTAACCTCTGTGCTATTATTGCAATTTTATGCTAAATCAGCATTTTGCCAGATTCTTTTCTGACTTTTTAAACACTTTATAATTACTAAAATAAAACAAAAAAAATGTCCTACTCTAATACAAGCCTGAACAAAGCTGATAAACAATCTCCAACTACCTGCCTTTGGTCAATGCTGTTTTTAAAGCAAGGCTGCAGTTCAGATTTTGTAATGAACAAGATATAATAATAAAGATAAGTGTGGCTTGCAGAGGATACATCAGCTATCCTTGTGTATGTTCAGTCAAATGTTGGATTTGGCAGGGGATGGGATGGGAAGGGTATATATTTTTCCAATAGTGCATTAAAATGAATATAGCTAGAAGGGTACATCTATGCCAACTGGGTTGCCAGGTGGCTTAGTGCTTCAGGCATCTGACTAGTGTTTGAAACATTCAAAACTAGTTTTCGACAGATAACTCTAATGGCTCTTTCTCCCCCGGTAATATTCCCCCCAAGTCATTGCTGTACATAATAATTGGTTCTTAATCTGGTTAAATAAGTGTAAAATAAAAGAAACTCTCAACTGATTGAATGTAGAAAAGCTAAATAAAAAGTCAGCTAAATAAAAAATTTAAAGTTGCATGGAAAACTTGCGCTTCATTATGTCTTGTCTATTATTTTTATTCTGTCTAAAGCACTTCATTGTGCTCTTCGTTTGATAGGTTAAACATTTATTAATTACTTAAATTAAATAGAAGCAGGAGAAGAGAAGCAGTCTTACAAATTGATAAATGTTTAAATAGTAATAACACCAATGACATAACAGTGTGTTAAAATTCAGAAAACAATTCAAAACCCTTTAATGATGAATTACATTTCGAGCACTGTGACATCGCTCGGTATGGCGCAGCTGGGGCCCCACCCTGGAGCCAGGCCCGGGGTTGGGGCTCGTATGCGAGCGCCTGGTGGCCGGGCCTTTCCCCATAGGGCCCGGCTGGGCTCAGCCCGAACGAGCGATGTGGGGCCGCCTTCCCGTGGGCTCACCACCGACAGGAGGTACCATAAGGGGTAGGTGCGGAGAGGATCAGGCAGCAGTCGAAGGCGGGGGCCTCGACAACCCGATCCCTGGACACGGAAACTAGCTCTAGGTATGTGGAACGTCACCTTGCTGGCGGGGAAGGAGCCTGAGATCGTACGTGAGGTTGAGAGGTTCCGACTAGAGATAGTCGGGATCACCTCTGCGCACGGCTTGGGCTCTGGAACCACACTCATTAAGAGAGGATGGACTCTTCACCACTCTGGAGTTGCCCATGGTGAGAGGCGGCGGGCTGGTGTGGGTTTCCTTATAGCTCCCCAGCTCTGCCGCCATGTGTTGGAGTTTACCCCGGTGAACGAGAGGGTTGTTTCCCTGCGCCTACGGGTCGGGGATAGGTCTCTCACTGTTGTTTGTGCCTACAGGCCGAACGGCAGTGCAGAGTACCCGACCTTCTTGGAGTCTCTGGGAGGGTTGCTGGAAAGTGCTTCGACTGGGGACTCTATCGTTCTACTGGGGGACTTCAACGCCCACGTGGGCAACGACAGTGACACCTGGAGGGGCGTGATTGGGAGGAACGGCCCCCCTGATCTGAACCCGAGCGGTGTTCAGTTATTGGACTTCTGTGCTAGTCACAGTTTGTCAACTGATCACCACCTGGTGGTGAGTTGGATCCGATGGCGGGGGAGGAAGCTGGATAGACTCGGCAGACCCAAGCGTACTGTAAGGGTCTGCTGGGAACGTCTGGCCGAGTCTCCTATCAGAGAGATCTTTAAATCCAACCTCCGGCAGAGCTTCGACTGGATCCCGAGGGAGGCTGGAGATATTGAGTCCAAGTGGACCATGTTCTCCACCGCCATTGCGAAGCGGCAGCTCGGAGCTGTGGCCATAAGGTCTCTGGTGCCTGTCGAGGCGGCAATCCCCGAACCCTGTGGTGGACACTGGAAGTAAGGGATGCCGTCAAGCTGAAGAAGGAGTCCTATCAGGCCTGGTTGGCTTGTGGGACTCCTGAGGCAGCTGACGGGTACCGGCAGGCCAAGCGGACTGCAGCCCGGGTGGTTGTGGAGGCAAAAACTCTGGCCTGGGAGGAGTTCGGTGAGGCCATGGAGAAGGACTATCAGCTGGCCTCGAAGAGATTCTGGCAAACCGTCCGGCGCCTCAGGAGAGGGAAACAGTCCCTACTAACGCTGTTTACAGTAAAGGTGGGCAGCTGTTGACCTCAACTGGGGATGTCGTCGGGCGGTGGAAGGAGTACTTCAAGGATCTCCTCAATCCCGCCGTCACGTCTTCCACTGAGGAAGCAGAGGATGAGGGCTCAGAGGTGGACTCGTCCAACACCCAGGCTGAAGTCACAGAGGTAGTCAAGAAACTCCTCGGTGGCAAGGCACCAGGGGTGGATGTTGTGGGGCTGTCTTGGTTGACACGCCTGTGCAACATCGCGTGGCGGTCGGGGACAGTGCCTCTGGGATGGCAGACCGGGGTGGTGGTCCCTCTTTTTAAGAAGGGGGACCGGAGGGTGTGTTCCAACTACAGGGGGATCACACTTCTCAGCCTCCCCGGGAAAGTCTATGCCAGGGTACTGGAGAGGAGAATACAGTCGATAGTAGAACCTCGGATTCAGGAGGAACAGGGTGGTTTTCGTCCGGGCCGTGGAACACTGGACCAGCTCTATACCCTCTGCGGGGTGCTAGAGGGTTCATGGGAGTTTGCCCAACCAGTCCACATGTGTTTTGTGGATTTGGAGAAGGCATTCGACTGTGTCCCTCGCGGCATCCTGTGGAGGGTGCTTCGGGAATATGGGATCCTGCGTCCTTTGCTAAGGGCTGTCAGGTCCCTGAACGACCAAAGCAGGAGCTTGGTCCGCATTGCCGGCAGTAAGTCAGACTTGTTCCCAGTGCATGTTGGACTCCAGCAGGGCTGCCCTTTGTCACCAGTTCTGTTCGTAATTTTTATGGACAGAATTTCTAGGCGCAGCCAGGGGCCGGAGGGTGTCAGGTTTGGGCGCCACACAATCTCGTCTCTGCTCTTTGCGGATGATGTTGTCATGTTGGCCCCTTCAAACCAGGACATTCAGCATGCACTGGGAAGGTTTGCAGCCGAGTGTGAAGCAGTAATGCGGTTGATGTATCGGTCTGTCGTGGTGAAGAAAGAGCTGAGCCGCAACGCGAAGCTCTCGATTTACCGGTCAATCTACGTTCCTACTCACACCTATGGTCATGAGCTTTGGGTCATGCCCGAAAGGACAAGATCCCTGATACAGGCGGCCGAAATGAGCTTTCTCCGCAGGGTGGCTGGGCGATCCCTTAGAGATAGGGTGAGCTCAGAGTAGAGCCGCTGCTCCTCCACATCGAGAGGGGTCAGCTGAGGTGGCTTGGGCATCTGTTTCGGATGCCTCCGGAACGCCTTCCTGGGAAGGTGTTCCGGTCCCGTCCCACCGGGTGGAGACCCCGGGGAAGACCTAGGACAAGCTGGAGGGACTATGTCTCCCGGCTGGCCTGGGAACGCCTCGGTGTCCCCCCGGAAGAGCTGGAGGAAGTGTCTGGGGAGAGGGAAGTCTGGGCATCTTTGCTTAGACTGCTGCCCCCGCGATCCGGCCCCGGATGAAGCGGAAGAAGATGTATGTATGTAATTTTAATACCTCAATAAATTATGAATAAAATAGAAAACATTTATTTTACATAAATTGAATGGTAAAATATCATCAGCATTGAAAATGTATTTGAAACTGTATTAAACCTATTGGGGCAATTTTGCAGACAGAACTTACTTTAAAAGGGGTCATTTAAAACAGGACTATGCAAATTCTGCTCAACTTCAGATTAATTAGCTATAGACTAGGCAGCCCCAAAATAAAATAAGGAACAATCAACTAATCTATTTGAAGCTTGATTACATTAATAATGTACAGTTAGTGCAGACTTCAGGATGTTAATAAAATCTGTATGTTAATAAAATTACAAAATTACTTGAGGATGTTAATTAAATTACATAAACATTGTGCGGAATTGGAGCAAGTCACCTAAACCAAAAAAAATTACAAAAGTACTCTACAAAATCTTCAGGTAAGAGTCTGTTTTGGGGGGGTCCACTTTTACAAACCAGAGATTGAAATGTTTAGCTTTCTTGTTTATCTTAACATTAGGGCCTACATGTATTTGTGACAGAAATGTAACACAAACAGTAGAAACAATTACTAATATCATTTCCATGTTTAATTTTTCTAAGAATTTGTAGAAAAACATAAAAGATCTGCCTATAAAAGACTGGTGGCGGACCCACAGCAAGACCAGAGACCACTGAGCAGGAGGACTTGTGGATCGGGATCATTGATAGCTAACAATCCCTAGAAAGTATCCCTGATGATGACCATTTGAACAGTTCAGATGGGGAACCATTCCAAACCTCATTCAGTGGTCTGAAATTCCTTCAACAGGTTTTTCCCCAGACTGCAAAAAAAAAAAATCCCTCCTCTGGAAAAAATACTCTCAGACCTAACCCACTGCTATTTCATTTAGTGGAATATTTGTTTTTTAAAAGTGATGTTCTCTGCAAGTCTTAGGATTTTATAGAACCCTGACTTGTTTCCCCATAAGACTCAAAATCCTTCTGTATTGTGTTTGCTGATTCAATCCTTTCGAGGAACATGTCTAGAAAATGTAAGATGCCAACTGACCAATAGTTGGCTGGTTGGTGGGTGAAAGAGTTTTATTTGTGGCCCACTGTGCTTTTCTGTTTATGTATGTGGTGGATTGTGATTTTCTGTTCAGTTTGGATTAGGTACGTATGTTTATCTTTGATGGGGTTTTTCTTTTTCCATTTCAATGTTTTCATTGATTAATCTGAGGGTTATTTGTTTATTAAGTTAGAGGTTTGTATTCCTGCTGAATAATTAGTCTTTTTAGATTTAGCTTCTGGAGTGAATGGTGGATAGATGACTTTGGAGATCGTAACTTTGATTTGGTGGTGCAGGAAGCTTGCGATTGTGTTTCTGAATGGGTGTGGGAGTTGTAGGTTGTTGCATGCTAAGCTTTGGCACAATGTGTTATTCTACATTTTGTAAAATGCAAGTTTTGACAACAAACAGTTAAAACTATGCCCTGATACTTGAGTTTTATACATCTAGTGGGCTAAATTATATATAACCACAGGCCCCAAATAGGAAGCAAAGTATGCATCACAGTTTAATGTTATTGCAGAAATTGACCCAGTATGCTGTTTACTTTGTGCATCTATGTGATTTTGCTGAGTCTAACTTTTTTATATTACATCACTCCAGCCAGGCAACAGTAGAACACAGTTCAACTTTATTGAGTTTTGGACATTGCTTTGGAGCATCCTATCATATGATACCATACACATTTAACCTGGGGAATCAATAGAAGATGAATGGACCAGAACAGATTAGTTTTGCATTTACATGTGTGTATATATGTGTGTCACAGAGAAACCATTTTCTTCCTTCAGCAGTGCCATAAAACTCTGGCCAAAACCACCCCGGGACAATTACTGATCCCAGGATGAATACAAATTGTATTAGGCTTTTATTTCTTGCTCTGTATTGTATTAATTATTTATAATATGTAATTGTTTATGATGTAAATCAAAGAGTTCAAAGATATAAATCTTAATAATATTATCCTAGTTTCAGTACTGGAATGTCTCCATACTCTATTTCACAACATATTAAGTTTGTTAACGTAAAAGGCGACATTGGGTGGTTTTGTAATGGATCATAGTGATTGGACGCGTCTTAACTAAGTAAAAATCAACATTAAAATTAAAGTAAGATAACATGAAAAATATTGGGGGATTTTAATGGTCACATAATAAATTACCCTTCCAAGGAAGTTGTGTAGTCTTTTGCAGATCATTATTGGTATGTACTGTAATTAAGGTGGGATTTGCATGAGTGAAATTCAACTTTTTAAGCTACAATTATACATACACCAACAGCAGTAAATCATTAACACCTCTGAATAATGAGGTAAATAAGCAATGTGATAACTGTAAGTCACTTATAATAAGAGCGTTTGTTAAATGACTAAAATGTGAAAATGTTTATTATGCAAGTGCAACCTCTGGGATATGCCCCCACCAGTTGATATCACACAAACCATTAAAATGCCTTAGAGCCAGTTCCTGGCTCTCGCAGGCAACTAAATGACCTTACAGGCGTGGCTACTCGCTAGTATAAACGTAGACCTCTCTGTCTGTTAGATGTTACGCACTCTAAACTTTCGACCCTCCACTCGCATCCCTTCTGCCGTGAACTCCACACCATCAACGACGTGCTGCATCAGAACCATGGAGAGCTCAGGAGTGCTCCTCCGACTGCTGTGCATCGGCGTGCTATGCGTCACATGCAGAGGACAGGCGTCGCAGGAAGTTTCCGCAGAGGACTTCGGAGCGCAGAACTCGGCGACCGCAACTGAGAGAGAACTTGTAAGTTCCTAACAGGGAGTTGCTTTTTAGCCAGACTAGTCCATGTTTTTACCGCTGAAAAAATTAAATTGCGTAAGAGATAAGCTTACAAAATTCCTGAATGCCGGTGGGTCTGTTTTTGTCATTGGTTGAGCTACTGTAAAAAGGTTAACCGTCTCCACCAGTCCTAAAAAGTCCATTTCATAATCAATTTGCTAAATGTAAATTTAATCACTATACAGATAGAGTTTCAGAAGAGGTCCGTTGCATGTTATCTGATTCCGTAAACGGCCTATAAATCTAAGGATCTTTCTAAAATCAAATGAACAGCAATATGACGACATGTGCTATAAATTGACATTGTAGTACATTAGGAGGGGGCATTTTAAAATAAAGCCTAAGGACGATCATTTAAAATGTACTGGGCCTTATAGATTTTGTAATTCCCATGAAAAAAGTATTAACAAAATGTATTAACCCTGTATAATCTCGCCCAGGTGGATGCGATGGAGGCGCTTCTAGTGAAGATGGAGAGCCGTCTGCCTTCAACTGAGAAGAGAGGCATGATCCCTCCGGTGAATAGATTACTTTTCAAGTTTCAAAGTTATTATTTAAAGACAAGGAGTCAAATAAGTTAAGACTTTGCTTTGGGTGTACTTGATTAACTGTTACTGTCAACTGATGTTATTAGCTTAATTTATGTAAAATAATATATTTACTATAATGACATTAATATTAATAATAGTTGTCATAGTAGATATACAGTACTACATGTCTAGACGACGTACCTCCTCTCCAAGCATTCTCGCTCCGGTAGGCCCACTGGATAAGTGTACAGTTTATATCGTATAGAGGAGCGCCCGTCTTTTGTTTGAGATCGCCTTAAATTTCGGAGACTGCAAAATGTGACCTTTGCATTCAACAGATGAGAAATGACGGCTATTGTTTCAGAACATAATAAAAGTTAAAACATGTTTCGTTAGTTTATGCTACTATTTCGTCTTGTTTCTGTAACTTTGTAACTTTCTAGAAATATGCTAGGCTGCTAACTTCCAACTGCTATAATGAAATTGTTGAATATGTGTATGGAGACTTCACACGCTCGGCTGAATGAACTTCGTTCAAAGAAATAGAAACAAGGCATCATGCCAGGTGCACACCAACTGCGCCAAGCCATATCCGTTGCGACGGAAGTCTATTAATTCCAATGGATCGCAGTCCGCAGCACGGCTACTCATCCCAGGGACTTGTTTGCAGAGCTCGCAGGGTGTCACAGGCTTTTCCAGCTTGTGTGTTGTTTGGCTGTTCGCTATCAGAAACGGAAGTAGATGATGCTGATGTGTAGCTTTCATCTACAGTAGGACTAGCCAATGTCTTTAGGGTAGCCTACCAACAAGCATTCTGACAATACATTTAATTAAGTTTAAATTTAAGCCTATAGTTGATTGCCGATTTTACTCATAATCAACTTCTGGACAGTTTTGAAATTGAAATATTCAATATTAGAAAGGAACATTTTCACAGTATTAAGGTTATATTTTGGAAGGATCATTTCCGTGTGTTAATTGGTATGCTTGGTAGATCACTAAATATTTAGCATTAATCTACAATGAGACAGATGTTCATGAAGTTAAAAGACCTGGCATCTGACAATTTTTGCCAATCCATTTATGCAGAACGTCTGGCATTTGGATCTGGGTAAACTTGTCTCATCATAGGTAGAATCAAACTCTTCATGCTGTATGATTATTTCTGTTGTAATCAGGCACATAGGTTTGCAATGATTATGTAAAATTTACCTTGCATAAAAGTATCGATGCAACCAATGTTTCCCCTGCCTTCAGCTGTGTAAATGCGAAGATTCCTTTTTTTAATGTGAAAAATGGGTCCCTGTGGAAAAGGTTTGGTTCCTCGATCTATAACCCAGGATAAATTGTAATCAATAGTTAGATCCAGTGCATTCATTAATACAATTCTGTATTTGTATTCAATTTCTTTCCAGAGTAAAACAATACTGCCCTGTTTGAAAATCCCTTGGATTTATTTTTAGCAGAAAGCATTTTAAAAGTCAATATATTTTAAAGTTTTTTTAAACACATTATTACACAGGCTCATTTATTACACATTAATTGTTTATTTACAAATGTTTATAAATATAATATAAAAGACAGATTTAAAGCCCATGGGGACATTTTTGGTAAAATCACACATGGTTCTTGTACTTTTACTGCAATTGAATTGAACATTTATGTAAAACCAGTTAGTGAAGATGAGTTATCAATGTAATTAAATACAAAAGGAGAAATGCCAACAGTGTTTGATTTGAGTGCAATTACAGTCTTATCAAGATTATGGTCCCCAAGTCTAATTAACTGAATGGAGAAAGAAGTGGAACCACTGATCACCTCTTAATTCATCAAACTAATTAGAATGTCAACAAACATCCCAGGGTAACAATTTCCGTCCTGATTAACTTTCCTTGTTTTTTGTTAAATACCAAGTGTGTTTGGTGATAGCACATACATCCCTCCCCGTCTTTCTCACTCCCTCTGTTTCAGTGTGGAGTTGGTCAGCGGTGTGCCCTGAGGCATGGACCACACATCGGGAAGCTCTGCGACTGTGGAAGGGTCAGCAGTTGCAACTCCTTCCTCCTCAAATGCCTCTGAAGTCCTTCAGGGTGGAGTGCTTCACTACAGGACATTGCCATTAACGCTCCAGCCCGAAGGGAGAAATATTGTCTTCTCCTTCCATCGCCAGCATGGCTACGTCCCAACCTCCCATTTATTCCCTTAATGCACTACCTTTCACTAGTTTTCATCAGCCTCTTGTCGAACATTTTGCACTAAACTGTAAGGAATAGGGGCATGTTTGGAACAAACATGTCCGCAACCTCTAGCGCTGTTCAGCACCCTGAGCAGCGACGTGTAGGCCAACATTACAGGAGTTTAGGTTTTTGCATTTTGTCTTGCTTTTTGTTGTTGTGTGTGTTAATAAACTTGTTTTCATTTAAAAGAGGAGCATGGTTGGGTTTTCTAACCCTGAAAGTATTTACAGCATGTGCATTAATCTGTCAAATAAACAAAGTGTTTATCTCACTTGTTTTGGCAAATTGTTTATCTCACTTGTTTGAGTACATCAGATATTATTTACACTGATGAATGCGGAAATTCATGTTTTATTAGCCTCGTACACATATCAGAGATTTTGATTGGGTGTAGAGAAATGGTTCAGTGTCAAGCATCCAGCTTGCTTTAGAATGAAAAAAAAAACTTCAGATAAATATTATCTGTAATTACAATGTTTATCATAAAACTATGAGGCTCATCATCTACCTACACTCACAATAAATTGCATTGAAACAATGAAGGGACAGCTACATTACCTGGACAAATAAATGATTGTCAGTGGAAAATCTTTTTGTAATGTTGTGGCATATGACCACAACCCTGCCTTTTTCCCCATGTGCATCTTTCAGTGCACAAGGAAAACCAAACAATAACCAACAGGTTGAATACGATCCTGTTTGCTAGTCAGTGTCGATACAATGTCATTGTGCCAGGAGACAGCTGTATCCGCAGGGCCTCCTGGCCTTGGCAAATATTTACACAGGCATCACTAACAAAACACATTTGTATCCCCTACTAGCTTGACGCTGAAATGCAGCACTGGTAGCCTGAGTTCTGTTTAAATGAACTGGTTTGGTCTTCAGTGACAGTGTTGTCAGTATTGCTGCCTCCCAGCTGTGTTGAGTGAAAACAGCACTGCCCTCAAAATCTTGTTATAGAGCACCATCTTGCACTTTTAATGAAGGTAATTTATGCTTAATATAATAATAACATTTATATATATTCTACCGAGGTCCTTAAAGCTCTTTACATAGTAGGGAGTAAACTGGCCTAATCCACCACCGGCTCAAGCTGAAATCTTCACACATTTTTTGCTGAATAACGCATTCTGTTTTGTAGCATAGACTAATTCAGTTACACGCACACTGAATTGGGAATCAATTCATTTCATTTGATGTTTTTTTTGGGAATATTAGCATCTACACATTTCCTTGACAGCGCAAACAGAAGGATTCTTTTGGATGAGGATACATTTCTGTCTTTATTATTCCTGGTTTACACACCCCTCACTCAACACACAATGGTTATTGCCCGGTGTGTAGAGGACTCTGACCACTGTAAAATGTTTATTCACAACCAAAACTGTTTCACTCAAGTGGCCAAAAATGAACCCCTACGTCCTCCTACTGTTATATGTGTCATTCAAGCCAAACATCGAAATGAATAACATTGGAACAGAGAGGACATGGGTCCCAATAGTGTTGGTTTCCTTTGAAATACTTTTGCTTCACTTGGTTGAGTCTGTCTGGCATAAAAGAACAAATTAACAAGTCCTGTATGTGCAAACTCAGTGGCCCCTACTCATCCAGCACTCCAGACAGGCTCGGTCAAATCTGAAGAAAATGATATACTTCTTGAACCCAGGTTTGCAACACTGCAGACAATAACCTGGCTTTGAGATTGCCATGAGTGCACAGCCCAGCAATTCTGGGTCTCCATCCACAGGTCCATAAAAGGACAATGGATTCATTTATAGGTCCCTTGGTTTCATGCCCGTTGGGGGGTCTGGACAGCGAGTTAAGCACAAACAGCATGGATCCAACTCTCCAACCAAGGACCATAAAACAACATGTCAATAATGCTACATCTTTATGGCTGAGTGGGATATTTCTCACGCCACGCAAAGTATTATTTGAGTGGTCACTGTGCCGCTTCTGGTCTGTGGCTGTATCAATGTTGTATACCGTGTGATGTGGCTGTGTTTCTGTTGTTGCATGTCAAGCAATGTATTTGTTGGGGTTAAAAGTGAGAATACG
The DNA here is from genome assembly GCF_011004845.1 of Esox lucius. Lineage (NCBI taxonomy): Eukaryota > Metazoa > Chordata > Actinopteri > Esociformes > Esocidae > Esox > Esox lucius. The sequence continues at coordinate 28,482,963 of NC_047570.1, read as the reverse complement.
GAACTTGCAACCTAAGCTTGATCCTGTTTGGCAGATTTGGTATTATAAAATAAAAAAGGAAGCTCACTCTCTCTTTGATCCAAATGATATCAAATCCTATAAGAATCTAATGTTTTATATTCTAATTATCTAAATCCCATGATATTCATATAAGAATGAACCCCAAACCTGAGAAATACCCATCGTTTTTTCTAGAGACCTAAACCCTAAAGAAGCCCTTGTCAACCACACTCAGATTGACTGTATATCCAACTGGGTGCCAGTAACAAAAACAGGGTACTGGCTAAGTTGAATTTTTTGGGTACTTTGAAGACATACAAATAGAGCTCACAATCAATGACACAAACTGCCCAGCCAGAAGGGATTGTGTGATTGCTCGCTGAAATCAAGATGTCTGACTTCAGGCATTCTGGAGAGAATAGTGGGCAAGTACACTGGAGGAGGATACACCTTGGAGGGGAGGAGTCGTGAGGGTTGCATCTCTGTTAAGAGGGGTGGGGGGGTGGGGGGGTCTCCCCTTTTGGCTTGTTTTTGTTTCCTTTTTTTCTTTGTTCTTACAAGTAATTTAAAAAAAAATGTAAGCGATAGCAACAAATATAAGTGATAGTGGAAGCATGGAGTTGAAAAGATAACATGGACAAATGAGCAAGGGGAAAGTAAGGAAATCTCCACTTGGGAGAAATTAGCTGCCCTGTCCCACCACCACAACCATTACAACTGGATGCTCTTTGGACTATGTAAAAAACATGGAGTCAGATGGAGATCAGCTGGAGTAGCTGTTAGGGGGTAATCCATGGTTGTTATGTCTGTTATTGTCTGTATGTTTGTGGTTGTTATGTCTGATATTGTCTGTATGTTTGTGGTTGTTCTGTCAAGATGGCTGTAAAAGAACAGTCCAAACAGCGCTAGTAACAAATCTAGGTTGATAACATACTGATTGGTAGAATTCTTCACCTGATCATTTAGATCTCTTCAGTTACAAAGGTTAAATGCCAGACACAAAATTACTTTCTTTTTCCTCATCTAGCGCTTGTGTTAGTAGTTGTATAAGTCAATAAGTGTTTATCTCCTGGGGAACATAACAACCAACCTGTCAGTAATGATTAGTTTCTCAGGAAAATAACAAAACATTACTGTCAGCAGTCAATACTTTCCCTAACGTTTCCCTATCCACAGTCATGACATTAGAACAATTGATTAGTACACACCAGAGGTCCCACATGGTTAAATCTACAGATGATTTATGTTTGTAAATGATTTCATAAACACCTCATCAGCTTAGTTAAACTGTCTTATCGTGTCAGAATCCAGAATCTAAGATTTTCTTTCTCTTTCTAACATTTCTTTTTGCAAAAAGCAATTCTTGTTGATGATCAATCTTGACATCCATTCATGGCCATATGTCTCAGCTGCTGCCGCCTGAAAATGTTTTGGGTGACTGCCTATATATCATGTTGTCCTTCGGGCCTTTGACCTTTTGACCTTAACAGAGATATGGATTACCACAGAGAATACAGCTATACCAGCTCTTTCTTCATCAATGTTTTATTTTTTCTGTTTTTACTCGCTCAATGTTCTATCTCTTTTTTTGAATTCCTAACCGTCAATGTCACTTGTAACCATTCAAAGGCTAATTTCTTGATGATGTCTTACCACTTCTTTTGAACACGCCCCAATCCTCATTAAGATGACCACAGCTGAAAGAATCAGCAATTTTAAGTTTACATCGTCCACATAGCCATGGACTTGTCATGGACCATGAATGACAATAGTGTTGCCACTCTACCCTCTACGGCAACAAAAGAACTGTGTAAAACCACCCTGAGTCCTCTCCGATTACTATCCCTCAACCATCCAGAGCCTTCTGATTTATCTGCAATGGGAACTGCTCTGCACAAGACCGTAGAGCCCTCCAGTGGATGGGGAAGAGGGCCCACCTCCATATCTTTACATAACGATGCCTAGTAAAAACATTATCAGGATTATCAAGATTTCTTCACATGCCACGTGTTGTTCTTTGCCTAAATGCAAGTATGAAATCGTTGTTTGCTTTCTCTTTCCTGTGCACACAAACGTCAAATAATTTAACCTAGGTGATTTCAACCTCTTGACGTCAGAGGAAATTCCCTTGTCCCCATCAGCGATTGTTTGTTTGAGGAGAGGATTTTGCGTGTCTTTCTGATGTCAGTGGAGGAAAGTGTGTACAACGTTTCCACGTTACGATTTGTTGAAAAGTGATATTAATTTAAGGTACATTTAATCAGTTTCTGCCTTGCCTCTATCTCGCACTATGTCTTTCTCCATGGGTTTCTCATTCCCTCTTTTTCTCTCTGTCTCATCCCCCTTTCTCCTCCCCCTCTTCTTCTCTCTATGCTGGGTTGGCAGTCTTTTACAAAGAAATTGATTCTTCCACAAATTAAAAGGCAACAGATAGATTTCTATTGATCTACACTAGTTTCATGATGACTTCTTGATAGCTTTCCATAAAACACCTTTCATTTAATTCAACAGATTTACTATCTTCGTAATTCCAGTAGTCTTTCAGACTGTCTTGAAACACTAATGTAGAAAGATAATGTACACATGCAGTAGATGAATTAATCATTGACTCAGATTATATGTACCACCCCATTTACAAAAATGTTGTGACACTGCGTAAAATGCAAATAAAAACAGAATGCAATGATGTGCAAATCATTTATCCCTATATTTAATTGAAAATAGTACAAAGACAACATATCAAATGTTGAAACAGAGAAATTTTATTGTTTTTGGAAAAATACATGATTATCTCCTGGGGATGCCAGTAACACATTTAAAAAAGTGGTAACAGGGTCATGTTTACCACTGTGTTGCGTCACCTCTTCTTTTAACAATACTACAGTGGATATAAAAAGTCCCCTGTGAAAATGCTAGGTTTTTGTGATGTAAAAGAATGAGACAAAGATAAATAATCTCAGACATTTTTCCACTTTTAATGTGACCTATAACATGAACAATTAAATTGAAAAACAAACTGAAATCTTTGAAGGGGAAAATAAAAAATAAAAACCTTACAATAAACAAGTTGCATAAGTGTGCACACCCTCTTATAACTGGGAATGTGGCTTTGTTCAGAATTAACCAATCACATTCAAACTCATGTTAATTAGAAGTCATTACACACCTGCCATCATTTAAAGTGACTCTGATTCATCACAAATAAAGTTCAGCTGTTCTAATAGTATTTTACTGACATTTTCTTAGTTGCATCCAAGAGCAAATGCCATGGTCCGCAGAGAGCTTCTAAAGCATCAGAGGGATCTCATTGTTGAAAGATATCAGTCAGGAGAAGGGTACAAAAGAATTTCCAAAGCATTAGATATACTATGGAATATAGTTGGATTATTTTAGTTTGCCTCAATTAAAAGGTTAGAAAAATAGGATGATCAAGCAGATGTAAGAGCTTTTCAATATTGCACTCTACATTTTTTCCAGGGTAGTTGAAGTACTTCCAAGTTGGTGGAAGTATTTTGTTTCCAATTTTCTGCAGACTTTCTTCAGTGCTTTCTCTACTCAGTCATCCTGGGTTGGTGGAGGGAGACTGGAAGAGCACAAAAAAATATTTAGTCTGTCTGAGAATTTGATATTACGTTTTTTAAGTGTCCTTCTTTGGGGTGCTAGTGTGTTAGTTGTTGTGACTGTAAATGTAATAAGATGGTTGTCAGATATTCTAAGATTATGAGGAAAAATTGTTAGGTCCACAATATCTATTCCATGGGACAAGACTAAGGTATGATTATGGCAATGTGTAGGTCCCGAGAGACTTGTTTGACTGAGTCAATTATGGCTTCAAAAATGTTTTGGAGTGGCCCCTTGGACGTTTTTATGTGAATATTGAAATCACCCAAATCTCTTCCTTGACTATGGTTAAAGAATTCTGGGAACTCACTGAGCAACACTTTATACAGCCCAGGTGATCTGTAAATAGTGGCTATGAAAAAAGAGTATGTAGCCTGCATAGCTTTCATGACACACAAACATGCACAAAATACATACACAAAGTACACAAACATTCCATTTTTTTCATGCTTTTCAATATTGGCAATGCATCCAGAAAGTTTGTTTTTCCTATTTAAATTCCATCAGTTCTGCAATACATTGTATAATTGGGTTGATGTAATCTGTTTTTTGACCAATAGAGGACGCAATTTGTTTACAAATACATTGAGTTGCAAAACAGATCAGCCTCATGTCTATTTGTCAATTACTGAAAAAAGTAATAAAATGAATTCTGTGTTCTTTCTGCAGGATAGTTTTGTCATGCTTTATTACCTTTCTAAAACCTTGCCTCCACTAACACTATGGCTTTGTGAATGCCATTTATAATGTTGCCATTAAGTTTATGAGAATCTTCTGTATATTAAAATTATAACATGTTTGCCAGAAGTATTGTGATCAGGTCACTTCTTTATAAGGATTTTTTAAATGTATTTATTCATATGTACACTTTAGTATTAATTGTGAGTGTTAATATTGGTGCTTCTATCATTTACCAAAAATAAAATAAGATATTTTGGTTAAATCATATGATTCACTTTAATCAATGGCCACTTTGATCTTGTGCTTCTCTATCTAGGCACCATACCTCTAACAATATTTCCCATCAGACAGACAGTGTCTACAGGCTAAAATGAAGATTGTGTCCCAAGTGGCATCCTATTCCCTGATGCTATTTATTAAATAGTGCAATACTTTTAAAGTAGTCATGCCATGTTGTATCCTGCCGAGGTCTTTCATCAGAGCCAAGCAGAGGAAATTAAACCAGGCCTCTAATGACCACCGGGGCTTGGAGGAATTCCCCAAATAATTCGAATGTGACTGTCTGAAGGCAGACTTCAATACCCGGGAGGACCCCACTCAGTGACATGAGCAATGTGAGTCCCGGAATCCCTCTAATAAACACCTCTCACACCGTTTTTTCAACTGATTTGTAATTTATCGTTCTCATCCATATCGACTTGAAGTATGACCAGGATGGGTAGGAGGAGAGGAGAAAATAAACACCAAACACAGCGCTCTCCCGTGGTGAGGTGGCGTCGTCAGGTCGGACTCATGGTGGAGGTTTTGGACGGATGGGAGTGGGCGGCCAGATCCTTGGTGGCCTCTGCTCCCTCTGACTCCGGGGCAGAGTTTCTCCTCTGCAGGGCAGCACTGGAGGCAGCAGCACCTTCTATTCCGGCCTCCTATTCAGCCTCAGCCCTGAGCTCCCCTGATGAGGTCACAGTGGGTAGCAGCTGTGTGGGAACCTGCCAGCCTTCTGTGGGGGCGTTGGTGTGACACTGATTCAGTAGGCGGGGGGAGGGGATGTTGGTGTGACACTGATAGAGTAGTCGGGGGGACACCCCAATATTCAGTGTAAAAGTACAGTGCTTTCCCAACTGAGGTACACAGGACATGCCATGCTCTACCAACTAAGCCACACAATATAAATTATTTAAAGTCTACAATTACTTTGGAGGCTAGTTGGACACAAGCCACAGCTTCTATATTAATCTTCAGATGCCGTCTACCGCTGAGCTCTTTGATTAATATCTGGGAATAGCTTGAGAACTCAGCATTATATATTGTATGAAAATGTGGGATGGGCCTCTCTCTATTAAAGACGAGAGAAGCCCTCACTTCTTGTTTATCCATAAGGAACCTTTACAGAAACTTTCAACATGATCTCATGTTCCTTGTTAAAATCAAAACAATGATTTACGCAATAACACAGGATTGGTTTGTACTGGATTTGCCAATGAACTCTGACCTGGGTAAAACAGTTTTTGCTCATCTTGACTCATTAAAGACCTGCATGTTTTTTGTAGAAGGCATTCAACATATTAGTAATTAACAGTCACTGTTATCCAGAGTGACTTACAGTTAGAGAATTGACCTTGAATCTGACACGTTTGAATGTTACTGGAGTTTTCACTGAAAGTGTGTCTGCTTGTCATGAATGATTGTTCTGTTTGTATTGTGACATTAATCTTTTTAATCTTTTGGGGGAGTTCTGTACATATTATATAGTTTATTATGTATTGAACTTTTATGTGTTTTATTTTAATCATGTATTTTATAGTTTTCTTTCTATTTGTATTTTATGTACATGCCGTATTTTTTTTACTTTTCCTGTTTTCTTCTGTTGTGTTTTTAGGAAGGGACTGGAATAAACAGGACATATCTTGAAAGTGTTTCCATTCCCCAATGTACCAATGTTCCAGATTAACACAGAAAGTGTTTGAAATCATTACCTTTGTTCTTTCTCTGAGCTTATAATCCTGGACAACAGTAACCATTGTTGGTGTTAACTGGTCATATTACCATAGCAATAACACTGTGTTAATTAAATTATTAAACGCCCTCAAGCAAAAACCCAGTGAAATAAAAAAAATGTATAAGATCAAGTAGTCCTTAGTGCCTAATGAACATAACCCTGTTTAATAAACCGCCACATTCTACCTTTGAAAAATAAGTCCAAAGGCAATATCTGAGTTGATGGTGCTTCCTTGAATTTAATCAGAACGACAATGACTCAGAGTGACATTTCCATAAAGGCTTGTTATTTTAAGCAAGAGAGGAGGCAATTAGTAGCAAATACAGTTCATATTCATAGGATTATTCAACACTTTCAGTTTGATGATCAGCAACAGTGCTTCATTACTGAAATGTCAAATGATGCCACTCTTAGTGATGTTCACTCACCTTACCTGCACAGCATTGCCAGTCAGGCCAGTGATGAGAGAGCAATGCTGCCTACTCCGGGTGAGGCTGTTTTTAAAGAATGGTCACATAAACCGATTTCTCTCCACAGAAAAATATATCAGGAAATAATAGGGAAAACTAGTTCATTAGCCTCCGAGTTCATTAAACAGACTCAACTTTATATACATTACAAAAGCACATGAATTCCCACAAACCAAATAGTTACACTTCTATTCACACTTCATGAAGGAGGCTAATGATGAAAAGGTTGTGTATTACCTATAGCCCCCCCCCCCCCCCCCCACCTGAGATTCTGGGGGCTTTTGGCTTAAGTCTGCCACCTCTTCACACCTGCGCTTGTCGTCTGTCTGTCTGTTGGCGAGTTGCACATCACTACGTGCACTCGTCACTACGCTCAACCAGCACACATCGTCCATCCCTTCAATATCTCTTCAACAACGCCACACGCTCGACCATAAACCGCATCCCATGATCATAACATCATCCGTCCCTTCTCTTTTAGTTAAGAAAACACCAACCAGGGCCCTGAACACACCCTCTGTTTCCGTTCCCCGAGTCTCGCCCTCTTACAGCTTATAATACCAAAGATAAACAGAATGTCCAAATCTATACACGGACCACATTCTCCATTAGTTGGAAAGACAGCAATGTGTTATTTATTGTATTAGTAAACCAGTGCTTTGATAACTGACATCTGAGTAACTTGCTAAATTTCATTTTTTAGCTTTCATTTTTTAAATTTGTTGGACAATTTAATCCAAGCTTGACTAGAGGTATAATGACAAGGAAGGGAAACATGAAACTGACCGGTCAATGAATTAAGGAACCTATAACACGCCCAGCTACCAGTTGACCAATCACGTTCAGGTGGTCATTCTGCGTCACTTGAGTCGCCTGAAAGTCTTTTGTTGAAGACATTCAACATATTTGTTATTTAACAGACATTCTTATGCAGAGTGACTTAAAAACCAATCTAATCATTAGTAAGTACTCTTTTCTAAATGTATGTTAAGTAGCTAGCAGCAAATTGAAAGAAGAAGGAAAAATGTTATAGCCCATTTTCACAATTGTCCTGAAAATAGGCTATGGCTCTACTTCTGTAGGGTGTTGTTACACAAGAAGAGAGAGAAAGCAATTCTACATAGACTAAATAGATTGCATAATTATTTCCATAGCATTTTAATTTCTGTGTGTGTGTTTTAGACCAGTTGTACAAGTTGTGTCATTGAAAGGTAAAATTTTATGGAAAAGTAGTACGACTAAGTTTCCAAAAAAGTTGGGACGTGCACTGATAACAACATCCATGATCCCAAAAAGTCACATAAAAAAAAATATAATTTGTCAGACAAAAGTTTTCCACTTTACCTCAGTCCATCTTAAATGAGCTTGAGCCAAGAGAACGCGGCTGCGTTTCTGGATCTTGTTTATGTGGGGATTCCTATTTGGGGATATTTGGGGATATTATTTATCGTATATGATGAGATCCCCAAACCCTTTGCAATTTTATGTTTAGAAACATTATTCTGAAACTGTTGCAGCCCAATCAGTCTCTCCCAGAATGGTGAACCCCTCCCCATCTTTACTTGATTCATCCTCTCTGGGATGCTTTTTTTACCCAATCATGTTACTGACATGTTGCCAATTAACATTTCTAAGTATCAACATGTTGTCTTTGAAATACACTCACCTAAAGGATTATTAGGAACACCATACTAATACTGTGTTTGACCCCCTTTGGCCTTCAGAACTGCCTTAATTCTACGTGGCATTGATTCAACAAGGTGCTGAAAGCATTCTTTAGAAATGTTGGCCCATATTGATAGGATAGCATCTTGCAGTTGATGGAGATCTGTGGGATGCACATCCAGGGCACAAAGCTCCCGTTCCACCACATCCCAAAGATGCTCTATTGGGTTTAGATCTGGTGACTGTGGGGGCCATTTCAGTACAGTGAACTCATTGTCATGTTCAAGAAACCAATTTGAAATGATTCGAGCTTTGTGACATGGTGCATTATCCTGCTGGAAGTAGCCATCAGAGGATGGGTACATGGTGGTCATAAAGGGATGGACATGGTCAGAAACAATGCTCAGGTAGGCTGTGGCATTTAAACAATGCCCAATTGGCACTAAGGGGCCTAGTGTGCCAAGAAAACATCCCCCACACCATTACACCACCACCACCAGCCTGCACAGTGGTAACAAGGCATGATGGATCCATGTTCTCATTCTGTTTACGCCAAATTCTGACTCTACCATCTGAATGTCTCAACAGAAATCGAGACTCATCAGACCAGGCAACATTCTTCCAGTCTTCAACTGTCCAATTTTGGACTTAAACTGTCCAGTCTTCAACTGACTCTTTTTCCTATTTGTAGTGGAGATGAGTGGTACCCGGTGGGGTCTTCTGCTGTTGTAGCCCATCCGCCTCAAGGTTGTGCGTGTTGTGGCTTCACAAATGCTTTGCTGCATACCTCGGTTATAAGAAGTGGTTATTTCAGTCAAAGTTGCTCTTCTATCAGCTTGAATCAGTCAGCCCATTCTCCTCTGACCTCTAGCATCAACAAGGCATTTTCGCCCACAGGACTGCCGCATACTGGATGTTTTTCCCTTTTCACACAATTCTTTGTAAACCCTAGAAATGGTTGTGCGTGAAAATCCCAGTAACTGAGCAGATTGTGAAATACTCAGACCGGCCTGTCTGGCACCAACAACTATGCCACGCTCAAAATTGCTTAAATCACCTTTTCTTTCCCATTCTGACATTCAGTTTGGAGTTCAGGAGATTGTCTTGACCAGGACCACACCCCTAAATGCATTGAAGCAACTGCCATGTGATTGGTTGATTAGATAATTGCATAAATGAGAAATGTAACAGGTGTTCCTAATAATCCTTTAGGTGAGTATATATAGTTTAAATGATTTGTACATCATTGCATTCTGTTTTTATATCCATGTTACACAACCTCCCAACTTCTTTGGAAATGGGGTTGTGTGATATGACTTGTAATCACAGATGGGCTTACAGTACAATCCTGTCAGCACTGTGTGTAAAAAGTGTGTGAACTTTGAGGACATTTTGTCTGGTCTAGAAGTTAGGGGTTAAGGTTAGGGTTTAGATTAGGGTGAGGCTTTTATATATAAATCCAATGTTGCTCCCTTTGTGTGTGTTTACAGTGTGTCTTTGTGTGTGTAAATAATTTATCTTTTCGGGTTTGTCAAATTGCAAGTGAGTGATCCATGTCAATTAAGTGACTCAAAATGAAAATTACAAGATCTCTATTCATCACAAGGAGTCATCTGGTGTAGGTTATTGGGCAGTGAACACTGCTGTAACGATCCTGGCCGAATGGGAATGTCCAGTCCATGTTTTGGTTTTGTCTTTTCCTTATTTGGTTGTTCCTTCCTGTCAGTTCATCTGTTTCATCCATCCCACCTGTTTCTACTCACCTGGGTCCTGTTTCCTTATTTACCTGTGTATTTAATTCAGTCTTTTCCTCCTCCTTTTGGACTCTGTTTGCTTTGTGTGTTGCACTCCTTTTGTTGTTCCTGTTGATTCCACTTGCGAAACCACTGGTGTGGAAAATAACCCCCCCCCCCCCCCCCCCCGCAGTCACGTGTCTGCAATAATATATTCATATTCAATTTTATTTCATGTTATTGTTTTCTACTTTCATTGTTAATCTCTATGGTATCCAGTTCCAATATCTTTGAGTCCGTCCCTTCCCCGTAAAATGATTGAGTCCTGGAGTCCGCCTACTCCTGTCACCGTGCTGCTCCCCCTCCCTTCCAGTGAAAACACCGGGCGTCTGTCGTGATACTCTAAGCAACCAAGCAGTCAGGATCGCACTGAACTAGCCTAGAAGTAATGAAAGAAGGTACTGCTGCACACAATTTATTTTAGTATATTAAATTGCTACTCTACTTATATCCTCAGTATATTCAGTGTTTGTGAATTTCAAGCAATATAAGGCATTCATTTTCAGAATGCCTTGATTTATCCTTCTGCACTTGATAAACAGTGTTACAGAATAAAATACTGCATCTTTCCCCTCAATGCTCAAGTTGCATATATAATACTTAGGAAACTCCCGACACTCAGAGATTTTGCACACTGGAAAGACTCGTACCAAACTTTGAACACAAAACAGTGTAGAACATTATATTTATTACATCCGTTTTCAGTAGCTGGATTTGTATAAATAAAGTGGACATTACCAACAATAGAATGATATGCCACTCTTGAATTCCAACCTGCAACCCTTCTGCCACTCCATGTAAAATGTTCTAGAAACGCTACTGGTTGGTTCACGTTCCTGTTGAACCACCATCCTGCCAGGGCCTTCTTCCATGACACTCAAGCCGTAACAGAATGATAAACCCAATAAATTAAAGTAGCAGGTAGACACTCGGACCCCCGGCCATCCGCCACCCAGAATCCACCCCAAATAATTTTTCAGGGAGGGCTATGGGGCCCTCTGTAGGGCCCTCAGAGTGAGCTCGTGTTCCCAGAACCTGGGGTTCCCAGAGGAGCCACTGCTGCCACTGGAGTGGTTAGAGGGGACCTGGCTTGCAACAGCGGAGGGGTAGTCCGACAAGCCCCTGTCGTTGCCACTTTCTCCCTCTTCTCCGGCACCCCGTTCAAGCACCTGGGGCGGAGCCTCCCTATCCGGTCTCCTTCTACTCCCCTGGGGTCTCCAGCTCCCCGGGCGCCTCCAGGCTCCTCCAGCTCCCCTGGCACCACCTCCTGGCCTGGCACCCTTTGCTGTCCTGGCTCCCCCTGTAGGTCTGGAGGTCATTGCAGGCCGTCCGCCTGCAGCATCATACCCTGCCATGGGGGATCTGGTACGGTCCCAGCCGCCATCTTCTGGCCACCTTCTGGCTGGCTAGCATCTGTTCTGTGTTCCCGTTTGCACTGGGATTGTACGTTGGGGTCCTGCTTTGGCCACGTCCCCCCCTCCCTCTGCTTCTCTGCCCATCAGGGGCCACGCCTCGTGGGGGAGTACCGTAACGATTCTGGCCGTTACAACCGCAAACAACTAATAGAGAAAAAAACACCAAGACAACCTCTAATTTTACCCAAGGAAACACATGACAAAGTGCTTTCTGCAAACACATGTATTTCTCTACTCGGCAAGACCCAGCGGTCCTCTGATTACCAACCCACGTTAACTACACTCCTTAATGACATTCTAACCATTTGATCTGTACAGAAGGTCCCAGGTGGATAGCCCCATCGGCGACATTTCATGTTAGCCGCAGAGGGAACCTATGCTTCGTTCTCAACTCCGTTACACAAGCAGTAACGATAACCTTCAGCTGCTTTTTTCTCTCCCGCTCCACCACAGCAACATTTGTTTGCCATGTTTTGATCTTTTCTTCCAAGTCACCTCCCCTGTCACATGTGTTTAATGGGCTGCAGAGAGCCCTGAACTTTGAATGTGAAAGATTATGACGTGATAAGGTTGTGTGTGCATGCGGCTACATGCATCCGCTTGTGTGTGTGTGTGTCTTTGGGGTGGTGGTGGTGGGGGGGGGGGGGGGGGGCTAGTACACGCACATATGTATATTTGGGCTAGCAGCAGCAAAAGAAAGGGGAGGAAGATTTTCATCAATATTACAAAGCTTAATGTCACACTGAACACCGGGATGTCCACACAATGCAATTACAGAAATTAGCATGTCCTTTTTAACACAGAGCCGCGGAGGCTGATGGAAAGGTTCAGAGCTCGGAAACCCTCAATTAGCTCTCAATGACGCACAAGGCCAGTACTGAGGGACACCGGGATGACAAGGGAAAGTCTTCGCCGTGTACACATGAGCACTGATCCAATAACCCAACACTGCTCTGCTTGCCTCACGGCTGACAGGACAAAGACGGGGTGGACGGAGGAATCTCTTCCTCTCCCTCTGCCGGGTTACATGTGGTTTCCTCTTTGCCATTATTAGAAGGTAACCTCGGACTAGTGTATCTTCAAGGCAGGCTCTCATGCTAATGCCATTCCATTTTTTGTGTTTGAAGAGAATTGTTCGGAAATAAAAGAGCATTGTCAAAATCAAAGCTATAAACAGATTGTACCTACCCACACATGAAACATCTCAAAAGATAGTGTTGGGCTCCATTAAGCAGGCTTTAAAGTCTCTATGTTATGATTTAATGTCAGTCGCTGTCAAAGCTAAGCATTAATCATAGCCTCCACCCACCCAACTGTGAAACAGTCTTTCTCTTTCTCTCTGAATTATGCATCAGCAGTAAAGATGCAGACACAGAGCAGCAAATCTAGAGAGGGATTAACCAGAGAGAGAGAATAGAAAGATTAACAGAGAGGATAAAGAAAGAATCAGAGAGAAAGGGAGAGAAAAATTGAGAGAGAACAATTCACTTTGAGGAGAGAGGATGAGAAAAGGAGAGAAAAGAGAGAAAAGGTAGAAAGAACATGAAAAAAGTGAGGTGATGCCAGAAGTGAGGAGATTGTTTTTGACAGGAAGACATTACCGGATTCAAGGCAAAGTTAGTTGAGAGGAAAGAGAAAAGGGGGTTTGGAGGAAAAAAAGAACGGAAGAAACATTGTCAGGCCATGTTACGCAATCAGACGTTTACCTCCTTCACATTCAGGATCAGTGGCTGCAGGGTGCTGAAAATGTTATTGGAATAGTTTGCTTGCTTCTTAATGTTTTCTTGGTGTTTTAAAGGTAAGACAGATTAAGCAATTTTTATTCTTCAGGTATAATAAGCACAGTGTTTCTCAAAATAATTCACCCCATAGGTCTTTTCCACATTTTATTGTGTTACAACATGAAATTAAAATGGACATAATTAGGAGTTTTTGCCACTGATCAACACAAAAATCCATAATTAATTACAAACACAAAGCCAACATTTTTGATTGCATGAGTATTCACCCATTTGGTCAATATTTAGTAGAGGCATTCTTAGCATCAATTACAGCCATATGTACAGTATCTCACAAAAGTGAGTACACACATTTTTGCAAATATTTGATTATATCTTTTCATATGACAATACTGAGGAAATGACACTTTACTACAATGTAAAGTGGTAAGTGTACAGCTTGTATAACAGTGTACATTTGCTGTCCCCTCAAAATAACTAAACACAAAACCGCTGGCAACAAAAGTGGGTACACCACTAAGTGAAAATGTCCAAATTGGGCCCAATTAGCAATTCTCCCTCCCCGGTGTCATGTGACTCGTTAGTGTTACAAAGACTCAGGTGTGAATGGGGAACAGGTGTGTTTAATTTGGTGTTATCCCTCTCACAGTCCCTCATACTGGTTACTGGAATTTCAACATGGCACCTTATGGCAAAGAACTCTCTGAGGATCTGAAAAAAAGAATTGTTGCTCTACATAAAGATGGCCTAGGCTATAAGAAGATTGCCAAGGCCCTGAAACTGAGCTGCAGCACAGTAGCCAAGACCATATAGCGGTTTAACAGGACAGGTTCCACTCAGAACAGGCCTTGCCATGGTCGACCAAAGAACATCCACAGGTTGTCTTTGGGAAATAGACGTATGAGTGCTGCCAGCATTGCTGCAGAGGTTGAAGGGGTGGGGGGCCAGCCTGTCAGTGCTCAGACCATACGCCGCACACTGCATCAAATTGGTCAGCATGGCTGTCGTCCCAGAGGGAAGCCTCTTCTAAAGATGATGCACAAAAAAGCCCACAAACAGTTTGCTGAAGAAGATTACTGGAACCATGTCCTGTGGTCTGATGAGACCAAGATAAACTTATTTGGTTCAGATGGTGTCAAGCATGTGTAGCAGCAACCAGGTGAGGAGTACAAAGACAAGTGTGTCTTGCCTACAGTCAAGCATGGTGGTGTCATGGTCTGGGGCTGCATGAGTGCTGCCTGCAATGGGGAGCTACAGTTCATTGAGGGAACCATGAATGCCAACATGTACTGTGACATACTGAAGCAGAGCATGATCCCCTCCCTTCGGAGAGTGGGCCGCAGGGCAGTATTCCAACATGATAACGACCCCAAACACACCTCCAAGATGACCACTGCCTTGCTAAAGAAGCTGAGGGTAAAGGTGATGGACTGGCCAAGCATGTCTACAGACCTAAACCCCATTGAGCATCTATGGGGCATCCTCAAATGGAAGGTGGAGGAGCTCAAGGTCTCTAACATCCACCAGCTCTGTGATGTCGTCTTGGAGGAGTGGAAGAGGACTCCAGTGGCAACCTGTGAAGCTCTGGTGAACTCCACGCCCAAAAGTGTTAAGGCAGTGCTGGAAAATTATGGTGGCCACACAAAATATTGACATTTTGGGCCCAATTTGGACATTTTCACTTAGGGGTGTACTCACTTTTGTTGCCAGTGGGTTAATGGCTGTGTGTTGTGTTATTTTGAGGGGACTGCAAATGTACACTGTTATACAAGCTGTACACTCACTACTTTACATTGTAGCAAAGTGTCATTTCTTCACTGTTGTCACATTAAAAGATACAATCAAATATTAACAAAAATGTGAGGGGTGTACTCACATTTGTGAGATACTGTATATTTGGATCTTTAACAGCTTTGCTCATCCGGACACAGCAATCTTTGCCCATTCTTTTTGTAAAATTGTTAAGGCTCCATTCATTTTGATGGTAACTTTTGCTGAACAGCAATTATCATCTCTTTCCATACATTCTCCATTGATTTGAAGTCCCGGCTTTGACAGGCCCACTCCAGGAAATTTAATTTCTTTGTTTTTAAGCCACTCCAATGTGACTTATATGTTCTACCAAGTCCAGGTCTCTTGCAGACTTCAGCAGGTTTTCTTCCAGGATGGAAGATTTTCTCTGTACTTTGCTGCATCCATTTCCCCTTGTATATTCACAAGCTTTCCCCATGCTTCACGGCAGGGATGGGGTCCTCAGGATGATGTTTGGTCTTGTGTTTGCGCCAAAGATAGCGTTTAAATGCTCTATTTTGGTCACATCATACCATAAAATCGTCTTCTGCTTGGCCGATATGTTTTCTTGCCGACTCTTGCCGAGATTTGATGGGAGTTTTTTTTTTGACACTCTCCTAGAAAGGCCACTTTTATGAAAAGCCTACAATATAGCTGTAGTATACGCAGTGTCTCCCTGCCAAGCCATGGAAGACTGTTAATCCTTTAGAGTTGCCATAGGCCTCTCTGAGTAGTGCCCTTCTCGCCTGAATCCTTAGTTTTTGAGGACAGCTTGTTCTAGATAGATCCAGAGTTCTTTCCTATGATCTCTCCAATTCAAAATAATGAACTTCACTGTGTTTCACGGGATATTCAGATCCTTGAAAATGTTTCTTATGTCCTACCCCTGATTTGCGCTTCTAAATAACTTTATTCAGAAATTGCTTTGAATGTTTCTGTCTTTGCTATGTACTTTTTGTTAGGAATTGTTCTAACCAACAGTGGAACCTCCCAGAAACAGGTGTATTTAACCTGAAATTATGTGAAAGACCTTAATTGCCTACAGGCGGACTTCATTCAACTAATTACGTGACTTCAACTGGTTGTACCATAGCTCATTCAGGTGTGTCCTAGCAAAGGTGGTAAATACTTATGTAATCAATTGTTTTCTTTTTCCATTTGTTTACAAAAATTAAGTGTTTGTATTAATTTTCAAAACATTTGCTGATTTAATTTTTTACTTTGTGTTCAGTGACAACAACTCAAAAGGTCAAGTCCAAAGGGGGTAATTACTTTTGAGAGCCAATGAATGTCTTTAAAATGAATTGAAAACACTATTCCACAACAAATAGGGCAGATGTAACCTTAATTTAAAGGTTCTGGTCAACGGTTGCGCACTGTATGGTGACATTATGGGTATAACCTCTGTCATCCCTTAACTGCCTGTTCAGAGATTTGATTGTGTTGGAATTACACTTCCTGTTTACAGTGTCAGCTCTGAATAAATTATTCTAATTGGTCCTCTGCAGGGAACCCAAACTGTATAAATCCCCTCTAATTAGTTATTGCCAGACAACACAGAGTTGTTTGATGCTTAGTAGGTAGCCAAAGACACAAGCAATATTTGGTTGCAGGTACCGAGATTTCACCACATGGAATGAGATACCCGCTGGATATGTGTGAATCTGAAGCACCAGATCATTATTTCCACTCCCCACAAGGAGAGGATGCACCATGGCCGGGCTGTGAATGCCTATAAGCAAGACAGATGTTTTTGTAAAATTGAGGTTTTTAGGAGTGCATTGCGAATTGAGTTATTGCCCACACTCACTTCATACTGAGAGATAGAAATGCAGAGGGAGAGACAGAAAGATACATAAAGAGACAAAAATAGGCGGAGAGATAAAAAGACACAGAGACATAATGTAACATATGTGTGTAGCTGATATAATTTCCCCTGAGCAGTATATTCTGAGCAGCTATTTTCCTTGAGAACACTAGGGCTGAGGACTAGACCCTGAAAGCCCCTTCTGCAAACATCTAAGTCATTGGAAAGTACCTAGAAAGTAGTAAGTAGTTGCAAAGTTGCTTGTTAACCAAACATACAAACGTTTTCCATGATTAGATTAGCCTCCTTTGGGTTGATAATCCCATTACATTTCCACTGATCCACCTCAACCAACCATCCATTTTCACTTAGATTTTGCCTTTAGTCAGTTTCTTATGTAACCATGCAACCATACGTGGAATGCTAATTTGAATGGCCTGATTTAGTATATTTACTATGTTATGTTAAGTCAATGAGACCAAACTGAAATAACACCACCAGACACAAGGCTAGAGATATCACAGGTATCTGAGCAGGTTGCCATCCCATTTTGTAAAAGGATAGCCATCATTAGTGCAGATCAGACATGGGACCAAGTCACATAGTTGCAAGTCACAAGTAAGTCTCAAGTCTTAACCTTCAAGTATCGAGTCAAGTCCCAACTAACGATGGGCAAGTCATAAGACAAATCTCAAGTTCCACAGCTAAGATCAGTTCAAGACAAGTCAAGTCCTGAATTTTTGCTTTCAAGTCAACACTAAAGAAAGGTTTTGTTATATAGTGGAGATTATCAAATCTTTCTTTGTTATTGTATTTTTTAATTAGCTAAAAGGAACATAGTATTATTCAGTAGGTTGTCTTTATGTATTTATATGCTGGCAATTGTCTTTATGTATTTAGATAAAATAGTAATAGTTAAGTAGTAAGCTTATTTAAGGATGTTAAAACCAAACAAAAAGTGTTAAAGTGAAACTAGAGTTAAGTATTGTCATGTTATCAGCCCACCTTCATCCAACGGACATGTGTTGAGAACATTGACCAGTAGATCTTTGAGCAATTGATTGATCCAATAAGCAGCTTCACCTTGCTCTCTGGACCTCCTCTTCTCCCTCCTCTCTCTGTCTCTCTCACGTACACACAGACGCACCCACACACACACACACACACACACAGCCTACATAAAATGTGTGTTGTGACATTGATGGGCCCTGCACTAACGAGGCACCTTGCTGACAGTGGCATGGCCAGCAGTAATTAAAGAAATGGACAGGGACGGCTCTTCCTCTTTGGATGAGACTTCCTCTGTTTCCCTTTCTCCATCCCTCTACCTCCATCACTGTGCTTCTCTCTCAGCCCTTGTTGTCCCACAATTCTGCATACTGTATTTCCAAGGATTTTCCTTTACGGTTAGCATCAACATAAATTACAACATTGACTAGGTTTATACTTCATTGGAGTATAGGTCTTTACGGTTAGCATTAACATAAATGACAACATTGACTAGGTTTATACTTCATTGGAGTATAGGTCTTTACGGTTAGCATTAACATAAATGACAACATTGACTAGGTTTATACTTCATTGGAGTATAGGTCTTTACGGTTAGCATCAAAGTAATACAAAGCCACTCTAGGAATAGATATCGTTATTTTAAAATGACCTTAAATTTAGAAATATCATTTTTGTCTTTTGTTTTCTGTTAGGGTCTCCATTAGCTGTTGTCAATGCAGCAGGTACTCTTCTTGTGGTCAACAGAAAATATACAACAAGGTACAATACAGACAACTCATAGACAAGAACTGCTAAAGGACAGAAACAAACACATTTCAATCAAGAAACATATAACTTAAAGATTTTGTAATGCCTCAACACAGAAGAGAGGAGCAAAACAGAGACCTAATATGCTGGACTATATTAAGGCCCAACACACCCATGAGGCAAGATTAGGTAGCCGCCTAGGGTAGACGATTGGCGAGGGCAGCAGTTAATCTGATCAAGGCGCAAGCCTCACCTCCAACAACACAGAACACTCCACATTATTCTGCCCCAAATCTGGGCCAGTCTTGGCCCTGCATGCACCTCCTGGGCACAGTTGGAGAGATGATCCGCAAAAGCGCCATCAAATCAGTGTGCTGTTTATTTTGGCCCTTTATTTATTTAGTCTGGTCTTAGTCATTTTTACTAAAATAGCATGAAATCTTAGTCACATTTCTGTCATTTGAATGAAGATTCAGACTAGTTATTAAAATGACAAACAGTGGGTCATGTTTGTCAATTAGAAACGGTTTAATTTTTATGTCACATCATTACATTGACTCATTAAATGTTGGTGTAGTAAACATTTCAGATTTCCAAATGCACAAACACACTGTACAGAGTCTTGACTGTATACCAATGCATATTCTCTGCGTCGTCTTCTCAACGTCAGAAATATGACAAGTTGTTTTACTATTAAACTCAATTCTATTGCTTTTATTTTGTAAAACCAATTAGGGTGTCTAAAAGTACAACTGTTGTCCACTCCAATTAGTACTAGACTTATTTTAGTCTCAGAGATCATTTTCTGAATATATGTATGACTATTTTTTTTTCTGAAATCAACACTTGCCATAAATGTTATAACATTAGAAAAGCTGAAATTAAAGAAATCTATTTTCTTTAATTAAATAAGCACACATAGTAATTCATTCAATAATTAAAAATAAAATGACAAAGACTGTTTTTTAAAGTTGTTAGACTCTAGCAAAAGTGATAAATGGCCCATCTGGTTAATTAGTGTTTAAATTTGTCTTTCTGCCCATAATTTAATGTACTCTAAAGAAGTTTTCCATCATACTTTACATGATTTATGAAATAATTATAATCTTCTAATTATAATCTTCTATATATCTTCTATGTAGGAGTCCTTGTAAAACCTTCTGAATGACCTCTTCACACTATTTAGGCCCATTTTGTAAAAGGGTGACTGTGAGATTGACAGTAGCTTACAGGTGGCTTGATGGCAGCTAATATGCTATATTTACTATTACATTTATCAAAGCTGGTAATGTGTAATGACATTACAATACCATAAAATAGTATGTTATATACAGTAATAAAGTGAATACTGTTGAATAAATGGATGATCGATTTTTATAGTATTGTACAGAATTATCAGGTCAGTGGTAAAGCAGGTCAGTTGCTAGGTAAGTTGTTTACCCATTGCAGTAAATGATTGCCCTTAAAGGCCCAGTGTAATCAAAAACAAAATTTTCCTAATTACCTCACAGTATTTCTTCACAATAAGATCAAAATATCTCTTTGAAATGGTTAAAATGATTTTGCCTCAGAGCTGTTTGAATAAAGAAATCCAGAAAAATCCAACTGTTAGGGTAGTATAGTAATTTAGGCCAACGTCATGAACTAAAAGGGCCAAAGAAATATGTGAGAAATGTGTTTAAAAGAATATTCATAATTTGTATTATATATTCTGAATACAAACACACAGGGATTACTAATTTATTATAAAATGAAAACGACTGGGTGGGGACTTTTGGCCAATGGTTGTAAAAGTGGCGCTGTCCCTAAAACCTATGTAGTCTTTATGCCAATATGTGCCCAATCTAATCAATACCATTCACTTTCAATCGAAGGCCTAACTAATGTACAATAATGATTCTACACAGAAATAGTGCACATAAACCTTTCAGCCTAAAATGGCAGGTTCCGTGTCCTGAAATGCATCTTTAAGGCTTAAATTAACTGGCAGCAACTACAGGGTAAAACACATAAAAGGAACACTTTGCTCGAATCGTGGTAAAATTATGAGTCACGGTAACCACACTGATTTACAGTATGACTATGAGTCATTGTAACCACACTGATTTACAGTATGACTATGAGTCATTGTAACCACACTGATTTACAGTATGATTATGAGTCATTGTAACCACACTGATTTACAGCATGATTATGAGCCTTGGTAACCAGACTCATTTACAGTATGATTATTAGCCACAGTAACCAAACTGATTTACAGTATGATTATGAGCCACGGTTACAACACTGATTTACAGTATGATTATGAGCCACAGAAACCAAACTGATTTACAGTATGATTATGAGCCACGGTTACCACACTGATTTACAGTATGATTATGAGCCACGGTTACCACACAGATTTACAGTATGATTATGAGCCACGGTTACCACACTGATTTACAGTATGATTATGAGCCACGGTTACCACACTGATTTACAGTATGATTTTGAGCCACGGTAACCAGACTGATTTACAGTATGATTATGAGCCACGGTAACCAGACTGATTTACAGTATGATTATGAGCCACGGTTACCACACTGATTTACATTGATGTTTGTAATAGCCTGGCTAGAGACTAAATATTAGTATCTAATTCCAAGATCAGATACAAATTTATAATGGGGATCCACATAAAGAAGACTGCAAACTGAACAACAAATAACATCTGTGAAGGCATCAGACAAATAAATCTCCCAGAATCCCCCAAAAGCAAAAAAACATGTTTTTATGTAATAGAGTAAACAGTTTAACACCTATAAACTCTAAATAGATGTCTAAGAAAGACATGGCCCTAGTCCAAGTTTCTGCTCAAAAAAGAGAATCCTGGTTTTCCTCCCACTCCCGCTGCCATGGCGCAGCAGGTGGATGCACTTCAAGGTTCCCGTCTTGCTCGGCTACATCCCAAATCTCATCTTATTCCCTATTTTGCTTTACATCTGACCACCACAGACCTCCCGGAGTAGGGTGCCATTTGAGCGCAGCCATGGGCTTTGTGTTTCTTGTTTGAGGCCATGTCTTGTGATTGCCCTCTACTGTGAGAAGGTAAACAACATCAAAACACCCTAGACGAGAAGGACGTAATCACCCACTCCTACACAGAATCAATGGCAGCAGTGCGGAGGCCTATTGGCCTGATAATTAGACCCGCACACAAACATGCACACACAAAAACACATGCAAACAGACACAGAGAGTATCAGACACACGCACAAACACACACGCACACACACAGGGGAGAATGGTTGTAATCTCAGCAAGGCAAACTCCAGAAGGGGGATTTCATGAAAGCCACCTAGCAGTCTTTGTAATTAGATTTTTAATTCATTCATTACTGTAGTGTCTCCCAAGTAAATCACTGCTTACTCAATGAGTAAATGTACTTACCCGACCCTCATTTGCAATGGGATACCGGCAGACTGACTTCTACGTTAGACGTCTGTCCAGTGGTAAATGTTTTACCTCCTACTGCAAAACTGGCCAGTGGGTGCTCCCACATCATAAACCTATCCCTAACCATAACATCTAACCCAAATTTTAATTCCTGACCCTAATGACTGTGCCTAAGCCTAATCGTCTTTGTGAAGAGGCCATGTATGTCTTCTAATAACCTCATTGTTGCTCTCACCTACAGGGGTTTGGTTTCAATTCACAAGGCACTGTGGGAAATGCAGCGGCTGAAGCGTCATGCTCATCTCATATGTTGAAAGTGCACTGTAATGATGTTTCGTATTTCTGAGTGTTATTTACCATTGATAGTGTGGAACGATCATCAGGAGGACGTGGGAAGGGAGAGGAAAAGGGCCAGGAAGATGGGAGGGGGCGAGGGGGAGAATTGGGGGAAGGGCAGAAGGATGAGGAGAGAGGTTAGAGGGGATGGAGAAAGAGGGAGGATTAGATGGAGAGGAGGTCGGAGGTAAAATGAAGGAAGAGGGGAGATAGAGAAGAAGAAGCAGGAAGACAGGGATAATGGGGAGGAAATAATAAAGGCTGTCTTCTCCCACACAACCGCAATGCCTTTTATTTTGGAATTTACTTCAAAGACAGGAAGGCAACATTGATACACACACAACACACATAAACACAGAGACAGTAATACATACACAAAAGATGAATACACAGGCAGTAAAATGCATAACACACAGGAAATAACACACACACAACACATAAACACAGAGGCAGTAATATACACACAGCAGATAAACAAACAGGCAGCAATAGACACACAACACACATAAAAAAGCAGGAGATACTCACAACGTACAGAGAGCGCACACAATTGTTATGGCCTTTTGCTGGCTATGTAGGAAAGTGTGAAATGTCCCCATTAACCAAATGTTGCCGTCAGTGGTCTACAATTAGTATAGTAGGGTTGAAATCTAGTTCTAATTATCTGAATTTCCAGAATGTGGGTTGGCTTTGGCTGCCTCTGTGATCAATTAAAGTTTAATTTCCTTGACCTTCAATGCATATGTCAATTGGTGATTAAGAAATATCTATGAAAAAAACACTTCAGTATTGACGCAATTTCGATTCTTGAAATAAGCCTGAGTGGAACCTACAAAATGTGACAACAAGAAATAATCAGATTACAGATGAACTACTATAGTTGTTCATCTGTATAAAACACATTTTTAATAGGCCTTTCCAGGTTGGTTATTGGAAACCTGAGGAGTGACTCACACACAGGCCCAGCCGCCCATAGCGCAATCAAAGGATTGAAGTCCTCATCTGTGTGTTGGGCTGAGAATAAGGAAAAGAGGATATTGCTCAAACAAGAGATGTGAACCCGGAGACACTTGACTGTAATGTCAGATAGAGAGAAGATCAAGAACAAAATGGACTGTAACACAAAGACAGCAACATATATTTTAGTCCCGGACTAGGCTTAATCTGCACTGTTGATTCTACAATTATATTCTCAAAAATAGATTGGTGAAACACTTTGGCATAAAAAGTAAGATGGCCATGCATTTCGGTGTAAATGAGAGATGGCCATGCATTTCGGTGTAAATGAGAGATGGCCATGCATTTCGGCATTAAAAGACAAATAGTCATGCACTTCGTCGTAAAAAGAGAGATGGCCATGCATTTTGTTGTTTAAAGAGAGAATTTAAAGTTTGCATTGACCAACCCAGTCCCCTTACCCAGTCCCCTAAATACAGTTGAAAACCTGTGGGGTTTGCTGATGAGGAGAGTTTACAAGCGAGAACCAGGGACTCAGTTGGATCTCAAGAAATTCTCTAAAGTCTCAGTTTTCATGTTATGTATTCTCCCACCTCATCAAAGATAATTTGTTGATGTTGTCTTGGCAGGTTGCACAAAATACTAAATTCAGATGTGCCAACAATGGTGACACATGAGGTAAATATGTATTTCTTGATTAATAATTTGGTTTTTCCATGAAAGATTTCACCTCAATTAAAGGTTAAATGTCTTTTATATTTTAAATTTAAGATCCCGCTGATGAACAAACATAATTTTTCACTGTCTTCTTCATAATTCTGGGAGACACTATTGGTCCATTTTATCAGGTATGTTTGCTATTTGACAAAAAGTATATAAGAATAAACTTACCAGAGCATGTTTCACAGCTCAAATACAATGCTATAATTGGCAGGCAAATGTATGATGAAATTCTAGTTGAGTGACTTTCCTTATTTAAACATAAGGGCTTAAGGCTTTCACCTACTTTGAAATGTCAGTCAGTCAGTCATCATCTACCGCTTATCCGGGGCCGGGTCGCGGGGGCAGCAGTCTAAGCAGGGATGCCCAGACTTCCCTCTCCCCAGACAGTTCCTCCAGCTCTTCCGGGGGGACACCGAGGCGTTCCCAGGCCAGCCGGGAGACATAGTCCCTCCAGCGTGTCCTAGGTCTTCCCCGGGGTCTCCTCCCGGTGGGACAGGACCGGAACACCTTCCCAGGAAGGCGTTCCGGAGGCATCCGAAACAGATGCCCAAGCCACCTCAGCTGACCCCTCTCGATGTGGAGGAGCAGCGGCTCTACTCTGAGCTCCTCCCGGGTGACCGAGCTTCTCACCCTATCTCTAAGGGATCGCCCAGCCACCCTGCGGAGAAAGCTCATTTCGGCCGCCTGTATCCGGGATCTTGTCCTTTCGGTCATGACCCAAAGCTTTGAAATGTCTATGCTTAAAACAACTATAAAACTACTCCAAAATATATTTAAATTAAATGCTGCCAATTTAATTTCCTCTGGTAGTAAAGAGACCAATATATTGGTTATATATTGGTTTATATTATCAAGCAGGTTTGTTATTTGTGAATTAAATAGTCAGGTCTATCACCTGTATTCTAACTGATGCAGCATAGATGTATAAATGAATACACTGAAACATACAGTAGAGCTATTCATTTGTGTATCATTTTGGGCTAATCATCAGCTAGATTACCAACCTCTGTAGTTAATCTCGTAGCGGCAGAGCTAAAAGTAACACTACCAGGGACTTCCTGTTTGTTCTAAGACCTACCTATTATTCCTTTCCCGTGTTTCAAAGTTAGCGTTTGGTCACAATTTCTAACTGGCTAATGTATAAATTGGTCTGTCAAACGTTCAACTTCTGTGAACGTTCGCATGTGAAATGTGCTAAAAATATTCTGGATAGGGCCAGAACATTTCTGCTCTCCACCAACATTCCAATCCCATTCAGAAAGGAGACAGTGTGACAGTTAGGAAGCACCCTTTGCCCCGGCTTCACCATGACAACAACTGCACTGCTGCTGAAAATCTAGGCAACGCTTGCTCATCATTTGGAGTTGAGAAATACAGTATAATTGGTATCACTTTTTTTCAGTGGCTACTTTGAAAGGTGTGTTTTGCCACTCCTGCATCAATGATGTGCACTGACTGGACCTTTATGTTTTTCCCCCAGTGGAACAGCTCCTTGAGAAGACTGTTGGTTTTTCACCTGGGGCGTGACGTGCTGACTCACTGAAAATACTACTGTTGGGGCGTTTGGTGTTGATTACACATGGGGTTTAGCGGCTCAAGAAATGAATATGTGGGTAACAATTTGCTTTTACATAAAATGAAAAAGATTTGCATAACCAAGGTACCAGCCCTAAGATCCGACTAGATCTAATTTCATCTGTAGGTGCCAAGTCCCAGATCCAGGCCAGTTTATCCTCTGGGGACAACCTACAAACCAACATGGCCAACAGACCATATGGACACCGGTGTCTTTCAACTTCCCACTCTAACTCTGAAATTCAACGGGCGATGTTTCAAAATCAGTTCCTATTGTATTTAAAAGTTGTGACTTGAGTATTAAAAAAGTGAGTGGAAGCTATAATCTGTATGTACTTGCATGTGTTTGTTATTTTTGTTGTTGTTGAATGTGTCAGAAACCTTTTGTTTAACTTTGAAAATGAAATACAATTTTATTCCTACAAATTAGGTTTTGTGTTGATAACAAATTCCTAAAATTTCAGGAATGAGAATAAAGCGCATTATTTTGTTCTAGCAAATTCAATAATTTAGTTGCTATTGTAAATGTTCCCTACCTCTCCACAAAACCCTCACAGTCTTTGGTAAACACCTATGGAGAAATGTTTCAGTACATCTTAATACCCTCACAGTCCCAATACCCTCAGAGTCAATAGTTTCAACACAGAAAATGTATGGTTGCCAGTAGTTTTAGTACTACAAATAACTTCCTTTTAACAGTGTACCACAGCAGGCCCCCTCTCCACACATGGGCAAAAGGGGGCATTGCCCCCTCCAGAATTGTTTCCATATAAGTCCTGCAAATGCATGAACAGGTGCGTTGGTATTCTGGTCCCTTGTCTTTTGCTCAACAGTGTATTTTTTTTTAAATGACACTAGTTTCAAGGTTTATTTGTCAAATGCACCGAACAACGCAGCGTCATCCTGCACAATGGATTTCTTGTGACATGGCACCCGACAACTACATAGTTAGAATTAAGGAGAATAATATATAAGCAAAAATATAGCCAGACAAAAATAAAATAAAGCTAAAATAAAGCTAAAATATACATAACACTGTACACCAGCATCAGTTTAAAGAAAATACTGTAAACTAGCAGCAATCTGGGTAGTATTATTGAACAATTAGACATGGCAAGTATGGCAGTAATATAGTAAGGAATCTTAGCTTTCTCTGCCATTCCTCTGCAAAAAAAGATCTCTCTCCAAATTGACCACTTCATCCCGCCAAGCATGAATATAGAGGTGCTATTTCTGGCACAAACCATGTCATAGAAAACATCTCATGCCGTCAAAAAAATAAAAATAAGAAAGTGTCTTCTAGGAGCGCCTGCAACTTGGCCCAATGACAAGCCAGACAACTTTACGCAATGACTCACCCACGCCATCATTCTTACGCATGACAAATCAATGCTTAAGGTGGAGCGAGGAAAGCAACAGACATCGTTCCACTGTTGGAAACAGATAAAAGGTGTTTGGATTGCGGCAACTGAAGTATTTGAACAGGAAGTTTTGGAGAAGTAGATTTTGTATCGTGCGCAATCTCTTAAGGACCATGGAGAGCTCCAGGTTATGGACAAGAGTTGTTGTTTGCGCGGTGCTACTGTCTTTCGTTCTTACTGCGGAAATTGACGATTCCAATTCCGAATTGGATCTTGACACAAGAAGTGTGAGGGACTTCTACCCCAAAGATCCGAACTTGACCAACGAAAAGCAACTGGTAAGTTATATTTCAGGGTAAAAATAGAAGTTGCGTCGTGAATCCGAATGACTGATGAAGCCTAAGTTTTTTGCCTGTTGGAGAGGTCTGCTTTGGAAGCATTTCTTATTGTTGTGTCCCTACTTTTTCAACAGCTTGGAGCATTACATGACGTCCTAGAAAAACTACAAACCAAGAGGCTTCCATTCTGGGAAAAGAAATTCGGCCAAGTTCCTACGGTAAATATAGGATAACGCTTTGAAAAAAGCTTGAAAAAATGTAGATCCTGAACTGGCGCATAAAACAGCATTTTTCCATTTTGTCGTTCACTAAATACTTTCGTGTGCCATGTCTTGTTGATGATTTGTTCTGATCTGTAAACATTTGGCATAAACTGTTGCACAGGTTGGGGAAAATGTGTCGCATAGTCTAATTTTGCGTACCATCTTTTTTTCAGTGCGACGTTGGAGAGCAGTGCGCTGTGAGAAAGGGCGCGAGAATCGGCAAAATGTGCGATTGCCCTCGCGGAGCGTTTTGTAACTTTTTTCTGCTTAAGTGTTTGTGAAATTATTAAACTTTTTCTGAATGTAACAATGGAGTTGTTGGCAAACGATTTGAAATACTGTTACATCAGAATTACATCTGATATAGAAATATTTTTATGCTACTACAATATATGGTAATTTGAAGAATGACAGGGTGCATTCTGAAATATTTAGAAATTTATTTTTTTTATTTTCAACTGGATGTTAATGTTACCAAATATTACTAAATAGTGAATAAACAGTGTTGTATATTGTTTTGTAAAGCAGCCTGTGTGTTATCTGTTTGTTCCGAGATTTCCCGTGATCCATGCGTAAAGATGATTCGCGGTGTTGTGTGCAATAATATTTATTTCATATAAACTGATGAAGAAAAATAAGGTCGATGTTATGTGCTGGGCTAAAAATAAAATATGTACACGGATTCATGAGAGCTCAGTCTTGTCAGAGTTGAGAATGAAATAGCTTACCTTAGGCGAAATAGAAATACATGGTCTGGCATATATTTGTTTTAGCACACATTGTTCTCTGTATCAGAACGTAGGCTGGCCCTCTTGAAGTCACATTGAACTATGCATTTCATTATTTTTGCTTTGAAAGCACTCCTGAAAAAAAATACCACTATAACTTACTTCTCTGCTGACATAGAGAAGTACAAACTATCATACATGGACTAGTTCCCTAAAAACAAAATTTTATTTGTTTAGAGTTTTTGACATAAAGATTAATAAAGGCTAAATAAATACAATAATTTGATTTAGAGAAATTGTAATAGTTTTCAAGTTGAGTGTAAAACAAATAAAGGAATAAGAATGTTTTTATATAACTTATCGTAACATTTGTCATGTTTTTCTATAGGATCATTGGTTTCCCTCTAGGCTTTTTTTTGCATTTGTCTTTTCTCTTTCTTATATGTCTCTTCTCCCTCATAATTATGAGGCAAACTACTCTTTTAGAGGAAATTAATTCCACCCCTGTTATAATTCTCTAAATTAACACAAAACATAATATACCAGAACTAGGAGTTTGAAGATGGTTTGAGGATTTAAAATCAGAAGTGGTTAACAAAACAAGAAAATAGATATTAGATGAACTTGCTCTGGTCTTTAGGTGCACTTAGTTGTTCTAAGGAAAACATGAGACACCAATTGTTTTTGAGGTTAAATCCAGATGTTGTTCATAATGTTGTTGATAGGCTCTGGGCAAACGTAATGCACCATTTAGGAAATAGGGTACCATGTAGGACTACGTATTGAAGGCCAGGAGAATGTGTTGTAAAGCAAAATGGCATGTGTTGACAACAATGCAAGACAGTGCACTATTGTGTACAGTCCCAGTAACAATATCACAAAAGTGCATATTTCTCCAACTTCATGTACATCCATCTGCAGTCAATCTGTCTATTACATATCTTCTGAAATGTTACCACTGTTGTGACAGAAGTTGATCTCCCCCTCCATCCCTCCATCATCCCACTTTTCCCAATATCTTCTTTGCTATCGCTTCCCTGTCAGGCCAATGTCTCATTAATGTTGTATGTGTTTTGTTCTGTGAAACTCTGGTGGGTTAAAAATAAACTTTGTCTCACAAAGGGCACATCATTTCCTTTGGGTCCATTTGCCAAGTATGGGTGTACTGTGGAAACTGACCCATGTGGGACATCTGGTTATCACTGACTCACAATCACAAAGACATAGGGCTAGATAACCTGGGCTGTCAATCAGGGTAGCTGTCTGCACATTTTGCCTTTTATGTGATTAGCTTTTTTATGTTTATTAATATTTAAGTTATCGTTGATGGGGTGATGTTTCTAGAGGACAGTATATGTGCAAATCTGATGAATGCTCTCACACAAAGATGACCACTCTGGAGAGTGACGATGAGTGAATACTTAGGAAAAAGGACTATTGTCTGACCGCTACCTACAGACGACAATGTTTACAGCACATCCAGGCTCCTCTCTTCACAGAGCCTGGTCATAAACAATGTTATGTCAGTGGTGAAGAGACTAATCAAATCAAAGTCCTTGAATGGAGTGAAACCAGTGTGACATCTGGAGCCTACATGTCTCTATGATTGAACGCGTTTGTTTAACGGCGTGCATTTAGTTCTGCCCAGAGCACGGCTCAAAATCCCAATCTTCCGCACAACAACAAATGCTGTTTAAAGCCAACCAGGCATTCCAAGGCAGTGGGAAAAACTCAGTGACTTGACAAATACGAAAAACAAATCTTCCAAACCTGTCCCTCCTTTTTTTCTGACAATGGACGCAGGAAACAAAGTCCTTCCTATGACATCGGGACTAGTAATCTAAAGCCACAACATGTGGGTTCATTTCAGCCATAGGTCATAGCCGATGATGGTGAAGATGGCTTATTTACAGATACAGATTTTTTTTACAACCTGTATATAGAATTGTCTTCTATTTAGTAGATGGCTCTTTTGATTAGTTCTGGCCTAAGTGGTTTATATATTTATTTGATAATGAGACAGATACAATACAAATATTGACTTAAACTGTCAATGGTCCAATGCAGTTATCAATATGAGTGTATCATGACTGTCTATGAAACCGTTCTTGGAGTTTTGCCAGCAACCTTTACATCACATTACATTAAACCCCATATCCCAAAGCTTTATATTCTCAATGCCGTGTTGTGATCTTGTGTTAATGCCATGCTGTTACAATCATTCCACCTATGGTACCTGCAGAATGTAACCATCTTTGTCCTTTACCATCTGTTTCTCCCATCCCCAATTTAATCACATTCTAATTTAATCTATTGCACTATCGCATAGAACAACTCCTATTGGGGAGAGTTGAAAGATTGCAGCAAGGTTCCTTCATAGGCATCTGAGTTTTTCAGCTTTTTTTCCTATCTAGAAGTCACATTTCTTCACTTGAGGTCACTCACTTACCTTACAACCTTAGTTGGCATTGCATACACCCGAGCAGCCTGAGGGAGTCACATAGAAGCGGACTGCAGGACAGTTTGTACCACCCATTGAGTATCACAGCAAAATTCAAGGTTCAAACCTAGTTTTTTGTTACAAACGAGTGTCTTTGACAAACCTGGGAGGTTTGAATAAGAACTATTAAAAAAAACATTATCCACTGTGAAATAGCAGCTCTGTAAGAAGCCTAAACACAGGCTGACTCTCGATCAGCAACAACAACATTTTAATGCTGTGGTGATGTAAGACAGTGGTAGGTCACGATGAGGTGAAGCACCAATATGTCAATTAAATCCCCATTGACAAGGTTTGGTGGTTTGTTTAAAAAGTCACATACACCCATTAAGTGTGAAGTAACAAATTGAACGGTGGCGACAGGCATTGCGTTTGGATTGGCTCATCTCTTCCTTATATTATTATGGCTACTGAGACATTATGAGGATGTCAGGGAGAGTAACTAGGCAAAATTACCCATTAATCAGTAGCAGACCTTAGGGAAGATAATGGGAGAAAGTGGATACCAACAGCAGTAGTCATATACTGTAGCATGTGTTCCTTTCCTATTAGCCAGAGTCATTATGCCACAGAGATATTACAAGTGCACAGGGTTGATTGGCTTTGGTCCAGGGTGTCACTGTGTGGTCCTCTACAGCTCTAAGTAGTAACACTTTAGGGATATACCTAAATTGCTACCATCTTGTGGAAGTTTGCTGAATTACAGCAACAGCACATTCAAACCAACTCTCCACTCCTGCATGTTTTACTGTCACTTCAAGTCGACCTGCTTACAAAAGCTATAAAAAACATTTGAGATTGTTTTTTTTATCTGTAATGGTTCGATGTAAAATGTATATAGTTATCTTCAACACTAAACATTTTATTCAACTTAATCATAATCTATAACCTTTAATTAAGGTAAAATTGTTTAAAGAAAATAAAATCTAACTCAAGAAATAAATATAAATTATCTTACCATTAAAAATCACCTGAGTCATCAGAAAAAAGGATTTAAACATGACATCCTGGAGTCATTCAAGACAATGCATCTGCCTAAGTCATCTGTCAACATGTATAAGGTCAGATCACTTCTTCACTATTATGGAAACAAATAATGCTTTTAAATCAACAGAAGCTCTCATTAAGCTGTTTGGAAGTGGATGCAAGTGTATTTTCCCCCACACACAGTACAGAGAATGGTTCAAGAGGTAGAAATGACCACTCGATCAGTTAGAGACTGGCAGTAGCTGGTTGAATGCTGGGGACACCATGTCTCAAAAACAACAATTAGACAAAGACAGATGGTCCAAAAAGGTGGGACGCTTTTACAATATAGTACAAAGACAACATTAACAAATGTTGAAACTAAGATGTTATTGTTTCTTGAAAAATATATGCCCACTTTGAATTTGTTCCCAGCAACACGTAGCCTACTATTTATCCCCTTGCCAGCTGAAATTGGAGGGATTACTCCCTCTCGCTTTTCATGAAGATATGTTTCGCCCAGGGCTTGACATCAGCACACGCCCACCCGCCATATGCGGGTAGAATTCGGCTGTGGCGTGTAACGCAGTCACTCTTACTAGCCACTTTGGCGGGTGACATTCTACATATTTATATATAGGATTTTTCCTGCATTTAAAACGCAAAGGCGACCGCCTTCACAAAATCTCGCACCGCCTCTGTGTCTGCAGGGTAAAACATGATTTTGCACTCTTAAATAAAATACCAGCAGAAACTTTTTATATATCGGTAGGCAGTGTTGCCAGGTGGGGCGTTTCAAACTCATAATGGGCTTGGTCCGGACGATTTATTCTGGAGTCCGTGGGATTTACTGTCAATAAATTCTGGCATCCTTGCATACTGGACCACACCGGTCCTGACATTGCGGAGATGGGGAGTAACATAGGAAAATATAGCCTAGCCTAGAATTATACCTTAGATGACTGGTTAAAAGACCATCAGATTAGGGTATGTACTGTAACCAAAAAACAGTATATATGTAATATACAGTGTAAATAATATACAATAAACATATTTAAGTCACTAACAATATAAATATACGAACGTGAAGACGCTGGATCAGCAACAGCAGCAGAGCCGAGTACAGCTGAAGGCAGTTTAGATAGGGAGATAAACGATGTGGTGTCAAGGCAAGAATGGGGAACAAACAACGTGACTAGGCTATAATATATAGGCCTGCAGCTGTTTCTTTTTTTATGCAAGCCTAATAAGAACATAGAATAACAACGAAAATGTACAACAATAACATTGACTGATTATAAAGCTAATGAGTGGTTTCATATTTCTTTTTAAACTTGTAACATGTTAATAGGTCTATGTTAATTAAGAATACATATTTTGCTTTTATATTTTGGTTTCTGTTAAGGAGGACATTAGTGTGCATTAGCTGCTCAAGTGGACATGGACAGGGCAGAATTAAATATAATAGTTGTCCTTTTTAAGTGTGTAGCCAAATTTACAGTGAGGGAAAAAAATAATATTCTACATTTGCTCACTGACAAAGAAATGCATACATACATCTTCTTCCGCTTCATCCGGGGCCGGGTCGCGGGGGCAGCAGTCTAAGCAGAGATGCCCAGACTTCCCTCTCCCCAGACACTTCCTCCAGCTCTTCCAGGGGGATACCAAGGCGTTCCCAGGCCAGCCGGGAGACATAGTCCCTCCAGCGTGTCCTAGATCTTCCCCGGGGTCTCCTCCCGCTGGGACGGGACCAGAAAACCTTCCCAGGAAGGCGTTCCGGAGGCATCCGAAACAGATGCCCAAGCCACCTCAGCTGACCCCTCTCGATGTGGAGGAGCAGCGGCTCTACTCTGAGCTCCTCTCGGGTGACTGAGCTTCTCACCCTATCTCTAAGGGATCGCCCAGCCACCCTGCGGAGAAAGCTCATTTCGGCCGCCTGTATCCGGGATCTTGTCCTTTCGGTCATGACCCAAAGCTCATAACCATAGGTGAGAGTAGGAATGTAGATAGACCGGTAAATCGAGAGCTTTGCCTTGCGGCTCAGCTCTTTCTTCACCACGACAGACCGATACATCGACCGCATGACTGCAGAAGCGGCACCGATCCGTCTGTCAATCTCCCGTTCCATCCTTCCCTCACTCCTGAACAAGACCCTTAGATACTTAAACTCCTCCACTTGAGGCAGGCACTCTCCACCAACCTGAAGTGGGCAAGCCACCTGAGGACCATGGCCTCGGATGTTGAGGTATTGATTCTCATCCCCACCGCTTCACACTCGGCTGCAAACCGTCCCAGTGCATGCTGAAGGTCCTGGTTTGAAGGGGCCAACACGACAACATCATCCGCAAAGAGCAGAGACGAAATTGTGTGGTCCCCAAACCTGACACCCTCCGGCCCCTAGCTGCGCCTAGAAATTCTGTTCATAAAAATTACAAACAGAACCGGCAACAAAGGGCAGCCCTGCCGGAGTCCAACATGCACTGGGAACAAGTCTGACTTACTGCCGGCAATGCGGACCAAGCTCCTGCTTTAGTCGTACAGGGACCTGACAGCCCTTAGCCAAGGACCCAGTACCCCATATTTCCGAAGCACCCTCCACAGGATGCCGCTAGGGACACGTGGACTGGTTGGGCAAACTCCCATGAACCCTCCAGCACCCCGTAGAGGGTATAGAGCTGGTCCAGTGTTCAACGGCCCGGACGAAAACCACACTGTTCCTCCTGAATCTACTATCGGCCGTATTCTCCTCTCCAATACCCTAGCATAGACTTTCCCGGGGAGGCTGAGAAGTGTGATCCCCCTGTAGTTGGAACACACCCTCTGGTCCCCCTTCTTAAAAAGAGGGACCACCACCCCGGTCTGCCATCCCAGAGGCACTGTCCCTGACTGCCACGCGATGTTGCACAGGCGTGTCAACCAAGACAGCCCCACAACATCCAGAGACTTGAGGTACTCAGGGCGGATCTCATCCACCCCCGGTGCCTTGCCACCGAGGAGTTTCTTGACTACCTCTGTGACTTCAGCCCGGGTGATGGACGAGTCCACCTCTGAGCCCTCATCCTCTGCTTCCTCAATGGAAGACGGGACGGCGGGATTGAGGAGATCCTCGAAGTACTCCTTCCACAGCTCGACGACATCCCCAGTTGAGGACAACAGCTGCCCACCTCTACTGTAAACAGCGATGGTAGGGCACTGTTTCCCTCTCCTGAGGCGCCGGACGGTTTGCCAGAATCTCTTCGAGGCCAGCCGATAGTCCTTCTCCATGGCCTCACCGAACTCCTCCCAGGCCCGAGTTTTTGCCTCCACAACCACCCGGGCTGCAGTCCGCTTGGCCTGCCGGTACCCGTCAGCTTCCTCAGGAGTCCCACAAGCCAACCAGGCCTGATAGGACTCCTCCTTCAGCTTAACGGCATCCCTTACTTCCGGTGTCCACCACCGGGTTCGGGGATTTCCGCCTCGACAGGCACCGGCCACAGCTCTGAGCGGCCGCTTCGACAATGGCGGTGGAGAACATGGTCCACTCGGACAAAATATTTCCAGCCTCCCTCGGGATCCAGTCGAAGCTCTGCCGGAGGTTGGAGTTAAAGATCTCTCTGACAGGAGACTCGGCCAGACGTTCCCAGCAGACCCTTACAGTACACTTGAGTCTGCCGAGTCTGTCCAGCTTCCTCCCCCGCCATCGGATCCAACTCACCACCAGGTGGTGATCAGTTGACAGCTCCGCCCCTCTCTTCACCCGAGTGTCCAAGACATACGGCCGCAGGTCAGATGTGAGCCCACGGGAAGGCGGCCCCACTTAAAAACCCTGGCCAAAAACCTCTGGCGAGAGCATTATAGCCTTCTCAGTTTGAGGTAATTGTGTGTATATGTTTTGTATGTTTCCCGCAAAGGAATATTTACAGTGTTGTGTATAGTTTGGTTGTAGTTCTCGAATTATTTTCAGTTGATACTTTTTTGTATGTGCGATGTCCATTGTTTGGGCACTATACACTGCATTCGTATTTTAATTCTGGGACATCAATTGGAAGACTTTAGATATCACTTGATTAAGGGTTTTGACTGATTAAGAATATTGTGAGTTTGAATGTTAAAGGGTTAAATTATGAATAAAATCCTATCATATATAAATCCCTTTAACTGAGAGAGCTAGATAAACTCCAATAATCATGGATTGGTAAAGCATACTCAGGTACTTGCTCAACAAAGAGCTAAGCAGAAGCAATCTTGCTCAATATCTGTTCTTCCAAACATAGTATATGACACAGATAAGTTGTTGTGAGAGGAACGTTGATGGATGGCCTTGGCATTTTATGGAAACTTTAGTGCAGACTCAGCACAGTTTTTCTGGACGGCAGAACAGCGTGAGAGAGTATGATCCGGTACAATCCCGTTCTCAGACACATGCGTCAAACACCGGAAATAAAACCGGTAACAGTCAATGCAAAGTGGGCAAGACAGACCTTGGTCAGGAAGGTAACCAAGAACCCAATGGCCACTCTAGCAAAACTAAGAGAATTTCTGCAGAGATGGGAGAACCTACCAGAAGGACACTCATCTCCGAAGCACTTCAACAATCAGGCCTTAATGGTAGAGTGGGTAGACGGAAGCCACTCCTGAGGATAAAGCATATGCAGGACCAGCCGTGGGCATAGGAAAGCCTGCCTGCAGGACTCAAAAAAGATCCTCTAGTTTGATGAGACCAAAATTGAACAATTAGTCCTGAATGCCAAGCCCTATGTCTGGCAAAAACAAGGTATGTTCATTACCTGACTAATAGTATTTCTGTGGTCGAAGTATAGGGGTACAGAATGTACAGAATGTTGTCTTTCTGTACAGGGGCCTTGCGGGCGTTGATAGAACTCAAAGGGTT
This sequence comes from Esox lucius, assembly GCF_011004845.1. NCBI lineage: Eukaryota > Metazoa > Chordata > Actinopteri > Esociformes > Esocidae > Esox > Esox lucius. The sequence continues at coordinate 28,446,175 of NC_047570.1, read as the reverse complement.
CAGTGTGAAAATTCCAGTTTGACTTTAAGTAGCGATTTCTGAACATGCAATAATCCTAACTAGCACTGGTGTGTGAATTTTTTGCATGCTGGGAATTTCAGCTGGAATGTCATTTCAGATAAATGATAATGTAACCAGAGTGCATCCTTTAAAATGACTAATACTACAATGGTAACATCTCAGGCAGACATGTTAGTCCAGCTTTAAGTTTTCCCATCTGCTCCTATAGACCGCCTTAAATTAATACATCTCATTATCTTACCTGTTGGTTTGTGGCCTCTCTCTCCCACACTCTGGCTACCTTTCTGAACGGTTTTATTGTTATGACAGCCTCTCTTCTGCATAAACAAATACAGTACAATCCTAAATTCAGCTGCTACCCTTTTATGAGAGATCCTATTCAATTACTGATTGATTTGCATTATTATTGATAAACATTGTGGCACTCTTGTATTGGCATGGCACTTATCAATGACTTACCTGTTGGTTTGTGCCAAACTTAAAGCTACAGTAATCCACTTAACTAGCCAACACACATTGCTCGTCAGATGGAGATGTGACAAGTTCCAGAGCGTCATTTCTTCACTAACACCCGGCTCCTAAGCTCTTGCCTGCGGCAGAAAGGTGGCCTGTTTCACTTTGCTGGTGAGGTCAACATCTGTTTACAGAAATTTTAATTTATCTGGGGGTGCTTGGAACACATGCATTTTATAATTCTAGAGTAATGACATGGCCATGGCCTTGAAACATTGTAGGGAGGAATATAAAAGTGTTACGTGTCTTGGGACACTGACTACATTGCTTCTTTATGCACTGTGTATGTAGATTTGCCCAGATTCTGTAGACTATCCTATCATGTTGTATTGCCAGGTGAAAACTTCCAAAACGCTTTCCTGTTTACTCTTGCAACTTATGTTTATTGTCACATTGTCTCGTCAAACTATATTGTGCTTTCTGGATCTTGTAATTTTTGTTGTGTGGAAACCAGCATTAGTTGATGGTTTAAAGACAGCAAATTGGTATCCTCATCAACAAAAATAATGAACAAAGCTCAAAATTAAATAAGTCTTCTTTTTTCCATTTCGTCCATGAATGTCTTCAAAATCGTTAAACAAAAACATGAATGGGAGAGAGCTTCTTGTTTTTCCTCTAGAGTGGAGGCCTCTCTGTGCACCTGAACACTTTCCTCATCATTCAGGGGGGAGGAATTGCACCCGGTCTCAGAGGAGGCCGATATTGGCATTAACCGAGGCAACAGCATCCCTACAGGTCAACAACGCATATTGGCAACTGAAATGAAAGATCACAACATTCACATAGAACAGAGGTGTCAAACCGGTTCCACGGAGGGCCGAGTGTCTGCAGGTTTTTGCTCTCTCCTTGTACTTGATTGGTTAATTAGGTCACTGATTGGTTAGTTTCTACCCTCACCTGGTTGTGTAGGTATGAACTAGGAACCAATTTATAGGAAAAACCAAAAACCTGCAGACACTCGGCCCTTTGTGGAACCGGTTCGACACCTGTGACATAGAAGATGGCCATGACAAAATTATAATTTGGTTCACATCTCTAAATAATATACGAAGCTACAAAATAAATGGATCTTTGCGTATAGTGATAGGTGGATCAGTGTCATAACCCAACTTTAGCTAGTTAAAACGAAAATGTACCCTAAATGTCCATAGCTGGCTAACGAGTAGCCAACTTCGTCGCGTAGCTATACGGGTTGTCGTGTTTTCTGTGTTCTGTAACTAGCGAACTATTCGAATCTCAGATTCAAACAACGCATTTAGTCGATAAGCAATCTTAGTAAACACGTATCCCTAGATATATAGCTGAGGTCGTCATTTGGAAGCACTTACCCTAATTCTTCATAAACACGTGTACTTGATTTTCAAAGCTGTAATTGCATTATTACAGATTTCAGGAATTTCTACTAAATCCTAAGTGGAATATTTTTTTAAAACAAAGATTGTAAAAGTATGCCAGGAATTTATATAATGAATCACACGTTTTTTGATGTATATATGACAAGCAATGAATAAGTTATTGACTTTTAAAGCTGTAATTGCAGTATTACAGATTTCAGGAAATTCTACTAAATCTTAAGTAGAAGTTTTATTGAAAACAAAAGGCTGTAAAAGTATGAACAATTTCATTTTCAAAGCTGTAAATGGCTATTGGTGAATGTCTGTTGAATGCTGAATGTGCAATTATAAAACAAATGTTACCTCCGTAGCATATTATTTGTTACAAGTATTAGTGAGTAGTTTCACGGACAGAAATATATTAAATATACTCAGAAAAACACGAATATTTCATGCAAACGAAGTTGTACAGGTGTTATTTTGGTAAAAACTATTGCAATACCAATCCTAACCACACTTGCGAAATAGGATTTGGGATATTTTCTAAATATTGTGTTAGTTATGTCAAACATAGTCTATTTCATCCGAATAACTTAATTGATTGTTAGAATAATCTACAGAATACTCGATTACCAACATTGCCATTAGTTGTACATTTTTGATTTATCATTGCAGCCATGTATTCTATCTTATTATCAATTTGACATCTTTACCAATCTCACTGCATGAACTTTTGTTTTAAATGTTTTGAGAAACTAGTTATCAAGGTGTAATCAAATCATAATACAAGCTAATGCATACTTTTCAGTTGCAGTGTGTGTATACATTGAGCTTTTTTAAATAGCACTACAAATTACAAACTGTCCCTTCCATTTGGGCTTTTTTTTTTATGAGTAACCGCTATTACTATAATATGTATTACATTTTATCTGCATAGAACTTCTGTCCTTGGAGTGAGTAGCATTATGTGAACTCAGCACAGTATATGAACGCCATGTGTAGTACCCAAAATACTGAGGTTTCGGTATGTTTTGCCAACTACAAGTCACTGTGGGGATAACAACCATTAGGCAACATTCATTATTTAAATTATTTTTATTTACAAAAATATAGAAACAGGTACCGCTAATAGAAATGTACAGTGTTAACCATTTACACATCAATTGAACCAATTTCATGTCATTCAGCTTTTAAAGAGCAAAAAATTACAGCAGCATTCTTTTATTAATGCTCTTTGAATGTAAAGATTCAGGACATTAGTCAATATACATTATATCATACAATTCTATGTACCTGGTGATCAATGAACCCTCTCCTTTAGAATGATTAAATCAATTAATAAACCTTACAGAAACCACAAATTCTAAACAGATTTTCTTACACAAATAACAACAAATCCGTATATTGAAACAAGCCAGCAGAGCAACCAAATATTAAGTCATAATAATACTGACAATGCATTCCACTGTGTACAGAAAAAAAAAAAACTTTCCAAATAAGTATGCTATATTAGTGCTTCTTCCTTTGAAGTACTAGAGCCTGTGTTAAACGTATTATCAAAACTATACTTATATCTCACTTGTCACGTGACTAACGTCAGTAGTTAGTAAATGATTTCTGTAACTTCAGTAGCAAAACAAAGCATAAAACTGGAAATATTAAAGCGTTGATAGAAAACTATTCTAATGGTGAACAACACAGGGTTTTATTGGCATGGTATTAACGGTATCGACAAACGGTAGTCTAGTGGCCAGTTTGTTAATTGGAAAACTGATTAAATGGCTTGAAGTTCAGCCGGAGTGCTGCCACACAAACCCGCCATAGCCCAGAGCTTGGGCTATGGTGAAGTTGCCTGTAGACCCTGATGCTGGGTCAGTTAATAATTGTCCCCTCTAATGGCTATGGTTAGGAGTGGGGCAGGGGAATCTGAACAGATTTCCTGGATAAATTCACTCCAAAGGCCTATGCTACAGAAAACACAGATATAAGGGAATTATAGGTGCAAACAAATGAAGGGAACCAACATCCATCATAACTGTGTACATTTCTCCATTGTCGTAGGCAGCAGGCAGGCACAACAAATTCAAAAAGGGCCTGAACTTTTTACAATCACCACTCTGAAGGAATACAAATTAACTTTGGAACAAAAAGTGGGTTACAGGCTACTGAAGAATAATAAAATAACTAGCAAACCTTAAAAAATAATTAGCAAATCTTGGTGGCAATGATTGATTCATTAAATGAACCCAGCGGGACAGTAAGACTCACAGCAGCTCTGTTCAAACCTACACCGCCTCTGAATACCAGGACTGTGTTCATCAGAGCAATCCAAACCAAAATGTTTTGCAACAGAAAACTTAAATAAGCACTTCCCATTGAACAGTCCAGGTAATTCCTCCCTGTTTTAGTCCACTGTGGTGCCTACTGAACACAACTGTGAAAAGGCACCTGGAGGTTAGTTCGCCCATTGGGGGGTTCTACGATGGCCCTTCCCCCTCCTGCTCTGTCTGGAAGGGGTAGCTGATAGCGGGTGGGAAGCCTGGGTTCCTGGGCTGATCGTCCAGGAGCACCAGATCCTCTACATCCCTGCCATTGAATCGCCGGCGGCAGATCTTCACCATCACCTTGCGGCCCTGGAAGACCTTGAGGGCCTCCTTGGAAGCCATGGACCTGGCGGCTGCCTCGTCGCGCCCGTAGCCTGTGCCCAGGTAGACCGTCTGGCAGCGCAGCTCACACACCTGCCCCTCCTTTTGGGTGCGTGCTGCTGGCAGGTCGGGGATGTCCTTCAGGGGCACAAAGACACAGCTCAGGGTCTCCTTCAATGACTCGGTGCAGGCCCGTAGGATCTCGAAGTGATCCAGGTTAGGGCCAATGCCCCCTGCCGACACCAGCTTCCATGCGACAGCCTTGTAGAGGCGGTTGAAGAAGGGTTGATGCTTGGCTGGGGCCTGCGGGGGCGGGCCCTGCTTAAAGGGGTTTCCAGATCGTGATTCGTTAGGTCCAGCCTTGGTGGGCTTGGAGCAGGCATCGCCGTCACCCCCTGAGAAAGAGCAAGACAAAGGACACCTGAGTAGGAATTTCTCCTGGTAACACTGACTTTCCCCAGAGACAGACTTCAGCTAGACCGACAGCATTTACTTGAAGATAATTGAGCCAAAACCAACAGAAGAAACACTGCAGGGATGATTCATCGACTTAGCCCTTTAACTTTTTCATATCATGTCACTGCCTCAAATTAGGATTTTCCCCCTCTTATATTCAATCATATTAGGGATTTGTTTTTAAATTACAAATAAATTATATGACCTTCATAAATCACACACCAAGTGAATTACTGGCCTCCGCCTGTGTTCAATTGTATTGATTCATATGATTTCAGGATAAATGTATACATTTCTAAAGGTTTTAAGAAATGTTCCAAGTATAACAAAAAATTTGAACAAACCCCTAGGGGTACCTATTTTCTGTTTTGTATAACCCTCCTATAACATTTAATCCTATCTGACTGTGGTAATCTGATCAGATAACTTTTGAAAAACTTTTGCCTTAGGAAATGTGACCTGGGTATCAAGCTGATTTTGACTGATCCAAGAAACACCCAACTTTTAACACTTCCCAATGCTGGGATGGAATGGAAGCAATACAACCAAGAGCGGCAACTAGCAACAGTCATACAAACAAACATTCTTATTTAAGAAAAAACATAAAATATATGTTATAATACTATGATTTATAATAAATGATACTCCTAATGACAAAACAAATGTAATTAATTCAGTGGCACTGTCTTGGATGTACAAGCATTTCACTACATTCTAAAGCAGTGTGTGAACACCCCCATAGTAGGGCTGTTATGCTAGGGTAAATTAAAAACTAGGGATGACCCGATACCGATACCAGTATCGGGCCGATACTGGGCACATGTACTTGTACTTGCACTCATAGAAGTATGCCGATACCATGCGCCGATATGCCGATACCATGCGCCGATATGCCGATACCACTCGCCGATATGCCGATACCATGCGCCGATATGCCGATACCACATTATGAAAACATTAAGTGAAACTCAATGGTTGTGTCGCCTCTGGACGCATAAGTATATAATATAGAACTCAGATTGGTAGAGCGGGAAGACGGAGATGTCAGCAATGACAAAAGTAGAGTACATGCTCTGCTCTGCTAAATTGTCAAGAGGAGGAAAGGAAAAACAATAATCTAACACAAGCAATTTGATCAAACATCATTAGACACAACACAGATTTCAATGAGTATGCTAATGATAGCTGCGCAGAACCACAACAGCTAACACCAACACTGGAGAAGCGAAATACAATGTCCAAAACAGCCCGCGGGCAGAAAAAAATGAAAGAGCAGAGTATGAAAAGATTAATTGAATCAAGTACATTTACTTTCACAACTGGATAGCCACAATAGATTAACCTCATGTAGGTAACCTTAGAGATTCGGAGGCAGCAAGACCTCCGGTTTTCGTATTTTGCCTTCAAAATAAAAGTCTGCGGTAAAACCTTATATACATTCGGCGGCAACAATAAGACTTTAGATTTTCGTATTTTGCCTGTTGCCACTGGCCGTTTTAATAGCTTATTAGCCTGAAATAGGCCTACAAGTATTTTACTACTTGGCATAGTCATAGGAATTTAGCAATTGCTAGCGAGACTAAAGACGAACTTAACATTGACAAAGCTATTTAATTTCATGGCACAACAATGTTTGCTTTTCTTTCATTACTGAATGACATTGATACAATAACTATCAATATAGGTGAAAATAACTGACATTTTCGTCAAGTGAAAAGACAAGAGAAAACCCAATCCAGAGCATGTTTATAGGGGAGAAAACTTAGTACATCTTGGTATCGGTGCATCCCTATTAGAAACACTTTTTAATGTTGGACACTACAACATACCTGCCGTCCTCTTCCCTTTCCCCATTATTTCATCCCTTGACTTTCGAACTGGAGCATCATTGACAACCACTCCATCCCCCATTTCCTTAATCTTGTTCATGACCGGTTGAGGGTATCTGCAAAACAACATGCCAGACAGTAGAACCTTAGAACAGTAATCTCTGGTCTCCAGTCCTTTAAACTTTTTTTTTAACCTGTTTCATATTTTTTCTGATTGTTCCAACTACAGAGTATATGTTCTAGTGTGGACTTATTTAAGATCAGACGTAATGGAACCAGCACACCCAATAACAACCAATACACCTGCTGAGCCCAGAAAAAATTTATTACTTTGTACCCAAATAAGTCCACAGCCTGTCAGTACAACCTGGTTCCTTTTTGCATTCTACAACGAACATCCCCTGTGAAAGATGTGTGTGTGTTGTCTTTGGCACGGCTAAAATATATATATATATATAAACCTGCATCCCAAGAAGATGTGGTTGGCCCAGCACATGGACAGAGAGAGCAGCCTGTCAAGCCCCGGGCTGGGGAAGCCTTGCTGGATTGTGGGAAACTTCTCCATGTTTCTCAGGATAAACTCTCGCCTGGCATGCCACTGCTTATTGGTCTCCTGCACTCCTCGGAGTGACTCCACCCACTGGACCAGATGAGGGTTCTGGTCCAGGTACTCTGAAACAATATCATCTCCACTCCTCCCCTCCGCCATCACTGTAACACAGACACAAAACACATCATGTTTTAGTAGTACAGTGTTGAAAGGGAAAGACAGATAACTCACAAAGTATATACAGGATCCTCACAATGCAAATGAGCTGATATGATGAATTACAGTATATACCTAACCACACAGTCCATTATGTTTTAATAGTTTTTCTATAGAGACACGGTATCTATTAGAAAACCGTTCAAGAAAGTAAATTATTATTCGTTGTTGGTTTGTTGCAATGTCAGCTTAATGTTTATAACAGAGCTAAGAGAAAGAACCGACTTTTTTAATCGGAAGTTCATTTACTTGCTAGCTAGCTAGCTATCATTCAGTTACTTCAGTTTTTCAATTGACAATTCCATCATTTTTCACAAACCGTCTAAAATTATTATTTAGCTAGTGATCCTCTCTGGTGTATAGTGCTGTTGCTAATGCTATCTCCAATAATGACTACACACGCTAGAAAGTTCGCTAGCATAGCTAAACCAGCTAACGTTACGTTTGCAGAGTTAACGTACACTTTTAATAAACGACGCGTACCATTAACACTAACGATACTTTTATATTACCACTGGCAGTATATTTATTGCGTGACAACGGTGTAATAAATAAGTACAAAACATGTTTGATTGATAGCAAACATACAGTTCAGAACAAACCTCTGAAGCTGTCCAGCGCCGTTGCTACATCACAAGTCAAGACACTAGAATGTGAAAACAAGGTGGCTGTTGAACTACAACTCCCACAATCTTGTTACCAATAAAACGCCGTATCTGTGTTTATATATAGGTTACGTTAGGCATGTTTGCCACTTTAGATCCCATGTAGATTTTATATAGCAGTAACAGCATTCGTAAAAGTTTGAAATAATCAAAAAATGTCCCTATTCAGAAAACGAAGGAAAGACTACAATTTCCATCATTCTTCACATTCGCCATTGGAACGTAATCGAGTTGCAGCGGCAGAACCTGCTCTGTTATTATGAATGGATGACAGACTTTACAGTGCTTTATAAGTCAAAGTTACCGGTATTAAGTGAATTAAAATGATTCACGAGCTCTTGTTGGCATTAAGCGGATACCCTGGCACTATATTCACATGGAACAAACGAACAGGTTTACAGGTAAATCGCGGTACATAGCTACCGAGCTAACACTACCGACCCATTAGCTAGCTGAGTCGTGAAGTAATTATTTCACCGATTTCAACTCTGGTATGTACTATACATATTTGTATTGCGGCGTTTCAGAGTTTTCATGCTGTTGTTGGTTGGCACTCACCATCACACTAGTTTCTTTCTTTTGAATGCACACTATAGTTTTATTTATAGAGTCTGTTAAGTGTAACATAAAAATGCTTCCCATGTAGGTCTCCCAGGACCTACCCTTTCTCCATCCCAGTGAGACTGGTGTCCTGAACCGCCTCTGTAAACTGGGATCGGATTACATCCGCTTCACAGAGTTCATAGAACAACATACAGGCCATGTCCACCAGCAGGTGAGATAAGGGACTGTACAGGAATATAGGCAGGACCCTTGAAAATCAAAGACTGAAAAGCCAACTCTACAGAATCTGTTAATCTACTTTATCTTGACTTCATCTACATAAAAAAGAAAACAGCTGTTACAAACATGATGTGCCTTTAGCCACCACTAAATATCAGAGTGTGTGAGCATTTAAAAAATAAATACAACGACAATGAACAACATTTTTTATATTCGTCCTTTAACAAATACGCATGTACAGACACCCTTATTCCTTCCATTTACATGATCTGTTTGTTATTGCAAGGCTCGCTCTATACGTTTTTATTGACACATGCTACACAAATACATTTTCCGACCAACAAACATGGTTGAGCTCACAGAAACCGAACTACCAGAACTGCCAGTATGCCACAAACATCATTTCAACACCTTGCCATAATGATACGTAGACGTTTTGCTAGCGTAGGCTAACTTTTGCTGAGGTTCGTAATGTTTAACAAACTGAAACATGCATTTTTTTATTGGCCCAATTACTACTTTCTAGTTTGGAAATAAGCAAAATTCTCCTTCAATCTGTGTCTAAGAAACAGCACCCATGCAAATGTATTTCCTGTATCTCTCACGGTGACAATGAGTTGGTAAAGTGACTTGGCTAACAAATCCTTATTGTACTTTGCAGGAACACCACTCTGTTCAGCCAAGTCAGGTAGGACTCAGCGGAGTCTACCTGCGGGCTTTTTGCACAGGACTTGACTCAATGCTACAGCCTTACAGGCAGGCTCTCCTGGACCTCGAACAAGAGGTTGGGAAAATATTATACAAAATGCATTTGTAGCCCTAATCAACGTATTGCACAGTGATAACCAAATTTACCACTGTCCTTTTCATTGCAGTTTCTTGGTGACCCACATCTCTCCATATCTCATGTGAATTATATGTTGGATCAGGTAATGGCAGTTGCTCTTTGTCTAGCTTGTTTTGGAATACATTGTTTGAGATCTTTCAGTGACATTGTTCACTCCTACAGTCAGAACCACTGTATCTTTCAATGTCAACATTCACTCCTACAGTCAGAACCACTGTATCTTTCAATGTCAACATTCACTCCTACAGTCAGAACCACTGTATCTTTCAGTGTCAACATTCACTCCTACAGTCAGAACCACTTTATCTTTCAGTGTCAACATTCACTCCTACTGTCAGAACCACTGTATCTTTCAATATTATGTCACTTTTGTCTTCCAGTTTCAGTTGCTGTTTCCATCTGTTATGATGGTGGTGGAGACCATAAAGTCCCAGAAGGTACAAACATTACAATGGTGACAAAATCTTGGACTCATAATTAATTTAGGACTTATCGTATGGACAAAGCATGCACACACACACAACTAGACATAAAGTATATGCACTGTAATGCCAATATTACCTGCTGTCTCTATGGGTCAACAAACAGATGCTTGAAGTGCCCCAGTGTTGTGTTTGTTCGAACGTGTTCAGGATCACAACATTTTTTTTAAACAATCTTTCCCCAATTTATTCAAAGTTAACCATGGTGACATTACATTATCATGGCGATTGGAGCAGCTTTGAGCTCATGAGTGTGAATATATAGAAATATCCTCTGTGAAATGACATGCCGTCTGTCCTGATTAGATCCATGGCTGTCAGATTCTGGAGACCGTGTATAAGCACAGCTGTGGAGGCCTGCCCCCTGTACGCATGGCCCTAGAGAAGTAAGTCACTGCATATTTCATTGAAAAATTACTTTTTTCTAAAATAAATTTAAAATGTTCATCTAAATCTTTCCTTGAGCCAGACAACTTACCCTTAATACTTTAGGGTCATTGTGACCCCATAAAATAGTTTTTTATTTTTAGGATAGGCCAAACAAATAATTTCTAATACATATTGGACAACTACAAAAACCCATCTAATTATTATTATGCATATTTTTTATGCTCTTTCCTGGCTGCATGCAGTATAAGGATTTTCATCCTGAAACTGATGCTGTGTAATTGTTATTCCACATGATTCATGATGATCCCATGACAGATATCCCCCTACACATACCCAGTTGAATGTAAACTGATGCTGTGTAATTGTTATTCCACATGATTCATGATGATCCCATGACAGATATCCCCCTACACATACCCAGTTGAATGTAAACTGATGCGCGGGTGTTGATTATTGGGGGAACAGAACCAATCTCTCCGCTGTGTACCCAGGGTCCTCGCGGTGTGCCACGGGGTGATGTACAAGCAGCTGGCGGCCTGGATGTTGCACGGCCTGCTGCTGGACCAGAGCGAGGAGTTCTACGTGAAGCAGGGGCCCAGCGCCGGAGGGGCCGCCACCAGCCAGGAGGACGACGACGAGGACCTGGGGATTGGAGGCCTCAGTGGGAAACAGCTCAAAGAACTCCAGGACCTGGTTAGAGCTCTTCTGCACAGATTCAGGACCAGCCTTTTTATCTTCCCCAAATCTTAATGGCCTTCGAGGTCAGAGGCAAAACTGACTTTAGATAAGCCATCATCAGCCCCATTGTGTGATTAATCTGTCCAGCTTAAGGACCTACAGGGCACGTTGGGATGGCGAGAAGTTGCCCTTGGGAACAGATTCAGGATTAGTCTATTTTCCACCTAATCCTAATCTTAATAATTGTACGTCATTTGAAATACCTTTATTGTAGCAGTCTCTTGAATGTCTAGGACGTGTTCAGTTTAATCAGCCTTCCGGCTGTGGATTTTATCTGGCATGAGACTTACTAGCGGAGCAAGCCCCACCATTGCCTGAGTGAAGTGAGTCTGAAAGAATTTGACAGTTTTCATCTAAGTAATAGTTTAGTAATACAGACTTTATATCACCAAACTCAGAATCAAAAGTTCAATCGGCTTCCCAAAAAATGACAGTTGCTGCGTTAAAACATTTATTTCAATCGCTGATCTGATCGCTGTTCATATAATTGATTTATTGTGTTCATATAATAGTACTTACTATAACAATAAAAACTGTTTGATATCATGCCATGTGTACCTGCTTACATGCCAGTAGGCTGATTATGGTCGTGTTCATAATTCACAAAAAACTATTGGAGACCCCATCGTTTGGTTTCATTGCATTAACACACACAATGCTGTTTGTGTGTTCTTTTTTAGAGGCTGATAGAGGAAGAGAATATGCTTGCTCCGTCCCTGCAACAGTTCTCTCTGCGGGTTGAGATGCTGCCCTCATACATTCCTGTCCGTGTTGCTGAGAAGATCCTCTTCGTGGGGGAGTCGGTCCAGATGTTTGAGAACCATAACCACAGCCAGTTCAAAGCCTGTGAGATAGTGGCCTTCTACATTTACATTTTGCATTTGCTTATGATTCTAAAATGATTTGTTTTATTTACCCCGTTTTTCTCTGCTATCAATTTCGTGAAGTCCAATTTGTGCTTGTGGATTTGCTTATTGCAACAACTCCCAGAGGTTTTTGGAGTCTCGTAACCCGATATCTGTCCTGGAAGCACGTCACGGATGATGTCTCCCTCGTCCTGTTTCTGTCCAGGCTCCATACTGAAGCACCAGGAGGACATGTTTGCAGCTGAGTTGCACCGTCTCAAACAGCAGCCCCTCTTCAGCCTAGTGGACTTTGAGAACCTTATAGACGGCATCCGCAGCACTGTGGCAGAGGTGAGCTTTGCCCTTCAATATATCTGGGACATTTCAGATGCATTCTGTTTGTAATGTCGTCTGCAATGTCCCATTATTTGCTAGACGAAGAGGTCATTTTCTACATAGATATTTAGATGAATTAATGTATCCATCTGTTTGCAGCACCTTTGGACATTAATGGTGGAGGAATCAGATCTCCTTGGGCAACTTAAGGTTTGTATTTGAACAATCTAGCTGTGACAATTTAGAGTTGATTTACGACCGCAGAATATGCCTATTTGTTAGTGCATTCGTTTGGGATCGACTACATTGCGGTCAGAATGCGCAGAATCACTGATCTATGAGCAGCATAGTTTATGCATTTTTTGTACAAATCCGGTTTGGCAGAGTGTGGTGCTTAAACTGGAATGGTGATAAAGTTTGTTTAGTAACTACTCATTATGTGAAGACGGATGGTGTGCCTCATCTTGCTAAAACTGACCCTTTCAAATGTGCTGATTCTCTTTTTACTGTAGATCATAAAGGACTTCTACCTGTTGGGTCGTGGCGAGCTGTACCAGGTGTTCATTGACCACGCCCAACACATGCTGAAGACCCCACCCACAGCTGTCACTGAACATGGTACATTCATATATCCATTATCAATACAATCAAACAGAGACCCCCTAAGCTTGGTGCATAGAAGGTAGAATTCACTAAAACAAAGGGTTGATTTGAGTGGTTAGTCAACCGCAAACCATTAACCTGAGTACTCTAGTTTAAACGTTGTCCTTCCTTTCCTTGAAATTTTCTAATCTAAACATTGGCTAGGTAAAAATAGAGGTTCCTAGTAAAAACATTTCACGACCCTTTATTTTCTGATCGTTATTTTAAGGAAGGAAGGATGCAGTTTTGAGGAAAACAAACTGTGCCCATGTCCTTGAACACTGACTTTTCTCTCCCATGACTTCTGTCCACCTGCTCCATAGATGTAAACGTGGCCTTTCAGCAGGCTGCCCACAAGGTGTTGTTGGACGACGACAGCCTCCTGCCTCTCCTGCACCTCACCATCGACTACCAGGGGAAGGAGAGCAAAGGTTGGTTCCTCAGAGATGCCAGTAGGAGTCAAATGGGTTTTACTGTATTTCTAACCAATACTGCATGAGGTTCTCTGTCAACTCCAGACTCACCGTTCACATTGCAGAATACAGCATACATTTTTTTATCACATCAGGATATTATTGTAACGGTAGATACATACACTAAGGTAGAATCCCTGCCAAGTCTTGTGTAACGTTTGTGGTGATGTTTTTTGGTGATGAATGCTTACGCATTCCACTGCATTGCACCAGTTTACATACACTTCCGGTAATAGTTGGGACTCCTTCGGAAGACGACTGCACTATTCAGGGTGATACCTTCAACGTCTTCCACGCCGTCTTGGTGAACATCGCCCGGGTGTGGAGACATCGCGTGGCCCATCTTACGATCGGCTGAAATAACTTCCGTGTGAATGATTTTTGTTCTCAGACGCCACAGGGACCAGGGAGGGGGCCACTCCTCCACAGGAGACATCCCCCAGGGAGGTGCCCCCGACGGGCTGGGCTGCTCTGGGCTTAGCCTACAAGGTCCAGTGGCCCCTCCACATTCTGTTCACCCCCGCCGTTCTGGAGAAGTGAGTATTTGACAGCAGGCCACAGATAGCAGCTCGTTTCCTATAGCAGTGGTGTTACAGTTTCTGTGCTTCCTTTAAACTGACAGACAATGTAACACTGTGTTGTTAAGTGTTACAGTGGGCTGGGGTTGTATGTAACTTTTGGCCAGCATGAGCAGAGTGTGAGCAACTTATATTGTCTACACTGTGTGTGTGTGTTTCATACCATACAGTGGTATGAAAAAGTTTAGGCACCCTTCTGAGGCTGCATAATAAAAATTATGTCGTCACAGAAAATTATCACAGTGGCATGCCATTCATTTTCGAATAAAGGCTGAGTACTGGGGTATTTTCTGGACAAAGAGTTTTAGTGTAGCAATATTAAGTTGTATGAAATTAAATCAGATGTGCAAGAATTTGGACACCCTTGTCATTTTGTTGATTTTAATACTTGTAACTACTTAGCACTGATTAATTGGAACACACAATTGGTTTGGTGAGCTCATTAAGCCTTGAACTTCATAGACAAGTGCATCCAATCATGACAAAAGGTTTAAGGTGGCAAACTGCAAGTTCTCTTTGACTCTCCTCTGAAGCGTGGCAACATGGGGGCCTCAAAACAACTCTCAAATGACCTGAAAACAAAGATTATTCAACATTATGGTATAGGGGAAGGCTACAAAAAGCTATTGCAGAGATTTAAGCTGTCCGTGTCCACTGTGAGGAACATAGTGAGGAAATGGAAGACCACAGGCACAGTTCTTTTTAAGGCCAGAAGTGGCAGGCCAAGTAAAATATTGGAGAGGCAAAGGCGAAGGATGGTGAGAGCGGTCAAAAACAGCCCACAGACCACCTCCAAAGACCTACAACATCATCTTGCTGCAGATGGTGTCACTGTGCATCGTTCAACAATTCAGTGCACTTTGTACAAGGAGAAGCTGTACAGGAGAGTGATGCGGAAGAAGCCTTTTCTGCAAACACACCACAAACAGTCGCTTGAGGTATGCAAACGCACATTTGGACAAGACAGCTTCATTTTGTAATAAGGTGCTGTGGACTGATGAAACATAGATTGAGTTATTTGGTCATAACAAGTGGCATGGCGGCAAAAGAACACAGCGTTCCAAGAAAAACACTTGCTACCCACAGTAAAACTTGGTGGAGGTTCCATCATGCTGTGGGGCTGGGTAGCCAGTGCCGGTACTGGGAATCTTGTTAAAGTTGAGGGTCACATGGATTACATTCAATATCAACAGATTCTTAAGAATAATGTTGAAGAATCAGTCACAAAGTTGAAGTTACGCCAGGGCTGGATATTTCAACAAGACAACGACCCAAAACACTGCTCACAATCTACCCGGGCATTTATGCAGAGGAACAAGTACAATGTTCTGGAATGGCCATCCCAGTCCCCAGACCTGAATATCATTGAGAATCTGTGGGATGATTTGAAGCGGGCTGTCCATGCTCGGCAACCATCAAACCTAACCGAACTGCAGATGTTTTGTAAGGAGGAATGGTCCAAAATCCAGACACTCATTAGAGGCTATAGGAAGCATCTAGAGGCTGTTATTTTTGCAAAAGGAGGCTCTACTAAATATTGATGTGATTTTTCAGTTGGGATGCCCAAATGTATGCATCTGTCTAATTTCATTTTGATGCATATTGCACATTTTCTGTTCATCCAATAAACCTAATTTCACTACTGAAATATTACTGTGTCCATCAGTTATTTGATAGATCAAAATGAAATTGCTGATCCAAACACCCAATTATTTATAAATGAAAATCATGGAAATTGTCAGGGGTGCCCAAACTTTTTCATACGACTGTATATATGCGTATATGTATGTGTGTTTTTTATTTTTTATGTCAGTCTTGTCAGAAACTGTTGGGGATCAGTCACACTTGTAAAATTGTACGCCTGTCTTGGATCATAATCAATCAATCAATCAATCAAAATTTATTTATAAAGCGCTTTTTACAACAGCAGTTGTCACAAAGTGCTTTACAGAGACACCCGGCCTTAAACCCCAAGGAGCAAACAACAGTAGTGTTGAATTTCAGTGGCTAGGAAAAACTCCCTAAGAAGGTCGAATTTTAGGAAGAAACCTAGAGAGGACCCAGGCTCAGAGGGGTGACCAGTCCTCTTCTGGCTGTGCCGGGTGAGATATTAAGAGTCCAATTGGAATAATAAATAAATTTCTCTTGGCTAAATCCAGAGTATATTTGATTTTAGACTAGGTCAGAAGTATGACCAGGTGGACAAGGACAGGAACAGCAACGGTCCCCCCAAACCAGGTAATCCGCAGGTGTGGACCAGGACCTCATCTCCTTCTAAAATTTAAAATTGGAGGAAACTGAGAAAAGTTAGTAGTACATCCCTCATGTCCCCCAGCACAATAATATAGCAGCGTAACACCTTGGAAACTGAGACGGGGGGGTCCGGTGACACTGTGGCCCTACCCGGGGGAGGCCCCGGACAGGGCCCAACAGGCAGGAAATCAATCCAACCACATTGCCAGGCATCAACCAAAGGGACACCCACCAACCGCAACCCCCCTGAATGAGGGCCGAGTATTGCTAGTAGCGTACAGCCCAACTGCACAAGTGCGCAATAGAGAATCAACAACAAGCCAGTGACTCTTCCCCCGAAGGGCATTGGAGGGAGGGCATCCCAGTGGCGACGAGAGCCCACCTGGCAAGACAGCAAGGGTGGACAGTATCAAGCCTACTGGTCACCTTCACGCCCCCGGGCCAGGCTACACCTAATTATAAACCGTGCTGTAGAGATGAGTTTTTAGTAGACACTTGAAAGTTTGCACTGAGTTTGCATTTCTAACCTTAATTGGCAGATCATTCCACAGGAGTGGAGCTCTACGAGAAAAGGCCCTGCCGCCAATTGTTTGTTTAGAAATTCTAGGTACAATTAAAAGGCCTGCGTCTTGCGATCTAAGGTTACGTGTAGGTATATATGGCTGGATCATTTCAGCAAGGTAAGTAGGAGCAAGTCCATGTATTGATTTATAGGTTAAGAGTAAAACCTTAAAATCAGCCCTAACCCTAACAGGCAGCCAGTGTAAGGATGCCAGGACAGGAGTAATGTGTTCAAATTTTTTTGTTCTAGTTAGGATTCTAGCAGCTGTGTGCAGCACTAATTGAAGTTTATTTATTAATTTGTCTGGATAACCAGAGATAAGAGCATTGCAGTAATCTAATCTAGAAGTAACGAAAGCATGGATTAATTTTTCTGCATCAGTTTTTGATAGGAAGTTTCTAATTTTTGCGATGTTTCGAAGATGAAAATAAGCAACTCTTGAGACATATTTCATAACAGCGTTCCTTGAACGTTGAGACTTGGGAGAGCTCCTTAAGGCTTCAATTGCATTTTTCGTCCACCAGGTATAATGTGATATTCCGGTACCTTGTGAGTGTTCGGCGAGTGCAGTCTGAGCTGCAACACTGCTGGGCTCTTCAGATGCAGAGGAAACACCTGAAATCCAACCAGACAGACGCGGTCAAATGGAGGCTACGCAACCACATGGCCTTCCTGGTCGACAACCTGCAGTACTACTTACAAGTGACTATATCTAAAAAAATTGTGTGTGTGTGTGAAAGTGACCCCTAGCTAATGTAGTAGAGACATGAACACATACTGTATATTAAACTAGTTTCTAGTAGGTTTTAAGAGCTTTATATACTTATTCTACCATCCCATCAGGGATAAGATAGCAGAAAAACATTCCTTTCTTAGAGATAAAACTACCAAGCAAATGTTTTATTGCTTTTGTCTGATTCATTAACAGACCTAGCCTGGTCCTCTCATTGGTTCATGCTATAAACTCTAAGGTTATCTGGTGTGAATGTGTTAGCAAGCAATATGCATAGAATCAATCTATGAATGAAGTTGTTGGTTCAGCACATCCGACTGTCAGTCCTGTTGTTCTCCTCCCTGGTTCACAGGTGGATGTGTTGGAGTCTCAGTTTTCTCAGCTGCTGCAGCAGATCAACTCCACCAGAGACTTTGAGAGCATCCGGCTGGCCCACGACCACTTCCTCAGCAATCTGCTGGCACAGTCCTTCATCCTGCTCAAGCCGGTTAGCCTCTCGATTCGTTAGACTGTGACGTGAATACAATGCAGTAGCACCTTAGCGGCCACTTCAGGTTCAGTTTTATTGCAGCCACGCGATGATGAATACGGTATCATCTTGATTAGGGTCCTTGAGAAGGTAAACGCTTAACTGAGTGAAGAGTGCAAAGTGACTATAATGAAAGACAAATCTTAAACAGGGCCTCACACTTGTCAGTCAACAACAACACTGATATCAAGTTAGGCTATTACCTGTAGTAACCACTTTCCTGTTTCCTGTTCATTTTTAGCTCTCACCAAATGCCTTGTCTTCCGCTGCAGGTGTTTCACTGTCTGAATGAGATCCTGGAGCTATGTCACAACTTCTGCTCGTTGGTCAGCCAGAATGTGGCTCCACTGGACGAAAGAGGAACAGCCCAACTCGACATCTTGGTCAAGGTGAGGCTCTCCACCGGTCGGTACTGGTAGCTTCCCATCATGGAACCCATATTAGTAAACTAGCTATTATCTCTGTTAATATAGTAATATCTGTTTCAGTCTTTGGCGCTAGCTGAATCACTAAAAGCGACGTACACCTTCTGTAATTTTAGGGTTTCAGTCGTCAGTCCTTCCTGCTGTTCAAGATCCTGTCGAGCGTCCGAAATCATCAGATCAACTCTGACCTGGCTCAGCTGCTGCTAAGGTTGGACTACAACAAATACTACACCCAGTCAGGAGGCACGCTGGGCAGGTAGGGAGTGGGATCCGACTGCAGCACATCCTGTACAGGGCTCTGGGGCCCCCTGGGATACATTCAATGAAATGTGGGCATTAATTGTTTGGCTCCAAAACCACACAAAAACCATGGGGGCAAATTGTTTTCAAGATCAATAAAAATAATCATACCTTTATTACATTGAGACATGATCTCTATAGAAATAATTTGGAACAGATATTAAAAGTTCACCCTCATTACTGACCCCTGACCCTTTTGCCTTCATTTGCAGTTTATAAATGGAGAAATTGGCTAGATGACTTCATCAGGTCTAAGGACTTGAAGATCTGTATGTACACAAGCCAAATGTTGCATAGCTCCATGCTGTCCTGAGTTCTTTTAATAACTCCATTGTTCCCATGAAAATTCCTTATTGTCCTGTGCTTGTAGAGATTCACATGCCTGGTCCCAGATCTGTGGCCGGGTTGTATGACTTCTAACAGGCTTTTGTTCCCCCAGTATTGTGTATTGTAAATACTGTATCATTAATATGTCCCCTTTCATTAAAAAAACAGGCAAAACATTACCATGAACTATTTGTCACAGTTTATTATTTCATAAAAACAGACAGGTTAAAACTATATACAGTAGCCGAGACATGCAATGAAACTGACACAGTACAGGTAAAATGGTTCACGTGTCTCTAGTGGGAGTAGGTACAAGTTTCTTCTAAACACTAAAAGGCTCAAAATGTAACCCCTCCTAATTGTTTGAGTACAGATTGTGTTTGAAACTGATCCTAGATCTGAAGTTAAGGGCATCTTCTACCTACAACTAACCTTAGTGTGACTAGGGGCAGGGCTCAAATTAGGATGAGGATGAGTAGTCATGACGATATTCCGGGTTGCCATGGTACTCCAGGCACTGCCCACAGATCAGACTGTGGATTAGCCACTCGGGTGACACCATGGGTACTTCCTGTGATGTCACACTCTTCAGGACCAAAGGGGGACAGCTGCGGTCTGTGACCACCACGTCGAACTTGCCCTTAGGTATGTCTGGAAACCAATGAAAGAAGATGCATTATGAAAGCAGAATTCAGAACAACTGTTTCTCTACACTCCACTAAAATGTCACAGTGTGGTTTTATTGAAGTACTGGGAATCAGGAGTGGCCACAAGCAAACACATAATTGTTCTGACAGTTTAAATCACAATGCTAGAGGCCAGAGAGCATCTACTGTCTTATATTTTCTTGTGCATACCGGAGCTGTCCTTGTCTGCTTGGTGCAGTCTCACAGAGGCAGCCCCGCCCATCGTCAGCAGCTGAGACCACAGCTCGGCTGACTCCTCAAACACCAACAGGACCCGCAGAGCCTTGAACGGGCTGCAGCGGGGATGCCTGATCAAGATACAATTAACGAAATCACGCGTTGAGTTTTCTGGTGCCCAGACCTGCTGAGGTATCAACCAAATGGGTGCCATGCAGAAAGGTAGAGAAATCCAACAGCTGTGACACTCTGTTTCCCAGACCTGCCATTTACCAGATCAAAAGCAGACTGCAACATCTTCCATACGTTGAACCCTTGACCTCAAGCCATGACCCTGACCCATTTCATCTTCAAATATGCAGCTTGTATTTTCTTCAAGCATTTGATTTTAGAACTGGAAACAATAAATACGTCTACATTTGTATCTCTTGAGACTGCATACTTTAGCTTCCTAGAATGACATTTCGGGGGCATGTGATAGGAGTGTCCTCACCATTCCACGATGCGTTCGTTGGGCCCCACTCCGGCTGGTAGCAGGTAGTTCCTGTAGTTGAGCAGCTTGCCGTCCTTACAACAGTCTCTGACCCAGATGTGAGACACACACGGTACCCCGCTGGCCACACACAGGAGGTACTTCCTGGTTCGACAGTGCTGGTCAGCAATCAGCAAGCTCTGATAGGCAGCCTTGCACTGCAGACAGAGTCACAGGACGGAACTCTTCAGGATGGGCAATATGACGTGGAAATGTTATAAAACGAAAAGGTAAGCATTACATGTTAGTGAAGCGATTTAGGAATGGCCAAAATGGGACTTGAAAGGGGATCCTTTGGTTTGACTGTAGAGGTATACTCATAGAAACAGAGTTGCATTGCAGTTGAAATGACAGGATTTGTCCCTTCTAGTATTTATGTATCTTTGGTGTGCATACCTGTTCCTCGTTGAAGTCTTGGAGTACGAAGCCTCCTCCAGCCTCCAGCTGAGTTTCAGTATAGCGTTTGTTATAGGGGGCAGTCTGCACATACTCTATTGGAGGGAAAATAGAAAAGGAAACTTCACAAATCGTGGTACAAACACACAAGGACATAACTTCCATAATTTAACTGTCACCTTAGGATTTGGTCCATTAGGCGTACTGCCCAATTTTCTTTATTAGAGTGAACATTTTTCAAATAACGTGAATTCAAAAATCAATGTTGTTCTTCACTCAAATAACATGTGAATTAACTATTCATTTGATGGCTCCACTGTGTAGGATTACTTAAGGGCTCAGTACTTAAGGGCTCAGTCAATCCTAATATTGGCAGTTGGGTTCTTTAGCAACTAAACTGATACGTGCAACTACAGGGCAAAACCGAGCTGGCTTGGATTGTTGACATTTGAATCATGTAACTCCAAATGTTTTTTATTTTATTTTTTAAACCTGTTGTCTCAAAGGCATTGTTACAGTCTTGGCTAGCTGGATATGGAATTTTAACCATCACAATAACATAACAGCTTAAATAAGCTACCTACGACTGACTGCTCAGTTCATAGCTTCATATGTCATTGTTTCTAGTTTCTGATGTTTCAGACAGATAACAACACAAGAAGCTTCTTACTCCACCTTTTGCCTCAGATTTTTCCACTTTTTTTCCTGACATTGTCAGCCAACTGGGTTTAATGCAGAGAGCCGGGCTGACAGGCAGACGTACAGTGTGGTGTAGTTTCCCTATACAGCTTCAACCAATCAGATCTCCATAAGACGTAAGGTTTAAAGCTTGGTCCATAGATTCCTTACCCTCCTCGCCATCGCTGACCGGCTGGTTGGTCTGACGGTCGGTCTCAGACGATACAGTCAACATGAAGGCAAAGCCCATGAAGAGCGACGGACTCTGGGGAAGCGGGCCGTGGGTCTCCACCAGATCACTGTGGTCCCTGGGGAGATCGGTGCCACTGCCTGAGGTGTTACACACACCCACCCGCTGACCTGCAGCGAGAGAGCGGTATGAAGAGGGGGGGGGGCAGGGAGGAGTGGCAGAGGCACATACAGACACAGTCAGATGTACACAGAGGGAGTGAAGGGAGACGACAGGAACTGTAATAAACAAAGAAGTTGCAGGTTGAAAGACCATGGAAGAACAAGAACACCACAGGTGCAGTGAAAGGGTACGGCCCCCTCAAACAACTTACGAAGAAGGTTTGAGGAAACAGTACCCATTAAATTGACAGCGTCATTAAACACTGTCTGCAGTCACTCAAACCCATTGTTTGATCACGGTGTGGTTTAAAGGGGTGTGGTTTAAACTATGATCAGGGTGTGGTTTAAAGGGGTGAAACCATAACCCGTGGATGATGTAACAAACCCATTTACATGTGGACCAACACCAGAAGAACAGGTCTATCAATAGTCATTCATTTACATACCAACTCAGTGTAAGGAGACGACGGTGTCTGTGGCACACTGGGCCATCGACATTCTCTTTCTGGGGTCTTGATACAAACTCTTGGCTTTTAGACAGTTATATAGACACTATAGAAAGGAGTACTAACAAAATCCTTTAAGTAAAATAATACAAAATCCCATCACGTTTCCTATAAAATGTGATACATTCGTCTTTTCTATAAAAAAACCTAGGAGTTCATATTAACATTCAGAACAGTTTCACAATTATATAATGTATAAAAACAGGTCAATATTGGCTAAAACCAGTTCAATTCATAAATAGTGTATAAAAAACATACATTTGCACTAGTCTAAGATTTCTGCATTCCAACGACACAAATTATGTCAAAATTGTAGAAATACAGTTCTAGAAAAAAAAAAGGGGGGGTTTGGGCTGACATTTTGGTTGAACCTAAATGCCAGGGGTTAGCCTTGAAAAGTTTGGCTTGGACCCAGAAGACAGGGTCAGCTTCAGGGGGACCAGGTCTCCGTACCGGTTCTGGGTCTTCCACCCCCCCTGCGACCTCTCTTAGCTGGTGTCCTCTCCATGTCTTCCGCAGAGCTGATCAGCTTCCTTTTTCCAGAGGGGCCAGGAGTCCGAGGGCTGTCTGAGCTGCGATTTGGGGTTCCCTGAGCCCCAGCTGTGTTCCCTCTGCGCTTCCTCTTCCCCTCCACCAGGTTATCTGGGAACAACAGCACCACATGCAGTTTAATCCAGTCCACTTCATTCGATGACAATGACACTCACACTTAACCCCACTTTACCCCAAACAGCCACTTTGGATTGCCGTAACCAAGTAGTTACTGGGAACAACAAACTGTCTTCTTCCCCAGCAGAACACTGACTGACATTTCTTTTGAACCTGTTTGGGTGTCTTACCCAGGCTGATGTCGGAGGCCTTGGCCAGGGGTGTGGAGGGCTCGTAGGGAGCCAGCCCATACTGTTCTCTCAACCGGTTGCCCTGCTCCATGGTCAGGATGACTGAGCTGCGGCTGTACCACTTCCTCCCTGCGTCCGTAGCGGCTGGAGCCTGGCCCTCCTTCTCCACGCTGTAGAACAACTCCCCAGCCTCTGTCTTGTGGCCCTTCACTAGACCTGGGGAGGAAAAGAAAAATCAAACCCAACTGGCAACACATTTGTGGGTGAATGTAGAAAACCAATACACTCAATTGCCAAAACAACCTAGTGCCGGTTTGGTGTTAACACTTCACAAGGGCTCCATTACAGTTAGAGCACGAT
Organism: Esox lucius; assembly: GCF_011004845.1. Classification (NCBI taxonomy): domain Eukaryota; kingdom Metazoa; phylum Chordata; class Actinopteri; order Esociformes; family Esocidae; genus Esox; species Esox lucius. The sequence goes on along the minus strand of NC_047570.1, from coordinate 28,422,178 downwards.
GTGGCACTGTGGCAGAGCCCAGGCTAAAGTCTGGGAAGACCATCGACTGACCTGTGCTGAAGTACTCATCCTCCAGCAGTGCCGTGACCTCAGTTCCCACAGGGATGGGGTCGCACAGCAGGACGTCCTTGCCGGAGACCTCGCACTCATAGCTGTCGTCAAAAAGCAGCCGGAAACGGCCCTCGCCCAGGTCCCTGGTGATGCTGCCCGAGTAGAAGTAGCCGTTGCTGGACCACTTGGCCACCACGCGGAGGCCCACGAAGCTGCTGCCGGGTGGGCTGCCTTCCCCTGGGGAGGTGGTGTGGAGAGATGTGGAGGAGTGGCTTGGGAGCATGTCTGGGATGCGCGGGGTAGGGCACAGGCGGGTGTATGGTTCGTCCTCAGAGGAGGACAGATGTTGGCCACGTGTCGCGGCCGTGCCTCCCCCCCTGATAAAAGGTTAACAGGGCAGAGAGCAACATCAAATGTTTTGAACAATCATACAAACACGCACACTGTTTAGAAACAGGATGAACAGACCATAACAATTAGTCATCCAGTGGACTAGACATGAGTCATACTGCATATGCACTTCTGCTGACTGAGCTTGATCGTTGGCGTTTCGTGTCCTTAGTAAACCCCCGTGTTAGATTGGGCTAGTTGTGCTTCATTGAAATTATTAGTGAAGATGGAAACAGGAGATTGTTAGTAGGGATTGAGTGTAATTCGGGAGAGAGGCAAAATTGGTCTGGAACAAACATCTGCTTTCCAGGAACAGGAAGGAGGCTCCCTCTTCTAAACCTATGAATACTAACTTAACTATGACCTCATCTAAACCTATGAATACTAACTTAACTATGACCTCATCTAAACCTATGAATACTAACTTAACTATGACCTCATCTAAACCTATGAATACTAACTTAACTATGTCCTCATCTAAACCTATGAATACTAACTTAACTATGTCCTCATCTAAACCTATGAATACTAACTTAACTATGTCCTCATCTAAACCTATGAATACTAACTTAACTATGACCTCATCTAAACCTATGAATACTAACTTAACTATGACCTCATCTAAACCTATGAATACTAACTTAACTATGTCCTCATCTAAACCTATGAATACTAACTTAACTATGTCCTCATCTAAACCTATGAATACTAACTTAACTATGACCTCATCTAAACCTATGAATACTAACTTAACTATGTCCTCATCTAAACCTATGAATACTAACTTAACTATATCCTCTTCTCAACCTGGGAATATTAACTTTTCACTACGTCCTCTTCTAAACCTAGAAGCACTTTTCTCTATTTCCTTTTATTAAGCTAGGAATACTACTAGGTTCCATTGACCCAGGTTTATTAGACAAAAGCAATGTTGCAAATGTGGAATAAAGGCTTGACAGGTTTGAGATTTATTTTGTTCAAGTTTCTTGCAAGAGATGATATTATAGGCACATTGGAACTATTAGAAAACACCAAACATGAGTCAATTTCCTTGCAGCCATTCTGGATTTTGAGGCCTGAGAGGTCTACCTGAGACATGAATCAGACTGGTGGGCAAGGCGTTTATGCTTTCCTCCCTGCTACTGTGCGGCTTGGCTCAATGGATAATGGAATCCCATCAGACCCTTATTTCTGATTAACAATCTACTCCTGTGTGGTGTTGCGCACCAGTTGAATCATATGGCGGACCAGAACTGCCAAAATAAAAAAAATTAAGTAACGTCTCAAATACATTTATACATGAATAAAATGTAATGTTAAATCTATTAATCCATTCATACATACCTAATGTATACATAAATATTAGTGACACATTGGTAAAATGTGACATGAATTAGTAGTTTCCTAGTTATTTGTTTCATTTTATTTATTTGCCTATTTTTTTTATTTCCTTGTATCATTTATTAATTTTTTTTATATTAATTTATTTCTATAATTATCTTTTTCTGTATTTATTTCTGAATTTCCAACTCCTTAAGCTAATGAAGTGGTCTCATGTGGGTCAGTTGGCAGAACATTACAAAACCAGGGTTCTGAGTATGATTGCAAAAAAAATACAATAAAAAAAAGTAAGAACTCACTATTGTGATTCACTCTGGATGACTGAGGGTCTGCAAAATGATTTATGTAAAAAATTAAATAAAAAAGGTATATATAAAGTCTCCTGTGTGTTGGTCACTAAGCTTTTCTGGAACTGACAGTGTAGTAAAGGCCTTCAGCAGACAGTAACAGTAACAGCCGTCTCACTGCAGCTCCAGCGGCGTCCCCAGACGGGGCTCACCTGGACAGGGGCGAGCGGGACGGAGGCCTGCCCCTCCTGGCCCTTCCGCGGGGTGTGAGAAGGCTGAAGGCCCGCGACCCCTGGGCTCCTTGACCTCTTTTTTCCATGAACTCTGACCCCACCACTTGACCTCTGTGACCCCTCTGTTGCTGCCCACCTCCCCTTCTGGGGCTGCGGACAGAGAGGAGAGGGACAGGAGAGGAGAAGGCTGCCCAGTAATGCTGAATCAGTGTAAGGATTTCCTTGGAAGGAAAGTTCTGCCATGAGAGAGACAGTCTGCACAGAAGACAGGGGGTAGCTTGTCCTTGGTTGCGTGGGGCTGATCCATGTGAGGGAACAGTTGTAGAAAGGCCCATGACGTACAATAAGGGGATCTTGGAATAACGTACTGGGTGTTAGATTGGAGGGTTGTGGCTGTGGTAGTGGACATGGTCAACATCTGTAGTCTACTGTACATACATGCCGACACACTAGTGACAGTGCAATATTACTAAACTACTGTAAGCGTTTCTATGGTTACGGGGGTACTTAGCAATTAAGTTTTCAATCCGGTGTCAGGTGTTATGTTTCTTTAGACATACAGAACACTTGGTTCCTTGACTCTCTGATGACTTGTGTCGTTTTAAAGGAAAATGAGCGTGTTAAGATAACAGAGATTCAGACATAAGAAATAGGAACAAGAAATGGTGTTAGAGAAGGGATAGTGAGACGACTGACTCATTACAAGGCCATCACAATGGGGCAGCGTTCAGGTGTCAATCACAATATATGAAATGTATACTCTTCAAACGCTACAGCTCCTTCTCGAACGACAAGCATAGGAGTTACAAAAGAAATGTACCCCTAGAGATGTTGCTGACCTGTCAAACAGTATGCTAGTGTCATAAAAAATCATCACCCCATACGCAGGGAACAGGAGCTGGAAAGGAACAGGAGGAAGGACAACGACATTTAGTCTTCAAAGTAGAAAAGAGTGAACTACCCAGACAACTAAGTGAAGTATACTGCACAATGTTTTGAATTTGCTCATTCTTTTATTTTTTTTTACCAGATAGCCTTCCTGTTGCAATATCCCTTCTTCCACTCTCATCAAGCACCTGCCCTCTCTGTGAACCCAGTTTGTTGACCAGATAGTAGCTACACCAGAGCCAATAGCTAACTAGCAAGGGAAATCAGGAAATATGTACACGGATTGCTGCTCCCGGTTTCGTGACTGCTTCTCACTGAACAACCAATTGAGCCTCTGAGTACAATAGTTCAACTCCAATGTATTCTACAGTTTGCAGGACAGCAACACCTGGCATCCAGTGAATTATTTTATCCAATTCTGCATTAGGACGCACCTAGCATAACATTTTGTCCAGGCACTCCTGTTTTCTTAAAGACTGGTGTCCAGTGACCACAACCAAGGTGTCTGAAGTGTACGAGGAACGTGGCGCTAGACATGTTTCCATGACAAACCGACGCTGCCTCATAAAAGTACCTGGCAGATTTGGAGCCTCGGCTGGGCGGCATTATGAAGTTGGGGCCGGGCTGGGCGAAGGCTGTGACCGTGCTGTTGCCCCCGGAGCTGTGCTGCAGGCTGGACGCCTTGGAGGAGAGAGAGCTGACGTCGCCTAGGTCACCGGAGGTCATGGAGCTGCCAGTGCGACACGGAGAGATGTCACTGTCCAACACCCGGCAGTCCACCACAGGCTCTTCCGACTCCTGAGAGAGATCAAATCAAACTTATTTCATAAAGCACCCAGTGGTCACAAACATCTCACACAAACACCCCGATTAAAACCCCAGAAACCAACCTGATGCGGGAGCGCAGAGTGTGAACGTATAAAATCTGCACACAGACACACACCGACAGGGAAGCAAAATGAACGCACCACTAGCGAAAGTAAGGGTCTCTAAGTAACACGTTCCCCACCTCAGTGACCTTGCGATCCACCTCTCTCCCGTCCTCGTAATAAACGTCTGTGATGATGCGCGTGACCGTTGTCCGCACTTCCTGGATGGTCCGCACGTGTCTGTGGTGGGCGGGGACAGCAGCACGCCTAGAGGGTGGGGTCTCTGGTGCGCCCTGTCACACAGAAGCGGGCAAAGTTAACATGTGACCCTCAGAAAGTCTTGTTTGCCTACACTAACCAAAGGCAACCAATAGGGGCAATGGTTTATTTGTAAGAAAGACAGAAGGCGTAGTAAGTAAACGCCCTTACCCTGGCTGCTGGAGATCTGGGGCCAGCACCATCAAAACTGGTCTGCTGAGACCCCCCTCTCTGGAGGCCGAGAAAGAGAGAGACGCGTCAGAGAAAGAAACATGCGAGAAAGACGAGACAAGAATGGTGCGAGAGGCCAAGAGAAACGATTTCCTTGAGATGGGATCTGTTTAGCAAAATGTTGGGTGTACCTTGCTGGGTGAACCGGGAGAAATAATATTCTCAAAGCTTGTCCGCTGAGACACAGCCCTCTGTCGGAAGGAAGAGGCTTTGGTGCCAGAGGTTGGTTCTGGGGCCCCACGGAGCTCGCTCTCCCCAGCTGCTGCCACTGTCTGCGGGGTAGACGCGGCAGGACGACCCAGGGTGGTCGGTTCAGACGAAGGCCCTTTTTCTCGAAGCCCCGCGGGCAACGGACTCGTCATCCGCTGACGAGGGTTGGAGGGCGGCTCAGACTGACTGTTAGGGAGGCTGCTGCCTCCCAGAGGGGGAGAGGAGAGGGGTTCTTTCGGGAAGCTTCTCTGTTGTAACGGCGAGCTGAACAGTTCGTCTCTGTGAAAGAAGAGGGAGGATCACCGGCTGTTCTGCCATCATGAGAGCACAAAGCCGCAGTGCATCACCCAGACTCCCTACACTATGAAGTGTGTCGATGCCTGATCAAACACATCAGGCTGCGCTCGTTTAACGGCCGCAGACAGACCGGTTAAAACTAGCCCAGTGGTGTTGACACCTTGAAAAAGACCTTGGAGTAACGTTGACAGGATAAAACCAGACTCACTGCAGGGGCATGAATGGTACCCAAAATAGCTGCAAAGTAGGTCTGTCTCTCCATCTTTTCAAGGACCCATTTCCAGGACTCTAGAGATATCGCCACATCAGGGGGAGGGCTATATTTATGTGTCAAGGTCAAATGGACAAAGACACCTTCAGACTGGAGCAAAACACTGATGTCCCTTGTTAATGTCCCTTTTGCAAACATTGTTCCTCTCATGCAGCTAGGTTCATTGTGGCCAGCAGGAGGAACTATTACACTGGAAATCAACAGGCACCGCCTCAGGTTGACACCAGATGTTCAGAGGCAAACATGAACGTTTTTGATCATCAACACTGATTTAAGGTATGTAGACTGCGGCCCAAAAGTTAACTAACAGACACACATTTTAGTGCATTGTTTCAGAACAGCACGTAGTGCTGCGCAATAATGAACGCGCTGTAATGAACACGACCTAGGTCATCAGGCCATGCACCGGAGGTTTACCTGACAGGGCTTCCAGGGCTGCCGGGCTGGGCCACCACGTCCTCCGCCCCCTGTTTGTGGGCCTCCCTCACCCTGCTGAACACGGAGCTAGCCAGGGAACTGGGGAGGGAAGGGAACAAGGGCACCGGTCAGGCAGCAAGCCGAGACGCATTAAACAGACAACAGTATTGTTCGGTTCCTTTAGAAGGAAAACAGTGTGTTTATACTTCAACCGAAACTGCTGACAGGGTGCAACGATACGCCTAACCCACGGTTCGGTAAGGCACAAGAATGTATCGTCATCAGTTACTGGAGATAGTTTCTCAGTAAATTTGACTAAAGAATCAACACTAATCCAAGAAAAAGATATAATGCCTGATTAGAGCACATCTAAAATAAAGGGCAATATGTAATACCTGTTTTCTGAAATAGGTAGGAGGGACATACCACCCTAGAAGGTGCTGAAAGCCTCTATTTTCAACCACGTACATATCAGCGAATATACACAGACTCAGCTGCACTTCTCCAGCCCCAGTGGTCAAATAATAAGGCCTTGCTTGAAGGCACTGGAGAGACCAGGTTGTGTCATTTTTTGCGTTTCCATGTTGCTATGGAGATACTGATACTGGAGTGATTTTGGCGTGGATGTGTCAGTGTGTTTTAGGTGTTAGCAGCTGTGTAGTTGTCTCAACACCTCTACTGGAAAGCAAGTGGGGACCTTGCTGTGGGCACCTCTTTCTTTCAATTATCTTTACACACAAAAAAAACAAGTACTACATTAATACTTTTCAATGAATGAAAAACATCCAAATGTATCTTTAAATGAAGACTGTAACATTAAGATACACTATATGGCCAAAAGTATGTGGACACCAATTGATCACAGGTACATCAAATCCAGTACATAGCCATGAAATCTCCATAGACAAACACTGGCAGCACAACGGGTCGTACAGTAGAGCTCAGTGACTTTCAACGTGGTAATATCATAAGACGCCACCTGTGCCACAAGTCAGTTTGTGAAATGTCTGCCCTACTAGATCTGCCCTGGTCAACTGTAAGTGCTATAATTGTCAAGTGGAAGCATCTAGGAGCAAGAACAGCCCAGCCACAAAGTGGTAGACCACAGATGTGTGTGTGTGTGTCGGGCAAATTAATGCCCGCAGTTTTGGAATGGGATGTCCAACAAGCTCATATAGGTTGATGGTCAGGTGTCCACATATTTTTGGTCATACAGTGTATAATTTTATTCCCTAAAACTGAACAAGGCTCAGTCCTTTAGGGCACAGGTTTGGGAACGAACAGACATCCCACAGTGAAACTGAATCATGATAATTAGTTAAAGGAATCCATTTGGGAAATCGCTCAAATCCCAGAGAAAGAAAAATGATTTGAAGTCAGCCTGCTTTGCATAGAAACCAAAGCAGGTTACCTGGTTACAGCCTTGGCAACGGTGGTAACCTTGGAGACGGAGCCTTCCTCCGCTGACAGCTGAGGTTCTGGGTGAAAAGGAAAACTATTTTTTTTGAGTGAACAAAATTATTCAAACTGAAACGTATATGATGCAAAGATGTGAGAAGAGGGGGTGTAAAATGTCTACACTTCAAAATAACATCTATAGAAGATCAGACCAAAAGGTTGACATATGTCAGTGATACAGAGACATCCTTGTTACAGTGGTAATAGCCTACCTATAAGCAAGCATAAGAATATAGCACCTAAATCATTGCAGTGGTAACAGTTTCAGAAGCTTTCATAGAAGTCCCATTACAACCGGGGGTTGCCATTTAATAAAAGGCTTGTAGCAGCTCTTACTCTGCAGGCTGAAGCACTCAGAGCTGCCCTCATCCACAGGGGTAACCAACTTCATTCGCAAACTCAGTTTCCCATCAGCCCCTTCGGGTGTGTCCTCGCCACTCTCCCCTGCCGTGATGTCACTGGTTGCCATCACAGTCTCAGCGGAAACATCACTTACTGCCGCAGACTTCTCAGAGAATGAAGTCATCTCTGAGGAAAGCAAGAGCAGCAAACAAGGAAGCAGGATGGCATTAGGCTAGGTGACTAGATCGGGCCAGTGGGAGAACCAGGGTTTGTTTGTGTAAAGGAGTAGGTGAGGAAAGCAAGAGGAGCCAACAAGAAAGCAGGATGGCATTAGGCTCGGTGACTAGATCGGGCCAGTGGGAGAACCAGGGTTTGTTTGTGTAAAGGAGTAGGTGGGTGTAGAAAGGTAGGAGGAAATGTGCGTGTGTGTGTGTGTGTGTGTGTGTGTCTGTCGAGATAGGTAGGAGGGATAGTGTGACAATGTTTAGGGATGGCTAGAATAGTTTCCTTTAGTTCCCATGGAATGTCACTATAGAGAACTAATTGATAATAGGGAAAAACCCACCAATCGGAGTGCTGTGTCTTGGGGTCTGCTTCAATTGGCTGATCAGAGGAGGAGTGGCACTCACAGCTGGGCCAATATGCTCACCTTCTTTGGGGAGAGTGAAGTGGAATGGGATCTCTGCAGAGCACAAATATTATGGCAAACCAAAATATTACAATGTCTGTATAGACCAAATTGGATTCAAGCCACAGACAATGATACCCAGGCTTATGCGCTCCTTGTAGCATCATGAATTTCCCAATGTGGGTTAAACTAGAGTTGGCAGAGTACTACAAATATTTCACCAGCCCATTTCCTTCATGGCCCACAGGTCAGAAGGCCAGAATATTGGCCAGATAAAAAACATTGGATGAAAATCTATCCAGCGTTTTCAGGTATCAGTGACCAGTAATCCAAGCACCCTGGTCAACATACAAAAAATACTGAGCAGATTTTTAATAGTCTTTCCTTGACTCCTCAAAATAGATTAGAGAAGGTCTAAAGGCAAAAAGCTTCCTCCCCTCTTTTGTTTTCATCTAATACGTTTTGAGGAGAGAAAGGAGAGAGGGCACAAGGAATTAAGGAAATCATTTTCCTTCACCCAAAATCTCCAGTCATCTAGGTGTCTCACCTCCAGAGCTGTCATTGAGGCTCTTGTCATGGAGCCCCTCTGTTTCCTTAGACACTCCCTTTTCAGCATGAGACAGTCTGATTGGTTCAGGCTGGGTGTCCTTCAGCTGAGACCCTGTGCCATTTGACGACATCAAACACTTCTGGCTTCCTATTAGCTGAGCCTCGCCCTTCTTGAATGGTGACGTCACCTCCTTCTCAAGGAGCTGGGAGCTCCTCTCGCTCTCATCCAGCACAATGATGCTGCCGCAGCTCACCTCCTGCTCCCCACCTCCCTCGTTCCTGGAGTGAGAGAGGGGGGATTTCTGTTTTTCCTCTTCATGGCCTTCTTCCTCCATGGGCTCAGGAGAGAGCATCTGACTCTGAGAGAGATCCAGACAGAGGCTTGCAGCATCAGCCCCTGGTCTGCTCTCCTGCTGATTCTCTCCTTCTTCCTCCATCTTTTCTTCCACTTCATCTGCCCCGTTTTTCTCCTTCTGGCTGTTGTTAGCAGTGTCTCCATGGTCCTGTGACAAAGACTGACAGGATTTAGCTGGGCTCGTCATTCCCCCTTCATCATCCCTTCCTCCTACAGCCTCTGTTTGAGAGTCTACACAAACCACTGGACTCTGTGAGGAAGCCTTCACCGAACCCCCATGAGACATCCGTGAAAAAACTGATTGAGACTGGGAGGCCAAACTACAGGGGGCGCTGTTTGAGGAGGAAGGCGTCTCCTGCACACAGCTGCTAGGGGTTGATATGTCTATAGTTTCAAGATTCTGTTGAGTGGAAGGAGTTGAGGGACGGGACGGGGAAGTGGCGCTGGCCACCCGCTTCTGAGAACAATTGGTTTTGGTCACATTAATACTGCCGCTGCCTACATTCATGTCGTGTACATTCAATGTTGTCGGTTTCTGTGTGTCAGACTCATCCAGAGAATTGCATTCCTCTCTACTGGGACGTTCAACGCTAGTATTCATCGGGACAGGCACATGAAGAACAGCAGTGTTCTGAGGGTCAGAGGGAACCCCATTACTTCCATTATTCTGAGTGTTCAGTGACATCACAGAGTCACTGGTGTCCATCCCCAGAGTTCCTCCCAGACCTTCTATCTGTGTTGCCTGGCTGTCCTCCTCAACATCCTTCCCCCCATCCTGCCCCGGGGCCTCCTGGGCCAAACAGTAGCTCTGTGTATTCAGTGACAGCTCCAGTTGGAAGGACTCGGTCACCGAGTGGTCAGAGCGGGTTGATGTGGGAGCTTTAAGTGGGGAGGCAGCCTTGGGCGAGCTTGACTCCAGCGCTGTGGGTCGGGATGATGTCACTTCCTTACTGTCCACCACTTGAGGAGCTGTGATGCTGCTTTCAGCCTCTTGGCTCTGGGTTGGGACAAACACATCCTATGGGAAATCAAAAAAGAGGAAACTACATTGGTACGAAAGCAGAAGGATGTAACCTGATGGAATACTCAGGATTACTGGCAATGTAACACAATTCATAATGACAAAATAGTAAGGCCAATTTATAATTGGCTTATCTTCCTAGCATTTAAAGCATACAAAATGTTCACAATTCCAAATACTACAAGACTTTCAACTGTTTGTATATCTAAACAGTTTTGAATGTGAGATGCAGCTACTGGTAATGGGATGCTGCCATTGTGCTCCGTCTACCTGAAAGATGGATTCAGTGTTTTGTCTGAAGCGATACATACATGAGAGAGCTCCGGCTGGGAGGGCAGAGACAGGCTCCTGTCCAACACAGAACCAGGGGAACTTTGGGATACTGGGGTGGAGGCTAAGGGGAGTGGCTTAGGAGCTGGATCCATGTCCATTGGCTCCTCCATTTTGCCATCCGATTGGTCCTCTGGAGGCAGAGAAGTGTCCATTGGTTCGTCAGCACCTGCAAGGTTAACAAAATGGTCCAACTAAGTTAGATTTAAAATCATCTACTCCAAAACAGAAAGACATTTTAACTATAATATAATATTTTGTTACCCTGCTCATTTCCTTGACCTGTTGGTGAATTGGGGACAATAAAAGGTGTTTGACTTAAATTGTCCTGGGTGGCGGCAACAAAGTCAACAGAGTTCCTATGGGAAGAGAAGATGAAAATGCAACCTTTATCAGGACAACACAAAACTTTTTGGAATAAAGAAAATGGATCCTTGTGTGGTCCAAGTGACCACAACCCAGGTTTACCCAAACGAGGAACTATTCACTGGGGTGGGGGTGCAAGGTTGAGGCCAGGTTGTGGGGGTCTTACTGGGAGAGGCTCTCCTGCACCAGGGTGCCGTGCCCAGAAAGGTGCAGCAGACGTAGGGTGTGGGCAGGGGTCAGGGTGGGCACGCCTTTGTTCTCTGGCTCTGACACAGTACTGTCCACCCCTGTGCCTACAGAGAAGAGTGACAGAGAATGAAAGAGAGAGAGAGAGAGAAGTCAAGTAAGATATGCCCATTTTGTGATGAACAATTTACGGCAACTGTTGACAACAGTTATGACCAGTTGTCATTAGTACATAGTTTACTCGTTTATTATGTACTCGAACAATTTTAAACATGGAACATTTCATGTGCGGGTTGACTGGAACAAGCACCTGTCCGGTCAGCATCGAAGAGGTCCTCCTGAGAGGAGAGCAGCTCAGAGTCATCCCTGCTGGGATCCTGGTTCTCTGAGGCATGCATGCCCTGTGAATGGAGCAAAGACTGGACGTTCAGTTCCCGGCCTGCCTGATCCAGGGTCTCCAATGAGCTGCTAGAGCTCACTTCTGACCTGAGGGAAAAATCAGACACTTCAATTAAACAAATGCATGTTTTGAATGTTAGACATTCCTTATAACACCTAGCCTATTAATGGCTATGCGTGCTATGCACGCTAAACTATAAAATGCTACCAGAGCTACAAAAGAGGGTCTAGGAGTCAATATGACATTGAGAAATAGCTATGACTTGTATCTGTGACTTATGGATCTAGTGCCAGCATTACAAATGACTACTAATGTCCCACTTGCAAGACTTTTCCAAGTTAAGAGTCAAAATTATGACCTTCTGGAAGCTTGGCTCTCATACCCATGCAGTTAGTTAAACCCATAGAGGTTTAATGACAAAATATATTTAGTATCCTGTTCATAACAACACATTATCACCTCTTCATTTTGCTGTCCTCAATCCCTGAAGGCATCCTTATCATGTTCTTCTGTTCAGCTGGTGAAAACAAAACAGCAAAGTAAACTAAATATGTTTCACTTTGGTCACAATTAGAACGGGATCCTATTAATTGTTGCAAAACATTTGTCTGTGCTCTTCTTAACATCTGCAAGATTGTTTAAAGTATGCACTCTGTAGAGTGTCAAAAAGCAGCCCAAATTATTAAGAAAGAGAGTGCCTATTTTAGGAGAGACCACTAAAGTTTTACATTTCATCCAGCCCATGTGTTTTAAGTCATTAATACCAAATGAGGAATTTCAGTTATGGGCAACTAAGTTTATATCCCTCATAGCAATTAATATTAACACCACTATTTACTGAATAGCATTACATCAATGATGTTCATATTCATTTAAAATGTATTGTCCTGTGAGATTTCTCACAAAAACAAGTATAACATTAAGTCCATACATATCATTTAATCTATTTTCAAAAAGTATACAAAATAAATAATCCATTATAGGATGATACATTTCATCACCATCATGCATTTTCAACCAAACACAGAAAATGAATGAAATCCCTTCCTGGACAAGATTAGGTAACCACTCCTTGTTTCATTACATTTTAACACATTTTCCTCTTGGTAAACACACACTTGGACTCTGGTGAAGTAAAGACAGCGGGATAGCATTGCTACCTGGCTTGTCGTGTCTCTTGGTGTCTGTCTGGGCTGTAGTAGCCCCCTCCTCTTCCTGACTGTTCCCCACCACTTCACCCAGACCCTGACTCTCAGAAAGCTCCAGAAAGCCAAACTGGGACTCTCCTGAACACACACAGAGAGTTAGAAATGAACAACATGTGCCTTGGCCTACAAACAATATATCCATCAAGAGCAGTGTAGAATAATAAAAAAATCTTACAAAGCTACTAAATATTCTCACAGAGAAATGTAATTTATTTCTGTGTAAAAAAACCTGCTCGTACCTTCAGACGGGGCGCAATGTGTAGTGGAGTCAGCCCCAGACTCAACAGCCACGTCTCCTGTACCACACCTAATGGTTATAAGCATGAAGATATCAACATAAAGACAAATATCGTTGAATTCCAAACCAACCCTCAGCCTTTCCACTAAAACCTTGCTACCCATGTAGACTGGAAATGACTGGATATACATAGATACGCATAACTACTTTACTGTGCCTTCTGATTTTTTTGGCTGATTACCTTTTTGTACTGGGGACGGAACAAACGTCTAGGACTTGACTTCCCTCTTGGTTGACTAGAGAGGAGAAATCCAACAGGTTTGAGACTGAGACAGAATCCAGCATCCGCCACCAGGAGATTAATGCTATCAACTGTTTTCAACGGTGTCACAGTGAAACAAGTGTAATCAATAGAGTATGTTATGCCTGTGCTATTACACTGATAATGGCCGCAATGAGTTGAAAACAGTCTTCAGGTAGTACACTTAACTAGGGTGCGTCCCACTAAACCAAAGCACTCCGTTGCTAGGGCAGCCAAAGCAATTATTCAGGTCCCACGGCAGATGGGGGGGTGGCAACGTTTGAAACAAACCTGGCATGTTGTGGTTGTTTTTCTGATTCCTCTCTGATTGGCTGTCAGTCTCAGAGCATCTGCCTCCTGTCGGAGAGGAGATCAACTCCTGTGGAAAAAAAAACATCAGGCTTCAGTTGCGCTGTTTACATAGTAAAGCCCCCCCCCCCCCCACCCCCACCATGTAGTAACATTATTGAATATACATGACAAGATTGGTCAAATCAGACAACATACCCAGATAGGAGAAAGAGATTAAGGATACTGTTTACCCTTGGGTAAACAGTAGGAAGATATTACGGTCTCTCAAATGGTCTCTAAACCTTTATTTTGCATGATGTACTATTGTACTTGCCCTTTGAGTTGCTGGTTTAAGCCCTGCTCTGGTTGTCCTTCCTTGGTGGCTACTCGCCCCACGGTCACTCTGAGTTATGTCAATCACAGAAACTGTGTTTGCATACAATTCGGAATCAAGTCATCAAGTCACATTACTGCAAGCAGTTCAATGTATTTTCCATCTTGTATACATGGGACAGTCAGATTAATCCTGATCCTAAAAATATGAATTTGAACTTTCCCTCTCTAATGTCCTTTCAGGTACTTTTAATGGGCATTAGAATATTCGTTTGCATGTACAATTCAAAATCTTATTAGACTCGTATGTATCTATAATACTCAATACTTCCACTATACTGTTTATACTCCCCATCCAACTCTTTCAAAATGTATGGTAATTTACATTATGTATATTACTGCCATACTTGCCATATCTATAATTTCAATACCAATATTGCTCCTAGTTTACAGTACTCTTTTTAAACTGCTGCTAGTGTACAGTTATGTATATTATTAATTTATCTTCTTGCTAAATTTTTGCTGTGTATATGTTTTTCTTCTTAATACTCACTACGTAGTTGTAGTGTGCTAAGCCATCATTCATAGGCTTATTACACTCATATGTATCTATAATATGCCATACATCTACAATTGCTGCTGCTGCTACGACCGACTGACCACCTTCGTTAAATAGCGTAGTGGTTAGAGATGCGGACTGGCATGCAGGCAACCTGTGTTCAAGCCTCACCTCAGACAAAACAAATCATGCATTAGGATTTGTTCAGGATATTGAAAAAACGTTGCTGGCTACAGCCTCCAGGAGCTACCTTATAGTAAGCCTAAAATAAAACTGTTTACGGTTATATTGTGACTATTTCTGGTGGATATTCTAAGTACGCATCCGTGCATGCTTTTTGAGGTAATATAGATCACAACCCCTTACAGAGGTGGACTCACTACCAGCAAGCCCTGTGTTCTTGTGGGAACATCCCTGACCTCCAAAATGTTGACCCCAGTTCAATTCCCCTCTTAGACGTTCCAACTTTTGTCTCTCAGAAATATGTATCCACTCTATACTTTTCAGCCGTCACACAACAATATATATCCACTCTGTAATACCATGAAGCTCATATTTAAGAGAATAATTCTATTACATGACCATTTTATACTGTTACTGCTTTCTGAAGAAACGAAACAGCAATTAAGTGATTGATGTCATTGTTTTTGTTATAGGCTGTAAAGCTATTAGCAAGCCATCTACAGTAATCTACCTCAAGGGTTGAGAAATGTTGCCTAACTAGCTATGACAACGGCACAAGTATAGCAAATCAAAAGCCATTGCATTAAATGAGTAGTTAAAAGAATAGCCTAGTTCAATATTCTGACACAGGCTGCACCTTCAAATTGGTAATTAGTGTAAAATAAAAAAAACACTGAACTTTAACTCAATTTTTATTCAGTTTCATAGCACATTATGCAGGCTATGATTTTAAACTGAGATTATCTACACTGTTTACACCATGCTTGCAAATCATAACTGGTGATACAGAGCTGGACTGTGTACTAGGTGGTTGTGTGGTCTTGTGGGAACATGCCTGACCTACAATACTTGGACCCCGGCTCGATTCTCCTCTCTGACATTCTAATTATTGTCTCTCAGAAATATTTATCCACTCAGTACTTTTCAGCCATCACACAAAAATATACAGCTCTGGAAAAAATTAAGAAACCACTACAAAATAATCAGTTGACAACATCACTCCCAAATTCTAAATACAAATATTCTCATTTAGAGTATTTATTTGTAAAAAATAATTGGTCACATTTATTTTTTTAAATGCATTGTTTCAGACCTCAAATAATGCAAAGAAAACAAATTCATATTTAATTTCAACAACAAAATACTAATGTTTTAACTTAGGAAGAGTTCAGAAATCAATATTTGGTGGAAAAACCCTGATTTATTATCACAGCTTTCATGCATCTTGGCATGCTCTCCACCAGTCTGTCACATTGCTTTTGGGTGACTTTACGCTACTCCTGGCACAAAAATTCAAGTAGCTCAGCTTTGTTTGATGGCTTGTGACCATCCATCTTCCTCTTGATCTATTTCCAGAGGTTTTCAATGGGGTTCAGGTCTGGAAATTGGGCTGGCCATGACAGGGTCTTGATCTGGTGGTCCTCCATCCACACCTTGATTGATCTGGCTGTGTGGCATGGAGCATTGTCTTGTTGGAAAAACCAATTCTCAGGGTTTGAGAACATTGTCAGAGCAGAAGGAAGCAGGTGTTCTTCCAGGATAACCTTGTAATTGGCTTGATTCATGCATCCTTCACAAAGACAAATCTGCCCGATTCCAGCCTTGCTGAAGCATCCCCAGGTCATCACAGATCCTCCACCAAATTTCACAGTGGGTGCGAGACACTGTGGCTTGTAGGAGCCTCCAGGTCCAGGTGTTGGGCAAAGCTGAAAATTTGACTTGTCAGAGATGACCTTACTCCATTCCTCTACAGTCCAATCCTTATGGTCTTTTGCAAACTTCAGCCTGGCTCTTCTTTGCTTCTCATTGATGAAGGGCTTTTTTTCTAGCTTTGCACAACTTCACCCCTGCCCCTAGGAGCCTGTTTCAAACCGTCCTTGCTGTCCACTTCACCCCAGCTGCTGTTTGCCATTCTTATTGTAGGTCACTTTATGTCACCCTAGGGTGGTTGAGTGACATTCAAATGAGTTGACGGTGATCTCGGTCAGTGGACACTCGTTTTCGCCTCTGCCAATCTGTAGTTTTGTTATCCCAAATGTCTGTTGCTTGACCTTGTTCTTATAAAACCGCCATCTTTTCAGGATGGAAGCAACCTGACGCTCACTGTATCCCTCTGCCAGTAAAGCCAGGATTGAACCCATCTTGTCCTCACTCAAAGATTTTCTTTTCAACACTTTTGTTATGCTGACTAGTTCTTTTTTAATTCAAAATTACCTTTGAGGTACTTTTTATATTTTTCTTAGAAACTATGGAGTGATTGGAGTCATTGTTTTCATTATAGGTACTGCATAGCTAATAGCTAGCCATCTAGAGTAATATTTGTACAAGAGTACACTTCAGTTCAGTTAATAAATGTTCTGTGGTCCACAATATTTTAGCAAAAACGTAATAGCTGAGGTAAAATAAACCTCGGATCGAAACCAGCCAGTGATAACAACATCCACCCTTTTTAATCACGGGCCGGCTGAACTAGGCTTGCATAGTTCCTTTTATGGTTTTTAATCTGCTGCTAGTGTACAGTTTTATGTATATTGTTGTTTATTTGTTTGTCTGGCTATATTGTTGAAAATATATTATACTTCTTAAGTCTCACTACGTAGTTGTCGGGTGCCATGTTACAAGAATTCCATTGTGCATGATGACGCTGTGTTGCTCGGTGCATTCGACAAATAAACCACGAAACTTTAAACTCTATCTGGGATACTAGTAAGCCACTCCCTCGGCCCGGATACCCAGCTACATGTGTATGGCACAGGAGGTGACCTATTACTGTACTTTACCCCCTTTACCACAGTCGCTTATTCAAGCACATCCCCTGTATCAACATACCGTGCTACGTACCAGTACAGGGCTGTGGGATGTGGCCGGCTGCAGGCTGGACAGGCGGCGGGCGAGCAGGGCGCGGTAGCTGCTATCTGGATCGTCCTCCAATGCCGCACTGTCAGGCTGAGAGTCCTCCACAATCAGGCATGGGTTGTCGGGCTGGGGCAGACTCGAATCCAGGGCACTTCCGCCAGGGTCCATCGCGGGCTAGGGCATGCAAGGACAGCACAGCAGGTAGCGTAGCTGCGCTAAAAAAGCAAATAAAGCGGTTATTGCTATAGATACCCGACTGTTTGCTAGAGCTGATCAAGAAAGACTAAATACGTTTTGAGCTATGGACTTCCAGTGACTTACAGATAAATAGCTAGCAAACAAGCTAGGTAGAAGACCACAACAAAATAATTTGCAAGCAGCGATAGAACAATTTTGTCAATGGTCTAGCTAAGTTACACTGGGTTGGCTACCGGCCACGTGAACTGAAAACACAGCAAATTATTGTGATCTAACTACAGGTAGCTAATCCATGAATGCAAAAACGGCAATGCATGACGACCTTATTAGAAACGGTATATTGCTAAAATAATTAGCTAGCTAGCCGTGGCTACGATTGCAACAACCATTCAGGGTAGGTAGCTACCTTGTGTGTTTTTGTTGAAGAATAAAAAAAAAATGAAGCCCCTCCCCCCTTTTCCCAACAAGTCTTAAACCCCGTCTATTTTTATTTCTCTTTTAATGATTTTTTTAGAAAACGTTATGGTCACTGCTAACGTACCGCTTAAAACGAAGTATTTCAACCAAAATAACATTTTAGCCAAAAATGTTACGAGTCTGACAGTTTTGTAGGAATAGGCGGGGTTTATTACGAACTTCGTGCAGGAAACTACAAATAAAGAGGAATATGATTGGTTTAGGACATTTCAGGTTCTTTGGTCGTCTTTAATGTTAAGAAAATAGGACATGATGAAAATACATTTAATGTATAGGATCGCTCTAGGAAGTCCAAAACCCCATATCTGCGGTATGCTTCTCTTGTCGCAGGAGTTTATGGCTTCATGGGGATAGGGGTATATTTGCTGACAATTCAAATTAACATAATTTTGCCATGTTAAATCAATTACGTCAACTCTCAGTTGGGTACACTGTTATTGCAGGTGAAAACTATCATACATCCTGTTACACGCTATGGCTATTTGCCAGTGACCTAACTACGATATTATCACAAGAGCCGATATAATGTATTGTCATTCTTACAATTCATAACACGGTATATTGCGTTTCGATTCTGCATAATGAGATTTGATTTTCTAAACTCTGCTCACCATTTGTCTGCTGCAGAGGGACAAGTGAGAGTCATTACAAAATGTGTTTTGAGCCAGTTATGGAAATATATGCTGAGATATGTAATCAAATTTCATGATATTGAACTTTGAAATAATATTTGTTATAATACACTTGTAATACAGTCATTCTAGCCTTGAATTGAGTTGACACCACTGAGTCATAATTAACTAATAATCAGCTAAGAAGAGCAGATTTGAACATTCCCTTCATAGTGCATCAATGGAATATACTGTACAGTGACCTCCAGAATGATTGGCCCCATAGGTACATATGAACAAAAAAGGCAGTGAAGAATGTCATTGTTGTTCATCGGCTGGATTTTACATATACAAATACATCCTTAAATCGAGTGCAAAATTGTAAAAAACAAAAAAGAATATACAATTATTTTATCACAAAACACACATGCCATTATTATTGGCTATATTTTCTACTTGGCACACTCTCCCTTGGCCAGCATAACAGCTCCAGGTCATCTGCTATAATGTGTGAAGAGGTTGGAGAACCATTTATTCAAACAGAATCTCTCCAGATCCTTCAGAGTCTTTGGTAATCACTTGTGGACTCTTCTTTTTGTCTCACCCCACAGGTTTTCAATGGAATTTAGGTCAGGGGACTGTAATGGCCATTGCAAAGCGTGATTCTATGGTCAGTGAAGCATTTGCATTTTTTGGAGGTATGCTTTGGATCGTTGTCCTGATGGAAGATCCAAAGGCGACCCAGTATTAGCCTCCTGGCAGAGGCAGAAAGGCTTTTCATCTAAAATCTCCTGGTATTTGGAGTTCATGTTGTCATATATCCTAACAAGGTTCCACAGGCCTTTGGAAGTAAAACATTGCAGATCCACCACCACACTTCACAGTGGGGATATTTTCTGTTTGACCATCACTTTTTTGAACGTCAAACCCACCTTTAGTTTTTGTTCCAAGAAAGTTGCCTTACATTAATTACTGCCCATATAGTGGAGATGGGTATTTTCAGGTGTGTAGCTATTTTTTTTATAGCCACTGTGAAGGTCAGTGACCTGTTATCTTTCATTTGTGTTCCCTGGCCATTCCCATGTTGATGACTGACTAATCAAGTTTAACCATGACTTAACTAACCATGACTATTCCTTGAGCCTGAACACAGTTCAGACAAACAGAAAAACTAAACGTCATTGATGTTACAGGACAATAACAAATATATGCATTGACCTGAGTGAGGACATTTGAGTGAGGACATTGTCCTCAGGGACACTGACATGACTGAAGGAATAGAAAAAGATCCTACTGACTGAAACACTAAAGAAGAAACAGACACAAATGCAAATGTTAGTGACACTGCAGAAGGCCTTAAATGGTGTGCAGAAAAGCCTTAAAAAAGTGCAGATATGATGCCACGCACATCCAAGCTGTCAATTTAAGGGCTGAGAGAGACATTTACAAAGAGAAGGCCTCTAAACTTTCTCTTTCAGTTGACAACTTCACAGGTAAAAGCAATGAAACTCAGAGTGATTGTGCCAAGTGAGAGAAAACCAACTAGTATGAATTGGCAGTATCATTGAGCCATATCCTGTGAAGGTTAAGGAGCCCAGTCCTGTGAAGGTTGAGGAGCCATGTGACCTCTGAGGGTAGAGGAGCCCAGTCCTGTGAAGTTTGAGGACCAATATCCTAGCTGGACGATGATCAAGTGTTGATTAAAGAAGAGGAACCCAAGGTCACAATATACTTTTTGTAGCATCTTGGCTAGTCAGGACAAAGTGGCCAATGTCTCCCTAGACAAACCAAGCAGAACAGCCTTATGAAGGACGCAATGTATATTAGCTCCAGATAAAACCAATCCACACAGTAAACACAACCAACAATGCTCTGTGAACTCTCTGCATCCCCAAGAAATTCAAGTCTCATTTCTGTTTTGTTGGGATACCAAATTATTTAGACTTCTGAGGTTTTAGCAACTTTAATTGAAAATATGAAGTTATAATACAGTCTTAAAACAGAGAGCATGGAGTTCATTTCACATTATCCATGTCTACTTCAGCTCAGAAAGAAGAACATGCAGAATTGCCTTCATAACCTGCAGCAGGAGTAAGTAACATAGCAGTGTTTGTGCATGTAAATAAATACATATATACGCAGAGTAAACAGGTTGTTTCAGCCATTTCAACTTCGGACAAATTACAAATAGGTTATTTTTGGTACGCTATTCGGGCAGATAGCTGCTAATCGAAATGGCGCCTTTTGGGTTGCGCCTCATAAAATGGTGATAATCATAGCCTACTATTGTTGATCAACTATCATCATACAACACGCAAAACATGTTTTAAAACTGACTAGCCTATAACTGTGGTTTAACGTTTTAATAAAAAAAACTCAACCTGATAAGAAGAATTTGATAATGAAGACTTCTCAGCAAGCCTAAATATAATTAAGCTACATTATAATGGACACGTAGTAGACAACCCGCCCTAAATCGCGAGATGCGTCGTGCCGGCGCGTCACATCACCAGCAGACCAGCTGAGTTGACACCAAAAATAAGAAATTCGCACCAGAAGGAGCACGACAATTTGCAGGCAGTTTACTAATCTGAAGCGGTCCGAGGCTTCAACACATGCGGATTTACTCACAAATGTATTAAAACGCACTAGAAGTATAAACTATTGATTTACCTGAAAAGTCGATTTTCTTTTGTAAGCTGAACGATTTGTGTTGCACCTTTTGCAGCAACAACGTTGCGTTGACTGCGTTCACATCTCTCTTCTTTCTCTCTCGTCCTCTCTCCCCTACCCCTTTTACTTTCTATTCCAGGAAGACGGTGTGGGATACAGACACTAGAGACAGTTAATGATGCAATAGCATGTTTTAATGTGTGTGCACTTCAAAGGTGTTGTGCAAAGGACAACACGTTTGTTAATCACTGTGGAATTACGGTTGATGACGTTAGACTATATTCCTTTGGGTTAATTGTGCTATAATATATCTATAAAAGTAGACCTCGGGTAGGCCAACAGACTAAAATCAGTAAAGATATACAGTTAATTAAAAATCTTGAAATATTAATGGACGATTTGCACTTACAGGGACAGCTCATGTTTTGGTATTCAATAGATGTGATTCACAATTTGTTTTTATTTTGTAAGTAAATAGCCTTTCTAAAACATTTCAACTTTTGTCAAAATGAATAAAACAAATCCCCAATATAGGTAGCCTACTTAACAGTACTTGTGAAAACCATAATCTGGAACATCATATTCCATATTAATTCACATTGTACTTGTTTTATTTACAGAAATGACGATGAAATGCCAGTTTACTGTACTGATTTGACTATTACAAATTTAAACGAATCATGAGAATCATTATGAGAATCAACCAAACCAATAATGTTCTCATTTTTACTGCAGAGGGCAGTACATGCACGCATTGTGCAGACAGCAGGTTCAATTTCAGATTATCTATGGCCCAGGGCAGACCTGAGTGCTGACTCATTGTGAGCTATAACACGGTTGTATCCCAGATGGCAACCTACTCCCTATGGTGCACTAGTTTCACAAGGCCACATATGGCTCTGGTGAAAAGTAGTGCACTGTAAATGGAATAAGGTATCATTTGAGACATGTTTAGTGTGATGCTGAGAGGAGGGAGATTTACATCAGAACAGGAACAGGACGCATTAACAACCTCAGCCGTCTATCACTGTCACTATCCGACTGCCATGTCCAAGAGAAACGAGCAGCATCACTGAAACAACCTCAAACCTCTACAGAGCCTTCTGAGGTGGGTTGCATCTGGATGATAGCAAATGTGTATAAGGCCCACTCACCCGCAACACAGCAGGATGGGAAGCAAGCACTTGGCTCAGGGACTTTGCATTCAGCAAATAAATAACACTTAGACTTAAATAACAAATGGACTGTTGAATGTCCAGTAAGAGATCAATCGGGTAATTAAATATGTCCCTGATTATTTTGATTAGGTCACGAGGTCAGTGGTTCTCCATGGGGACAATTTATACGCAGCAAAGCAATTCTGTCTATGTTCTGAAAGGAAACTGTTAATATTGTGCGCATGACAAGAATACAGATTTGTTTCACCCTCCAAAAAAATTCAAAATTTCCATCCACCTCTCACTCATTCTTGGATAATTGCCCAGATTGTGTTGATTGCTGCAGTGCAGAGGTACTCACTGATAATATTATATTATGCAAGCCTTTGATACAGCCTCCTATGCATGGTGTATAACAACAGTTTAAAAAATATTTTAAAAGGTTATGTTAAAGTCAAACAGTGATTTCGTTCCTTTTCTGCATTTAATTTATTTTCCAAATATCTCTTCCAAATATGTTTTTATTATAGGATTTACATAAAATATGTTTACAGTTTACTCTTTTTCTATTAGGCATGTTTCCAAAATTCAGTGTACTTCTATATAGGCAAATATACAACCTTAGGGGAGAAGGATAATTATATCCCCACCACATAATCATTAATGTTATGAAAGATCACAAACAAGTGAAGAACTCAATGAACTTCCCCAAACTGCCAGGTGATTTCAGGCAAACATTTTCTTTCCCTCTGAATCTCATTTGGTTATTTTCAAGCTATTTTAGAAGATAATCTAATACGCTAACATAAAAAAATCTATTCCACTTTGTCAGCAATTCCTTAGATTTCAACATCTCTGCACAGGTTACGAGGTTGTTATGTTCAGGATGGAAACAAAGAGATGACAGTTTACAAGCTTAGTGGTGGAACATTGCCTGGTGGTACTAAAAATAGAAAGAAAAAAGAAAAACAACTGCAAACACATTATCAAAGACCGGAACTGATGTTAGTAGGACATGTCTTAGTAGGAAACATAGAAATCATGACAATAGACGTAAGCCTTGAGAGTTGCTTTAATGTTTACATTATCCATTTGGTAGCTACGATCTATAAAGTGTTGAGTAACTTCATAATGTAAAATATTAGGACCAGTTTATTATGGAAATCATCAAAATCATTACCATCACCACATATGTACGAAAGATAAACTTGAAAAGCATTTACGTATCCTCCGTCTCAGTATGCTATTAGCCAATGGTGGGCCGTGACATCATATAGTCACATAAACCCTCTACGAATCAAACAGCGTCCACCTCACCAGCCACATCCTCTGGTACTCCGCAACCCTCCCTTGTGCACTGTGGTGCGGGCTGGTGCAGTTGTCATGGAGATGGAAAAGGTCACAGCGTCTGCTCGTGGTGCTGTTGCCATGGAAATCCCCGTCGCAGCCGCTGCGCTCTCCGTAGCGCGAGGAGAAGCAGAGGAGCAGCGCGAGCCCGAACTACAGTTTCAGAACCGTGGACAGCACCACAAGACCGGACCGCCGTTCAACCACGGGAGATTTTACATGCTGATAGTGATCGGGGAAATCTCAACGGACCATCAACTTCAGTCTGCCAAAAAACACATTAAACAGGGTGAGTAGGTTACTTGACTGGGAATTATATTATTATCTATGCATGTTTCTAAACTGTGGAATTTAATGGCATCCCATAAATAATAGGTTTTATGAAAAACAAGAACGTATTTTCTTTTAAATTAAATTCACTTAGTCGTTTAGTGGTCAGTAGCTTTGCTCAAATGCATTAGTCTGCACCAGCGTTATCACAAGTATTATAGCGATAAAACATTATCCTTTTTAGAATGCTGTGAACATCCATTGCAGTTTGTCAAGGGAGTTGACACCTACCTCAGTCGAATTCTGATGTAGGAGTGGTTTAGATGGAGCCGAGTTGTTCGGTAATACATAGCCTCTATAAATGGCTAGGCACTATAAGGCACGATCTCTTATAAGCCTAAATATAAGTGTACGAAATACAAAACAATTGTAACGTCAAATCCTGAAATACTGCAGTGTTTTTTGATATATGGAATTCATTTACTCTTCATAGTTATTTGCAGTACATTTGACTAGCTTCACTAATAATGTATGAGGCGAAATTTATTCTGGAGAAAACTGTTACTGATAATTGAGTAGCATGAAGGTGTGCATGTCATAACTCAAATCAAGTAACTGTCAATATTATCACAGTCATTGCATAATAATTATCTTCCTACAAGGGATTATTTTCCAACCCATTTATTTCAGTAGATGATTGTGGAAGCCAAGTGTACGCAATCACCTGCTTTTCAGTGTAAATAAGACTAGCAACACATTGATTTGCAGCATTAGTCCCTACAGGCACTTCTACCCAACAGTACTGTTCTCTTTGGGTGGTTATTGAGCATTATGTGTACTGTAATACATCATGCTACTGTTGTGATTTTGTGTTTACAGGGCTGCTGTCATGGGACATTGATTTGAACCTCTGCAACCTGAACAGAGAGCTACAGCTGTTCGAGACACGTCACTCTGCACAGTTCTCCTCAGAGGTCAAAGGTCAGTCCAGTTCAGGGTCGAAGGTGACAGGTTGGGGTTGCAACATAAAGATGAACAGAGGAGAAGATTATGTTGAAGAAAGCACATTATAGGATAAAATTTGCATCAAATATTTTAATTTAGCCAACTGGGTGGACTTTTTATTTCATTGTCTGATCCTTCCTGATAATGCAGTTGGAGTCAAACCTGGTCTTCGAGAGGAATCAGCCAAAGATGTTTGAAGTTTCACCCAGCTAACTACATTAAACTGGTGTCAGCCCTCAATGGCACTGCCTGTGCACTAACAGACTCCATAAAGTGAGAAATAAAAAGACACATCCTCATTCTATGTGGCTTATATGACCTAAATGTACAAACTGGCCTTGCAATCAAGCAGTTCTTCATGGTCGAAGCGGTCCGTTTAAGAAAGATTAGACACAGAAATGCATAACTTGATGAAGTAGTTTTGCCAATATATTTGTATTTCTGTGCAGTCATACTGCAATATAATCAGAAATCTCAAACGTACAAACATACAGAAGATAAACTAACAAACAGTGTCACACTATTATCTTGAGTCTAGTGTGTATTTGTATAATGTTTTTGTGTTTACCACATATCACAGAAATTACTCATGTACGAATGTAAAGTGAACCTTACTGAAATGTCCTGCATATGCGTTGAATCAATTGACAGTCATTATAGCTCTAATTGCAGTCTTGCCAGCTTTGCTTTTTATATTACTAAGTGGCTTCTGAAAGGTTGTGCTAGAGTGGGTTAATAAAACTGTCAGTGACAGGCGCCGTTAGAGATCATTTATGGGTTGCATCATATTTTCCAGGACTACTTTGACCTGAGCCCTTTATGTATGTATGTTCCTTCAACAGTTTCAGTAGTTGATTGAGCAGCTTTCAATGACTGACATTCCCTTGCCTATCAGTGAAGGACACTTCTGAAGGACAAGCCCCACCCCAACAAACAAGCACAAAGTCTTACCCCGGGTTAAATAGAATGGGATGAGGGAGTGGTTTACGGCCTTGGTACCCTTACTGCCCCCCCCCCCAGCCCAATACACATCCATTATTCTTACAAGGATAATGCAGATGGCAGAATGCCTTCTGCCACCTGCATTCTTGAATAGGCAATGCATACAGGCAAGTCCGTAATCACAGGTCAGCAAAGGTCCTCTCATGCCACTGTTCCTGGTTAATGAACAAGTTAAACATGAAAACAGAAGTAAAACAAAATGTGGTTATCCACACACACTACTTTTTTACAGATTCCTAATCAGATTGCACTACAGTGGGAATAGAAAAGAATCACCCCCCTTTAAAATAATCACATTTTGTTGCTTTGCAGCCTGAAATGAAGACAGACACAGTTTTTGTTTCATTCAGCTGTATTTACTCAGTGCAACATATAACATCCAAGTGAAAGATATAACACCAACATGTCAGAAAAAAAACAAAAAAAAAACAATCACGGAGTTGGTAAAAGGATCACCCCCTCGTGTCAGTATTTTGTTGAACCACCTTTTGCTTTAATTACAGCCTTTTGTCTGTTGGGATATGTCTCTACTAACTTTTCACACCTAGACGTTGCAATATTTGACCACTCTTCTTTGCAGAACTGCTCAAGTTCAGTTAAATTTGATGGTGACCGTTTGTGGACTGCTGTCATCAAGTCATTCCACAGATTTTCAATGGGGTTTAAGTCCGGGCTCTGACTAGGCCATGCAAGGACATTCACCTTTTTCTCCTTCAACCACTGTGTGGTCAATTTTGCTGTGTGCTTTGGGTCATTGTTATGTTGGAAGGTAAATCTTCTTCCCATTGACAACTTTCTGGCAGAGAACAGCAGAATTTCCTCAAGAATTTGACAGTATTTTGCCCCATCCATTTTTCCTTCTATCCTGACAAGTGCTCCAGTCCCTGCTGCAGAGAAACAACCCCATAACATGATATTACCACCTTCATGCTTTACTGTAGGAATGGTGTTATTTGGATGGTGAGCTGTATTGAATTTTCGCCAGACATATCGTTTTGCGTTGAGGCCAAATCATTCAATTTTAGTCTCATCTGACCATAACACCTTTTTCCACGTGGCCTTAGAATCTTCAAGGTGCGTTTTGGCAAAGCTCAGTCATGACTGCATGTGGCCTTTCTTGAGTAATGGCTTTTTTTCTTGCAACCCTCCCATACAAGCCACATTTGTGGAGAATTTATGATATTGTTGTCACATGCACACAATGACCACTCTTTGTCTTGAATTCCTGCAACTGCTTCAGAGTTGCTGTAGGCCTCTTGGTATCCTCTCTGACCAGTTTCCTACTGGCTCTTTCATCTAGTTTGGAGCGACGTCCTGACCCAGGGAGGGTCTGTGTTGTTCCAAATACCTTCCACTTCTTAATAACAGACTTTACTGTGCTTCTAGGCACTGATAAAGCTTTAGAATTGTTTTTGTATCCATCTCCTGACTTGTGCCTGTCCACAACTTTATCCCGGAGATCTTTTGACAATGCCTTGCCACCCATAGTTGATTGTTTTCTTCAGTTGCACTACCAAGGACTAAAATGCTTCAGGAAAAGCTTGTTTCATGCTGAGCTAATCAAAATTACCACAGCTGATCACAGTTGAAAGTCAATTGGCTTTGTGTGCTATTGAGAAGGTGATTAACTACACCTGGTTGGGTTTACAAGTCATTTTTAGGAGGGGGGCGATTTTTAATTTGTATTTTTTTAAAAATATCTTTCACTTGGATGTTATAAGTTGTAAATACAGCTGAATAAAACTAAAATTATTTTTTTCCATTTTCATTTCAGGCTGCAAAGCAACAAAATGTGATTATTTTAAAGGGGGGGTGATTCTTTTCTATACCCACTGTATATAGGGAATAATCAGCTGGTCCATAGTTTCATATTGCATTTGGAATAGGGTACCTCTTCAGACAGACCTGGACTGGAGTTACTATTCTACACGCACTATGAGGACACGCTATACATGAAGTGTATCAACAAGACACTCATATTAACATTAAAAGAGACTGTGGATCAATGGCTCTAATGTCAAAGTGAACAAAATCAAAAACCCTGGCTCCATATCAGCCATGAATGCAATGAGTACTGTCACTTTAGTCCTCCGTACAATCATGTCTCCCTTGTGACTGCTTTGCAACTACCAGGTCAATACACCCTAAGTTCTTGCCGTGTTCTTCTTGTAAACGCAATGCCTGATATACACATTTTTTATTCATTTCATTTTCTGGGACTGGTCCTGACAGATACGATTATATCTCAGTAGTGACACAGCTAAAGTTGAACATAAGTCGTTGCCAGTTTCCATGATCCCATGTGAGAAAACCTCCAACAGATCAAACCAAAGCAGCCTTTAGATCTCTATCTAACTGTCTCTCTCCTTCCACCTACTCATTTCACATACATCCAACACTACCTGCAGTGGAGAGTTGCGAACACAATTTAACATTTTGGAGACGTCACATATAGCAACCTACTCTTTTTATGAGGCACTACTGTTGATCAGAGGGCCCTGGTGAAAAGAAGTGCACCGTAAAGGGAACAGGGTGCCACTTGGAACTCACTTCTCTCTACCTCTCTGCTGAAGGAGTTGGAACACGGATGTGGGAGGATTAAGAATATGTTGTTTTACATCCTTAGGAGGCTATTAAAATGTCTTACCTAAAGTAAACAACAAGAAATAAAAAACAGAAAAGCAACAGAGAAAGGAAGTGAAACCCCAAAACAAGTAATACCCGTATTCCCCTCCTATTGATTTGATTATTACAGGTGTGGATAGAAATTTTTTGACAAGCACATTTTTGCATGAAGCACAATGATAGCGTCTGCCACTCGGGTAGTGGATCTGAATACTGAGCGGCGGACTCCAGATTCAGTCTAAACAGCTCGCCATTTGCATGGCGCTGTGCGATCTTTGCATAATTACACGTCAGGTAGATTTTGGGCAAATCAACCAATTCAACAGACATGGCGCTGTCTTTGGATTCCCTGTTCTTCAACACCTCGGAGAGACTCTATATGCTTTCATTGCTGTTTATGGCCTCTTGCACTCTATGACATTTTTTGTCTGCATGTTGTCTTCCTCTCTTCTGTGCCTACACATTTTCTCTCTTCTTCTCCATCCCTAAATTACTACACTCCCTCTATTCTTGCAGTTCACTCATGAATAAAACAATTTCCTGCTCTAATTATTCTTTCCTCACTGATAACAATTAATTGAAAGGCACATTCATGCTTTTTTTTACCCCTCCATTTCTCAACTCCCTCTGCCTCTCCCTCCCTCTCAACTCTCTCTGCCTCTCCCTCCCTCTCAACTCCCTCTGCCTCCCCCTCCCTCTCAACTCCCTCTGCCTCTCCCTCCCTCTCGCTCTCCCTCTGCCTCTCCCTCCCTCTCATTCTGCCTCTCCCTCCCTCTCGTTCTGCTTCTCCCTCCCTCTCAACTCCCTCTGCCTCTCCCTCCCTATCGTTCTGCCTCTCCCTCCCTCTCAACTCCCTCTGCCTCTCCCTCCCTCTCGTTCTTCCTCATCCCCCTCTCTCTCTTTCCTGTAACAGAGACACTAACAATAGAAAATGTGCTTGGCATTATATTTCAATCAATCAAAGGATTCAGTTTGAGTTTGCAGGTGAGGAAACAGTGCAACTGCTTGACGGTTCCTATTTGACATGTTCATGATTGTTAGCCTTCACACTGCCAACATATTAAATACACTTGAATATCCAAGTAAGTTAATTGTGACCCCAACAAGGAAAAGCAAACATCGTACCAAAATATCTATTTAATTCTTATCAAAACATCATTAGACATGTAAAAATGTTATTAACGTTTATCAAAACAGACAGATTCCACAATAGTACAATAATTCATGTTAACAATAGTGTACTAGTACTATAAGGCTTTTCGACTGTATAGATCTAACGGGACTTCTTGGAAACTCTGAGAATATTTTGAACTTTTAAACCTGTTTTGCAGAATAATATCAATCTCTGTGTAGATTCAAGTCATTTCTGAATTATGTAATTAAGATCTTTCAACTATCTATTCCATTAGCAGACTTTGTACATCCATATTTTTTTGTGTTTTGTTATAAAATATTTCAGTAATTTAATAAACCATCTCTAGGCAATGGGTAAATACTGTAGTGAGTGTAAAAGAGGAAAATAAAGTAAGGGAAGGAGGGATGGTTGGTGGGACAGAGAAAAAGAGGTGAGAGACAGAGAACAGGGAATGGGGGAGAAAGAAAGCAAAATACATAGCAAGTATGAGAGATGTGTGAGAGAGAGAGAGATTTGTGGGCATTTAACTCTTTATCCCAGCATGAAATGGATCAAGAAGGTCAATTTCAAAGGCTTTGCTCCAGAGTCAGCACTTCAAATGATCCAACAACATCAAGAGATTAGTTCATGTACATAGCCAGCTCTTAGAAGAGATACAAATAGTACTCATTATCATTTAACTGTGTTTTCCTCCAAAAGCTATAAGTCAATACCAAACCGATGTATTTTGTAAGCTAACAAAGATCCTGACAAAAAAAGAAACAGGTAGTTTCAGAAATATCAGATGTTCTATATACATTTTACTGTAATCTTAAGTCATGTGCTGAGATTTTTTTTTAAGTTTGAGGAAGTCAACCGATGACAATGGCAGATGTCTTCTTAGGTTAAGTGCTTCCTCAGGACTGTGCTACCACAGTGACCCAAAATGCCTCTAGAATATGACAGAGATATAGGGATTAATCTACATGCCTGCAAAGGTATTCGAAAGGAAGGGACAAAGCAAATAGTACAGATGAAAATGTACTTTCAAGTACTAAATTAAAGTACTTAAATCTTAAGATTTAAGGTGCTGAGCTAACGGTTTAGTAATATAATTGTAAATATCTGTAACTGCAGTGAATTGGTGCTTGTGTCAGATGGAGGTGCATTAAGCCTCCTTTAGATAATTCACCATACCCATAACGGTATAGTGCATTTTCTTTATAGTGTATTGGTTTTGGTATTGTGACTGAGGTTGACTGGGTCTCCATTAGAATCTCCGACGGGAAACTATTTATTTCACAGCCCAGCAAGCAGTGAGCCTCCTGGAAGAAGCTGTAAATTGTGCGCTATGACTCTTATTGGCTTACAAAGGTCACGGTTGATAAATCAAAGTCACGGTGCAGGCAGTAAAAATAACTAGGGTTCTGTGTGTGTTTAATATCAGTGTTTGTGTGTTTTTGTGTCTGTCAATGGCACCTCTGCCAAACCATTGCTGCTCTTCTATCAACCACCTGTAGATTAATGCCCTTTCCACTATGGATTTACAATATTACATTTTGGTCAATCAGCAGATGTTCTTATCCTGAGTGACCTCAGGTCAATGCATTTAACTATACTAGCCTAAATCCATATATAGACCAAGATTTGGGTCTATTCCAGTCAGGCAGTACACAAAATTTGCAAACCCCTTTAACGCTTTTAAGTATGGATGTTTTTGTTGGTGATTGGAATATAAATTTAATTTACTTCCTATCCCTGACATAGAATCTGATGTAGAAAATATATTAGCCATACATTTCTGTCCATTACCTGTTCTGAACCGAGCTGAGCTTCACCGGGCTGGTTAAATGAACACCTTAGTTGCTGTATTAGGTCAGGGTGAAAAGAATATATCAAGACACAACAGTACATACTGTATACCCTCCCATATGTTGCCTACCAATAGCAGCAGCATTACACCAGGTAATAAAGCTGATTCTGATTCTACAGTGTGAGGTGGCTGTGTGGATAGGAAATAAATCTGTCTACAGGATTCCGGATGATTGTATCTTCTAGTTCATAAACCCATCACCGCACATAAGCAGATTGGCAGTGTGTTTCTAGCAGGGGCCTGCAGGGAGAGTGAGAGAACTGCAGAGAGACATCGAATGAGAGTGAGATAGAGAGTGGGGGAATGAAGGAGCAAGGGGGGGAGAGATAGAATGTGTTAAATATATAGAAGTGTCTGACTGTCATCCTGGGTCAGAAGAATCAAATTACTCAAAGGTACTACAAGCTCACACAGCCTTTCAGTAGCATTCCTCAATGTGCCATTGCTGTAGGTTTATGTTTTTGTCAGTGTGACCTGTGATAGAATTTGAGCACATTTGTGGCTTTTGGTGCAGTTCAATTTGCCATTAGTATACTGCAATTTGGATCAATCAAACTAGCAGAACAAAAGGCACATTATTCCTGTATTTAAGGAAAAACCCCTCTGTGGTTGGAAGGTATTGAGCCGTGGATATTTTGCACTTCTTGGACCCGGCCTGATTCTCTCTCCCTCCTGGTTTGTCCTCTCCCCACTCCTTGTCTCCCTCCTCCCTCTTCTCAACCCCTTCTGCTCCCTCGACTGTGACTAGAATACTAATACTGAGCTGTCTGGGAAAGCAGTGTGGTCATCACGGCCAATTCTACTATGTTGGCAATTCAGCCTTTCATGGAGGACAATGGCATTTCAATAAATTGAAGTGTCTGCTAAGGTCTGACGGGTAATTTAAAAAAGATTATATCTCAAATACATTATTGAATTTGCTGCGCGGACATGTTTCTTAGTATCGTTATCAAAAATATATTTATATAATTTTTCTCATTTCAATTCAGGGTTGGGGCCAGGACTTTTTGACTGGGGTTGCTATGCGATTGCTTAACAAAACCATGCAGGTGCTAACAACTTTTTGTCCTGGGGAGGTGAGGGAGCCTAGTTACCCGCTTATTCTGGGCAGTTGCTTTGCAATATTGTACTGCTAATTATCTGTGAAAAATGGCAAAGAGAAAAAATGCCAATAAAAAGGAACAACAAAAATAATGGTTATACTTTTCTGGGGTTGCTATGCCAATTCTTGGGGTTGCTTGAACAATCGTAAGCCACCACCTAGCGCTGCCCTTGTTTCAATATGACATCATCCAAATCATATTTTACATAAAGCAAAAATGAAGCTGCCAGTTCCTGAGAAAGAGCAACCAATTTATATCCATGTCATACTTCTACCAATCACAGCTCAGAGTATGCAGCCAGAAAGCTAAGTCTGTACTTCCTTAATAGAACCATTTATCAGTACCTTGTATTCCTTTTTTCTGCCCTCCCAGTTTGCGTTCATGGCCTTGCCTATTCTCAGCATTTCCCTAGCGGGTTCTAGAGTATTGAAAATAGAGAGACACGTCTTCCAAAACCACTGGCCACCCATGGCTATTGGACCCAGGCCTTCTGTGGGGTAAAATACACTCTAAAACATTGAATAGAACTGAATAATCAAGAAAAATCACAGAATCCCAGCATATATCATTTACTTTATGTGGCCAACATGTAATCTACCTATAATGCAAATAATTAATGCTTTTGGTGACATCTTAAATGAAACAAGCCAGAGCCAGAGTAGGAGGGCAGTGAAGCTGGAGTGGAGCATGCCTAATTGGGTTGGAGTGCAGAGTGTTTAAACAGTTTGCCTAATCCCTGGCAAAAGCCTAGAACTAGACACACAGCTGTCCACTGCACGACCCTCAATTAATTACAGCTCAACAGTGCTGAAGTACAGACTGATGGTGTATCCACAAAGCCTTCTGTCTCCACCACCTTCCTCCTCATTACTATACATTATAATACTCTTCTGAATGTGGCCTCAGGAGGCATGAGCCGACAGTGGGAGTGGAGATTAGTAGGCACATGCAGTTAGATACCACTATGGTGTAACATTATGGTTTGATTATTCCTTCCTCATGTTATCTTTTTTCCACCTAATTGCATATTGAAAGGGATTGAGAGATTAACTGCCCCGTGTCTGTCTGTAAATTAAACACCGCTAAAACTGAGGAGGTATCTTGAAAATGTTGAGACGCACAAATGTGACGGACACACACTGCAGTGCTGACTGGGCGTCGGTGAAGCATTACAGACAACGTAACCACGGAAACATGACAGGCAGGGAGTGATGAGTGATGGATGGCCTCCTGAGAAGAGAGGCTTTCATTGGGGAGCTGAGATCCACATTAAAACCCCGGCAGATTGGAGAGCGAACACACACACACACACACACACACACACATACACACAGGCACAACACAGTCCTTCAGGGAAGTAGACTGGCGTCACTAGGTATTCTTCTCATATAACCAGACATATTGACTGGAAGGAAAAAGCAGAGCAAACAATATTCGTACTGTGATGGTACCAGGAGCACCATGAGTAGACATTTACTTGGTTCTGTGGTATCAGCAAAGCTGGATTTCTCTGGTGCGGACATTGCATTATGTAACACCATACTCACACTGCTTATTCTGTCATTCACACTTTCCTTCGACCTCTCTGTCCTTTCTAATGTTTGATGGTAATGCTGGTAGAACGCCAGAATAATATCTATTCAAGTGACCAGTTCTCTCTGTTTTTGTACAACATAACCTAGATACATCTATTTATACTTGAGAGAACTTAATATAGACTTACTAAAACATGGACTTCAAACTATTGTTTTTCACCTAAATCAATGTGAAGTTAAATTAGCTACTTTGAGGCGTAAATAGAGCCCCATGTGTTTTTTTGCAATGAATCTGGTCGTGGCGTTTCATTTATGCCTGGCAGTCCTTGCACAGAGAAGTACAACTTATAAGTTATTAACCCTGCAGACTACGAGAAGTCCTGGTCAAAAGTAATGTGCTGTGCTGCTGTACAGGGATTGTGGTGTGATGCAGAGTTGTTATAGAGCCACGCCATTAGGTTTTTAAATATTGTTGCGTGCTGTACTGTCAATGACATAACTCTGGTAAAAGCCCAGTCCTCACAGAGCCATCATAACTCTGGTAAAAGCCCAGTCCTTACAGGGCCATCATAACTCTGGTCAAAGCCCAGTCCTCACAGAGCCATCATAACTCTGGTAAAAGCCCAGTCCTTACAGGGCCATCATAACTCTGGTAAAAGCCCAGTCCTTACAGGGCCATCATAACCCTGGTAAAAGCCCAGTCCTTACAGGGCCATCATAACTCTGGTCAAAGCCCAGTCCTCACAGAGCCATCATAACTCTGGTAAAAGCCCAGTCCTTACAGGGCCATCATAACTCTGGTAAAAGCCCAGTCCTTACAGGGCCATCATAACCCTGGTCAAAGCCCAGTCCTTACAGGGCCATCATAACCCTGGTCAAAGCCCAGTCCTTACAGGGCCATCATAACCCTGGTCAAAGCCCAGTCCTTACAGGGCCATCATAACTCTGGTCAAATCCCAGTCTTCACAGGGCCATCATAACCCTGGTCAAAGCCCAGTCCTTACAGGGCCATCATAACCCTGGTCAAAGCCCAGTCCTTACAGAGCCATCATAACTCTGGTCAAAGCCCAGTCCTTACAGAGCCATCATAACCCTGGTCAAAGCCCAGTCCTTACAGAGCCATCATAACTCTGGTCAAAGCCCAGTCTTCACAGAGCCATCATAACTCTGGTCAAAGCCCAGTCCTTACAGGGCCATCATAACTCTGGTCAAAGCCCGGTCCTCACAGAGCCATCATAACTCTGGTCAAAGCCCGGTCCTCACAGAGCCATCATCCAGTTGGGTTTCAGTAGTGTTTTCAGTGTCAGAAAGTCTGATCAATAATTCACAGCCAAGTTATTGATCTGGTCCCCTGCAGTGGAAACGTGAGGAGTATTATTGATCAGGAGGAAGGGCCTCTTCTGCTCACGTTCCTTTGATCTGTAGCCCACACATTAAAATACACATACCCCCCGGCACACATATAGTGAAATTTGACCCCCGTCCTGAAGACAATCAGAGGGGCTTGGTCCAGTCAATACAGAATCCATAAGATGGATACAGTAGCAACGGTGCCCTCAGAGAAGGATAAGACATAGAACAGGGTCTGAGGACAAACGGCAGTCCAGGGTTCTGTGGACATATACACAGCAACAATGTGAATGAAACTGTGAAATGTATACATTTACATATGACATTATTGTTCACAGACATTAAGTGTAAAGCCAAAAACATTTTGCAAATGGCACTGGGACAGGTGGGTAATAAGCATAAAAACAGGTTTTGCTATACTGGTAATAGAAAGATTGTGTTACTTTTTCAGTCACTCAGAAACACTCTACACTAGACAGCCATCTAATCATCTAACATTGTGTAGCTGCTGCTGCACACATGTAAATGTGTGTGTTCCTGTGAATATGTGTGTGCATGTATGTGTGAATGTGTGTGTGTGTGTGTGTTCATGCGTGCACTCTTGGGATGAAGGGGGATAAAAAAACAGTGAAGAAGAAGGGGAGGGTAGCTGAGATAATTGAGGAGGGAGAGTAGACGCGTGTCTGGAAGAGAGGGCGTGGCGGCCTGATCTGTGGCGTAACAGTTGTCTGAGGTCTAGAAGTAGCCCATAACTCATTGGAGGATATGCCAGACTAGCTGTGGTTAGGAGGCTGCATGAGGAAAAGAGAGTGAGGTTGGGTTATAGCATGTGATTCAGTCCTACTTTTCAGAAATAATATTTTTTATTAAAAAAGTATTTTTGTGTAATTACCACAAAGGTATAGACTACCGTAATAGTAATGTACTATTATTATTTATATCATTGATTTTAAAGTATGGGAAGAACCGAAATAGAGAGGAACTCATTGTAATTCACAAATAGTAATGTCATTATTATCACTCCATCTGTGGGATTGCCTCTATTTCCCGGAACCCATTATTTAACACATTTTGCATCAGAAAAGAGTCAGGCATAACACAATAAAAATGAAGACATTATACTATGATTGATCTAGACTGACTTTTTATACTGAGACACAATACTCATTACATCATATTGCTTCATCGGATTATTGTATCTCTCTTTCTCTTGAACACTTAAAATTGCTTACGCTTACACACACACGCTCATGCATAAACACACATTCATTTTTTCTTTCTATGTTTACTGTTGGTTGTCTCTCTCTCTCTCTTTCTCTCTGTCTGTCTCTTCGCCCAGTGTCCTGGTGAGATTGGGGAACTGTGAGTCTATTTCAGTTTGGGCTATCCCACACCTCAGCTGCTAGTTGAGTTACAAGGCTGAAACTCGACTAGTCCAAAACTATGGTTGCAGCCAGTGAGAGAGTCAAGCTTCTTCATCAGGTCCAACATGCTAGCAAGCTGATCTCAAAAGACATACACACATGCTCCTGCATAAACCCACCTCTCATTCAGCATCACTGTCTTTATTAAAAGCCATTTTTGTATTGTGCCTTGACTCTCTGCCTTGACACAAACACTGCAGGACCAGGAGTTTGAACTGTTTGGTAAATTAGGTGATTATAAACTGTTTCTTTGTATTTAGTGTACCACAATCACAGGTTTGATTTGGCAGCACAATTTCAAGGTTTATATATGACTCAACCACAATGCAGATTTTCTCCTCCACCAACTTAGACTCAACCCAGTGGCATTTCTAGAACATTTTACATGGGGTGGCAGAAGGGTGGCATATCAGATTTCAAGGGTGGCATATCATTGTATTGTTGGTTATGTCCCCTTTATTTATACAAATCCAGCTACTGAAAATGGACAGTGTCTTGCTAATAAATATAATGCATGTTCTAGACTTTCATGTTTATGTGTTCAAAGTCTTTTGAGTGTGCAAAATCTCTATGGGTGTTGGGAGTTCCCTATGTATTATATATGCAACATATATAATAATAATACATTGTTAATAACACTTTGTTTATATTATTCTGACAACTGCAGAATCAATGCATCCTGAATATGAATGCCTTATATTGCTTGAAATAATACACAAATACTAAATATAGGCTGCTGAGGTTATAGAGTAGCAATAATATACTAACAAAATTGAAATTACAACTGTTAATCACATTTGACAACACATTCTGTTGATGTTATATAGATATCCAGAGATGTCTAATTTAGAATTATTGTAGATAAACCTTTCTCCACAGATGAAATTAACCATTTAATTTAATTATCTTTAGCAAGCTACATCAACATTGTTCAATGCCTCTTTGGTAGAATGATGTTAAGCTACTTCATCTGCGAATTTGCTAGCTCGTGAACACAGGCTGACACAACATACATTTTAATGATAAATCTGTAAACAATGTTAACATTCTCAGATAAGAAAAGGCATTGTTTTGACATTTTTGAAGATTGATTCTAGCATCAATAGGATCGAAACCAGTTTCAGATTTTCTCTTCTCAGTTGTACCCATTTCTTCGAAGAGTAGAACTATCAGTCTGTGCAAAAAACCTTCCGTAGTCATGAACACATCTCAAGTGCTTCTCCAGCTCCACTGCTGTAGCTTGTGAGCGTGCACTCAATGAACAAAGAACATATGGAATATAGAAATATTTAGTCTGTCATAGGCTATAGACGTAATTATTTTGTTATTTTACCTAGGCGATTCCCCAAGAGCTCTGGATATTACAAGAAGCTCTCCCATACATGAAAGTACATAAGCCACTTTTAATAATAAAAAGTATCTGTATTGATATCGATATTGATGATTCTGGCCCTGTAGCCTATTACTTGGTATTGGACCGAACCCAACATTTGTCGTATCCCACGCCCCTAGTTGCTAAGAGTATCATGACATGGTCCGACACCCTGTGTTTTCTTTGGAAGGAAGGAGGAGCAGCACGGTGACAGGAGCAGGTCAGGTGGACTCTGGAACTCAACCATTTTATTGGGAAGGGAGGACTCAAAAATATTTGAATGGGTTACCATAGAGATTAACAACAAAAGCAGACCAAATATAATACTATTCAATAAAATAAAATATAAATATATTATTGCAGATAACTCTTGACAACTGGGGAGGTGGTTGGGGTGGCAATACATTTTTGTGGGGTGGCAGCTGCCACCCCTTGTCAGCCCGGTGGTTTCGCCAGTGACTCATCCATCTGGTTATCAAGAGGTGGGGTTGCAAATAGAGTTGATGAAATGGCTTGATTAGCATGGTAATCAAGCCATTAGGTTATGGTGATGGGAAATGAAATGATGACCCGAGCCTGGTGGCCGGGACCGGGGCATTCATCATTCATCTGGCTGGGACCGGGGGCATTCATCATTAATCTGGCCGGAACCAGGGGCATTCATCATTCATCTGGCTGGGACTGGAAGGCAGATTGGATGTTTGGATATAAGCAGGTTCTGATCTCAATGCCGATAGAGAGATACTGGCTTGAAGATCAATCTTGTTTTCGGGTCCAAAATAGTTCTGCACCCACTTGAGCAGCTGATCCATTCCAGCCATTCTGTGTGGTAATGAGAAGGACTGTGAGCCAAATCCCTCCCAACCCTGGAAACAGTGCATTCCTTTTGACCTGGGCACACAGGTCTCTACATAGCTAGGACATGCATGACGACACGTGTTAATGTTTGTTAACAATAAAACAAAACCCAAGCCATTCACGGTGTATTTTTTGTGCATTTAAGACATTTAGCAGCGGCTTTTCCAGGGCAACCTACGTTAGTGAGTCCATAGATTTTCACAAGGTACCCCGGAAAACACATCCACCACCCAAGCATTGTAAGTACTAAGGTCTACTAGCTGAGCTACAGGGGACCCTTTTGCCTTGTTCCATTTGTAATGTTATTTTGGTTTAGAAGAGAAATGTATTATTTTGAATGCTAGAAAGTAAATAAAGGCATTTATTTTGTATAGATTATGAAAAATAATGGCTGAAAAATAAAGGCTGATAAAATAATATTTTAAGATGTGGGGTGGTAGGGGTTAGCAGGCTCCTGGTTCCTGTGCTCCAGTCAACAGCTGGCAAAAATAGTATGGGTAGGCCACCCTAAAATAGATATATGAGATTACTATTACAAAATACAGTAAGTGTTATTTTTCCAGGGAAATTGCCCCTTCCCTAATTATCATATCCAATTGTATCAGTTGTAGCTTGCAGGCATCCAAGTTGCCTGAGGGAGTTGCTAGAGTGCCATGAGATCAGAAAATCCCTGTTGATAATGCCTGGCCTCTCGCTGGACAATTTGAATAGCCCATTCACAGAGATTCACAGCCACTCGTCTGCTAGCAAATATGGTGGTCAGCTTAATGCTACAAAAGAGCGCATTAGGCCGCTGCACCACCTGGGAAACCCATCAAAGTGAATTTTGCCAAACACAATGTTGGCATCTATTTTCATAAGAGCATTAACACTCTGCAGACAGTGTGTTGACAAGGAACTTTGTTAAACAGGGAAAATTGTTTAAAGCTATTAAACAAAGTTAAATAGAGTGTTAATATGTTTGTAAAAACACTATATAACATTACAATAAATACAAATAATAAAAAAAGTGTCCAAAAAGTAATTACCTTCTTATAGTGTCCAAAAAGTAATTAATATCTTGTGAGATCGCTTATAATAGAGAAATTGTAATAAATTGTGCAAGCACTGGATCACCCAAAAACGTGTCTGCATCTGGTGAAAATTATTTAAAGTGAAACTGAATTGCGATTACACATAGTGATATTATAATTGGATATATATTTAATAATAATATAATATCAAAATGTACACCATATTCTATAGATAGTAGATATGCTAATGTGACAATTCCAAGATGTAAGAAGTCTTACAAAAATAGCTCTCTACTGACTGTGTGGCAAAAAGTCTGAAGGTGGAACACTCACAATATTAGATGAGCCACCTTTAAGCAGAACTGTGGGAAGTAGGAGTGCTGCAGCTTACTCTGTAATAGCCTCAGCCCTCCTGTCCACAGGAACAGAAAAATGGAACATACATCGCCACAGCCAGGGGTGTGGTCTTTCCATCCACCAGTGATAGGAATTACAAATGGTACATTGAAATGTTGTAATTTTTTTTGAAACATTGACACTCAATATAAATTACTGAACAGTGATATTGATTTGATATTGGGAAGATTATGTAAGAAAAAATTTAAATATGTTGCATGTTTAAGTATTCAACACTTTTACACAGATTAAAGAAATTGCACTAATGATGACACCGTTTTCTTACCATTGGTCATTGGTCAGGCTGTGAATCTGAAGGAAAATGAATGAAAAAGATGAAGAAATACAAATGCATAAATTAGGAGAAGTGTAGAAAATAATGTCCAAGAGATTGGATATCCCGGTGAGCCCGGCTAAATCAATAGCCAGTAAGCAGACGCTGCGTCACCACTCTGGCACAACTGGGAAAAGGCTATACCTTAAAACTCTGTACCAAAACAAGAAGGAGACTTCTCAAAATCATTACTCAAAATCTGAAAGCAAGAGAGTGACCCAGCTGCAATGTGGGAAAAGGTTTTGTGGTTAGATGAGTCAAATGTTTTTGAGTCCAAACTCCACAGTGAAATGTGTTGTTGGTAGCATCATGCTGTTGAGATCATTCTCATCAACAGGGATTGGCATCATGTTAAGGAAGAATTGGTCAAACAAAATACAGAGAACCTGTTTCACTTCTCAGCAGGACAAGAATCCCGAGCAAGGAGAGGCTCCAGAACAATAAAACATATTCTATTTTTGTTTTTCTTTGTTTTTCTTTTAAGTTTCCAACATGAAGTCAGTGCCTCCAGACAATAATTCAATTTGAGTGTCAGTGTTTTCATACAAAACAGAAGTTCCATTTGTAATTCAGTAAAATTAGTGAATTGCTTAGAAATAAATACATTGATTTTGGGAGCAGGGAAAATATTCTGAGTAGTACTGGGATAAGCTAAAAAAAAATGTGTGGCTCATGTCTCAGAGAACGAAAATTGCCTAGCTACTTCCTCTAAACTGTGAAAAGATTGCCAGTGATAATTATTCTTTAATTTACCTTAAATAATACTTGTAATAATAAGTAAAAGCTCCCCTGGTCACCCCTATTCCCCTATTCTTATATTGGTAAAATATATTTACGGTAATTAATCTGACAGAAATGTCAGTTTAGGATGGGAAGATGCCCCCAAATAATTATTATTTTTTTTTTCCAAAAATGCTTTGCCAAATACAACAGGAATTTAAGAAAGACACTAAAGCATTCAGAGCTTTCTATGACAACTCAGATACATTTTGTTCAGTTACTGAACAGGACAGACACCATGCTTGTGCACTTAAAACGATGCTCAGAAGGTGTAAGGTCACACATATTATGCCCTTAAGCCTGGATACTATTTATAGGTTTGAAATTATAATACTGGTTTGTTAATGGCTGACTTTCTGCTAGTGAAAGGGTTAAAGGAGTCTGTTGACCTGATAAGCCTTGAGGACGGCCACTCCCTGTCCTTGGCCAGCGGACAAACACCTGCCCGGTTGTGTCACTGGTTATTATGTACAGTAGTCCATACGGTAAAGCCTTCTAACATCTCTCTCCGGTTCAAATACTCTCATCTACCGAAGCGATTCTCACACATTGCCCCTCCCACTCACTTTCCCAAATCCCCACGCACACTCGAAAACCGAACAAGATATCTCTCTGTTGGTTATATAGGTTTTCCCTTCGTGCAGCGCGCTGCTCAGCATCACTGAAGGTATGTGTCGTTGGAATATTTATTTTTATTTCCCAACTGTTAATAGAATAGTATATTTTTTTATTGTGCCAGGGTGATTGACTGCGTAAAGATACCTTTATGATGTTCTTTATTTTTACCGTTAAAATGTAGGCCATAATACGACACATTGTTGTAAAATATTGTAAGTTATTGTAGTAGGCTTAATATGAAATACAAGATTTAAATATTGTTGCTTTGGGTACGCGATTCACTGGTCCTTTGTGTGTGACAGCGGAGAAATCCGATTGCGTTTGAAGGATTAACCAAATTGTGGATCTAGCGTTTTAATATTACAACACGTTTTTATCGAACGTTAAAATTCTGTGGATTTTTTTTTAACAATAATGCTTATTTTATATGATGGATTAAGAAGACTAAACGACAACAAGGTTCTGTTTTAAATACAGATTTATAACATTTATAAAATCTAACTATTCACTTCCATTTAGCTATGCTAACCAGCCTATGCCTAAGATGTTCTAGTTACACATTTGTAGAACAGAAAAGTAAGATTAGGCAAGTGCAAAATGTCTAAGATGTTTGTCCTTATCACGATGAACTGTTATGTAAAGCTTTAGCGCTGCATCTTGCACTAAGTCGAGGCGAAAAGATGGATGACCCACATTTCAGTGAGCTATCCCACAATCTAAAAGGAGGACATGTGCCCTTGTAGGCAACAGCTGAGTTTCACAACCACAAGAAAATCCGAACGGTCTGTGAATCACAACCCGAAATAGCCCACTGTGCATCCAAACGCACTGTGAATGCTTCTTGGCATGTTGTCCTTTCATTCGAAAGAAACGTTATTTCAGCACATCAGCATAGCTCTAGGCTACAGTTGATCTGTATACATACATTATTCATCCATTCTCTGTACATACTCTCCATATTTGAAGCATATCAGGTCTAACAAAGTTCATTAATACCATTACTGATAAAATAGTAACCCAATGGATTGCTTGGTCCAGTTTGGTGCCCATTTGAAATGTTATTGACTTAAGAAATGTTATTCTAAGAGTATGACACAGCTGTGTCACAGAGTCAGTGTCTCATATTTTGCATGCAAAATGGCCCAAGTCAAAGAAAATAGGATACATAAAAATTGTTATTGGGGATAACGTTTTCAGTTCAGAACAAAATTCCTTAAGGAGGTGCTCAGATTTAAACCTTGGCGGAGTTCAAACAGTAACATTCCTGAAATATCCCACTAAGTGTATTTCATGATGTCAGTGTAGTATACCTTTGATGTAAAGAGTGGTCTGTTAATAAAAATCATTGGGAACAGCAATAGACAGCAATAATATATTATATTCAAAATCATATCCATGGGAGTTCCCTGCAAGGAACAGTGTTTAAAAAGTAAAGTATTTATCTTCAAAAAAGATGGACAGGCTAATATAAAATATCTGAGCAAATCTACCAACTATTAAATAGAGAATTTAATATTGTTTATATTGGCTAGTAAGTTCATTTAAGTATCCATGTGTCTTTCTTGTACCGTTCTGGAAACT
Organism: Esox lucius; assembly: GCF_011004845.1. Classification (NCBI taxonomy): domain Eukaryota; kingdom Metazoa; phylum Chordata; class Actinopteri; order Esociformes; family Esocidae; genus Esox; species Esox lucius. The sequence goes on along the minus strand of NC_047570.1, from coordinate 28,378,115 downwards.
CAGTAATCATATTTGAGGTTTCATAGTGTGCTTCTTTATGCAGATATGTTTTATTGTAAAAACATTCACTGAAAACCAGCGTTGTTTTTCTTTTTTCTCAGAACGTTTTCCGGTGTTTTTCTTAGTTCCGCCATGGTGCAAAGCTGTTATACTGCTTTGTGTTGAACTCAGTGATATTGGGAATTTTGAAGCAGACGTGTTGGATACTATATGCTAGGCAACAGCAGCATGGGTTGGTTTGACTGTATAATTTTAGCCTATTTGGGCTGAATACTGCCAACCCATAAACCCTAGTTGGGGTTTGTTCAGGGGTTAAGGTTGTGTCAGGATCTCAGAATTCAGCTGAGGGCGGCAGATTTTTATCAGACTAGTTTCTTTGTCAAAAGCAAGTTGCAAGTTCAGGAAAATAGGTGGTTTGAAAAGGCCTATACACTCACCTAAAGGATTATTAGGAACACCATACTAATACTGTGTTTGACCCCCTTTCGCCTTCAGAACTGCCTTAATTATACGTGGCTTTGATTCAACAAGGTGCTGAAAGCATTCTTTAGAAATGTCGGCCCATATTGATAGGATAGCATCTTGCAGTTGATGGAGATTTGTGGGATGCACATCCAGGGCACGAAGCTCCCGTTCCACCACAACCCAAAGATGCTCTATTGGGTTGAGATCTGGTGACTGTGGGGGCCAGTACAGTGAACTCATTGTCATGTTCAAGAAACCAATTTGAAATGATTCGAGCTTTGTGACATGGTGCATTATCCTGCTGGAAGTAGCCATCAGAGGATGGGTACATGGTGGTCATAAAGGGATGGACATGGTCAGAAACAATGCTCAGGTAGGCCGTGGCATTTAAACGATGCCCAATTGGCACTAAGGGGCCTAAAGTGTGCCAAGAAAACATCCCCCACACCATTACACCACCACCACCAGCCTGCACAGTGGTAACAAGGCATGATGGATCCATGTTCTCATTCTGTTTACGCCAAATTCTGACTCTACCATCTGAACGTCTCAACAGAAATCGAGACTCATCAGACCAGGCAACATTCTTCCAGTCTTCAACTGTCCAATTTTGGTGAGCTTGTGCAAATTGTAGCCTCTTTTTCCTATTTGTAGTGGAGATGAGTGTTACCCGGTGGGGTCTTCTGCTGTTGTAGCCCATCCGCCTCAAGGTTGTACGTGTTGTGGCTTCACAAATGCTTTGCTGCATACCTTGGTTGTAACGAGTGGTTATTTCAGTCAAAGTTGCTCTTCTAACAGCTTGAATCAGTCAGCCCATTCTCCTCTGACCTCTAGCATCAACAAGGCATTTTCGCCCACAGGACTGCCGCATACTGGATGTTTTTCCCTTTTCACACCATTCTTTGTAAACCCTAGAAATGGTTGTGCGTGAAAATCCCAGTAACTGAGCAGATTGTAAAAATACTCAGACCGGCCTGTCTGGCACCAACAACCATGCCACGCTCCAAATTGCTTAAATCACCTTTCTTTCCCATTCTGACATTCAGTTTGGAGTTCAGGAGATTGTCTTGACCAGGACCACACCCCTAAATGCATTAAAGCAACTGCCATGTGATTGGTTGATTAATTGCATTAATGAGAAATTGAACAGGTGAGTGTATGTCATGTACAGTAAACTCCAAAAGTATTTGGACAATGACCCATGTGTTTTTTGCTTTGTATTGTAGCTATTTGTATTTAATATGATACAGTGAATATTTGGTTGAAGTGCTGCGTGTCTGGTTGAATTTCAAGGTAATACATTCATATTGGATGAAATTACAACACGTATTGTACATCGTTTCGGGGTAGCCAAAAGTTTTTGGACATTTGGCTTCATTGCAGTTTATTTGACAAGTGTGTTTGCATTATCAGTGTGTACAGAGTGAGCTTTCACACATGTCTAGTCTTAATTCTATGCTTTGCATTTGGAATCTGTTTGAGGTATCTGAAAACAAAACATTATGCATGCCAAAACCAACTGCTGCATTCAACGCTGGCGTGCTCAGCAAATAGCCAACCAACTGGTAGACCAAGGAAAACCGTTATAGCGAATTACATAGAACTGTCAGATCTAGAGCTGTCTATAGGAGGTAGGCATGAATGTTTCAGTCCCTGCCATCCACCGAAGACTTTACCAACCTAACTAAAAATCCTTGCCCGTGAGATGCAAAAACACTAGTTAGACTCAAAAACAGAATGGCCTAAAAGGTACCTAAAACAGCCTGCTAGGTTCTGGAAAAGGTATTGTGCATGGATGACACCAACGTTAGCGTGTACCAGAGTGATGGCAAGAGGCATTAGTGGAAAAAAGCCATACCACCTCGTCTGTTAAATATTTTGGGCATGTACGGCTGCTAATGATGTCAGTGCTGACAACAGCACCAGGATGAATTTTGAGGTGAACAGTAATATCCTGTCTGCTCAGGTACAACCAAATGCTTCTCAACTAATTTGACGATTCTTCATCGTGTAGGAAATTGTCCTCAACATGCCTTTTACATGTTTAAGACAGGATGAAAACAAACAGGAACTATACAGGATTTGGCTGCAGTACAGGCCTGGCAGAGCATGACCAGGGAAGATACAGGGTGTCTGGCGATGTCTATGGTTCACAGACGTCAGGCAGTCATTGCATGCAAAGGACATTTAACCATCTACTTAACATGACTACTTCATTGAAAAGAATATGAATCAGTTCAACCACAACAAGAAAATCACATCTTGGCCACCCAGGTATGTTTGTCCACCCCCAAAGTAATGTTTCTAAATTATTTCCCCCACCCTCAAATGTGTAGCTAAACGCATTTTTGAAATGACAGTAAATAAGAAGAGGTGTAAAGGCCCAGTACGTAGTTAGACAGTAGGCCCAAGACTTCAAATACTGTTTTTCAATTAACTATATTTTGTTGTATCAGTGCTGATGATAAAATGTTTTCTAGGATAATAAGCAAGAATAGGCCTGATGTATGGAATGTAATGGGAACAGAAGCCCCCCCAACACACACACACACAGACACAGACCTTGCCTGCCCAGGCCAAATGCTGACACCTGACATTGCTCTCTGCCTAAGGTGGGATAAGAGCACATCAAGCTACTGACCTCAACTCAGCGATGAGTGGGCAGAAAAATCAGTCCCTGCCACTCAGCCAGTTTCTCTGGGCGTGTTCCAAATGGAATAATATTACCTATATAGTGCACTTCTTTTGACCAGAGCGTTACGCAGTTCCTGTAGCTCAGATGTCAGTCAGAGGCTTAGCCGGCACATCTGTGTAGGCTCCTCCCTCTCATCCCTTGGTGATTTGTGGAGTGCCCTTGTGGAGTCGCTCTTTTGCCTTCCCATCATCCACTCTCAGACATCTTATGTGTGTTTTCTCTGGGGCTGACTCCTAGGCTTCGTTTAGATTTGATTGCTCTTTTGAAAAGAGGAGAATGAGATGGAGATGGTGTAAACCGGTTTGGAACAGGCAGTTAGTGACTTTTGTAAGGCCCAATCTGTTGGAACGTTGCAGTGGAGGGTGGTTCATGCCCACTGGTTCACACCCCGTGTGTGGCAACTGGACAGTGGAGGGTGGTTCACGCCCACTGGTTCACACCCTGTGTGTGGCAGTTGGACAATGGAGGAAGAGGCAGTCGCTAAGCAGTAGTCCAAAATGCAGAACACTGACAGTTGTCTTGGAAACGTGTCATTTTTTTGTACATTGCCTTTGCTGAACACAATAGCTTCCTGACTGGCCTGTGATTTTCTTTATTCGCTGTATTAGGGCAATAATTAGCTAGAAAGCAATTGACTGTCTTCTATTGCTATAATTTGCCTGGAATCTGAGTCTATCCCTTTCTTTTTAGAACCAGTCATTCTAGCATGGTTATACAATGCCTAATAGCTATATATTGTTATATATTGGGCAGCTTATGGCAGAGTACACAATAACACACTTTCATGAATAATCAAGCAATAGAGTACCGTGTCCTTTACATAATGTCTGTGTCTCCTTCATACTAATGGAAAATAGCCTAAACTGCTTCCTTGGCTATGTTGAATTCTGTTTAGTCATCAAATACCTCTGGCAAGACAACAACCCACTGTAAAACAAGAAGAGGCCTACACAAGGCCTGGTATATTCCCCTGTGCTCACCCTCCAGTTCCTGAATGAAAACATTGTCATCTATCTGCTGTGGCTGGTGTCACTTCATTGCCAGGCACCAGTTTGCTGTAACATATAATGTATGTAACAATTATGTAAAATACCTATCCAGGCAAGATCTAGAGATTTTTGTTATTGCAGCTTTATAGATAATATTCAGCTATTCTACCAATTTTACCATGGTGCAGAGGGAAACATACTATACTATACGATATAGACCACATACACAGTATTTCTGTAACACTGTCCATATCATGCGTCATGTAATTAAAACACAGTGAGTATTTTAGTTGCCGTGTTGACACCAGTTATACTGAAGTGTTTTGAAGAATACTGAAGTGTTTTGAAGAATACATATATATATATATATATATATATATATATATATATATATATATATATATATTAGTAGTTTAAGCATTGAAACTGCAAATGTTTCCCTCTGCATTGTCGAGTCGAGCTCAGCAGCTTATGTTGAACTGCATTGTATTACAGCCTCCTACTTCATTCCACAGATCCCTAGACCAAATTTTGTTAAATATCTAGGTTGTATTTATAGATAAACTAGCAAATAAATGAACACAAACAAAAAATATATAAAAAAAAAAAAGTTTTTTGGAACAAGCTGGTGTTAATGCAAATAGTACTGTCCCTGGTTTTGAAAGTTAGAGAAGCAATATGTAAGAAATATTTTTTTATATGAATATGAGTGAGAGATACACTAATGCAGACCGCTCCTCAAAATGCTATTTGTTTGGAGTGCAGAAATAAATTATAGAGATTTTGAAAGCTTTTGTTAGCCTGCTAGAAAGCCACACCTGAATTACTCTGGGGGATCAATTAGGATGAGCTTGGGAATGAACTTTACAACTCTGTATACACAGCAATACACACCAAAGTCTTTTCACTAATCTTAACCCAGATCTAATATGTTGAAACAATATGTTACGCGTGTTTAACTACAAGAGATTGTCAAAAGTTGTCTTCTGTAAACTTTGCATATTATGATTTTTTTTCCAAGCATTGACTTACGCCAATAATTATTTCATTGATTAAAACACACCCACTACTAAGCTTTGTGGTTGTTTCCACTGGTTTTCTTAAATTGTTTGCACTTGCTATGGATAAAAGCATCTGCTAAATGACTAAATATAGAGGTAGACATTCCACAAACAACCGACATGAATGTTGGCAGTGAATGTTCCGATGTATGTTTGGTTTATACGATATAGACCACATACACAGTATTTCTGTAACACTGCCCATATCATGCGTCATGTAATTAAAACACAGTGAGTATTTTAGTTGCCCTGTTGACACCAGTTATACTGAAGTGTTTTGAAGAAACATTTGGCGCTCACACACACACACACACATACACACACCAGGTTTATTTACTATAAGGTGATAGTAGGGTGATAGCTGGACAATGGGATTACCGCTAAGCCTGAGTGTTCCCTACACTGTCCACTACGTTGGACCAGAGCCCTATGGATCCATCTAAAGTAGTGCACTATGAGATAAGCTTCTATTTGGAATGCAGGCATGTTGTTCAATGCCATAAGAGGTTCAGGGCTATGGAGTTCAACCCCTGCTATAGGAGTGATGGTATACTCCATTCATTAACAGAGGTAGAGTCGTTGGTATGTGCTGACTGGTTTGATAGATGCATTGTTGGAGGTACGGTCATTGGTCTCAGTATAACCTAGGTCTGGTGTGAGCTTTTTCATGGAAAAGGGTTAGCTGGGGATATTTTGAAAAGTATACCTTATAACCTTATAACTTGTAGTACGAAATTAGCGGGATGGAAATTATAGATTGTTAAGTAATCTGAGCATGATAATTATTCCTTAAGGGGCTGTGATGTTGATTGTGTTCATTGATAGTATATTATAGAGATGTTTCAAGTTATTATGATTTAGAATCTTTTGGATTGAAACTGCCATGTCCATTTGAAATATTACTTGTTACTTCAAATGCGTTTTTTGCCTGCTACCACTGTACATCAGAATCACTTTCATCCGCTTATTACTTTCACATACTGTGGTGAGGGTGGATGAGTGAGCAACCGAAGGGTAGAGAGAGGTCATTAAGGAGTATCAATGAGTCAAGTTTGCAGTAGAACTGTTATTTATTTTTATTTGACAGTGAGTGTTCATCTGCTGCTTTAGGTCTGTCTTTTATAATCTGTCTTTGCTGGAGTCCTTCTGCTCCAGCCTTTTGTAATGGGCTTGGGCTTCATCGATTCCTGAGCGCAGGATTTTCTTGGCCAGAGGACTCTGAACTTGCTCTTGAAGTGCTCTCTCAATTCCCCACTGAACCATGGCTTGTTAGTGTGTTAAATATGTCCTGTCGGAGTCTTTGGAGACACATGGGGAGGTCATGGAGAGGGGGAAATCCAGTCATTTTCAATTTGATAGTGGAGGGGCAGGTTGACAAGGTCAGAAGCAAGGCTGCTCTCACTCTATTGCATTAATCCCCAAGGTGGAACATCCACGTAATAACTCAGAGTGAGTATTAAAAAAGCTGAAAGCATGGTTGAGTAGCTAATTATGTTGGTCTTCTGGTCTGTTCCTTGTTACAGAAGACCCAACAGGATAGAAGCAGCTTTTCGGAAAAGGTGAAGACATTCAACTTTATATACTTTGAGCTGGTGATGCCTTTGTAACAGGAAAAGGTGTGTCCTTGCATGTGTTAATGAGTCAGACAAAACATAAAGATATTGGCCCTCATTCCTAATTACCTTCTCAGAAAAGATCTCAGATTCAAGTGTGGGAAGATGATTTCCAGGTGTGTTTTTCGAAACTCGCACCTCATCAAAATGAGCGTTGATGTCATGGCAGACTGATAAATCGGATGAAGCTGTGGATGCAAACGCACTGCACCTGCCCTTATTTACATATGCATAGATTACAGGTGTGGCGATCATCGACCTATAAATTGAACAGCTTCCAGCATAAATTATAGCCTAACGCCGGTATTTAGTCATTCTCCATGAAAAAATTTGCACGATCACGAAATACTATTTTGTTTCTCAGCCCAGAGCCAAGGTCGTTTAGAAGAGCAAGCTCTGCCATCATTAGGCTAACTGTTTGACCCATAACCACTGGTTTATTCATACTCCCTATTCAATTTAAGACCTGTTAGCTAATCAAGATGCCAGCCACCAAAATTATAACGACCATTTATAGTCTCCAAGTATGTCAATACTATAGGCATGAGTGACTAAGGAAAAGCAAGGCAAAGCAAGTTTATTTGTGTAGCGCATTACGTACACAAAGGCAATTCAAACCTTACAAACACATGAATAACAGAAATAAGAGAAACAAGAAACCAGGCAAAACTAGTTCAGCCGGCCCGCAATAGAAAGTGTTGCCATCACGACATTCAAACCCGGGTCGCCCATGTGAAAGGCTTTGTCGTTAACCATTACAACACAGAGCTGTACATTTGCAGTTGTCAGTATTGCCTCTTGTCTATACTGACACCCAACATCTGTATATCCTGAACAAATCCTCTTCTGCCACTGGCCGTTTTAATAGTTGATTGTCCATTTGTAAATGACATTGATACAGTTTAACTGACTAACGTTTCTTACTAAGTTAACCTCCACCACAAATAGCCTCTATGTATGGCGTTTGCCACTGGCCGTTTTAACAGCGTATTAGCCAGTAATAAGCTTTACCAGTATCTACTAACTTACTGGAATAGCCAGAATTGAGCAATTGCTAGCGAGTCTGCCAAAGCTATTTCATTTCATGGCGTAAGAACGTATTTTTTTCTTTCATGGCAAAACAACATACTTTTCCTTCATTCATGAATGTCATTTATGCAATAACTATCAATAAAGGCGACGATAACTAACTTTTTCATCAAATGAAAAGAAGAGAATCTACCAGAAATAATTAATAAATGTCGTCTCTCTCAGTAGATTGGAACTGAGGTCTTCCACATCAGAGGCACTGTCTTTAACCACTACGCCACGGAATTACACATTTCAGCTGTCGCTAGACTCCATTGAGGATTGTGTTAAACTGACTAACGTTTGTTATTAAGTTTACCTCCACCATAGCGTCTATGAACTGTATTGCTTTTCCCTCTGGCCGTTTTTTTAACATTTATTTTGGTACAGTGCATTGGTTTACATGGCCTCCAACCAGAAGTGAGTTTGATCGTAAGGATACAACAAAGATAATGTTGATAAATACCAGCTCTGTCAGTCAAATTATCATATACCTCATGAATGAGGGCCATTTTATATTATATACAGACCCCAAGTAGGCTGTTTATGAGTGTATTGACATTTTGATGTGTAGCTCTGAGAATTTGCCCTCACTGATAGATTAGGGTGTTCACACAGTTTGTTTGCTGTTGCATACCAGTCTCATCCACAATTCTTCATGTTGAGCACAGTTCAGATGCCAGTGTTTTGAAAAATAAAATGTGTTGCCATGGACACAAATGTTTTGTTACCTTGGTTCTGAGGTCCAGGTGCTGTAACTTTTATTTTGCCAATTCTTTGATGGCAAAATAAAAGTTGCAGTACAACCTTAGCGAACCCCGATTAAGCATGGAGTTACTTAACCTTCCACAAGGAGTCAGTAGATTGTCCATCCTGGATGGTGTTAAACATGAGAACCGCCCTCTGCGGGACCCCAAGCAGTCCATATTTTAACCACTGATATATTGTATTTTTTACAAAACTTCATCATTATACCCATGTTATAAACTGAAAACTGAGTTAACATTTAAGAGCAAAGAAATCACTTTACTTGAAAATATCCTTACATTTTCATTTTCGGATACAGAATAGATATAATAGGCTGAAGAACTGGGTTTCCCCTATCCATTTACCCGTTTGGGCTAATGGGCTAATTATTAGTTTCAATAATTAATTATTATTTATTATTAATTATTATTTTTATTAATTATTATTTTCAAGTTACAGTCTTATTGATGGATTTCATGTGCCAGAAATCTTTCATAACAGTCAAAATGATGTAGGCCTACCTGATAGGGTAACTTGGGTTGAAATGCACTCTAGCGTAAAATACTCCAAGGTGAACTTCTGACATAAACCACTTTATATCACTATATGTTCCCAAATGTATTCCTTAATTTTGACTACTTATGTTTAACTTAAAACATTTAGATGATACAGAATTAATGTTAAGTCATAGACTAGGTTGGTCTAAGCTGCTGCCTCTGGGATACAGCTACAGCATGTATTCATTTATGGCTTACTGCTCGTTCATTTAAAACTCTCCTCTGTCATTCTCCATGTTCCTGTTAAAAATAAAAAGTATGTTTCACATACTAAATAAAATTCTCTATAATAGTGCACTATGTTTAACCGGAAAGAGCTGTATGGTCAAAAGTACACAAGGAAAAGGTGCCATTTGGCAGACAGCCTGTCTCATGAGATTCAACAGGATTAATTCCACACCATTTACTTTACTCGGCAGCTGAGCAAATGACAACTGTTAGCCTTTTGTGGCAGCAAAATGCTAAACTGAAACTATAAATACATCTCCAAAACTAGGCCCATATGTGCAGCTTATTTGCAATGCACATACTATAAAGTTTTGGTCATTTGTACAGTCAAAATAAAGACAAAAAACAAGTTTTATTTTTCACAGAATGTCCTCTCATATCACAGATTTTGGGATCAGTACTAAGGTAAGCATACTTATTAAGCCCACATACTCTTCAAGGCCACTACCATCTTGGAAACCATTTGCTTATAAACAGTTTGCTGCACAATGTGCCAAGCTAACTTGCATCGCATAGGAACGACTGAGATGAATGAGCACCCAAAGACAAAACACATTGGTGTCATTATCACAGCAAAATAAGTGTGTTACTATCAGGTATTTTAGAGAGCTCATTTTGCGTTGCTGAAGGGAGAAATGGCTCAAATCTCATGCCTGGTTGAGTTGCGTATTAATGAATGTTAGCACCACCTTCGGTGGGCTGCTTGTGTGTGCAGAGTGTGATGGTAATTCCATCGATCGACACTCTTAAAGGAGTGAGAAACAGAGACGAAATTATCTTGGCACAAGTTAACCATTTTAATATTATTTGCAAATAAGAGAGACGCGTCAACCGCTTACAAACATAATCGTCCGAGGAGTCTCTGACTTGACACATAAACAATCCATATTTATTACAGTTAAAATGGGTGTGGTAAGTTGTTGCCCATCTGTCTTGTCAATAAAACACATTCCCTTTGTTCTATCACATGTCCTAGGTTTCAAACAAGTCACATGTTGTCCTCCCCCATCTGGGTAGCCTTCTCAACCCTTGAGGGGGACTGAAAGCATCTGGACAACCTACAGATAGGCAGATTTACGATTAACCCTATAATCTACTGTTACCAATCAAGAATGCCCAGATCCCTCTCTAACACATTCATTTTCACATCCAAACAATGGGACTCAGTCCTTTAAACAGTAAGAATGCATCAGGTTTCAGAATTTCCACAACAGGAGTTTGTTCTCCAGCTGAGCAAGATCTGTTGTTAAGCATTTATGTTACTGATGGATCATACCTTTAATGTTATCAGTTCATGAATGCCATTTTTCTATTGCAATTGTCAATAATCAATTGCTTTTAGCACAGGTTTTTTCCATTCTTTCTGTGCATATCCAGTAAATATTTTTTGATTGGTTGCAATATATCAGGCATTTTGAATGTGAATAACTTAAACTTGTGAGTATTTCTTTTTAGACTACTTCTGGAGATTTGAAACACCTGTGGGCTTAAAGAGTTTACTTGGTACCTATTAAGCCCTGTCCAGAATTTTCACATATTTTATAAATTATCTTTACCTGCCATGAAAAAATGGTGCAAGTAAATTCTGAAAACTTAAAATGAGAGTACTTTTTTTCCCAGTATATATTAGAAATGTCTTAATGTCTAAACATTTTATTTGGCTTAATACACTACCATTCAATACACTACTGTCCTCTTGATCAGTTGAGCACCGAGGCTTCCCACTCCTCTTTCTATTCTGGTTAGAGCCAATTTGCACGATTCTGTGAAGGGAGTACTACACATCATTGTACAGTGAGGGGGGAAACTATTTGATCCCCTGCTGATTTTGTATGTTTGGCCACTGACAAAGAAATGATCAGTCTATAATTTTAATGGTATGTTTATTTGAACAGTGACAGACAGAATAACAACAAAAACATCCAGAAAAACGCTTATTAAAACAGTATAAAGTGATTTTCATTTTAATGAGTGAAATAAATATTTAATTCCCCCTCAATCAGAAAGATTTCTGGCTCCCAGGTGTCTTTTATACAGGTAACGAGCTGAGATTAGGAGCACACTCTTAAAGGGAGTGCTCCTAATCTCAGCTTGTTACCTGTACACAGAAGCAATCAATCAATCAGATACTAAACTCTCCACCATGGCCAAGACCAAAGAGCTTTCCAAGGATATCAGGGACAAGATTGTAGACCTACACTGTAATGAGCTACAAGACCATCACCAAGCAGCTTGGTGAGAAGGTGACAATAGTTGGTGCGATTATTTGCAAATAGAACAAACACAAAAGAACTGTCAATCTCCCTCGGTCTGGGGCTCCATGCAAGATCTCACCTCATGGATTTGCAATGATCATGAGAACGTTGAGGAATCAGCCCAGAACTACATAGGAGGATATCGTCAATGATTTCAAGGCAGCTGGGACCATAGTCACCTAGAAAACAATTGGTAACACACTACGTGAAGGACTGAAATCTTGCAGCGCCCGCAAGGTCCCCCTGCTCAAAATCGAGCTCTTTGGCATCAACTCAACTGTTTGGAGGTGGAGGAATGCTGATTATAACCCCAAGAACACCATCCCCACCGTCAAACATGGAGGTGGAAACATTATGCTTTGGGGGTGTTTTTCTGCTTAGGGGACAGGGCAACTTCACCACATCAAAGGGACAATGGACAGGGCCATGTACCATCAAATCTTGGGTGAGAACCTCCTTCCCTCAACCAGGGCATTGAAAATGGGTTGTGGATGGGTATTCCAGCATGACAATGACCCAAAACACACGGCCAAGGCAACAAAGAAGTGGCTCAAGAAGAAGCACATTAAGGTCCTGGAGTGGCTTAGCCAGTCTCCAGACCTTAATCCCATAGAAAATCTGTGGAGGGAGCTGAAGGTTCCAGTTGCCAAAAGTCAGACACGAAACCTTAATGACTTGGAGAAGATATGCAAAGAGGAATTGGACAAAATCCCTCCTGAGATGTATGCAAACCTGGTGGCCAACTACAAGAACAAGGGTTTTGCCACCAAGTACTAAGTCATGTTTTGCAGAAGGGTCGAATACTTATTTAAATCATTAAAATGCAGATCAATTTATAACATTTTTGACATGCATTTTTCTGGATTTATTTGTTGTTATTCTGTCCCACACTGTTCAAATGAACCTACCATTAAAATGATTTATCATTTTAATGATTTGTCAGTGGGCAAATGTACAAAATCAAATACTTTTTTCCCTCACTGTATGAGATCTTCAGTTTCTTGGCAATTTCTCACATGGAATATACCTAATTTCACAGAACAAGAATAGACTGACGTGTTTCAGAAGAAAGTTATTTGGTTCTTGCCATTTTGAGCCTGTAATCGAAGGGGGGGGGGGGTGGCAGTATCACTGATACACTTAGGTGATAAAAAAAAAACATTTCTTTCACCCCATTTAGGAGGTTATATTTTCATTGTCATAGTGATACATTTTTTGTTGTCATTGACTTTCATAGGCTAAAATCAACAAGAAATAATCTATCATGAAATGTTTTATTGCTTCTTTAATCAGCACAACAGTTTTCAGCAGTGCTAACATAATCACAAAAGGGTTTTCCAATGATCAATTTGCCTTTTGAAATGATGAACTTGCATTAGCAAACACAGTATGTGTGATGGAAATTCCAATGTATCGACACTCGGAGTAAGGGACACAGAGCCAAAGTTCTCTTTGTACATTATAACCGTTTTATTAATTATTATGCACAGAGACTATTATGAGAGACGCGTCAACCGCTTACACACACATAATCGTCTGAGGTGTCTCCAACTCCATACATGAACAATCCGTATTTATTACATAGAAAAAGGGGTGTGGTAAGCTGCTGCCATCGGTCTTGTCACAAGAGTTTACCCAAAGGGCGGGCTGTCCCCCCACCTTATCCTTCTCAACTCCTGAGGAGACACAATGTCTGGATAGTCAACAGAGACACTAAAGGGTTATACAGATTTACGAGTACCCCTCTAATCCACCCGTGCCGGTCAAGGATGTCTCCTATTCAAACACCAGACCCCTCTCGGTATCTTTAACTAGTAACTCATTCATACATGTATATGACGACAAAGAATACATCCTTCTTCTAGGCAGGAGGACATGGCCCAAATACCTAATAATCCTCTGATATTATAGAGACGTGTGTCACAATCAAAGTACAGATTTACATATCAGCCAATAGAAAGACAGACATTTCTGAAATGCACCTTAGTTCAAAATTTCCATAACATATGCCACTGGAACACAGGAGTGATGGAGTGATAATGAATGCATATGTAGATATTCCATAGAAAAACAGCCGTTTCCAGTAACAATAGTCATTTACAACATTAACATTGTCTACACTGTATTTCTGATTAATTTGATCTTATTTTAATGGACACAAAATTTGGTTTTATTTTAATAACAAGGACATTTCTAAGTGACCCCAAACTTTTGAATGGTGGTGTAGAGTACTGAAGGTATTCTTTCCCTAATGGTTTTTAGAAAAGTGATTTTTTAATTAGATATTAAGCATGTTGCCACAAAAAGTGAGTTCCTTTTTTATTTATATTTCCTTTTTATTATTTAAATGTATATAAATATATATACTTGTATAATTGCATAAATACAGCTTATGCCCCTCTGTGCTGTCTGTATTTCTAGCAAACACAGAACACCTGTCTACATGCCATTCTCCTACAGTTGTTTTTTAACCTTTAATGCCCTTGCTCTGCAGTGGAGGTTAAAAAAAGATTTAAGAAATCCCCCATGTTATTGAACACCTCGTATTATTTCAGTTGGTGATGAGCCAGTGAGCAATTATTTGGCTAAAAATGTTTCCCTGATGAAGCACCTGCCTGCTGGATCAGGATGCTACTACTGCCTGTCTCATCATGTGTTACGCTGCTGTGCATTCATGCAGCATGGCTGGCCCCCTCCCCTCCCTCAGAAATGCTGCAATGCGTCTCCTATAGCCATGTCTGGGTCAGTGTAACTCAGCTAGCTGCAACATAGCTATCTAGCTAGCATACCATCCCCATGGCAACAGCTAATGAGCTAATGGCTTTCTCAGGCTGAAGCTGATGAGGCTTTCAAAATATTGTTGTGGTTTGCATAGATTACAGGAGAATATTTACAGGATTAAGACATCTAGGTGCTTTGGTTTAACCCAGCAGATAATGAGAGTGAGAGGGCCTTGGATGGAGAGGAAGCCTTCATGAGGCTGACAGGTTAGTCAGCATCTAATTTAGTTTGACAGGTGTTGCATTATTGGTAATTGGTTCCTGTTCCAGACAAGTTTTTATTGTAGAACCCCAGCATGTAGTTATTTTTGCTAATTGGCATGTTTAGTTTGACCTCTCACAGCGTGGTATAAACAGACTGTTGTCTGCAGAGATGTTGTATGTTTCAAGCAAACATTAGTAGTGTGACTGTCAGACATTCTTGGGACACTCATCCTATAATAATTATTATAATTGGTAGCTGAAGGCATCTACTCTTCCAGAACACAGAAATGCTTATTAGTCATTCAAAATATTGTAAGTGAATAATTCTGGATCCCCTTTCCCTGGTCCAACCCAATAGTTCTGTACTTTCATTTTCCATTATAATTTATCATGAAAAACATCAGGTTTCACAGGGTAAAAAATGGTCAGGTTCCATAAAGGACTCTTGATGCTTAAGGCTTGACAAGTGATCAAATTATATAATTTCTCCATTATAACATTAGTCTATTTTTAGATGCTGCATTTGTGACAGGAACAGCAGGGCAGGGGCTCAATTCAGGGTGACTAGTGAGAAAAGCAAACTTCTCTTAAACATTGAGCAAATAGGGCTAGACACAGGATCTGTAACATATAGCTTATTTTATTATTTAAAATGTTTGCACACATAAACCAACAGAGAACGGTGACTACAACACTGTTGTTTTTGTTTAGTCATTCATATCTTTGTGTTTTTTGTTTTTGTTTCCACTCCAGGACAGAGAACTCTTCAGTACAAGAGTAATGTCCTTGAGACTGTTGTGTTGGTTAACCCGTCAGAAGAGACAACTGCATCAGAGGTAAGTGGGACCCAGACAAACCTGGCAACACAGGACATCTGCCTATGCAGTAGTTACCTTTATACAGCAAAATCTGGTATGGTTGATGTTTCTCAGTGTGAACCGTTTACTGATCCTGTCAATTGTCTGTCATAACTATCAAGTAACTATTGTCTTTCAACTCCTGTCCAGATCCGTTCTCTAGTCACTGACTCTGCAGGGCACAAGCTACTAGTCCTAAGTGGCCAGAGCTCGGCGCAGAGAGGGGATATCAAATTGCAGGGTGGAGTTTTCACCTGGAGACACTTCTCTGACATTATATATGATCCTGGAGTAAGATCAACTATTTATCAATACTTAAATGAGGGTTGATATTACATGGTATACTCTACACCAGTGCTTTTCAAACATGCCCTTAGGGACTGTCAGAAGTTTAAAATGTTTGTTTCAGTCTTGAACTAGCTCATCTGATTCACTTAAATCATGGGGCTGATAATTAGTTATGTGCTAGCTCTGTAAAAGTTCAAAAACTGAAATGGCTGCTGGTCCACAAGGAGAGGTTCGTGAACACCTGCCCTACACTGTTTTGTTACTAATATAACTACGTAATTATGTTGGTAGAGCCAGAATTCTTCCACCATATTGGTCTTTCATTTGGGGAGGATGAAATTCATATAAATATGTTTGGGTTATATGCTAAATTAAAGTATTATTTAATTATGTTGCTATTAAAATATGCTTCTTTGCATAAGCTTTGCCTAATAGGGTGTTTATGTTGTGTTTTGATTCCATCTCCAGGTGACCGAGGTCCTGTCCAGCTCCGCATCAGACCACCGGCCCAAACTAACAGTATCGTGCCAGGGAGACGTGGGCTGGAGCTCCCTGGGACACAGTCAGGCTCAGCAGCACCTCCAGAACATTCTGGAATACCGTCTGAACCCAGAGCTTACTCTTCCCGAAATGGAGGGAGTTTCAGAGTTCACTGAGTACGTCTCAGAAACTGTAGATGTCCCATCGCCCTTTGACCTCCTAGAGCCCCCTACCTCAGGTGGTTTCCTGAAGCTGTCCAAGCCCTGCTGCTATATCTTCCCTGGAGGGAGGGGCGACTCTGCCCTGTTTGCCGTAAATGGATTCAACATTTTGGTGGATGGAGGTTCTGAACGCAGGTCCTGTTTCTGGAAGCTGGTCAGACACTTGGACAGGATAGACTCAGTCCTGCTGACCCACATTGGGGCTGACAACCTCCCAGGCATCAATGGGTTGCTCCAGAGGAAGATTGCCGAGCAAGACGAGGAGCAGTCCCAAGGATCGGGTGGTTCCAACACTTATGGTGATTGGATGAAAAATCTGATCTCACCCGAGCTTGGCGTGGTATTCTTTAATGTCCCTGAGAAACTGAGAATGCCTGAGTCTACGCTTAAAGTCAAGCGGAGCATCGAAGAAGCATCCCTTACACTGCAGTACCTGAACAAGCTTGGCATCAAGTCAGAACCCCTTTACAGGGTTGTTAGCAACACCATTGAGCCCATTACACTTTTCCACAAGCTGGGCGTTGGCAAACTTGACATGTACATCCTAAATCCTTTGAAGGACAGCAAGGAGATGCAATTCCTTATGCAGAAGTGGGCTGGGAACAGTAAGGCCAAGACAGGTATTGTGATGTCCAATGGCAAAGAAGGAGAAATATCAGTCCCTTACTTAACCTCTGTAACAGCTCTTATCGTATGGATCCCTCATAGTCCAACAGAGAAGATAGTCAGGGTGTTATTCCCTGGAAATGCCCCCCAGAACAAAATATTTGAAGGTCTTGAAAAGCTAAAGCATCTGGACTTCCTTCGCTACCCAGTGGCAACCCAGAAAGATATATCCTCTGGGTCCCAGCCTCCAATTATAAAACAAACAAAGATGAGATCTAGAACAGAGAGTAAAGAGAGCCTGAAATCATCAGCCAAAACACAGGTATCCTCGAAAGCCAGCAAGAAAGAGACCAAAGGACAAGAAGATGAGTCCAAGAGCAACTCTGCTAAAGATAACAAAATTGAAAGAAAAGAGGAAAAGAAGTTGAAAAGTGAAAGCAAAAAAGCTACCAAAGCCACCAAACAACAACAAAACAGTGAAGCAGCACCCGAAGCAGCTAAACTGAAGAAAAATAAGCTTTCTAAGGAGAAAATGGTGAGGAAACACTCCAAGGAAAGAACACCCAAGATGGAGGAGAAAAAGGATAAAGAAAAAAAGGAGATAAAAAAAGAAAAGCTGGAAGTAAAGAAAGACGACAACAGGCGTGATGTTAAGAAAGATGACAATGCTAAAAAAGAGGAAAAAAAAGAAATGAAAACAGTGGAGGACAAAAAGAAGGATCTTAGTAAGCCAGAGCTGAGGAAGATCACCAAACCAGATCTGAAACCCTTTACCCCAGAAGTCAGGAAAACACTCCATAAGGCCAATAAGACACAGGCCAAACCCAAGTCAGACAAGACAGACAAGAACATAACAGTAAGACCGGTCAAAGAGAAAACCATTGAGAAAAAGTTGGTTACAAAGAAAGCCCCTGCAAAAGCTGCTGCTTCTTTGCCTACCAGGTCTGTAGTATCCTCACCAGAAGATCTCACTAAGGACTTTGAAGCTCTAAAACAAGAAGAAATATCCATACTAGGGAGTGAACCAATTCAGAATGATGTCATTTCTGGACATCTACCTTTACCAGACTCCACAATCTATGATGAGGGAATAACAACCAAACCCCAAGCCAGACTTAAAAAGAATATTGAGGATGAAGGTGCTGACAAAGGTGATGATGACAATGAAGAAGAGTACAACAAAGAAAGGGATGAACTAAAGGAAAGTGAAGATGTTGAGAAGTGGCTGGACATAAAAAGCAGCACTGCTGTGAATGGGGAAGATGAGGATAAAATTGAAAAGTTTAACAACTACTCTACTAAGGGAGACATGAAGTCAAAGAAAAGCATCAGTTCAGAAGAGGAGGATGATGTTATTGAAAAAGCTGATCTTGAGGGTATTGAGGACGATGAGGATAAATACAAAACAGAAGAGGCCAAAACAGAGAAAAAAGAGTGGGATACCAAGTCAACTGACTTTAAATCATTTTCAACTGCAGTTGCCTCAGGAGAATCCATAACTGTTGCCTCTGAGCAAGTCTCCTTCATCCAAGATGAGACTATTCCAGGTTATTCTGAAACAGAGCAGACAATCTCTGATGAGGAAATCCATGAAGAACCTGAGGACAGGATCCCTCACCTCCACTATGATGTTACATCCTATGACATTTCTGTTCCTGATGTTCCAGGATCTTTTGACTCAGTGCATGGTTTTAAAGAGATGAGAGCCTCAGCCATATCTGACACCTCGGACTTTAAAGGCAAAGGCTTCATGGGAAGACATGACCCAATGTTGGCAGCCTACCCAAACATCACTGCCGCTCCGCTTGCAGAGGAAGAGCACATCTCCTCTGCGACATCAGTCACAGAGTATGACAAGCTTTCCTCATTTGCCACCTCCATGGCAGATGACCAGTCCATTGCATCGGTGACTGCCCCTCAAACAGAGACAGAGACAGGGAGGAGTTCCCTTCTTTTAGACACAGTCAATAGCATCCCTTCCCGCACCGAAGCCACCCATGGGAAGGACTACCTCTACTCGGCTGGGACCATCTCCCCCACCTCCTCTCTAGAGGAGGACAAGAACTTTAATTCCCCTCCGTCAAAGGAGTACCAGCCCTTTGTTCCAGAGACAGAGGCTGATAGGACCAAACCCATTCAGGAGGAGTATGATGAAGAGGATGACGAAGATGAAGACCAGACCCCCAATGTTGACATACCTATGGGGAAACTCCAAGAGGGCTACGAGCAAGCGGCAGCTATGTTACTACAAGATAAAGATGGATCCTACGCCACCGACTTTGAGCCTCCTCCTGCCTCTTTCTCCAGTGGGTTGAAGCCTAGCTCAATGTTTGAAGGTGATGAAAGATGTCTTAATTCACAGGATGCATTGAAGCTGGCCTCACTCTCCCATTCGGTCCCTTTCTGTAGTGACTATTCTTCCACAAAAGAGAAGAATGATGATACCATGGAAAAAAATAAGATCCAGAGAATTGGTCTCTCTGGTAACAAGACCAGCTTTGAAGAATCAGAGAAGGAGGATGAGGATGCAGCCACGTTGCTCCAGAACAAAGATAGTTCCCACTCCACCACATCTGAGCCTACTGCTCAACTCGACTCTTTTTCCAGTAGGTTGAAACCTAGCTCCATGTTTGAAGTTGAGGATAGATGTCTAAGTCCAGAGGATAACACTGCCAAGCTTGCCCCAGTCTCTCATTCTGACCCTGCCTGGAGTGGCTACTCTCTCACAGAGGAACAGAAAGATGACAAAAAAGAAAAAACTAAGATTGAGCTCCAGAAAGTGGGTTTATCTGGTGACAGGACCACCTTAGAAGAATCAGATGAGGAGGATGAAGATGGGGCCATGTTGCTCCAGGACAAAGATAGATCCTACACCACCTTTGAGACTCCCCCTCCTTCCTCTCTCTCCAGTGGGTTGAAGCCTTCCTCCATGTTTGAAGGTGAAGATAGATGTCTGAGCCCAGAGGACAAAACTGTGAAGCTGGCCTCATTGTCTCACTTGGTCCCTGACAGCAGTGACAACGCTGAAAAAACTGAGCTCCAGAAAATGGGGCTGTCTGATGACAGAATCACCTTTGAAGAATCCGATGAGGAGGAGGATGAAGATGAAGAATACTATGACAAAAGGGATCTGAAACCCTGTGTTAAAGCAAAGTACTTGGAACAGAAGGAAGGCAGGTTTTTAGATGATGAATCTCCTCAGGAAGAAAAGCTGCCTGATAAGGAAAAAGGACTTTTAGAGGATGACTTAAATGCCAAGTGTCTCCAGAATGAACCTGCATTAACAGATAATACACAATTCTCTGGTTACACCCAGCAAAAAAACAAATCCCAGGTAATGCACTCAGATGAAGAAGATGATGATGAGGAGGAAGATAATGTTCTTTGCATAGGTGGAACAGGATCAATACCGTTGTCAGAACAGCAAAATAAGTTTTACCCAAAAGAAGACAACAGGGATTCAGCATTATTCAGTAAAAAGGACCATGTAACATTAAAAGAGCCAGAGAAAAGTGTCCAATTCAGTCTTTCGGATTTCCCAGAGCGGGAGAGTAAAGAAAAACGCTCAGAGGAAGCAATAAGACAGGACACACCATATGTACATGGCAAGACTTTCTCTTATAGTGATATATATGACAACAAAACATGTTCAGCTGAGTCATATTCATATGGACCGAGTTACCAGGAAGACCAATCAGAAAAGATTGGGAAAGACAGTATGAAGGAGATAGAGAAAAAGGACTTGGGTTTCCGTTCAGACAAGGAGGGCTTCACAAGTTCAAATGGTAAAGATTCATCTTCCTCTTCTTCCCCCTTTCCATGGCTTCATGGCTCTGAATCCACAATGAAAAGTGAGCCATATGTATTCAGCAGAGAAAGCCGATTCCCTTCCATGGCTGATAGACCAGAGGCATCAACTACATCCTTATCTTCAGAGGGAGACTCGTTCTCTTCTAAAGGTATTGGTGATTACTCATCGGGAACAAGTAGTGGAGCAGCCAAACCTTCAAAGATCTACTATGACAAAGAGGAGGAACTGGAGATAGACATGAGGAAGCTAACAGCTAGGGATGAGGAAGACTATGATGATTATGATGATGAAGAGGAGGACGAGGATGAGGAAGATGAGGAGGAGGATGCAATTGACTCAGATGTAGAGAAAGGCGCAAAAGAGAAATCTGAAAAGGAAATAAAAAGCCCTTTTATGGACGGTGTATGCTCCAAACAGCCCCAATTTATGGTTTCCATGGCCGGCTATGGTTACAACAGTCAGGCAAAGCCACCTACATCCCAAGGTTTGAGTTTTAAAGAGCAAGTGTGTATGGATTCAATGACCGGCTATGACTATAATAGCCAGATGAAGCCACCTATACCAGATAATGTGAGCTTGAAACAGTCCAAGTTTAATGATTGTGTGGAAGGCTATGTTTCTAACAGCTCTGAAAAGACAACTTTGCCAGATGGTGTGAGCTCCAACCAACCAGAGTTTATGGTTTCCATGGCAGGCTACGGTTACAACAGCCAGGCAAAGCCTACTATGCCAGGATCCTTTGCTTCTTCTACAACCAGCAAAGGTGACATGACAACCACAGGGCTCTCTGAGTACTCTGGGTTAGATTTTAGTTTGGCTGGCGAAAAAGATTTGTTCCAATCCAGTGAGATGAAGGACAAAGAGGGAAAAGATGACTATTTTCACAGCGAGATATCTGACGCTGCTAGGAAAGCAGGAGACACGGTAGGTGTCTCATCAGGTTTCCACTACGCTACTACATCCGCCACAGCTTACTCCTCTTCGTCGTCTTACAGCTACTCCTCCTCTGCGTCTGGTCCATCACACTCCACCAGCCGACAATTTGGTGAGGAGCTGGAGACACCAGCCACTGCCTCGGACCCCATCTTCAAACACGACGCAGACAGCACTGGCTTTGAGTACTCCTCTTTCAAAGATGAACACTCCCTGGCCATGGACTCCTCCCCTGTCTCCAGCATCGGTGGGATGGTGAAAGATGAGTACCTGGAGGTTTCAGAGAAGCAAGTTACGATGGCCACAACCACCACTGCTGAATCCACTTCCAGTCTGGCCCGCTTTTCTCCTCTTAGCCCATTTGAGGAGATCAAACCTTTCCACTCACATTCTTCCGCTTCTTCCTCAGAAGACAAAAAGGAGCATGTGACCTTGATGGGAGGAACCATTTTGGACAAAGGCCACCAGTCAGACTGCTTCTATAAGCCGAACTGTTCAGAGGCCAAGTTGCAGGCAGCAGAGAGTAATGAGCCTTTCTCCCAGCCACCAAAAGAAAAGGATGCAATTGCCACAGGTGTGTTGTATCCACACCCTGACACAACCACCAAGCATTACTTTGAAAACTCTGACAGTAGTGAAGGTGATGATGACGAAGGCAAGATGCATGAGTTTGGCAAGACCTCACTAACTGACCTGTACTTCTCAGAGAAACTTGGCAGCAGCACTACCACCTCCAGTAAAACAGAGGGCACTGGTCTCCCTGATATGCTAGCCTCATACATGCCCTCCTCTCTGCTGCCCACAACCAATGGCCCTACAGAGGTCAGCAGCATGAGCTCCCCCATCACTGCAGGGGCAACAATCGGTCTAGGTCTAGGTACAGCTGAGACCAGAAAGGTGAGAAGCTCCTTCGAATGGGAGATGCAGAAGTCCCAGATGGGCATGGTTCCTGGCGACTCCCCGCCTCACTACCGCCATGAGGATGAGTTTGAGGAGGAGTGTGAAAGCGAACCAGAGCGCCCCACTCGTCCACTCTCCCTCTCCTCAACTGATCATTCATTCCACTCACCGTTCTACACGGAGGCATTGAGCAAGGAAGGAGCAGGAGGAAGTGATGATGAAGAAGAGAGTGACCAAGACCTCCCTCCTGATGTGTGCATGGGTGCCGCTTCCTCCTACACCTCATCGAAACCCTCTCCCGGCTACTCCTCCTCTGAGCACAGGCAGCGTGAAGGAGACCTCTCGCCTTCCTTCATCAATCCCAGCATGCAACAGCATTCCAGCGATGAAGAAGACGACGAACAGGGATGCAGGAGCGACCAATCACAGGAAATAGACGAGCACATAATGTCTGCCAAGAGAAGGGCCAACAGACAGCCCCACCATTCCCTGGGTGACTTGATCCCTCACCCTGGATCAACTGGGATAGCATTGGCCGCAGAAGACACGCCTCCAACGTCCGTCAGTGATTCTATACCGTCCCAGTCAGATTCTGATGTGCCCCCTGGGACTGAGGAGTGCCCCTCCATCACGGGAGATGGCAACATGGACTCGGACTCGGACACAGAATACCTGCCTGTGGATAAGTCCTCCACCGTGGGAGGAGGCAACCATCACTCTTCCTCCAAGAGAAGCCCCCATGACCCCCTTCCCACTCCCCGAATGGACCCATCCCCCCACCCCCCTCATCCTGATGTCTGCATGGTGGACCCTGATGCTCTGGCAAATGAGCAGAACAGGGGTGCCCCCGAGTTGCCCCTGAAGAAGGACCCAAAGACAAAAGGTGTGCGGAAGACAGGAAAACCCAAATCAGCATCTCCAGCTCGCCGAAAGCGGTCCCCCATGCCAATGAAGCAGTCACCATCCCCTCGCAGTGCCTCACTGAAAAAAAAGGAGGCAGAGAACAGCTTCAGGATGTCCCATCTGCCGGACGGACAGGGTTCCAGAGATGATGACCTCTCCAGGTCCAGCTACAACACCAGCAAGATGACCAATGGAGTGAAGAGCAGCTCAGGTAAATTGGGTCCTCATATACATACTGTTAAAATGTGCTTTGAGTGGTCTGGATTGGTCCAGCAGTCTAAACAGCTGCTTCAGTTACACATACATTGCTGTTGCATTCCAACCTACTGCTATTTCAGAACTCTCTGTCTTTTTTACACTCTCTCTGTAAAACCTAAAGACATATAATTAATATTTTACCAAGCTTTGAAAACTAGTGGCGCCAACTAGAAGTTAACAAAACCTTGCTAGGGGTTGCTACAGGTTGCACTACTAGAATACATGTAGACCACAACAGTGGCAGCTGCTGATTGGCTGTATAGTGAAGGCGGTGCCAAGTGGTGCATGTTTTTTTATAAAACAGACAATAAATAAAACATCTAATATTTGCTTTGTTAACATACAAGGAAAAAATTATTCTGTTATGTAGCAAGCATGGGTTTAGCTCACATGAAATAGAAATGTCAAGACAAATCGTGTCAGTCCCTTTTATCATTTAACATTCACATTACAAATGATGTACAAATGTAAACTGCCATCACCTGACATCAGTTAAACTGATTTTGATTAACTCTAAATTAAATTTGCAGTAAACATCTGTTTCTATCGGAAAACTGTATTTTAAAACAAATGATCCTTCTATTATATGATGCAGAAAATGTTCAGTAGTCTGCTGTAAACCTACGTACATTAGGCCTACATTCCACAACATTGTACAAACAAATCAGGCACAAACAGGTCAATGCTGTGGGAAGTGACAAAGAAATACAGGGAGGTAGGAAATGAAAAGTTGGGCTTCAAACCACCAACCTTATGGAAACCATCAAATTATTTGGAAACATCAAAGTGCTGACTCCCTTCCCCTCTCTGTAGGATCTCAGAGGTCCAGTTCCTCGGTTCCCCAAGGTCCTCCTATCTACGTAGACTTGGCTTACATCCCCAACCACTGCAGTGCAAAGAATGTGGACCAGGAGTTCTTCAAGCGTGTTCGCTCGGCATACTACGTGGTGAGTGGGAACGACGCCGCCAACGAGGAGCCCAGCCGAGGTGTCCTGGACGCCCTGCTGGAGGGCAAGGCACAGTGGGGTTCCAACCTACAGGTAACAAAACCTTAACCAGACAATTAGAAAAAACGGCATCTTTCAGTGATAGATCAGTACATCACACCTATATCTACGCCACATCTTTCTCTCCTCCACATCTGCTCCTCTGCTTTACTTCCCCTCTTCCTACTTCAATCTATTACCTCCACCTTTCTCGTTCTCTCTCCCACTCCTACAGGTGACTTTAATTCCAACCCATGACACAGAAGTGACTCGGGAGTGGTACCAGCAGACCCATGAGAGGCAGCAGGAGCTGAACATTATGGTTCTGGCCTCCAGCAGCACTGTGGTCATGCAGGATGAGTCCTTCCCTGCCTGCAAGATAGAGTTTTAAGCCCCATCCCCGTCTCTTCCCTCCTGTACTGGGACAACCCACAGCTCTCCTGGCTTAGTGTCTGTGTTTAAATATTTCTAGCCTTTCCCAGGGATTTATTGCATATGGTAAATCATAACAGAACTCAAATGACACCCTATTGGTCTTAAAGGGAACATAGGGCTCTGGTTTAAAGTACTGCGTTGGACTGTATGGTGTCATTTTAGACGCAGGATATTCAACGGCCACGTTTGATTATGGGTATTATATCACTGTTAGTTTTATACAGGTGCTCTTCAGGCCACAATGCCCCGCTACTCTGTGAGGTTTAAAAAAGGGAAGAAATACACACATTCTGACAGTAGAAAGCCAAGCCAAATGTGCAGGCACTGGTTATTGTCTATTCATATTACCTAATTAGATAAATATAAAGCACAAGTAGGCCCCACTCTAATGTTACAGATGACAACAGCAAGAACAGACTAAATATTTGTTTAAAGAAGTTATAACACAAAGCAAATTTTGTACTGACGATCCTTACATACATGGTTCATGTTCCCATCCATTAGTCATCTATGGAACAGATTTCCATCTTCTCGCTGAACTTTGTGCCTGATATTGAAACAGTGGCATAGGTGATGTTAGCAGATTGTCTCTAAGGGTGTTTTAAATGTCGAACAGTTTATTAGATTAGAGGCAGTAGATTAGAGTAGAACTAAGAAATTGAGTTGTTATCGTTGGTTTCATGTCATGCAATTTCCAAGGTAAATAAGTATTGTTTGGTTGTGAATTTTTTTTGAGAGCAGCCCCATCCAGATCACATGAAGATCTGTCAAACAGAGTTGTAGTGCTGTATTTATCGCCGAAGCTTGAATCCACAAAAATAATTGGGACCAGGCTTATGTATGACATTTTGTGAAAAAACTGAATACTTAGGTTACAGCATTTTCATTACTGTTTTTCAAGTTGGAGTGTTGCTACACTGAAATGGTGAAAACCTCCTTTGGAAATGTCTGGCTAAGCTGAACACAGTGTAGACTAGTAGGCTGTACTCCAGTTATGACCAGGGAGATCATAGCATCCTATTCCCTATGTAGTACACTATGTAGTACACTACCTTTAACGGTTCTGTTCAAAAGTAGTGCACTATAGGTCATAGGGTTTTAGGCACACACTCATTATATACCCCAGATATGAATACAGCAATAGGAGCTCATGGCCCATCACCTTTTTATGATAATAGGTGATTAGGTGTTTGAAGACTTGAGGTGTGTCTGTGAGGTGTGTGTGCCATGCATAGGACTACGCTAATGAAGCATTGTGGGACGGTTTCGAAAGTGAATAGAGGTTTGACTGTCACCCACTTGTGCCTTTCTGCACTGCCGTGTGTTCAAAATGTTTCTTGTGTGGCAGAGCCATAGCTATTCTTTGTTTGGCCAACTTCGTTTGAGTTTTAAAATCTGAATGATCATCGAATTGGCACTGAAATCCCCAAGACAGTTACGTTTCTGGTTGGAATGCAGATTTAAATGTCCTCGTCGTGGCATATTTTTGTTAAAGCGGAAGGTAGTTTTCCGTGGTAAAGTAGTGGCTAGATGGACAGGTCTCCACTGTTGTTGTGGCTGTTGTAATAGGATCGCTAAACTAAAAGCAAAAGTCCAAAATGATGATTTGCAGAGACTACTAAGCAAACTAACATGAGACTTTTACCAATCTTTGTATCATATGGTCTGATAATCCACCAACATATGTTTGTGATAATGTTGACAAGCACAAATAAACAACTTAATAAGAACCAAGAACCTCTAAAATCTTAAAGCTGGTATGAAAAAAGTCTTATTACTACCAATTGCTTGTCTCTCTTTAAATCATAAAATTTGTGATTGGAAAAAGAAAGAGGACTGAGTTGGAAGCATGAACATCTACGTTGAAAATAGAGATTATGTACAATATTGTTTCCAGATGAGTTATATAATTTGTATTACTCTGATTATGTCTTAGAAAAGGTAAAGATGGGTTTTGGAAACTTAACTTGGGACCAGTTGCTAATAGGTACTACAAACACCTTGATTCAATGCCTTTAAAGTTTATTTTTCAAACTAAAGCTATAATTGTGTAATCAATGTTGGAATGTCATTTACAGTATTATTTAAGATGGGTTTTTATTAGAGTGCACAGTATGCAACATATGCTTTAATGTTACTGTAAATTAGGAATAACATTATTAGAAAAAGAGGAAGTTCAATTAGAAACGTTTGAATTCAATGTTTAATTCATTTATTTTTACATAATAATATCTAGGTTTTTGAGGCTTGCAGCTAATTATAAAGACATAACATGCCTTGTTTGGGGGATTATAGACAAAGTGTAAAATTGCTGATTGCACAATATTTCAGGCAAATGTGAAGATATTTAGCTATGTATATCAGTCTTTCTGGAACACATATGGCACGCTCTCACACACACACACCCACACACACACCCACACACACCCACACACACACACACCCACACACACCCACACACACACCCACACACACCCACACACACCCACACACACCCACACACACACACACACACACACACACACACACACACACACACACACACACACACATACACACGAGCATAGAGACAAAGAAAAGAAAATTGGCAAATGCTTTCAGTGAATATGCTTTTAATGCTGCAGTGTTTTTCTTTCCATTGTCGATTGCACAAATTTGCCAGACCATACCGATTATCAGAGTACAGATTTTAGATGTAACAACACACAGCGCTCAGTGTGGTCTAACCAGACTGGTTCTGAGGAATGTAAAGATGCAGATGAACCTTTACAATCTCCATAAAGGGAGATAGTGATTTCTTGGTTGCCTTGGTGACATACAGTACAGGTTAGTAGTTGTTGGTGTACAGTATGTTTTCTGCTCCATTTACTAAAAATAATTGTCAAACTGTTCTCTCTATTGTGTGTGAATACAATGCATATCAAATGTATGTTAAGGGCAGAGAGGGTGTTCTTTTATTTCTTCCCTCTAGTCGAACATCAGTGTAACCCTAATGGTGAGCAATGGGCTGTTGTTTCTCTGAGAATACTGGGAAATTAAGATCTTAAATTTCTCTGATTTTTGACGATACAGGTAATTTGCATTTGCAAAGCTAACAGTAAGACAAACTAAAATGCCTTCTGTATTGTATAGCGAAGAGAACATTCTGTATAACAAATATAGAATGATTTTACAGTGCTTGAGATGGGCTTTCACTCAGAGAATGCGATTTAGATCAACAGTGTTCCTTTATTTCTCAGTGGTCCATGAGATGGTCTTTGACTTCAAAATTGAATTAACCAAGAATTCTACATCTCATTTAAGTGGATAGAATAAAAATTGCATTCACAAACACAAACCAGATCACTCACACACAAACCTGACTGCCAGATTGAGTGACTCAGATCACTACATCAATACATTTTCTATCAAGGGTATTTGTAATGGTTGACACAGAACATTTTTCAAAAAAAAAAAAAAAGAAGAAAACACAACAAAAACAGTAACTGTATGAGTATCAATGTATTGTGACAACAAATATAAAAATGCTTCAGTTATATTCTCTAAAGGTCATAAGAATTATAATGTGAAGAAATCCTAAAGATTGTCCATCATTCCAATTAACTCTGCTTGACTGCATGCTACCTTTTCAGTTCTAATCCCATATGTAATAGTTTAATAAGGACTTTAATAAAATGCTATTTTAAAATATGTATATTTAAACAAGCTGTTTGTGTTGATGGTACAGAGAAGACCTATGTAAGGTCCTACTGTTGCCTCCACTGGCTGTGCTGTAAGGCATTGTGATTGTTTTCCTCTTTTTCTTCATGAATTCATTTTTTCCATCTCTTGTTTAAGTGCAATATACGTACTTCTGTATCTCTCTTTAAAATGTAAAAGGACATAGACCTTCAGCAGACTTATTGTTCTAGAGAAACGTGTGGTGATCACAAATAAAACTAATTTATTGAAAGAACACAGAAGGTCTCAAGAGAGTCTGATTTCAGTTAACTTGTGATATTAATCAATTAAAAATATTAAGGATATTAACTGTATACTCACTTCATGGAAACAATTTGCCAAATTGTAGCCTATGAATCCCTGTCTGTGGTTTGTGCATTATATGTAGTTTTCACCTGAAAAATTATTTTGCAATCCAAAATGATAGGCAGACTAGGCAAATATAAACAAAAAAGTCTGTGCATAAATGTGATTGTTGTTAACAATTTAAATCGAACCTTAAACTGAGTGAAAGCTGTTGATGCCTGCCACAATCATTTACATCCCTAGAAAATCTTATTAACAAGAAGTGGAAGAGGGCACTTGTATTTTGCCCCCACACACAGTGAGAAGGATGGTTCAAGTAGCAATAAATTGGTAGGGATCCCAGGTGGAGAATTTCAGAAACTGAAACCTTCATTGGAATCTATGATCTGTAACTTTTGGAAACAAATACCAGAGGTGTGTTTGGTGTATAAAGAGAAATGGCCATCAGGAAATAACCTTAACACCACTGTGAAGTGTGGGGGTGGATCCGTTCTACTTTCAAAGGTCCAGGGAACCTTGTTAGTTTACATGGCAACATGGACTACATCAAGTACCAGGAGATTTTAGACCAAAACCTGTCTGCCTCTGCAAGGAGGCTGAAACTGGGTCGCCGTTGGGTCCTGTATAATTACATCTGGTGACATTTCCTAATAGTGAGTTTAGGTTCAATGTGGTTGGGATAAATGGAAGACTGGACCCTGAATAATTTCCGTCCGCACTTGAAAGGATGTCTAGAGGGACAATGTGCTTACATAATGCAGGCATTGTCTTAGAGCAAACCCGGAGTACAATTCGTACTTTGAGGTGCTGGCGAATGAGCAGCGATCTGTTGAATGCATTACCCTGGCTGGCACACACTGAATGGCCACCAAAATGACATCATCCACAGTCACATGAGCTCCATGCTGTCGGACCAGCAGATATTGCAGTAAGACAAACCTTTTCCTCTTTTTCTTCTTTCTTTCCTGAAATGGGAACAGTGTTCCTGTGTGCACTGGATCTGGTAGTACTGATCACTAGTCTTATCTGATCCAGTTGTGCCATGCAGATGGTGTGTTCTACCACAAATGACTCCTTAAATTATACCGATATCTTTGTTTTCTCTGACTGTAGTAGTTGTTTCTTCCATATTACTCAAAATTGGAAGAAAGATGATTTACTCTGTTTTAGTTCACACTATGAATTTATAATAATACTGTGAAAAAGATTATAAATTAGTTATAATACAATATTGAAATGCAATGATGGCAAGGAGTGCATTTGGTTTACAGATGATATTAACACATTTACAATGCCATTTTGATAGTAGTACCAAGACTGTGTTGAAATTTGAAAAACTGTCCGATGAGTATGGAGAAACGATCTACAAATGTGAGTTGAGACCACTGGTTGAGAGTGATTCAAAGGCACTGCAATTAAAGGGAATGTTGTGACCATATTTAGCTCGTATCTACAATTCCTCCTGCTCACCTCATTGGACAGATGGAGCATACGAGCAAGGCAGGTTCTACAGTTGTGATCCAAAGCAGCTTGTTTAGCACTCCAATGTTTTAACATCTGTTCCAGTTTGGTCAGGAAAGAGT
Source organism: Esox lucius (assembly GCF_011004845.1). Lineage (NCBI taxonomy): Eukaryota > Metazoa > Chordata > Actinopteri > Esociformes > Esocidae > Esox > Esox lucius. Next base: position 28,347,166 of record NC_047570.1, on the reverse strand, counting down.
ATATTTTTTTCCCTGACAGCCCATACTTCAGCTCCTGAGCAGCATGTAATTGTATATACAGATTGTTGCTGGGGAAAAAAAGCATGGAAAACATACTGTAATATATGTATGGTAATAAACAGTACAGCTAAAAAGAGAATGAGAATAAAAATGTATCATACCTGACTTGCTTTATTGATTTGTAGGCTGTGGACTTGTGAAGTAGGCAAGTACTGTCAGCCTCCTATCACACACCCGAGGGATGATGATCCCGATCCATAAATTGTAACCCCTTAAAGTGGACGATGTCATCAATGACATGGGGGGTAGGTACCTGATTGTCCAGGGTACATTGATAAATGGGAAGATAAACATGATTCATGTATATGCCCCAAACGAAGACAACCCCAAATTCTTTGAATTTCTAAATTGGATCGGTCAACTGGGATGGATTCCTCTCATATACAAAGTAGGAAGAAACTGTTACAGTATATAAATGATCTGAATTTTTGTGACCCCTGGAGGAGACTAAACCCAGATACATTAGAATTCTCCTGTTATTCTCCCCAATTTAAGTCATACTCACAAATAGATTATTTCCTGATTTCCAGCTCTATGCTCTCCTCTGGGATAGAATGTAAGTATAACAGCACACTGCTGTCAGACCACTCCCCTACCTCACTTGTATATAGAGCCCAAGGGGTAGTTAAAGGGACTCCTAGATGGAGATTTCATCCAAGATGGCTTTCTGGTTCGAATTTCCTGCAATTTTAGATGCCTATATTGAGTCGTTCTTCAATACAAATACAGATTAGACCTCTGCTATTGTCAGATGGGAGGCCTTTAAGGCATACATCAAAGGCATGATCATATCTTACACCAGTTAAAAAACAAACAAACTCAAGTTGAAAATGAATGACCTTGACCACAAAATCAGACAATTGGAAGGAGTGGCCTTTCTGGACAGCTCCACAAATATAATACAAGAATTAAAGTTACTTAATGCCCAATACAAGGAAATGTCCACATCGAAAGCAGAAAATAGTTTAGTCCGGCTCAAACAGAGTTACTATGATCAAGATGAAAAACCGGGGAGATTGTTAGCCTGGCGAATAAAGAAATTAGATGCAGACAGGGCAATTACTGCAATTCAAACTCAGAGTGGAGCAATAACAACAGACCCGCAGGAAATTAATGATACTTTCTCCATCTACTATAAAATATTATATTCATCCGAATCCCCAGGGAGTCTGGAAACACAATCTGAGTTCCTGGATGATCTTTATATTCCTCCCATATCAGACGCTTTTAAAGAACAATTGGACAGGAAACTGGATGCCTCAGAAATTGCTGGCGCCATTACTAATATGAGAGGAGGTAAAGCCGCAGGCCCTGACGGCCTTCCAGTTGATATCTACAAGATATTTAAAGATAAATTAACTGAACCCCTTTTAGCTATGTATGAGGAAGCCTTTCAACAGGGTTGTCTTCCAGATTCCCTGAGGAACGTGCTGATAACACTTATTTTGAAACCCAATAAGTCCCCTACCAATTGCACATCGTATAGACCTGTTTCACTGCTTAACACAGATGCTAAGATTATCGCTAAAGTAATGGCTACAAGACTGGAACCAGTGCTCCTGACGGTGATCAACCCGGATCAGAATGGTTTTGTGAAAAAACGTCAAACTTTCCACAATGTCAGAAAGGTGTTCAATTTGATACATGTGAGGGAGGGAACCCCTGACACCGCTATTCTGTCTTTAGATGCTGAAAAAGCATTTGACAGAGTGGAGTGAAGCTATTTATTTGATGTGTTATCTCGCCTTGGCTTTGGTAACTACTTTCGAAAATGGATTGAGACACTTTATACTGACCCAATGGCTGAGGTCTCCACCAACTATATGATATCATCGCCTTTCAAACTCACAAGAGGTACTCGTCAGGGGTGCCCTCTCTCGCCAATGCTATTTGTTCTAGCAATGAAACCACTTGCAAGAGCGGTGAGATTGCACCCCTCAATTTCAGGTATAAAAGTATGCGGTATATGGATTTAAATATCTCGGTATCACCATTACCCCAACCATTAAATATTTAGTACCCTGTAACTTTGATCCTGGGATTTCTACAGTAACTGAAACCATGAATAGCTGGTCATCAATGCCAGTCTCCCTTTTAGGGCATATAAATATAATCAAGATGAATATACTACCAACGTTTTTATACCTATTTCAATCCGTCCCTTTACCCCCGCCACCACAGTTCTTCTCCAAAATGAAGCAAATATTTACTAAGTTTATTTGGAATAACAGGAGGTCAAGGTTGAGACTGTCACTTCTTTACCTGCCTTATGAGAGAGGAGGGTTACAATTACCCAATTTACAATGGTACTTTTGGGCTGCTCAAATTAGAGCTACAATGACCTGAACCTTACTTACCATGGGTGCAAATTGAGAGTATATGCACTACAGGCCAGCGACTTGACACTTATTTATACTCTGCGTCTGTCAAAAAACTGAAGTGGCACACTGATAACCCCTTTGTGAGAAACACAATTAATGTCTGGCACAATGTACAGTCATTTCTTGGTGAATCTACTTTGTTTTCAGGTTTTTCACCAATATGGGGGAATGATAACTTCTCTCCTGGAAAGAAAGACCAATGTTTTAAAATGTGGGCAACAAAGGGCATCTGTAAAATTATGGATCTATATAAGGAAAGTAAACTAGCTTCATTTGAGGAACTAAGAAATGAATATGGTATACCTCGGACACACTTTAAATATTTACAGTTAAGGAGTTTTGTTTATGCACAGACACATTCCTATATACAACCCCACTTGTCCATGTTAGAAAACCTAGCAGTGAATATTTGTACTGGCAAGGGTCAGATAACCTTACTCTATAACATTCTGGTGAAAAACCATAAAGACTCTACTGAGCATAAGAAAATTAAATGGATAAATGACTTACAACCAGATATCTCAGAGGAGGACTGGAGAGAAGTGTGCTCTAGAGCACAACTCCTAACAATAAATACCCATCTCAAACTGATTCAATATAATCGGATAATGAGGACTTATGTTACTCCCGAAAGACTGAATAGGATGAATCCAAATATTCCTGATATCTATGTTAAATGTAATGTCGAAAAGGGCACCTTATTTCATTGTCTGTGGGCCTGCTCTGAGATACGAAAGTTCTGGAATGAAGTTATAAAATGTATTTCTAAGATTACCTTAAATCCAGTGCCTGACAATCCTGCACTTTGCATTCGTAATTTGTATCCGAAGGACTGTATGTTAAACCACAAAGAGAGGAAAATTACAGACTTATGCTTGGTACAAGCTAGACGCTTGATTTCTCTCTGTTGGAAAGATGTCAAGAGCCCTTCTTTTTGTCGCTGGCTGAAAGAACTATCAATATGCCTTATCCTTCAAAAGTTAACATACACAATGAAAAAGAAATCAGCCGAATTCAAAAAGATCTGGAATCCCTTTCTTGCATTCTTGGAGAACTGTGAAGTTGAGGTAACTCTGAAAACTTGAAGGCGATATGTCCCTAACGGTCTATACCTCCTAAGCAGTGTATGATTCGGTTATTTTATGGTTTGACTGTTATATGCTTTGTTAAATGTATCAACATGTAATTTTGTAAACTGTTGAAATTCAATAAATACATGTTTATAAAATAAAAAAGAATAATTAGAATACATTGTAAAAAACACATATCACCACCAGACAATCAGTATCTGTTTCTTACTTCAACTGGTTCAGAACTCTGCCACTAGTATCATCACCAGAACAGCTTCTATTAATCACATCACTCCTGTTCTTCAGCAGATTGATTTTAAGATTCTGCTCCTCACCTTCAAAACCATTCTCAACCTCGCTCCTCTGTACCTCACTGACCTCCTTCATATCAACATACCCACTCGTACTCTCAGGTCTTCTTCTATTCACCTCACTGTACCTCCTGCCTGTTTGACCACTACGGGGTTTAGAGCGTTCAGCCGGAATTCTCTTCCAGCAGACATCCGTAACATCAACTCACTTTCCATTTTCATAACCGTCTGAAAACTAATCTTTTCACACTGGCATATCTAACATAATCACTTTTCAACAGCTTATAGAAATGTTCATAATCATGATTTATCTGCTTTTAGCATTGTTCTGTTTGTTTTTATCTTTATTGTGATTTGTGTCTTGTATGGTGGCCTTGAGTTCTTAGAAAGGCACCTAAAAATGTATTATTATTATGTGTTTTGGTCCAGGTATGAGGCCGTTTGGCACTGTTCCACTCACTCGTCCTGGAGCGACTACAGCGCTACACTAAGGTCCGTCTCCTTGTCATCGATGGAATGCTGCGGACCACGCTGTTTCAACTTCCGATGCTTTGGTTGGAAGGCCAGGTCCCCATCATCATCAACGTCCTTAACAGCCGAGGCCAAGTGCAAACCACGCAGTGCGGAGTTAACACTGTCTCTCTGAGACTTCCTATAGGTAGAGGGGAGGAGCAGGATGGCCTGCGTGGAATACGTGTAGACTAAACAATCGACGGGGAACATCAGGGACTTAAACCTCTAAGATTGATTGTTTACCCATCTAAACATCATACTCCACAATTATAAGTGGATTTATTTATAATGTCGAATGAGATTATATATAAAAATGCTAAATTGAGATTCTTGTAATATGAATCCTAAACTAGCTTAGCTGTAACCAATCAAATCACCTTCAAAATCACACACCAAGTTAATTGGCTTCCACTTTTGTTATATTGTAGTGATTTATACGATTAATTGGAATATGAAGCACTTGTTTAGCTGTCCAGTTGAGAACTCTCAAATGTTCTCAGTACCACCTCAGTGGAATATGGTGCTTTCTGAGGTAGAATCTTGTCCAAATAGATATCACTGATAGTTGGTTATCCATGGTCACCTATGATAATTTATATTGAAAGGAAATAGATCGTATATAATGTGACCGTTATCTCATCGACTTATCAGGTGACAGAAAAAGTATATTTTGAGTAAGCCAATGCCCTGTTAACGCTGCCATAGACCTACATTGCCAGGGTAGCCATATCCGCGGTTTACACGCAAAATTGAGCTACTTTTCAAACAAAATTAATTGATCGCGGGTGACGGCTTTTTGCGCTACTTCTGAACTTCACTGCGGCCGCAACATTTCTTTCCTTATATGCTATATTGTGTGTTTCTATGCTGTTATCACAGCAGACGTCAGCTACAGAAGGATCCGCGGCTTCTCATGCTTATATACCACATCTAAAGTTTTGTTCCCGGGGGTCACTTATAAAATTACTCAACTTTGTGCACCAATAAAAAGAACCTGCTCTCATCTGTCAGGAGAACGGGGCGCCAGTGGTGGACCTGCCAATTTTGGTGTACTCTGGCAAATGCCAAACAAGCTGCACGGTACTGGGCAGTGAGCACAGTTCCCACTGACTAGAGGATGTCAGGCCCTCATGCCACCCTCATGGAGTCTGTTTCTGAAAGTTTGGTCAGAAACATGCACACAAGTAGCCCACTTGAGGTCATTTTGTAAGGCTCTGGCAGCGCTCCTCCTGTTCCTCCTTGCACAAAGGATCAGATAATGGTCCCCCTGCAGGGTTGATGCCCTTCTATGGCTCTGTCCAGGTCTCTTTATGTAACTGCCTATCTCGTGGTATCTCCTCCATGCTCTTGAGACTGTACTGGGAGACACAAAAAACCTACACTGAAAATAATTATAAACGCAACACTTTTGTTTTTGCCCCCATTTATCATGAGCTGAACTCAAAGATCTATGACTTTCTCTATGTACACAAAAGGCCTATTTCTCTCAAATATTGTTCAGAAATCTGTCTAAATCTCTGTTAGTGAGCACTTCTCCTTTGCCGAGATAATCCATCCACCTCACAAGTGTAGCATATCAAAATGCTGATTGGACAGCATGATTATTGCATAGGTGTGCCTTAGGCTGGCCACTCTAAAATGTGCAGTTCCATCACACAGCACAATGCAACAGATGTTGCAAGTTTTGAGGGAGTGTGCAGTTGGTATGCGGACTGTCCACCAGAGCTGTTGCCCATTAATTGAATCTTCATTTCTCTACCATAAGCTGTCTCCAAAGGCGTTTCAGAGAATTTGGCAGTACTTCCAACGGCCTCACAACCGCAGACCACGTGTAACCACACCAGTCCATATTTGAGAGAAATAGGCCTTTTGTGTACATAGAGAAAGTCTTAGATCTTTGAGTTCAGCTCATGATAAATGGGGGCAAAAACATAAGTGTTGCGTTCATAATTTTGTTCAGTGTACTTGCGACAGCACATATGGATGTGCCATGCTGGAGGAGATGTGCTACCTCTGCTACCTGAATGGGCTGCAGGTATCCGCCTCATTTTATCAGTAGTGACAAGGAGACTAGCAAAATGCAAAACAAGAGAAGAATCATTCAGGAAGGATAAGGAGAGAGCAACTGTCTGTGGCCACCACCTACAAAACCATTCCCCTTTTGGGGGTTGTCTGGCTGTTGCTTCTCCAGGGCAATTGTCACTTTCATTTGCACCAAAACAGGTGATATTGATAAGGGATTTATTGCAACATTAGTCCATCCCCAGTATTTGATTTTAATCTGTGTTCTTAAAATGACTTTGGTCAACCAAACGGTGACCTCTTCGTGCCGTCCTCCAATTCACACTAGTCACACAGTAGGGTGGTGGATGAATAGTTGGTCTACAACAATGGAACATGGAGCAATATGGTCTACAATGTGGTTTTTCAAGGGTTAAAAGAGCTCTCCCACAGACATTCTCTCTGAATCTACGGGGGAATTCCCAGGTATAATTCTTAGTTTAAATAATTTAAGTGATCGTATAGTGATTTTATTATTCAATAAATTCTAATACATTAAATATACAATTTCAACATGTGGAATTCAATCCATGAGCCTATATTGCATCATTGTCATTCAGTTTAGTGCTGTTGAAGTGATTTCAAAGTAGCCGTCTAAAAGAAGCACACCGTGAGCGAAAAAGTATTTTACAGGACATTTTATTCATATGGTTCAAGAAACAAAGCTGCATTTGAAGAAACAAGAGCCTTAGAGCAGACTACCCACATAGCAAGTAGCACAAACACAAGCGGAGAGGGTGCCGTATACTCATCTGAATTTTTCGGAGTTAAATATTATATGAAATGTCTAAAGCATTTAAGTGCATTTTCATTCATAAAGCCTCCGTGAAGAGTTAAGTGCACACAACGGGTTATTCTTAATTACATTATTAAATATGATCTACTCTCGTCCAGTCACCTTCAAAAGACAAGAGAAAACTCAAATGCAGCTCTCTTTAGTGTGGTTTAGGATCTTGAATTGAAAGATGAAATATTGAAAACACATTCCAGCACTGTCCACTAAACTGGAGGTACAACACAGAATCAGGTAGCTAGTTATTGTTTTTTTTAAAGGAAAAATTACATTAGTGATAACATTTATCTATACAGCAGCATTGGTAAATGTCTGAATTTAAACAGAAACATGTATCTCTACAGTAGATTGCAATAACACTGCACCAATCCAAATAGTCAAATACAGGATCTCATTTCATCTTAGCGATCTGTCTAACACACATAACTGGCCCTGCTTTAAAACTTGCAGTCCTAATTGTGTCTAGCTTAATGGAACCACAAAGAACTGTCCAAAAATATCCAGCTCTTATTTAGTGAATAAAAGGATTGCTAATACAGTAATGTTTGAGGCAATCTTTTACAAAAATATACAGTAGCTATGATAAGTTAACTGTTAATAAATCTGTGATGGCTTCGCATTAAAAATATCACCACATTAAGTGTTAAATCCAAAGTTAAATATAGATCTCTCTCTTCATATGGTTTATATATGATTACGTATATAAAGTGGTAGATAAGGTTTGCAGATGTTGTGAACAAATCAAAAGATTATTATTTCACAGGCAGTGTAGGCAGCAAAGCAAGACTGGGATGTTATGATCTAAAACATCTGTTATATACAGTACTGTGTAAATGTCTTAGGCACCTAAAGTCGAACTAAAGACATTTGGATAGTAAGTGTTTATTTGTAAAGAAAATAGTATATATTTATTCATATACATAGAATTTGTTTTATTATTAAAACACTCGTTACCCAAATAAATGGTTTTAGTTAAAAATTCAAGGGCCTAAGATTATTTGCCTAAGTATCTTCACAGCAGATTCCTTGTGCAGCAAAGTCCAGTAAATTGCTTGCATCTGCTCAAAACCTACATAAAAAAAAAGGCTATTCTCTTTTATTTTAACTGCAAATTAGACCAAACTAGCTCCTTTAAATCAGTACCCTAATCTTCAAAAAATGTCAGCTTGTTCTGCTTTTAGCTAGTTTGTCAGTGAAGGCAGTAATGACAATACCTTGTTGGGCTAAAGCAGTCAGAGGGAATTCTGTGTTTCTCCTAAGACAGAGGACGAAGCAAGTGTCTATTTATCCATATTCATGTAGTTGAGGTTATCTAGGCTTATTATCTTACTTTCCAATAACCTATTCCCTTTGGTGTTTTTACAGATCAGGATCAGCGTAGACGCGTCGATGGCACCACCTAGATTGAAAAGGGATAAAGCTACAACCATAATACACCCTCTCATCCTACACTCCTGGGGAATAGGAGGTGGATGTTCTCTTAAATTATCATTTCTTTGTTTAAGTTGAGGGACAGTAGTCTAGTGCTCCCTTTGTGCTTTAGCTAAACCCTTTCTGCATTGGTTGCTGGATTATAGGGCCAGTAAGGATTTTTAGCATTGCTGAATATTAACAGAGTACAAACATCCATATTCTCAACATACATGTGGTGATCTCTGCAGCTAGTCAGGGGTTTGGAACAACAGGTCAACTCAGTTGGTTCACTCACTTGGTTCACTCAGTGTGCACAAGGTCAAAGTTCAATTTAGTAGAACTCTGTGCACTGGCTGCCGACCTGAAAGCACAGCGATGTGCTTACCCTTGGTTCGTGTTGATTTTCTGTTGTATTATACATGTTATACCATAACCTTTTCTACTGATGGTGATTCAGACCATCACAAGGAGAGCCTAGAATAGGAACCGTAGGGAAACCCAGGCCAACATCTCACTGATAAGTCTTGCCTTCTTGTTGCCTTTCAAATGTGTACTTGCAGTGAATTTGCCAACTGACAATGCATTTCAAACTGGCTTGTTTTATATTTGCCAAAGCAAGGAGCTGGTGAAAATGTATTTAAACTACTTTGCAACACAACATAAATAATTCATTTTCCTACACATTTTGTGTATATTTCCCAGTAAGAAAAACAAATGAAATGTATTAGCCCCCACATTTGCAGCGTGATGTCTCTCAAACAATCCCGTTTTACAATGTCCATGAATTAGCGGCTATAATTAGTGAGAATACGGCTTCACCATTGTAAACAACAGATATAACGATGTACATATGCCAGCCCACCCAAACAAAAATGTTTCTGTTATCTTTGGCAAGATCTCCACTATTGTGCACAATGTTCAGATGTACAGACAGATGTTAACATTACCAACATCAACATTTGAAGTGGTTTTCTACAAGACACGTCCACACACGACAAGGTTGTTTGTGGTAGTTCTATGATCACACTGGATTTGGATTCAACGGCTGGTTCATAGACAGCTGTGGGACAGACGGTAGTCGTGTCTTTGGGGTATGTCTTTTTTTTTTCTTTTTTTTTTTTTACAAGACACATTTTCTTATTGTACAAGTCGAGGTAGGGCCTCCGTTTCAGTCCACTTTCTTCCGTTTGGTGCCTATTGAACATGACCAGTGTGTGTTCAGTAGGCCCCACAACTCACCAAAAGCCTAGTAACAAGGGTGCTGCCCCTGATTGTACATTGAAAGGGGTTTGCTGTGTGAACTTTTTGAAGGGTTTTTGAAAGATTTCTGAAGGGCCTCCAAGAAGCCTTGTATTTGCCTCTTAACTGCCTTTCTTTAAGTCCCCCAAGCTTCCTTCTTCCAGCCTCTTGCAAGACATTGGCTCCTTCCCTAGTTGTTTGAACACCCACCTAGGGCTCTGACACGTGAGGGGCACCCACCTCCAGAGGTGTCCCGGAATGGGGGAGGCTCCCTGGACTGCCCATCCACATCTCTATGGTCTCCTGTGTGTCAAAGAACTCCTCAGGTCCATCTGCAGATTGGGGTGTCTGGGCACTTGAACCTGCCTCGCTGCTGCTCTCTCTGAGCTCCAACAGTACTGGTAGAGACCCAGGGAGGTAGCCATCCATGCGGCCCAGAGAGAGCTCTGCTAGTGGGATGCAAGGTGGACTGAAAGGGCTGAGGTCTGGAGCGTCGCTGCTGCTATCCTCGGCTGAAGCAGGAAACTCGCCTGGCTCCACCTGCCTGGGTTCAGGGCTCATGCTCAGGGACAGATGGCAGAATGTGGCCGGGGCTATTCGCATGTCTTCTGGGGGTGTCTGGCAGGGGGTGGGTGGGTCATCCGTGGGGCTGCTGGGAACGGAGAGGTTGGGAGTTCGAGGGGTAGGGGTCTGGGCCTGCTGACCTGTGTCGTGCTGGCAGGAGTGGATCTCCTCACTACTCTGAGGGGTGAGGGGGGTCTTGTCACTGAAGCTGAAGTGGGGAGAGGTGTCTGCCGTGGTTGGGGACGAGGGGCCAGCGCTGGACACTGTACTGGATGGACCGCTGCTGTCTGCAGCGACAGAGACCAATCCACAGACTAATTCAATCATTTGTTACATTAATGTTATTAATTTAAAATTGCGTTCATTTTGTTACAATAGCTAGAATATCCAACCCTGTCATTTCTCATCCTTGAGCATTCCAACGTACCTCAATCCAGGAATAAAAAATTGTGTTGTACAACAAATTGTCCCATTATTCCAATTGAAACAAAGACTGAACGTTTGCTAGTCTTTCCACAAAACAGACCATTTTTAAATGGCCATGTCAACCAATCAGCTCCTATGTTGTTAACAGTGACATGCCATTTTGTAATGGCTGCTGAGCAGCTGCTAGCTAGCCGAGTCAGAAAAGGGCTGCTTTCTAGAAGGAAAGGAAAATAGCCTTGGTTCAACATTATGCATGTAACAGACGGAATGACAGGACAAGTTGAACTACAACACATATAGTGGGGCAAAAAAGTATTTAGTCAGCCACCAATTGTGCAAGTTCTCCCACTTAAAGTGGGTACACTTCAACTATGAGAGACAAAATGAGAAAAAAATAATCCAGAAAACCCCTTTGTAGGATTTTTAATGAATTTATTGGTAAATTACGGTGGAAAATAAGTATTTGGTCAATAACAAAAGTTCATCTCAATACTTCGTTATATACCCTTTGTTGGCAATGACAGAGGTCAAACGTTTTCTGTAAGTCTTCACAAGGTTTTCACACACTGTTGCTGGTATTTTGGTCCATTCCTCCATGCAGATCTCCTCTAGAGCAGTTATGTTCTGGGACTGTTGCTGGGCAACACAGACTTTCAACTCCCTCCAAAGATTTTCTATGGGGTTGAGATCTGGTGACTGGCTAGGCCACTCCAGGACCTTGAAATGGTTCTTATAAAGCCACTCCTTTGTTGCCCAGGCGGTGTGTTTGAGATCATTGTCATGCTGAAAGACCCAGCCACGTTTCATCTTCAATGCTCTTGCTGATGGAAGGAGGTTTTCACTCAAAATCTCCCGATACATGGCCCCATCCATTCTTTCCTTTACACGGATCAGTCATCCTGGTCCCTTTGCAGAAAAGCAGCCCCAAAGCATGATGTTTCCACTCCCATGCTTCACAGTAGGTATGGTGTTCTTTGGATGCAACTCAGCATTCTTTCTCACCCAAACACGACGAGTTGAGCTTTTACCAAAAAGTTATATTTTGGTTTCATCTGACCATATGACATTCTCCCAATCCTCTTCTGGACCATCCAAATGCTCTCTAGCAAACTTCAGACGGGCCTGGACATGTACTGGCTTAAGCAGGGGGACACGTCTGGCACTGCAAGATTTGAGTCCCTGGCGGCATAGTGTGTTACTGATGGTAGCCTTTGTTACTTTGGTCCCAGCTCTCTGCAGGTCATTCACTAGGTCCCCCCGTGTGGTTCTGGGATTTTTGCTCACCATTCTTGTGATCATTTTGACCCCACGGGGTGAGATCTTGCGTGGAGCCCCGGATCGAGGGAGATTATCAGTGGTCTTGTATGTCTTCCATTTTCTTATAATTGCTCCCACAGTTGCTTTCTTCATACCAACCTGCTTACCAATTGCAGATTCAGTCTTCCAAGCCTGGTGCAGATCTACAATTTTGTTTCTGGTGTCCTTTGACAGCTCCTTGGTCTTGGCCATAGTGGAGTTTGGAGTGTGACTGTTTGAGGTTGTGGACAGGTGTCTTTTATACTGATAAGTTTAAACAGGTGCCTTTAATACAGGTAACGAGTGGAGGACAGAGGAGACTCTTAAAGAAGTTACAGGTCTGTGAGAGTCAGAAATCTTGCTTGTTTGTAGGTGACCAAATACTTATTTTACAGAGGAATTTACCAATAAATTCATAAAAAATCCTACAATGTGATTTTCTGGATTTTTTTTCTCATTTTGTCTCTCATAGTTGAAGTGTACCTATGAAGAAAATTACAGGCCTCTCTCATCTTTTTAAGTGGGAGAACATGCACAATTGGTGGCTGACTAAATACTTTTCTGCGCCACTGTATATTATCGCTGAATGGAGGTATTTTTCCCATCTGTATGACACACTAGCCCACAGTTAGGCTTAGCAGTGTTCCTTTGGATAGAAAAATGGCAGAGCATCAGATCATCTGGCTTAATTTACAACTGAGTGGAGGGAAAGAAATTACAGTCTTTTTTTATGCTAGTTAACACATTAAAAAGCAGAACCGCAACTCCCCAAAATACAGGTGCTAATGAAAGGTTACATGGGGATTTTACTGAGAACAACTCCCTATTAAAAAACTGAACATTTCTGTCCTCGAGCACACTACTGAGGATCAGGAAATAAATGGGTTACAGAAGATGATTAAAAACAACATTGAGAGTCAGAGAATTTTAGCAATACAGTTCAAGACAGGCTGGAGTGGGCACTGTAGTAGTAAACCACTTTTAATTGTCCAACTATGGCTGAGACTAAAAACGCTGTGGGAAGAAAGTGGGGGAATGGCAACCCTAACTTCTAACAAATACCTGAAAGGAATACACAAGACCCCAGGAATATAAACACAAAGAGACTCCAACAGTACGACTGCAATTCCTTTTCAACAACCTATTAAATGAGAGCATTCATTCAAAACGTAACCGGTTAAACTAAAGGTGAATAGACGAAATGCAACAGAGTAATCACTTACACCAGGGAGGTCTGTCTGAGCGCTGTCGGAAAGATACGGAGAGGACTCTCTGAGGCATATAGGAGTCCACTGATGGCTGGTTCTGAGTGTCAAACATGGCCGACAGAGCTGCAAGGAAAGGTAAGAAAGTCACACAGGTCACCCTGGGGTGTGATCTAGTGTGTTTTTCATTAATTTGATATAGCTCTGGCAACCGAATGTGCTTGTTTGGTTTTGTAATGTGTATGGTTTGCCATCGTGTACCCATTTCTTGGTGAGTGCATGGGGGTGTCAAACTGTTCCTTACCTCTGGTGGTCCTGGAGTGGGCGTCGCCACCCGTCTCACACACAGAGGTGAGGAACTCGTCCACCTGCTTGAGGGACAGTGAGTTGTGCAAGGTCTCCAACGGGTAGATGGAGGGCACCATGGAACAGCCTTCAAACCCTGCAGTAAGACAGGGTGACAGACCCAGGCCCGTAGCCCAACCACCCTTTAATCAGACTGGGCTACGATAGGAGGCTAGAGGGTGTGGGGAGATGGGAGTCGCTGGCAGGCAGGACCACTACAGCAATGCACAAGCAACAGTTAGAAGGGGATCCTAATGAACAAACACCCAACACTACCCTTCCCAGGCCCCAAGGCCAGCCGTCCCCCCTTTAAGTAGTCACAACGGACCCATTTCCGCAGAGATACCGGACGTGGAGGTCTTCATGCCAGCCCAGCACTAACACTTGTAGCTCAGGCTGATCACAGAGTTGAATTTGACAATACTGGACTGGAAGAAAAACATGCACAGCCATAGCTCTCTGGAACTCGTGGTGGAAGGTGACCACGGCCCTGATATAAATGTGCATTTCTATTGCATCTCATTTCCACACAAGCAGTACTGAGAGCTAACAAGACATGCCTGATTATTTTACTAATGTACAAGACCATCAAAGGGCATTCCTTAACGCAGGATATTTCAACTAGTGATTATCAAGAAGACAGAAAAAGCAGCGCTTAGTGTTACATAATCATGAAGACTAGCCCTGTGTAGTCATACAACTGGAATCATATAGCTGTCTGGCCTTCCTTGTAGGTCAGAACAGATTTGCCTAATTGTTTTAATGGATGATTTTTAGGTGGGTCCTACATTTAAAGGTTCTTGTGTAGAATCCTGCCTCTAATGTTTGCAAAAATGTAAATAACTACATGCCTGACCAGATGAGACTGGAGTAATATTAGCTGAGAGTGTCAAAGGGACTATGAGAGACTACAAGTCAATGTAAACTGATCGACAAACGGGCAAGACTGTTGTGATGAGGAATCTCTCAGGCACACGCAACAATTATGTTATTAAAAACACTTTCCCTACCCGACTACATGCTAGCTGTTGGTGCTAGTTTTGTTGGTCACAGTTTTAAGAGATTTATGGTCTGGTTTACAAAATACCAGAAAACAGGAAGGAAACTCAATTCTGTTTTGCCAAAAACATGCTCTACAGTGTTATGGAAATTTTGAACTGATGTATTCTTGGTCCTATACATGTATGAATGAGTTACTAGTTAAAGATGCCGAGAGGGGTCTGGTGTTTGAATAGGAGACATCCTTGACCGGCACAGGTGGATTAGAGGGGTACTCGTAAATCTGTATAACCCTTTAGTGTCTCTGTTGATTAACCAGACATTGTGTCTCCTCAGGAGTTGAGAAGGATAATGTGGGGGGACAGCCCGCCCTTTGGGTAAATGTTACACAAGACAGATGGGCAACAACTTAACACACCCCTTCTAACATTTGAAATAAATACGGATTGTTCATGTATGGAGTTAGAGACTCCTTGGATGATTATGTTTGTAAGCGTTTGACGCGTCTCTCATATTTGCAAATATTAATAAAACTGTTAGAATGTGCCTAGAGAATTTTGTCTCTGTTTCTTACTCCTTTAAGAGTGTCGATCGATGGAATTACCATCACAACAGTCAAAACGTACTTACATTTAGGTTTGTAAATCAGACATTTCCTCACCATTAGTACAAAACATTACACCTACTACACTAATAAACTAGTCCAAAGCAAGGCATTTGATTGGTTTGTCATGTTTCAAGGCATTACGAGCCGTGGGTTCTCACCCCATTTAGGCCCTTTTTTTTTTTACAATGATCCAGGCATTCCTTTTAAGCGAGGCTTTGATGACACTATGCAAGTACAATAACTATGACTACCTTCCCTTTGTATGTGTACACCTATACTAAAAGGGAGATTTCAATACAATGCAAAGGACAAAAAAACCACAGCAACGAAAGCAGGTCTGCATTCAAGTTAACCAGACCAGTGCAGTCCAGCTAAGCCAGCACCTTAGTGGGAATTTGTTTTATATTGTCAGTCAGTAAAGCATAAACACACAGCCCAATGTATCAACAAAACAATATATCAGTCTAATTAATAGACCATACAATGTTTATTGCAATCTGTGTGGGATTTATACCAAATAATGATCAGTTTACAACCAAGTTCACCCTATTGGATGGTAAAGCATTAAAAGTCTATATCCATCAGACAGGGCTGCAATTACTGTGCACAATTTAAAGGCCACCCAATTTCAGTATAAGGAACATCCCAGTGGGCAAAACAGGTTAAAATTACATAATTATGTTAACCTGTTTCGTCTGCTGAAAAACAATGTTAGAGCAAATCTACATTTTGGTTAGGACCTACAGTTGCTGAGCCATGCAAGAACAGGTGGCATCTCAAAAATGTGAATATCATGGAAAAGCCTTTTTTATTTGAATCTTGATGATTATGGCTTACAGCTCATGGAAATCAAAAACACCAGTATCTCAAAATATTAGAATAAGAAAAATGTACAATACAGAAATGTTGACCTGAGCATTCAGTCTCAGTATGGCTCAGTACACACAATCATGGGGAAGACTGCTGACTTGACAGTTGTCCAGAAGACATTCATTGACCCCCTCCATGAGGAGGGTAAGCTACAGAAGGTCATTGCTGAAAGGTCTGGCTGTTCGCAGAGAGCTGTATCAAAGCATATTCATGGACAGTTGACTGGATGACAGAGATGACTGTAGCCTTGAGAAGATTGTCGAGCAAAGCCGATTCAAGAACTTGGGGGAGCTTCATAAGAAGTAGACTGAGGCTGGAGTCAGTGCATCAAGACCACACAGTGTCCAGGAGGTTTTGCATTCCAAGTGTAAAGCCACTCCAGAACCAGAGACAATGTCAGAAGAGTCATACCTGGGCGAAAGAGAAAAGGAACTGGACTTTTGCTCAATGGTCCAAAGTCCTCTCTACAGATGAATGTAAGTTTTGCATTTCATTTGGAAATCAAGGTTCCAGAGTCTGGAGGAAGAAGTCCAGTGTGAAATGTCCAAAGTCAGTGATGATTTGGGGTGCTGTGTCATCTGCTGGTGTTGGTCCACTGTGTTTTATCAAGTCCAGAGTCAATGCAGCCATGTACCAGGAGATTTTAGATCACATCATGCTTCCATCTGCTGACAAGCTTTATGGAGATGCGGATTGTATTGGAGATGCGGCTGTAAACCATACAAAAACACAAGAAACAAAAAAGGCTTGAAATATTTCACTTTGTGTAACGAATCTAGAATATATGAAGGTGTCACTATTTGATTTGAATATCAGAAATTTTTTCCACGGTAGTCAAATGTTTTGAGATGCACCTGAAAATTGAGATGAAATACTACCAAACTAAGATGCACCACTGCCAACTACATATGCTGACTAAAAGCAGTCAAACCTAGAAAAAAAATGTGATACATTAAACAATATGGCAATATAAATTGGCTGATTGCCATATTACTGTACTTAATTTTTACATGTAAGTTTCAAATATGGCCCCAACGTGTGAGTTCTTAATGCACGTGCTCTAAATTATTTCAATGGATAGTGAAATTATATATGTCTTCAATATAAAATCATTTCCTTTGCACAATAAGCCAACGAAATAAGTTAAAAAAATATTTTTTATCATTTACTCACCCTTAACATTCTCTACAAATCACTTACCATTTTATCAGGCTTAGAGCAATCGAAACAAGTTTTTATCTAGTCATATTCCAGCCTCCAGCTGTTGTTCAATGAACATTGGTCAGATGTGTCTTAGAAAGACAAGTCTTAAAGTAAGCTACAGTACGTGTCTTGTGTATTCAAGTTTTGACCTACAGCATACAAAGTACCGGTTTATTTGATTTCGCTTAACAGCTGTACTCAACAATGCTAGCAGAATTGGGGGCATGGTTGTGTAGCTAGCCCACCGAAGTGGAACGTTAAAGTGCCCATATTATGAAAAAAAAAACACTTTCTGGGTTTTGGGGTGTTCTTTTGTGTCTCTGGTGCTTCGGGAAAAAAACATCCATGCTGTTTTGAGTGAGATATGGTTTTCTGAATGTCCTCTGTCTTCAGTCTCTGGGTGAGCTGTTAGAAAACTCCACGGACTGTGACGTCACAGTCCGAAAAATGTGAATATTCCCACCCTCCACCCCCTCCCAACAGAGCATACCTAATGTCTCCACCGTCTATAGGCTCCACCCACCAGGTACAGCAGTAACTTCTTCTCTGATATCCTCCATGTTGTTATTTATTCAGAAGCACCACTTAAACTGTGCTGTTGTTGGCTGTAAAGAGGAGCACAAAACACTCCATCGCGTCCCAGCCGCAGAGGACAGAAGAGCGGCATGGCTTGAATTCATTTCTGAAGGCAATGTCCCTGCTACAGTTGTCAAAGAATTGTCGGTTTGTGCTAACCACTTTGAGACGGGCTGTTTCTCCAACTTCGGTCAGTACAAGGCAGGATTAGCCAAGAAACTTTTGCTAAAAAGAGTGCGCAATTCCAACTTTGCGTGGAATACCTGCAGACGAGGGACATCTAAGTAGTTCTATACAATTAGCTGTCTTTATTTTGCAATTCTACACAAACTAACCAAGAACTAACCCCACTACCATGGTAACAGTTAGAGTGGGCGTGGGCAAAGGAGCAGCAGCTAATGAAAATGCAATGAGCAGCAGAAAACAGAAAACTTTGAAAGGGACTGAAACAGGGTGATAGAGGGAGGTAATAATATTTTCCTACAAGCCATTTCCAGCAAACAACTTCAGAAACATGTTTTATGGAACTTATAGACCCATTTTAAAAAAGCAGTCATAATATGGGCGCTTTAAAGAATTCCAGCACAGGATACATTTTACCAGATAATCTCGGTGTTACTGCGATATTGACGTTTAATTCACATGCATAGGGATTCTAAACGGTGGTATTAAATGTTTGTTTGAGTTTGAACTACAACTGCTAGCCTGCTTCAAGTAACTATTTGCAGAGCAGCAGAAGAACTTCTCCCCCCTACTCATGTATTGTCTTCGTTACCATGGTAACAGTGTCCTTGAAGGGGTACAGTAACAACGATGTTTCGATATTGGCTTTAGACTCGCTCTATTTCTTCCACAAAAATGCATGTCTCTCTTACAATTTCAGTGTATGACCCCATGGTGGCTACTAAACAATCACAAATAAGATGAAAGGTTAAACGTAAAATTATATAGCTAGCTATCTAGCTAAACTATAGCCGGATCTAGTAACCTCACTGACATCTAGTGGCTGACTATGGTAGTATTAGTCCCAACAGACAGTAGTAGCTGTCAAGTGTTTGTTGCGCACAATGATTTGCGAATGGTGTATTTGATACTTATGAGTAAAATTATGCAACTAAAGAGTTACCGCTTATTTGTGTATTTTAATGCGTTCTTTAAACAATCCCATTTGCGTGAATTGCTGAGAACGTACATTTTGATCATTGTTATAGCACCGTTTTGTTGTACAAAACCCGATTCCAAACCAGAGCAAAAAAGGAATGGAATCATTTACAAATCTCATAAATTTATATTTAATTCACAATAGAATATAGATAACATATCCAATGTTGAAAGTGAGACATTTTGTAATGTCATGCCAAATACTGGCTCAATTTGGATTTTTGTGAGAGCTACACAAAAAGTTGTGACAGGTAGCAATAAGAGGCCGGAGAAGTTAAATGTACAGATAAGGAACAGCTGGAGGACCAATTTGCAACTTATGTCAATTGGCAACATGACTGGGTATAAAAAGAGCCTCTCAGAGTGGCAGTGTCTCTCAGAAGTCAAGATGGGCAGAAGATTCCCCCAATGCTGTGGCGAAAAATAGTGGCGCAATATCAGAAAGGAGTTTCTCAGAGAAAAATTGCAAAGAGTTTGAAGTCATCATCTACAGTGCATACTATCATCCAAAGATTCAGAGAATCTGGAACAATCTCTGTGCGTAGGGGTCAAGGCCGGAAAACCATACTGGATGCCCGTGATCTTTGGGCCCTCAGACGGCACTGCATCACATACAGGAATGATACTGTAATGGAAATCACAACATGGGCTCAGGATTACTTCCAGAAAACATTGTCGGTGAACACAATCCACCGTGCCATTCGCCGTTGCCGGCTAAAACTATAGGTCAAAAAAGAAGCCATATCTAAACAGGATCCAGAAGCGCAGGTGTTTTCTCTGGGCCAAGGATCATTTAAAATGGACTGTGGCAAAGTGGAAAAGTGTTCTGTGGTCAGACAAATCAAAATTTGAAGTTCATTTTGGAAAACTGGGACGCCATGCCATCCAGACTAAAGAGGACAAGGACAAGGCCAAGTTGTTATCAGCGCTCAGTTCAGAAGCCTGCATCTCTGATGGTATGGGGTTGCATGAGTGCGTGTGGCATGGACAGCCTACACTTCTGGAAAGGCACCATCAATGCTGACAGTTATATCCAAGTTCAAGAACAACATATGCTCCCATCCAGATGTCGTCTCTTTCAGGGAAGACCTTGCATTTTCCAACATGACAATGCCAGACCACATACTGCATCAACTACAATGTCATGGCTGCATAGAAGAAGGATCCGGGTACTGAAATGGCCAGCCTGCAGTCCAGATCTTTCACCCATAGAAAATAATTGGCACATCATAAAGAGGAATGTGCGACAAAGAAGACCTAAGACAGTTGAGCAACTAGAAGCCTGTATTAGACAAGAATGGGACAACATTCCTATTCATAAACTTAAGCAACTTGTCTCCTCAGTCCCCAGACGTTTGCAGTCTGTTATAAAAAGAGGGGATGCCATGAAATTTTAAATCAACTTATTTTTCCCTTAAAGTGATACATTTTCTCAGTTTAAACATTTGATATGTCATCTATGTTGTATTCTGAATAAAATATTGAAATTTGAAACTGAAATTTGAAACATCATTGCATTCTGTTTTTATTCACAATTGTACAGTGTCCCAACTTTTTTGGAATCGGGTTTGTACAAATGTTTGCCAGGCCGCGTAAGTGAGCGGGCTAAGAGCGAGTGAGTGAGTACCCCTTGTTAAATAGCGTAGTGGTTAGAGAAGCGGACTTGTGAACTATTGGTCCAGAGTTCATATGTCCTCGCAGGCTAAGCAATGTACGCGTTGTGAATTATTCCGTATTGACGAAAACTTTGCTGGCCAAAACCAAAACCTGAAACTGTATACGGTTATATTGCAACTGTTTCGGGCATGGAATAGTTCATTTTCAGTCTCGCTAGAAATTGCTCAATTCTTTTGATTATTCTTAGGAAGTTAGTAGATAGTAGTAAGCCTATTACTGGCTAATAAGCTGTTAAAACAGCCAGTGGCAAAAGCAATACAGTTCATAGACACCATTTGTGGTGGAGGTAAACTTAATGAGCAACGTTAGTCAGCTCATTAAGATTGCGTCTCCCCCAGTGTTTTCTTTTGTTTTCCACCCATATCTCTGTCTGTGCTACTAGCCTGAGACAAGTATACAAAAGGGTTTTTCTTAATAATATGTATACGTAACATGGTCCCTATAGGTTATACAAAATCTAAATTCAAAGAATTTGCCAAAATACCAAGCTACTAGCTTTTGTCCAGTTCAGTCCAAATCGGCTAAACATAGGAAGCTTTGTCCTGCACCACTCCCGTAAAGCTGCCTACACACCAAAAGTGGCAACCGTTGCCTCCTCCATTTAATTCAAAGAATGCTCTACAGCAGCTTTTCCTCCTATCCTGGTGGCAGTGGCAAGCTGAAGCAAGACTGCTGCCATCCACAATATTTGGTCCTGCTGCTGAAGCTCAACCATGTTCAACTTTTGCCTCTTGCCGCTGGATGGTAGCCTATCAGAGATTGTGCTTTTGTCACTATCGCAACAATGGAGGATTTAATAATGCTGGTATCAGAGTACCCGGAGTTAAAGGGATAGTTCATCCAAAAATAATATTTCAGTGATAGTTCCCTTACTACCAGTTATTCCTTCAGGCACACAAAACCCCCAAAACAATCCATTATTCAGCGGTCTTAGTAATTAGTGTTATTAGTATTGCACAAATTCATGAATGGAAACTGTACGTACCCTATCGCAAAGCTGAAAACTACTCTAAAACACTCCAAACTAAGACAAGTGGTGTTGTTTACCTCAAAGAACATGACAATGTTGTATTCCTTGAAATAGTTAATTTTCACAATAAAATTCTCATTTCAAATAATTCCTGTGTTTATTGGTAAGTTTTGTTCAGAATTGTATCAATCCACATGTTCGTTCAGAAAGAGTAAGTCACAGTAAATGAAAGTTAGTATTCGCTCGCTAGAAAGCAAGTTACCTATTTCATCTTTGATATTCACCTCGGACAGTCACCTCGGTAATGGTGAACCCATGCCCAGAATATCAAGACGAAATGTATCCTGTGTGTATTATAACACAGCAATCAGAAGTATTACATACATTCTGTTTTGTCTCCACATGTTCAACTGGTTAACTTAATGGAATTGCATTTGTCTTTAGTCCTCTTCTAACTGAGCCCGACATTATTTTGTGACTCCGAGGTGAAGTTGCACCATTGATTATCCCGCCATACGACTCGGGAGAGGTAGATGTATTGTCCCAATTGCAGAGCGAGTAGAATTTAATAACTCAAGATCCATGAGCAGGCAAACAAGCAAGCAGAAGCTAACATCGACACAAACAAAGGAAATCCAAAAGTTTAGGTTAAAGTTCACGCTCACCTCGATTAAATCTCTGCCGAAGAACAGAAACTGTGTATGGGGGCTATATTCCAAATCCAAACCAAACATTGTAGCTATATAGTTAGCTTCTAAGGCTATCTGCTATTCACTTTGAAGACCAGGGGTATTCAATTTTAACCCTACAAGGGCTGGAACATCATTAATTGCACCCACCTGGTGTCCCAGGTCTAAATATATCCCAGATTAGAGGGCTGCAATGATAAATTGAGCGGAATCAACTTCAAGAGCCAGAGTTTAATACCCCAGATGTAGACACTGGAGGGAGGAACTTACCAATTTCTATTTTAAAATTAGAACGTTTGGCATTTTCAGGGTGGACAAAACAATTACTGCGATATTTTACAGATTAATTGAATACTTTTTAACTGTGGTTACAGTAATCTCCACCTAAAAAGTAAGAACATTGAGAAACAAAGTAGCAGGATCCTTGGTATGAACTTTCCTCATCTTTCTAACCTGTATTACACAAGTCATACCTAAAGTGCAGTATACTGTATATATGTAATGACGCTATAAGCTAAAGGTCGGCCAGCATCCATTGTGTATTTACTACATGCCGCAAAATGTATTAGTGTGTTTTATTCTGTAGCTAGACATACTATTGTAATGCATACATAGTACTGTATGCAGCATAGACACACAGTTACATTCATTAAAACTACATGGAGCTAGGCTCAGAGAAAGACTGAAGAGTGTGTGTATTAAAAAGAAAGCATGTGCGAGACAGTGAGAGTGAGAAGTATACAGATAAATTATATTAGAATCAGACCAAGTCATCCTAACCACAGGTGACAAATTCAAATTATACAGTTTTCTGGAAATACCTATTACCTAGTCACAGGATGCACAATTTTATGCAACAGAATGCATCTCATTTCATACAAGATTTGTGTTACATTACAAATTGTAGCCCGTCCCTGGTTCTACAGATCTAAGTTGGTAACTGCCATTCAATTTAAGACCATTAGTAGTAGAAACAATCCTGATTGATATAGGCAACCTTAAAAAAAAATGATACCCCCCATGAAAGATGCACCACCTTTCTAGGCCGGAGCCATTTTGTAAATGCCAGTCTACTATGACAAGACGTGTCATTGAACCAAGTTTAGTTGAAATCGTGTCAGTGGTTTCTGAGATTGTGTGGGTTAGTGAAACCCATTCCAATGAGCATGTATGTCATGTCCCCGCTACAGTGCCACCGTGTTCAATATATGTTGGGTATTTTTATCCTGTTTTTCTCACCTTCCATTTTCATGAAGTCCAAATCAGGATTATGAACTTACTTCTTCCAAAATAAAATCCATGATTATGGCCTTGTCTTGTTGCAACAACTTCATAGTAAATGTGGTATAGTCAGAGATAAAAACACTTTTCTTCCAAGCATTTCATGCCCCGTTTTCGCATTGCTCGCTCAACCAGAAAGATTATCATGGGTAAACGCATTTCCCAGCTTAACATCCACAAGAAAACTTCCCAGGCACTGACCTACCACAAGGAGTCTGTAGAGTGCAACGTGAGAAGGCAGCCCTGTCCGACATTCCACCTGTCCAACCTGGGCAGCACATAACCAATTAGTGCCGCCCTATACTGAAACCCCAGGCATTGTCGGTATGCTGTGACCAGGATTCAAAAATATTCACCTTTAAATTAGGCAAAAGACCTGAAAAAGCCATGTCCAAACCACACCACTCCAACGACAAGCTGCTCTCCTACAAGTCGCAGGCAAGCATGCGTCAAACAAACCAACCACCTAAGGCAAAGCAGCAAAAGTCAACTGCACTGGCGGCTACTAGCAACACACCCAATGCCAAACGAAACCTCAGATCTGTGAGCAGAAGAGCAGCGGTTTCAAAGGGCATAGGAGGGGCAAAGGGCGAGGATCTGGGAAGCTGACCGTAGAGGTACTCTAGGGGGTCCTGGCCGGAGATGAGCCAGTTGCGGAAGAGGCGGAGGTGGTAGGAGCACTGGCGGAGGTGGTGGGCCAGCGCCCCATCCAGTGAGAGGGGGCAGCGCAGGCTGACGTCAGTGGAGAAACGCCTCAACAGCTGGGCCACGTGGTGCTCCTCCAAGGGCTCTGGGGAAGGAGGAACAGGAAGAGCGAGGATAGGATAGGAAGAACAGTGGAGAAGGGGACCATAAAGGATGAGGAAAGTGAAAAGAGCAGAGGAGAGGATATAAGAGAGAAGAGGAGGGGAAGAAGAAGCATAAGGAGGAGAAGAAGCGAAATGGGGGGGCATATAATGAAAGGGGCAGAGGACAACAGAAGGAGAGGGGGTGGCAATGTTAGAGGAGAGAATGGAATGACCGGAAAAGTGGATAATGCAGATGAAGCGTGGGACAAGCAGGGAAGAGGAAAAGTGAAAGGAATGACAGAGGGAGAAAGGGGAAGTAGCACCTATTGTGTGGACAAAGGGGGGGGGGGCGGTACAGTGACACTGTGCTGCTATTTCTGACGGCAGACCATCTCATGTAGACCATCCCATTTCTCCATGCTCGAGACCAACTACCAAAAATAACAACCATTCAGCTGACCCCACCCAATCCCATCCCACAGCTTTGCAGAAAGGCCTCTGCAAAGCATTTCCAATCCAAGCATTGGAGTGCAACAACATAAATCAAAATATACTTTATCAAAAGGCTACACAGCAATGTCATCGTACTAACCATCCACAATCCCTTATTTATTACGACATAGAAATCTACAGGGAAATGTCGGTCTAGTTTAAGTTATGTATTTTACAGCACTGACTTCTTTGGAGCCACAACACCACAGACGGGCATGTAACAAAAGGACTGCTTTAACGTTTAGATGTGGATGTACAAGCTTATTTTGTAAAAGGTATTCACAATGACACTAACATACAAATGAGACAAAGGGACATTTTGTCATTCAGATCGGTTATCCTACAACATATATGATACAGGTGTCCGGCGTGCATAGCGAATCCACAATAATTTCGCTCCATTGATCCCATCTGTAAAGCTAGAGTACGATGGACACCTTGAACTGACAGGTTTATTTTTACACGTCCCCAAAATAATTGTCAAATCTGAACATGTTTCCCCAGGTCACCACTATGGGATTTTTGGCAGGTCACCACTATGGAAAATGCATTTCAAGGATGGTTAGTTTTGGAGGATAAGGAAAAAGGATTTCAGGTCCCCACAAAGATTTGTAGCATATGTGTAGCGTAGAGAGTGAGAATGTGTCAAGACAGACCATGTGTATCCATCGAGAAAGTGTGTGGCATGTGTGTTTGTGAACGATTAGTGTGTAGATGAGCAGCAATGTGAATTTTCTGTATTTACACAGCTGCTCGGGGACGATAGGAAGTTGAACAGTCGGCTGGTTGGCCGGTAGAAGCTTTTCTCAGCTTTCAATCTTTGTACTGAAGCTCCCTTTCCATCGGCTTGTTAAATGGCAACGGTGGGAACAGGCCATGACCAGTGTCGGAGGTCCATCGTAGTTTTTGTAGCCTTTCGTTTGGCACTATGCTTAGAATATGTCCTGAAGGGCATGCAGCGTGCATCTGATTATGTATTGGGCTGAACTTCCCACGCTCGGAATAGCCATGCCATCCCGGACAGATACGTTTGCTAGGTTTGCCAAAAGTCTTCAGCCATCTGAGGTTTAATAGGCTCGGTTCTACCTTAACAGTGTTGGTGTGGTGGGGCCCTTTCAGGTCCTGAGGGACGTGCACACCAAGACCTTCTCGGCAGCGACCACCATTGTGTCAGACGGTGCGCTCTATTCGGTCTCCGGAATTCCACGATTAGTTCCTTGATTTTGTGTGTATCATTTTTTAACAGAGAGGTTTGTTCACCCGTTTGTCTGCAGCACACTAAACTGACATGTAGTCATAAGTGGCTGTGCAGTCATTGATACAGGAGTACTGTAAGGGGGGCCCCAGTGTTGCAGGTCAAGGAAGTGTTGCGCCCCCCCCCCCCCCCAACCACCTGGAAGTCATGGATCTACATGAGCAGGGCTTGATCAAGACCCCTGATTAAAGCCAAGCTATGGTGCTCAAAGCCAGGCAATAGCCAATAAACCGCATCCTTGCACAACTGACCACTTACAAATCATTGCAACTGTGGGTTTCTGTCAAGCAAATATTGCTTGTTAAAAAATCACATTTGGATTGTGTTTGTTTCTTCGGTTAATTTGCACAGATATATTCCTGACATAGAAGAGATGGACCCGTTCCTTCTGGACGAGATCTATGACGTGACCAGAAAGTTAGACTGGCATTTCTACAGTTCCTGCCTCAGCCTAAGGAGCATTGATCCAATCCTTACAAGTGTGTATTGAGTCCATACAATCCCAAGGTTTCGAGACCAGAAACTGGAAAGAATTTATTGAGCTCCAAGTGACCTTGAATGAGCAAGTAGCTAACACCCAGCAGCACCCAACAATTTGGCTCACTATGGTTTCTACCGGACCGTCATGGAGGCAGAGTCGGCCCATCCAGTGCCACTGACCAGACAGTACATTCTCCTGTCATTATTCCAACATCTACAAGCAATAAGGAAGAGCAAGGTGAAGCATTAAGCCAAATCGTTGATCAAAGAGCAGGTCCGGTACAGTGGTGCCCACAACATGAAATGCACACAATTAGTGCACCTACGTTCTCTGGCCGCTTTACACTTTGAGTGAGGTAGGGTGTTGTTCTCAGTCTGCCATTACCCAGATGTGGCTCTGCACTCCAGCAGTGATAGCGCCAAGGTTGGAATATATTTATCTTATGTAATGAGGTATATTGCTAAATGTCATTAGAATGTTGTGACCAGGGTTTTCTAACCTAAACAGCAAAGAAAAGAAAACCGAGGTTACCGTGGTAACGGAGCAATTTGAGTGTGTGGGAGAATCTTTTCCCTGGCTGTACTGTTGAACCACACTCCCTTGCTTGCTTGTAGTACCCTGACGCCTCTACAAGCAATTGCAGTGTAAACTCTAACATTGGAAAAACAAACAGGCATGTTGAAAAATTGTGACTGGAGTCAAAATACAAATAATCTTGAAGATAATATGTCACTTTAGGTTTCACAATTTTCACTTGTACAGGGCTTCTAGAAATCTCTGAAATTCACCAATGCCAAAATGTAGACCTAATAGATGCAAATTTTAGGTCCAGAGCTAGTTTTGCCTCCAGGATGTCTAATCTGATGTCTAAATGCAGGCCAACCGAGTTATGTAACGAATGCAAGGCGACAGTTCTCAGAAGTTACAAACCATTGGATAGCTAGTTTTTGCAACCATTTGATAGTTTGCTGAAATCAATTACCATCCACTAGCATTCCAAAGAAAAGAGCAAAAGCGATGAGTTCGATGTCTGGCAGAGTGGTCAGTTATCTGTGGGTGTGCATTGGTAAATTGAGGCGTCTGGATAGAGGTCTAAAGACTACGAGATTGCTGCTGATTCTCCATTGTCCAATTTAAAAGGCTCCAAACAGTAAATATTTTCAAAACTGATGAGCTAATTGAATTAATGTTTTCAGTTTTGAAACATCTGCTTCCGTTTGGTCCCAACTACCCAGTGAATATGACCGTTTTCAAGTGTTCAAAAGCCCAAGGAACTGAAAAGGGTCCTGGAAAACAGGTATTTGTATTTCACAAGCACGAGTCAAACATTGGTCAGATTCATAATCTACTGTATTATGACATACATACATGGGGATTTACTGTTAACCCTTTCCGTTTGGTGGTAACTACCAATGGTTTTGTCCCAGTGAAATTAGACAGCAAAACATTTTAGTTAACTTGCAAGTGTGAAGAATCAGCTGTCTTGAGTTGCTAATGCACGATACAGAATAAGAATTAAAAAAACAAGGGAAGGGTTAAGAGTTGGTAGAGGTTTTTGGTTGGTGTTTTCAACAGATGGTTCCAATTCACATCTTTAACATAGACAACATGTATATACATATCCAAGAACAAATATACACAAATACATCTATTTACAAAAAAAAAAAAAACATTGAATCATTGGGTGAGGGTGAATCATTTCTTACGCAGGATGATACAAACAGAATGTGAGGTAGTGTTAGAGAGTGAATGTCCAAGCGAATGGGCAGACAAAAGAAAGACTGGAGATACCCGGAGGTTTGGGAAACATGGCAGTAAACCATGTGAAGCAGAACTGAAAAATAGTTTTCCAAAGACATGCAAAACAAAAGGAGGTGGAGAAGTGGAAATAGACTTGAAAGAAGCAGACGTACCATTAGTCGGATGCTTTGCAAACGACACAGAAAATCGCTTTACTGCCGGCATAGACAACAACTCTGAGGAAATAAAAAAAGTCACTAGCGTTACCATCGGTCACAGAGCACCTGTGAAAGGTGTTAGTGTGTGCGTCTTTAAAAGGGAGTAGTGTTCAATCTTTACAATGTTTTTATTTTGCTATTCGGAGCAGTGGTAAATGTGTGGCAATAGCAAGAGAGTTATTCCATTTCAAATTCCATTTTAAAATGAGCATTTGTGGTTGTAAAATTAAGATGAAAAAGGAAATAAGTGGGACAGACAAGTAACATGTTCTTTAGGAACAAGCCAAAGCTTGGACCCTAACTGTTGGGGCAGAAGGTAGAATTGTAGAAGTGTGCTAGAAAGATGCTGGTGTTGCCTGAACATTGTGCTGATGCTTTCAAGATCAAAATAACGCAAACTAGATAAAATCTGTTTTAGTGACAGGATGAAAGGAGATGGCCTCAAAATTGTAGAAATGGGAGACAAAAAAAAAAAAAGAAAAAAAATTCCTTTTGCCTGTCTTGATAAGAATCAACAACATCAATGGTTAGGGATATCAGCCAGCTTACACAAGCCCCCAACTCCATCCACACCCTTCAAATGTGCTGCATCCCAAATGCATGAAACATGAAGACTGACAGCCTGAAGCACCATTCAAACACAATCAGCTACACCAAAACACACGCACACCAATCTTGGTTTCTCAAAAGGGACCATGTATGACAACACCAAACGCACATTGAGACTCGGATGCATTTCATGATCACTAAAGAGTTGTAACGACATGGATGGGAGACTAAATGGAACAACAGACCATGAGTGTGGCACAACGCTGAAAGAGGCAACAAGACAACCGAGAAGATGGCAGCCGATTGAAAAACCAGCCGTGACGACGACACACTGACACCATGTGGACAGTCAATTAAAAATACACCTCTGGCATCCCACAGATACTTGTCTAGGTAATAAAAATAAAGACAATGAAGAACTGAAAACCTAACTTCTGTTATTGTATATAAAATGAGTACTAGTAAACACAGAACAGCGTCACTTTACTGTTGACGGTAAATAACGATGTGGGCATTCTCTGCATCAATACACCCGTCGATCATGTGTTGTCCTAATAAAATACTGTGTGTGTGAATAAAGACACTGTCAGGTCAGAAACAATCCCAAGGAAGGGGTATGTAAATGGACAATGGCATACTGTGCTCATCACTGAATGGTTTCAATTCTAAACTACTACTGAGTATTTGTTCTACATGAACCCCAGAGCCATCTGCTGCCCGAGTCTCATAAATACTCTGATCAGGAAACAAGTTTTCTAGAAAGACTGTCAATTAATAATATAGAATTTTAAATAAACCTTAGACATGTAAGATGAATGTAGACTATGTAGATTTACTTTTTTTTTTTTACAGATGCAGTCAAATACTGTACATAGACAGCCTTGAACTTTTCCTAAATAATTCAGAATATCTTCTAAACTTTATAAATAATTACATAAGCAATTTGACTTTAGAAAATAAACATGACTAAATGATAGACTCCCAGAGCTTGTAGTAGGTGTCAAAGCTATTGACTCAAGACACAGCATCGGCATACATAAATATACATTTATATATAAATAGACAAATACGCCTTGTGGTCAGCAGTTTCCTAGTGTCAACTTGGCAAACATTTCAGCAGAAAACAGCTTGAATTCATCAGTGTTTGAGGGGTTCAACCTGCCATCCACTGTTCATTTTTCCAGCAGAACAGCCTCAAACACATAAAGCAACCTAGAATGATTCAAGACGATATGGTGAATTGTTTTTGATTGTTCATTACCAGAGACAGACCAGATGTCGATAATATCTAAAACATATGGCAAGAGCTGACAACAGCAGTAAGTGGAGGGCAGACCTCAAACAGTAAAGAATGTTAGCTGTTAGCTGGTGAAAATAGGGCAAACTTGGCAGTAGAATGATACAATAAGCACCGTTTTTAAGATGCCTTGGATACAGCCTCTGCAACAAGTACTAGCTCTGAGGTGTCTATAATTGTGTCCATGTCATTGCCTTCATTTTCAAGTTTGAAAAGTAATTGTTTCTCCCAGGATGTACACATTAAGTACATTTTAACAAAAACATATGGGAAAAGTCCCTGAAGAAAGCCTACAAATGTGGGAATTATTTAAGAACAATTCAAGGATGTCTAAATATTTGACCTGGTCTGTATAAATGAACTTCACAGATAGGCCTCAATATTTTGTTTCAGAGTTAACTGAAGATAATGCATACAGCTTGTTTCTACGGGACATAGCAGACAGGGAGATTCACATGTTTTCTGTGTTCATCTGGCTGGAAAGATTAAACAGATTACCAATTTCCCAGCTATCGGTTTTAAAGAAGCCTTTCAGTACTCCCCAACATGTGGTTCTTCAGGACCAGGATTATTCACATCCAGTCAAACAATACCATGTACTTTGTGTCTCCTGTTAAGCTAGCGGATTATAAACAGGATCTTGGCCACATACCGTCTTTATAGGACAAGCTGCCAGAGGAGAATTTTTTGCGGTGTGTGCGTGCGTAGTCCTGTAGGTTGGGGGCGCTAGAAGACCCACCCAAGACGGTGGTGCTAAAGAGTCCAGCACACTGAGAGCCTGTCAGAGGGGTGAGGGAATTAGTCACTGCAACACAACATGCAGTTATTCAAACAATGGGCCGTCTCAATAACCATATGTTGACAGGGGTACTTAACAGACCTGGGTTAAAGTACCACTGCAAATCCTGTCAAGTACACTATCTGGGCTTTTCTGGCGCAAAAAGGAAAACATTTAATGGTAGCAACAACAGAAGTTCTGCCTATCTACCATAATTGCTACAAGTATTTGCTAGGTTTCAAACAGTATTTGAACCCAGGTCTGGTTCTTAGCCCCTGGAAGAAAGATACATCTCTGCCTAGGTAAATCAACATCCCCTGACTTCCTGAGGTGTAAAAGGTACAAAGTAAGTTCGGCTGTGTTCACCACTTTAGGGAAGTATCTAAGAAACCAGGTAATGGGAGTTCAAAACTAACAAATGATCAATTGGAGTTTGTAAATTATCTGTGAACTCTGTTCACCTGGTCATTTAGCTCTTCCTTAGGAATTGCCCAAAACTGGTGAACCCAGCACAGTACTTCTGCTTTGTACCTTTTACACCTCTGCTGACTTGTGTCTTCTCACAAGGCCAATGGCTGTACTCTTCCAAGGATGTGT
This sequence comes from Esox lucius, assembly GCF_011004845.1. Classification (NCBI taxonomy): domain Eukaryota; kingdom Metazoa; phylum Chordata; class Actinopteri; order Esociformes; family Esocidae; genus Esox; species Esox lucius. The sequence continues at coordinate 28,315,261 of NC_047570.1, read as the reverse complement.
TATTGAGCCATAAGCCCTATATTTATTAACCCTTTCACTAGTGTGCCAACCCAACATAATGTGAGATTTGGTCAGAACAATATGACAACAATGCCAATTCTAATGCTGAGGTGGTAGGTTTCATTCCGGAAGGAGTTACACGCCAAATTGTATGAAATGTAAGTGGCCTTGGACAATAGCATCGGCTAAGAGGAAGTATCATTTCATTTCAGCTCAGATTATCTTTTCAAATTGTCCATTCCAGCAGTTTCAGCAACTATAGCCTGGCTGAGCAGAGTAGTCTGAAAGGGGTTGAAGACAATACATAGAACTTCATAGTCAAACAAAAAGATTAGTGCCAGATGTTCTGGAACAACAAGGCACTACCAACGTCACAGGGTGGACTGACACAAATGTCATTGTGTCCCAACTAGTACACCATTACCTACATAATGCACTATGTATGGCCAGGGCCCAGTCCAACAAAGTGCACTGTGTAGGGAATAGAAAGCCATTTGGGACTGATGCCATGCTGTTGACAGTGGTTTGAAAGTGTAACTAAATATGATAAAATATATGGATTTATTAGAACCTATGAATGTGTTGTTAATGACCATGCACGGTTTCAAAGTTATAAAGCGAATATTACACTACAAACCAGTCCAAAAGTAAGTTTGTCAAATGTTAGAGAAACTAAATAGATTTTTTTTTTTATTAACTTGAAGAACACATGAACAAACTTTAGAATGGTCAGTAATTTAGTAAAACCTTTAGTTATCCAAAACCAGATAGAAATAAATCACAGTGTCAAGAGAAATACTCTCGAGCAGTCAAGGACTACTCCTATAGAAAATCTGGCTACCACTTGAGCAGACATAAACCAAACTGCAGCTCCAAAGAAGTTTAAAAATAAGGTTTTGAGTGAGGGACAGAAGGGTTAAAATGAAGAGACCACTGCAAATTTAACACTTCTGTTCCTCACTCAAACTTACCTTTTCAACTTTTTTGGAAAGGAAAGAAAAAGGAGCAGTGGTCTCTTAATTTTATCCAGAGCTGTATAGTTAGATAAATGTCCATATCAGAATTGTATCAAGTTTCTGCGCACGCATAACACTCCAATTTACCATGATTGACGGCCACAATCCTGCATGGTACATCCTGAACAGGCTGATGTAAATTCACACGCAATGGAAATGATAATACAAAATGTAATTCTATCTACAGTTTTATTCTGTCTCGTAATGTAAAAATGCCCTTAGGCAGTGACAATGTATGAATTCTATTCCTCCCTCAGTCACTATGCCCTTTAATGACAGTTTAGAGAAGGGCAAACACCGTTGTCAAAGGCACCGGGGAGGGGTAGAGTGAAGCTGCCCCTAGGCCCTGCTCTTAGGTCATCATAAAGGCTGGGACTGGAGCGTGGAAAGCGATCCTGTATCTGTACCTATGGAGGAAGGAAACACTCACCTAGACCACTCTGTTTCATCTCAGGGGACTGACGAGAGCAGGAGGGGAAGAGACGGTAGCTGCCTGTTTTGGATGAAGACGTCTCTGAAAGGACCTGTGGCAATAGCAGCACATTTTAAATACCATATTTAAGGCTGCTAAACAAATGTACGATTCAATGAAACCCAGGTTAACATTTATCTCATGCAAATAACGGACGTGATCAAACCAAAAGGTGGAGACTAAAAACATAAGTATAAGACAATTCCTGCATTTGTCCTTTTCTGCTTTGTCAGCTCTCCCTTTCACCATTGCTCATCAAGTACAACATGCAGTCGAGCAAGACTTAAAAAGGTATATTAGGCCACAAGTGTGCTTGCATTGCTTTATATATAAAACTCGAGAGCCATACCAAGCTGCTGGGTAGCTCAGTGGTCAGAGTGGCTGTCTGAATCAAAGGTGTGAGTTCGCAGCCAGGTCGAGGCCACACCTCGTGTTTTTATAAAAATGTGCCTAGTCATCTAAAAATTACTCTAAGTAAATCCACATCCCCAGAAATCTGATAAAGATTAAATGGTTACTAGGCTGCTACATAGATTTATCATTACGATTGAATGCATAGATGTTTTTTGTTCCTACTCTGTTCCTACTCTATTAAATATGGTTCCATAATGTATCACATGTTGAATGTATCACATAAATCCATTGACATGTATGCTTGCATGTTTGGAGCCCAGTGGTAAGCGCAAATCTGCGCACAGCCAAATCAGGAAGATCTAAATACATACCCCCATGAAAGAGCTATGGTTACCCAAATACTATGGGAAAAACTACATAAGTGGGGGACAACATGTTTACTGATGCCTTGTTTCTCACTTGACACCGGAGAGAAATAGGTAAAAACATAGGCAATATAGGCTTGGTTAATTTCAGTCTATACACTGCTTTCAGACATGGTTGATTTCTATTGACAATACATGTCTCCAGGTTTTATTATACCTCCATAGACCCAGTCTTGCGGTTGCGAATAAGTGGGGATCTCCGATGGACGCCCAATGGTTCAGAGAGTGGTGCAGCCCGGTCAAGCTCATCACGTGATAGATCCTCCAAGCTGCCAGGGTCGGTCTGTTTCTGATCGTTCTGAACCGGGAAAGAGGGTCCCACAGACTAAGCACAGACAATGTGAAAACAAAAAAAAAAATTGCATACACCCTCTATAAACACATCTATATATACTGCGGTTCAAAAGTCTGGGGTCACTTAGAAATGTTTTTTGTGAAAACACAGCAAAATTAATAGGAAACAGTCAATAACAAGGTTAGAAATATTGATTTTTAATTTAAATAATAATTGTGCTCTTCAAACTTCGCTTTCGTCAAAGAATCCTCCATTTATAGCAATCACAGCATTGCAGAATTTTGACGATCTAGTTATCAATTTGACATAATCTGAAGAGATTTCCCCCCATACTTATTGAAGCACCTCCCACAATTTGGATTGGCTTGATGGGTACTTCTTACGTACCATACGGTCAAGCTGCTCAACAGCTCAATGGGGTCAAAATCCGGTGACCACTCCTTTATAGACAGAATACCAGCTGACTGCTTCTTTCCTAAGTAATTCTTGTTAGTTTGGAGCTGTGCTTTCAGTCATTGTCCTACGGTAGGAGGAAACAGGCTCTAATCAAGTGCCATCCAAAAGATATGCAACAGAGTTTTAAAATGAAGTGATAACCTTTTTTAAAGATCCCTTTTACCCTGTACAAATCTCCCACTTCACCACAACCAAAGCACCCCCAGACCATCACATTGCCTCCACCACGCTTGACTGATGGCGGCAAGCACTCCTCCAGTATCTTCTCATTTGGTCCTCATCTCATGAATGTTCTTTGTGATCCGAACACCTCAAACTTAGATTTGTGCGTCCAGTGTCGGTTTCTTTTGCCCACCTTAATCTTTTCTGCAGCTTTTTCATTACAACTCTACCCAGGCCAGCATCCTGGAGTCACCTATTCACTGTTGACATTGAGACTGGTGTTTTGCAGATACATTTGATAAAGCTGTCAGTTGTGCACCTGTGAGGAATCTGTTTCTCAAACAAGACACTAATGTAATTGTCCTCTTGTTCAATTGTACACCGGGGCCTCCAGAATACTCACCTAGTCTAAAGAAGGCAAGTTTTATTGCTTCTTTTATCAGCACAGCAGGTTTCAACTGTGCTAACAGAAACACAACGTGCCATTGGAACACAGGCGTGATGGTTGCTGATAATGGGCCTCTGTATGCCCATGCAGATATTCCATTAAAATAAGCCATTTCGAGCTACCGTAGTCATTTACAACATTAACAATGTCAACACTGCATTTCTGATGAATTTGATGTTACTGTTAATGGACAGAAAATGTGCTTTTCTTTTCGAAAACAAGGACATTTCGAAGTGACCCCAAAAATGTAAATGGCAGCGTACATCTATTCATAACAAAACACGGTAAATCTACATTTTAGAGCATTTGGTACCCTGATCTGTGCTATTTTATTTGAATGTTAGTCCACTTTACATTAACATGTGTAAACTTTTATTCCACTTGCTACACATGGAGTGTCTGATGTAAGGCAAGTACTGCTTAGATTGGCGAGCATAAACAAGCTACAACAAACAGCATGAAGGTAGGTCTATTTGTCCATTTCCGAATCGAACGTCATAAGAACTACACAGGAAATGGGTTATTTCATTATATTGCTCATTTGAAATGTCATGGTTTCCTTTAATGTAAAAATAAATTCACAGACATTTCAATTTAATAAAGAACAAGTCTTGTCAGAAAAAAACAAGAAACCAGGCAAGCCTAGTTCAGCCGGCCCACAATAGAAAGTGTTGCCGTCTTGAGATTCAAACCTGGGTCGCCCACGTCAAAGGCTGTGTCGTTAACCATTACACCACGGAGCTGTACGTTTGCCGGCTGACAGTATTGCCTCATCTATACTGACACCCAACATCTGTATATGATGAACAAATCCTCTTCTGCCACTGGCCGTTTTAATAGTTAATTGGCCATTCGTAAATGACATTGATACAGTTAAACTGACTAACGTTTCTTACTAAGTTCACCTCCACCACAAATAGCATCTATGTAGGGCGTTTGCCACTAGCCATTTTAACCGTGTATTAGCCAGTAATAAGCTTTACCGGTATCTACTAACTTACTAGAATAGTCATAAGAATTGAGCAATTGCTAGCGAGTCTGCCAAAGCTATTTCATTTCATGGCAAAACAATGTACTTTTTCCTTTCATTCGTGAATTACATTTATACAGTAACTATCAATAAAGGTGACGATAACTAACCTTTTCATCAAGTGAAAAGACGAGAGAATCGTGGAATCTACCAGAAATAATTAATAAATGTTGTCGCTCTCAATAGATTCAAACTGAGGCCTTCCACATGAGAGGCACTGTCTCCACTACGCCACGGCATTAAATTTTTTAGCAGTCGCTAGACTCCATTGAGGATCGTGTTAAACTGACTTAACGTTTCTTATTACATTTACCTCCACCATAGCATCTATGAACTGTATTGCTTTTGCCACTGGCTGTTTTAACAGCTTATTAGTCAGTATTAAGCTTACGCGGTGCAGCAAAAAGTAAAAGGTTTTAAATATATGGTAATCATTTCCATTTCCTTGGAAAGATCTTCATCAGAACAAAGGTATGTAAACCTTTTTTGTATTAAACCATTACCTCAGCAGAGGCGGGACGGAAGCCAAAGCCCATTGGTGCATTCTCCTCCTCCTCACAACCTTTGACCCCAGGACTGAAGTGAAGCTCCACATGGAAACGCTCCTCTGATGACGGGTCCTGGGGGACGGTATAGAGGGGTTAGTGGAAGAAAACGTTCCTCTGATGATGGGTCCTGGCGGACGTAGAGAGGTTAGTGGAGGAAAACGCATGTACAGATACAGACCTTGTTGTTGTCCTCATACAGCATGATGACTATCTGGGTCATGTAGTTGAGTTCAGAGACGGCACTGAGGTAGTCCATCGCCCGCTTCCACTGTTGGTCCTTCTCCTCCTGTAACACAATAATTCACTTCAATGAATGTATCGACCCTAGTTCTGCAGCAGTAGAGGGTCATGCACTGCCAGGAAGTCAGAAGTCTGTGTTGGTTGTGTCCTTACGTCAAGCAGGCCTCCGTAACGGAAGATGCTGAGCAGAGAGTGGACGTGACTCTCGCTGGTGAAGTACAGACGCGTTCTGACGTGGCGACCCGGGGACATCACTCCTCGAGAGTACCTGACACGCCAGAGAAAACAGAACGTCATTCATGCTCTCCGTCATTACATTCAGGTTGACCCTGCAAGCATTGAGGGCACGAAACATCACTGATTCTAAGAAACAACTTTAATGCATTTGTAGGGATGCTGTCTAGTGGGACTGCTGCTGACTCTGTCCGGCATGAGTTCTCAACCCTGCCCATGTCTTCCTGCACCTTCCTGCTATCCCCGTCTAAGATCACGCTTTTAAAATCCTAATGCCACCAACAATCGATCTGAGTCTAGGTGTTGCTTAACCATCACAGTCCTGCGGGTCAACACTCACAGGGGGTGGAGTTTATTGACCGACTCATCCTCGTGGGTCCTCTGCAGGTCCAGTTGGATCTTCTTGACCAGGGGTAGGCAGTAAGCGTAGGCTATGTCCAGCTTCTCGACTTTGTTAATGCCATATTCCTGAGGACAATACGGAAGTCATGAGATACAATTCCTGCCTAGGAAACACACCGGGTTCAAGGAGTCGCTAGGATACAAAGTATGGGTGCATCTCAACCTTGGACAGCTGTCTATCAAGGCACAGCACGGTTACAGAGAGCTTGTGACAGCCTAGAAAGTCCCAAAGCATCCATCCTTCCCTCAGTTGAGCCCACCACCCATCCCTTCCTCAGTAGTGATAACCTGAACAGCCCTGGGATGAAAAAAAAATTAAATCCAGCCATCACAATCCCACCCACCTGTGGAATGATGATGTCGGCCAGGGCCCGGGACAACCTGAACAGATCTAGAGTGTCCTCCAGCCCCAGCGTGGCGTTGTGCTGAACATCGTATTTCACACAGTCGTAGATGTCTGGGATCTTGCTGATGTCGTAGCGGCCGCTCTTCATCCGGAAGTCCCGCTCCAGCTTGGACCAGCGCTGCAGCATCAGCTCCAGGGACTCACTGTGATAGAGCTGCAGATCTGGCGATGGGGAGGGAGGGGGTGAAGCGGTAGGGAAAATGGAGCAGTGTGTGGGTCATCCAACGTGCCTTGCGTTTTTGACATTCACCGATTTCCCAGCGTCGTGTCAGTGAAGGATCTACCTGCAGACTTGGGGTCCTCCAGTCTCTTGCGTATCTGGGAGGTGAGGCTCTGTATGAGGGTGTAGACCTGGTCGCATGTGGTCACAGGGTTCTCCACGATCTTCATGGAATTCACCAGAGAGGAAGCACATGTAGGGGCCAGCTGGACACACAAAACAGACATCCACACACAGATGCACCCTTGTTAGATAAGGAATAAAAATCTATTTGTAATACTAGGTAGCCAAAACAAAGAAGTGAAATTCCTATCGTCCTCAAATCAACATTTCCTGCACATCAACACCTTATTCAGTTATTTTAGCCGCTGCTCTTTCCCCATTCACTAACACACAACAGGAAGGGTGACAAGGAAACTGAAAGCTTCAGAAAGGATTGGTGTAAAGGGGAGCCAGTTCCACTTGCAAACCTCATTAGAAATAAGTCCTTCCTGAGATCAGATTTAGTAGAGAATTTTTAACAATACCCATCTCTTCATTTAAATCCCCTTTTCTTTTAAGCTTGCTTATGTTTGGTGATAGTACCGTGAACTACACCACTGTTCAAAAGTTTAGGGTCACTTTGGATTTCGAAAGAAAAGCAAAAAAATGTGTCCATTGAAATAATATATAATTGAACAGAAATACAGCATAGACATTGTTAATTTTGTAAATGTCTATGGTAGCTGAAAACTGCTGATTGTCTTTGCGAAAGAGCTTTAAGAAACGCTAATGTATGAAGATGATGCTGATGATTGACTGAGATGTATGTTTTAGGATACTCTTGGAAGAAGTTGGGTTACAGAAGTTTTTGGAGAAAAGGACTCCTCACCAACATTGGCTAAATTTTAGCTCACCAAGCTAATACCTAGGCTAGGATGCATAGAGAATCAGAGTTGTATAGCTGTGTTGTATTGACCAGGCACAAAACAGATGCAAACATCAATAAAGCAGGAAGTTAAAGTTGTCAGACAAGAAACATTTGTTTCCATCTTTCATCTCACAACAGGAGACAGTTTGAGTGAGCAGGGACAAGGATTTACCCTATCAAAGTCCTCCTCAGTGAAATCCATATTTTTCTGCATGATCTCATGGAGACGGGCCTTGACGCGATGCTGGCAGCTGCTGAGGGAGTCACTGTCATTGTCCAGCAGGCCATTCATATTGGCACTCTTCACCATCTGTACCAGGATGGGTGTCAGTTCTCCCTCTAGCGCCAGCAGACCCTGCCAATCAAACCGTAAAAGTCACAGGTAAATGCGCACACGCACCAGAGGCACGCACGCAAACGCACGCGACCGCACGCACACAAAGTTACCTTGGCGAAAGCTGCAGCAGTCATCTGCACCCTGCCCTCGTCAGACGCATAGATCTTGAGATCATGTCGGTATGTGCTGTGTAACCGTAGCAACCCACAACCAGGAAAGCCAGCGTAGTCGCCTAGGATGACAGACAGTGGAAGCAAATTAAGAAGTGCCTCGATTCCCTACCTTTTCAGCATAGGGACTAAACATTTGCTAAACTTTGGATAATAGCCCAATGCTGTAAACGCTAGGCTTCCTTTGGTGTGCATCTCACCTTGTCCTCCGGGGTACATGCAGCGGAAGGCCCTTCCCAGCTCCTCTGCCTGTACCCGGCCTGCCGGGGTCAGCTCCCCTCCCCACTTCAACACCAGCAGAAGAGAAGGGCCCTCCTTACGAGTGTCTGTGGGACAATATCCGCTTCAACTATCAGTCCATTCAGCCCAACTTAGTGGAAAACCTCAGACATCAGCATTTATTGAACTATGACATTTAATACAAGGTTTTACACTAATCCCCATTTGACAAAGAAAACCCTTGCTACATTACATTTAACAAGCAAAGCATTTGTTGGGAGAAAAATGCTGAATTTGCATATGTGTAGCACTAGAGAGAGGCGTTTGATTTGCTTTGGAGTGGTGATTCTGTGGTGCATATGAAATGACACACTGATAGAATTTGAAGCAGAATTTGAGGCAAAGTACCTCTACTATAACACACTGATGATGGTTGCAGGCAGAGATGTAAACGTTTCAGGAAATTCCTAATTATTACATAAATTACCAGGTAAAAGTAGTTTGTAACTAACCAATGACCTAAATCGAAAATGTTTCACTCTTCCTTTGTATTGTAACCCACAGGTTAATAATGTATGCCCTTTATTTGGTAATTTAGGTTTAACAAACCTCCCTAAAGTGGTGCTTTTACACATCTGGTTTGAGGCCTGTAATGTAAAGGCTGTTTCATGGTATAAGGCCTACTGACTCAAAACGAAATACAAACGCAAAACAGACAAACTACAGCGCATGGTGATGTCGGCAGAGAGAAAGCCAACCCTTTATAATCTTTAGTAGTACATTTACATACCTTCCTCCTCGCTGGATGTTTTGGGCTGCCCATGGGGCAGGTAGGTGATCTGAACTTTTCGGTTGATCCCAGAGAAGTGGCCATACCTTGAAAGTCAGAAACAGGAAAGAAAAAAGGAAAACCATTAAAATGTTTTAAAAGTGTCCCCATGTCTAGTCAAACAGTCAGTCTTGAATTCCATAGCCTGGGAGCAAGTCTGTGTTTTATCCAACTGGTTATTGTCTATCTAGCCAAGAGGTGCCTGGAAATGGGGAATAAACAATGTTAGTGTTGGATGCAGAACCATTCGGTTAGGCAAAAACATACTAATGTAACAGTTTCATGACAAGAAACCAGGCAAGACTAGTTCAGCCGGCCCACAATAGAAAGTGTAGCCGTCTTGAGATTCAAACCTGGGTCGCCCACGTCAAAGGCTGTGTCGTTAACCACTACACCATGGAGCTGTACATTTGCCGGCTGACAGTATTTCCTCTTGTCTATACTGACACCCAACATCTGTATATGATGAACAAATCCTCTTCTGCCACTGGCTGTTTTAATAGTTAATTGGCCATTCGTGAATGACATTGATACAGTTAAACTGACTAACGTTTCTTACTAAGTTCACCTCCACCACAAATAGCGTCTATGTAGGGCGTTTGCCACTGGCCGTTTTAACCGTGTATTAGCCAGTAATAAGCTTTACCGGTATCTACTAACTTACTGGAATAGTCATAAGAATTGAGCAATTGCTAGAGAGTCTGCCAAAGCGATTTCACTTCATGGCAAAACAATGTACTTTTTCCCTTTCATTCGTGAATGACATTTATACAATAACTACAAATAAAGGCGACGATAACTAACTTTTTCATCAAGTGAAAAGACTTGAGAATCGTGGAAACCACCAGAAATAATTAATGTTGTGGCTCTCAATAGATTTGAACTTAGGTCTTCCACATGAAAGGCACGGTCTTTAACCACTACGCCACGGCATTACACGTTTCAGCAGTCGCAAGACTCCATTGAGGATTGAGTTAAACTGACTAATGTTTCTTATTAAGTTTACCTCCACCATAGCATCTATGAACTGTATTGCTTTTACCACTGGCCGTTTTCACAGCTTATTAGCCAGTAATAGGCTTACTAGTATCTGCTTACTTCTTAGGAATAATCATAAGAATTGAGCAATTGCTAGCGAGACTGAAGATGAACTTTTCCATGCCAGAAACAGTCGCAATATAACCGTATACAGTTTGAATTAAGGCTTACTATAATGTAACTACGTTTTTAAGCCAGCAAATGTGTTTGTCTATCCTGACCCAAAACGCATGCATGGATGCGTACTTCAAAAATCCACCAGAAACAGTCACACTGTAAACGGTTTTATTCAGGCTTACCATAATGTAGATGCAAACTTTGCTGGCTAAAACCGTTAGTATCTATTTGGAATAATTCCTAATGCAAAAACTGCGTCGCCTGCAAGGAGATATGAACTTGGGACCTATAGTTCACAAATCCGCTTCTCTAACCACTACGCTATTTAACAAGGGGCAGTCAGTCAGTAAGAGACATTCGCTCTTCTTAGCCGGCTCCGCTTACACAGTCTGGGAAAAACAGACAAAGGTAACTCATTTACTATTCTGAAAAAAAAGAAAAATAGTGAATGCTTAATCAGGTACATATTACAGGTTCCATATCCTTTCCTGCTTTGTGGTTTGTACAGCAGCAAAGATTGGACATCACATTCTTTGTGCAGATCATATCTTCCACCACCTAGTTGATACATTTTTGCTACAACTACAATGTCCTAGAAAGTCAAGAAATGACCTGAGTTGAGCATGGGCCAAATAACATGCTTGTCTAATAAGAAATATACATCACTCACATCTCCAGAACGGTCTTCAGCTGCTCCAGTTTGGATTTCTTCTCTTCAATCTCACAGTCTTCTCTTCCATCACCTAGTTCCAGTAACAGCTGCCGAGCAATGTCCAGTACCTCCTAACCATACAAAAGTGATGGGGGAAAAAAAAATACATCAGTGACAGTATAAAACGCAGTACTTTGAGACACATACAGAAACAAAACGACATGTACAGTTGAAGTTAGTTGTGTCAAATGGGATTCCTACACCAGTTTTGACCCTCTAAACACAGGAATTGATGTTTGCTATCAAAGAGAGGTGTGGTAGCTAACTAACTGTACGTGACTTGTTTTCGCCCCACAGCCAAATTAGTATGATGTAAGAACAGATGGAGTCAAATATATTTGCACTATTCGAGTGCAACGGAGCAGAACACAAACATGTATTAAGCTATGGGATATCTTTACCCTGTATGCAACTTTCATTTACCAAAGGTGAGAACGTGTGCGAAATATGGCTTGACTATTGTATTGTATAGTATACTAAACTACTGTGTTTAGTACCACCAAACAGTAAGCCAAAATAACAACATAGTACTCATCTATGCACCACTTCGCTTGTTCCCAGTCATAATGTAAGTTTTTGCAAAGCATGTCCCTTATTCTAACTATCAGACTTTCTTCAATTTCAAGTCAGAAAGTTTGTTTGACCTGTGCTGTAGACCACACAAACACACATCTAAATATCAAACACGGTTTTCTATTTCAGCTTGCTTTAAAAGAAATACTGAATCACACAGGGGTGCCAATAGATTTGACCTCATCTGTAAGTTAGCCAGTTAACCAAGTTAGTAAGATGTATATTATTTACAGTTAGTTAGCAATCACCCCTACATTCTTTAGCTAGCTACCGTAACGTGTCTCCAAATGTAACGACTTGGCCCCAGTTTGTGCTTAGATTTTACCCATTGTGACGTACAGTAATCCACTTTCCATGCGTATTGTCCTCCTCCAGGGAGGAAATTCTTTTCACAGTCTTGTGGTTAACACAAACACATGGACACGTACAGTTAAAAAAGTCCAGTCAGCCGCATCAAATGTGATTCACACAATCACCTGTGACAGAATTTATTAGTTGGCTACATTTTGAAAATAACCAAGATAAACAAGGACACAGCTGGGATACATACTACAGAAAGCAAAAGACAAGAGGGGATTTAACTCAGACTGTATAATAACAGCACCACAGCTTTACCCAAGACCAGCCTCCAGAGATAAATCCTCTGTGCTGAAACGCTTATATTAAAGTCTTAACAATAATACCCTCTAGGTGTGGACTTGTAGATACTCCAATTACCTGCAGTTGTTTGGGCTTCTTCAGTTTCAGCTTCCCTGTCTTGTAACCTCCGTATTTCTCGAACAAATCAAAAAACCTATTGAAGAGATATCAAAATACTGTAGACACATGAATAAAACAAATAAAGAGTATAAAAGGAGAGGAAACTTAAAAAGAAGTCAATTATTCTGTATATGATGTCAAGACTGTGGAAGAGAGTAGACTTGAAGAAGAAGCTCACTCGCTGGCCATTTGTCATGATTATATAAGACATAAATGGACCACACAGAAGCCAAAAAGCGTTACACAGACAATGTACAGTGTTTCAAAGAAACTTACATGGGATTCCGCACTTCCATCTTCATCTTTTGCTTAGGAGTTCGGTCTCCGTGGCGGATTATTGCGATGACACAGCGTAACTCCATCCTGTTTGGAGAAAATGTGACAGTAAAGGAATAAGAGTTAACCAACAGGGCATGTTGGGGTATTACCTCCATCACTAACATGTTTAAATAAGCAAAAGTCTCACGGCTACAGTGAAGGTGTATCTGTCTGGACTGGAAACGTTTCAGCTTTCAGCATTAGATGTCTATTTGAAAGCTAAAGTTTCCAATCCAGACAGTCAAAATGTTTTCAGTCAGGACAGGCAGTCAGTATGAGATGCCTGCATGTCTGGACGGTGGACGTTTCAGCCATCTGTGAGAAATGTCTGTCTATCTGGGATATCAACAATGTTGCTTTTAGTGTGAAGCACGCGTGGGTGCGCATCTCTCTCACATGGTGCCAGATGTGGTGGGGACGATGGGGATATCCTCAGCCTCTGTAGGGATGGACCAGGGGATATGGAACTGGGGTGCAAGCTCCCTCATTACTATATTACTACAGAGAATGAAAACGTAGTTAACGACCAACAAACACATTCCATTTATAATAACCTGAAATAAACTCTACTGAATGAAAAAAGTCAAAATAGGATAGTCTAGCGTTTAGAGAAACCTTGACTCACAGTTTTAAATTTTCACATGCTAAAAAGCAATGGTTATTTCAGACAGAGTAAATGAAAATCATTGCTTTCAATCACATTTGAAAAATGTATGAATAATTTAGTGTAGGCCCTTTCTGACCGAGGACAAAAAAAAAAATGTCAGTGTAGAGTATACTTTTTCTTGGTCCTGTGCAGTTTTAGATCAAACAATACATGTCTAAACACAAACACTTTAAATTTCCACTGATTTTAAATGGTGGGTTATTTGAACCCTGCTAGTGTGGCCTAAATCAAGGGCCGAGGAGAAAGCATTGGTGAATCTGACCACTACTTAAATTGAAACTGCATCCAATTTAAGAAAGGTTTAGGTGCTTAAAACAACATTAATGGACCAGAGCCCAGGAGTCAGAGCTAGAAGTACATGCACACCCATGACAATACCCACAAAAACCAGACCGAAATAGCAGGTCATACCCCAGGATCTTGGCACAGTCATCGTAGTACTTCATGGAGTTCTTCACAAAACTGAAACCATTGACATCACAGACATAGGAGTGGCCATTGGCTCGCAGAAGGTCAAATCCACACACGGTTTGCTGCAAAACAAAGACTGTAGGAATGACCCAGGTCTGCACTGTGTACACACTCATTAAGAGGAGTGAAATGATTAACCAATTCCAAAATCAACCCACGGCCCATATCCGGAGGCATGTCGATTCACATGCAGAGGAGCAAACAATACAACCAACTGAGCCATGACTGACCTTGAATGCTAGGCAGACCTTGCGGGCCACTAGTTTCTCCATTGCGGTAAGCATGACCGGGTAGCGGATCTCCTTTCCCTCGCTGTCCCTCTCCACCTTCCCGTCCAGCGCCGGGGACTTACGGGCCTCAGCATGGGCATAGTCAGGCCCCACTGTGTACACCTGAAGGCAAAGGTAGAGATTGAGTACACTGACAAGGTGCGCAGGCAGGCAGGCAGGGAGGGAGGCAGGCACACCTTAACATCCGTGCCATCTGTCGGCATGAACTCTTCGTAGATGTAGGAGCCAGTCTTCCTCACGTTGCTCTCTGGTGAGTACACACTGCTCCGGCTACCAATCTACAGGGCATACGGTTCACCAAGTTACAACTGGAGAACTGCATACTACAAACTGCATTAGCACTTACAGAATAAATATGAAAAGCAGATGCACAATCGTGCAAGGAAATTAAAGGAGTACAGTCGACATAAGCCTGAACAACCCACTACTGACGTTATCTGCCGGTTACAGCACCTTAGCTCGTTTGATGAAACATTTCTGAAAGTGCTCTCTAACACATTGAGTAACAGGATCATACAACACTGGGAACATGTTAGCTAGGCACAGGAGAAAATGACAAGGGTTTGAGTGAGATGAGAAACTGACGCCCCAGAATACCCACATATACATGCATTCTCTCTTTTAGTGTCATTGTGGAAGAGTAGGCACATCTGAGGCCATGCTGTGTGAAACGAAGCTCTATATTGCCTCTCAGACTAAATTACTGTTGTTTTCCAAACAATCCAAAAACAGTCCATTATATCTAAATACTGCAAATCAAAAGTGTAAATTACAGTTAATATTTTTGGCTTCCGAAGGCAATTCGAAGAAACTAATTATAGTTTTGGTCCTGGATGCATGTGTGCGTTCGCAGTTTTTCACAGTATGACAAAGAAAGGCTTGGTCCATTTAGATCAACCCAGCGTAAAAAGCCACATCATTTTATAACTGTACAGCAAACACAGGGATCAAACATGTTGACAGAAGTTTTAGTGCACATTAACAATCGACATTTAAAACCAATACAGCGCAGAGATGAGCAGAGCCTGAGTTCTAACGTAATTTAATACATCTTACATTTACATTAGAGGTTAAGCAAATGGTCTTACCCAGAGCTATCGGACCTATAAGGGGTAAGTACCTTGCTTAAGGACATATTTACAGTTTATTTTATTTGCCAAGCACTCTAACCACTTGAGTATCTGTTGCTTCACTGTGCACTACATTTGGAAAGTATACAGACTACATCACTTTTTTTTCCATTTTGTTACTTTACAGCCTTAGTCTAACATGGATTAGATATTTAGATATCTAATCTGAATATCGCTACTTGGAGCCCAGCCCTGGGCCAGACCAGAAACATGAGCTCCATAACTGCTAAATGTGGAATGAGAGCTCAGCCCCACCACCACTGACACAAAGCCCGTAGCCCTGCAAGTACATTAGAAATAAAAAAAACAGCACACCTTCATGGTGCAACATTTGGGAATAGTGGTTGCTATTCCAAAAAATTTATGAGGAACCCAGAAATCTATCACTTTCAGACAGTGAATTGCACATTGAAATGGCTACAGATCGGCAATGGATAAATGAGTGGGCCAGAATTATAAGGTCACCCTACTTTTTGTTGTTTCTTCTGTAAGGATCGATAACCTATAGTGAAAGCGTTATCGACATTCACATTAGAGCTGTTCTTTAGCAAAAGAGATAAAGGGTGATTGAGGCCAAAATAGTAAAATGTAGTCAACATTGTGTAGCTAAGGAGCACCTGGTGGACAATCAGTTAGAAGATCTGACCAGTAACAAAAATATGGCGATATCATATCCATGAGCCAACAACGTAAAAAGAAAAATCATTTTCTGTCCCAGAGCAAGGTAGTAAACTCTAAATCACCTCATGGGCTCTTACGGCAGCGCCCAAAAAAGTGTTAGGGTTAAATATGAAGTTCCAACCGAGATTCGATTTTGTGCAAACTATCTTGTGTATCTGTCCTGTATGAGATATCTTTTTCATAGGCCACAAAAGGTGTCTGGACAGTGGACATTGATAAGAGATTGGTCAGTCGATCTTCAAAGCCCAACAACCTCTCTTGGCTTGAAATACGGTGTCTTTTCTCTTGTTTGTGCAACAAATGCTGAAACATAATTACCTGGAAACAACAGAAGAGAAACAAAACCAAAGAATGGATTCTTGTCAAATCTTGTCCATAGTACACTGCTTCACAGAGGGGATAGTCTAAAAGGTTCACCGACCAAATTAACACTGGAAAAATAGACAGACCTTTCTGAAGAGTCGCTGGCTTCCCCCTCCCGCAGAGGTGGGGTAGTATATGTAGACATTGTGGTCTTCAGCACAGACGGGTTTCTCCACAAAGGGTTTCGGGAACACCTCCCCATTGACCTCCACATGGTCTTCCCCCTCCACCAGGTTACACTCTGAGAAACACACCAAAAACCTTGTAATAATTTATGTATGCTGAGGGAAAACTTTTGGCAGTGAAATATTTTTTCAAATTATTAATAATTATTATCGGATGAGTTCAAGCAGCCGTTCAAATTATTGTCCTAATCAGAACCAGGTCTTTTTTATCAGACATAACAGGTTTCTAGTTACCAGTTCCATGTAGGTTTAGTGTACATCATGCGTGAAATAGAAAAACAAAACTTAATAGGAATAAGCGCAAGTGTAAAATAAGAGAACCCCTTCATTTCTTGTGGCACCTCCATTAGGATAGATAACTTGGAATAAACTTCTCCTTTAGCCACTAATCAGTCTCCAAAGTCTGAATGATTTTGACCCAGTCCACCTTAAAGAAACCCAACTGAATGAGGTTTGAGGGATATCTGGCATGTAATGCACGCTTCAAGTCCAGCCACAGCATCTCGATTGGAATAAGGTCAAGACTTTGGTTTAGCCAATCCAAAACACAAATATTTCTCCTGAGCCATTCTTTGGTTCAATTTCTTGAATGCTTTGGGCCTATACTCTTGTTGGAAGACATACAGCTCCGGAAAAAATTTAACAGACCACTGCACCACTTTCTTTCCTTTCCATAAAAGTTGGAAAGGAAGATTCTGATTGAGGAACAGAAGCGTTAAATTTGCAGTGTTCTCTTAATTTTAACCCTTCTGTTCCTCACTCAAAACCTTCCTTTTTTACTTTTTTGGAAAGGTAAGAAAAAGGTGCAGTGTCTCTTCATTTCTGCCGGAGTTGTATTTCCAACCCAGCTTTAGCTCCTTGGCTGATGGCCTGTTCAAGAATCTCCTAGTATACCTTAAAATTCATGGTTCCTTTAATGATATGGGCCCAGCGGAAAAAAGCTGCCTCAGATCTATACATTCCCACCACCACGCTTGACTGCGGCGATAGAGTTCTTTAAGGGTTGGGTTCTCACCAAACATAGTGGCTTTGATTGTAATCAAAAAGGTACATTTTGGACTCATCTGTCACATTTGTCCAGGTGGTCTGTGGCAAAGTTAAAAGGAGTTTCGTTATTTATTTTCTAGCACCCCTCCAATGAATGCCTTTTCGATTCAGTTTAGCGTTCTCCTCATTGTGAACACTCTCACCAGTGGTTGGTTCATTTGGTACACAATTACATACCCACCTGATTCTACATACGTACTTGATCTAACTAATGAAACCTGGGGTTCACTTTTGCACCTGCACTAATTTGGTTTTAAATCTAGTACACATGATTTCCTCTAAACCAACATAAGGAATTGGTATCTACAAACCAGCTCTGATTAAATAAATATTTCTTAGTGAACACAACATTTTTGTTTCAAGAAGCACTGTATACATGAAACTAAAATGACTGTGACACCATCCTGAACGCTATCTGCGCTCTACCTTCACAGAGGAGATTTGACATTAGCTGCTGACTTCACTTCCACACTGTAAATCAAGTCTACAGCCATCACACCCTTCAGCGATGAGGAAGACACAAACCATCCGCTAAACCCAACCTTGCAGGATTGTGTTACCTTGCCAGATATTAAAATGGGAAATGAATGGCTGCCAAATCCCGTCACCCCACTCCAGCCATATCACTGTATCCTCAGGACCGAAGAAACACTAACAACTGCTCCACATTAGTTGCTATTTTTACCACAGGGACTGAAATAAACCAAGTGCGCATCCCTAGCCGGACCGCGGTTCCCTATAGTGCACTACATTTGAACAGGACCCATAGGGATCTGGTCAAAAGTGGTTCCCATTTGGAACACATCCCAACACTGCCTTGGATTTATTGTCATAGGAAATGTGTACACAAAGGCTTGAGACGACTGGTTTTACTCAGGAGGAATAACAAGACAAGTGGTTACAACTTTTCTCTGACCGGTGACCTGAGTTACATTAAACAGGCAAGATTTAAATAAGGTTTTACATGATTCTTTTCTAAATATCAGATACATCTTTAACAGAATATTTATATAAAAAGTTATTTAACACTGTACTCTGCCTAACAGAGCCCAGATGTTGTCAAAACATATTGACTGATTCCCACGATCAGACCGTGATGCCATCTGTACAGACTAATAAAGAGATAATTGGGCATCTACCACCACACTAGCAGATTAGGGGGTGCATTTTGTTCCCACACTTCATCTGAAGCGAGACCTGGGAGCTATGGCAACCTTTATTTTGGTAAAAAGCCTTTGTTTGCAATAACCTAGAAATGTAATTGGTGTTCACTTAACTAATAAAGACTAATATTGAGAATTTACAAGAATTTGAATGCTCAAGGTGCCACGCAGTCAGGTGCAGTTTGACTAACATTGCAGGGGTAGTGCATCATGCAAACCCACAGATCAATAACTTTCAAAGCAGTTACACGCTTATTTTTACACTGCAGGTGAGGATAAAAGATTTGTCAGGAAAGATTAGCTATTTCCGGAGGGCACATGTTACGTTTGAATCAAATTTCTGACCAATACATGAAACTTGAAATTTGTTTGAGGTCCTGCAGATCGATGCACTCATATGTTAAACATCTGAATCAGGGACCAATACAAATCACTGAATCATTCAACATTGTCTTATGATGAGATACCCAGACCTATGCACTAGCCTTAGCTAAGCAATGTAAAAACACTTAGTAATTTGACTGGGGTTTCACAGTGACCGCAAAAGGGTTAGATGGGTTAAGATTGACAATTTATGTGTCTGCCAACACATGATCTTTGGGGACCTCTCACTTACCCTCTGGTTTATCTGGGTCACGGTTGAGCACAGCGTAGCGTGGTAGATCAATGCCTTCCTGCTGCAAGATACGATACACCTCCCTCCTAAAATCAGACAAAACACCAGATTCAGCTTCTAAGTAAGAGATAGTTAGTCTTCTGTATACAGTAAAAGTGTCTCTTGATGCACCTGTCCTGTATGTAGTACTGTGTGTTTAGGTCATTGATGAGGAGTGGGTTTCGGAGTTTGGCGTAGCTCACTGCTTTGTCCAGCGGGAATCCTACAAATAAAAATGAAACGCAGTGGTTAGCAAATCCTATATGTAGATTACGCAGCGTGTGCAGACTTTGCAAGTGGCAAGAACAGGAGAAATAAACGAAGTAGGACAAGTGAAAGTAATTTCAATTAACGCAGTCTAGTCGGCAAGTTTCGTTTAACAGTTTCACTTCAACATTTCATGAAATGGCAGCACATGCAGTTACATAACGGTCAAACTAGATTGCTGTCGGGTCAGATCGAATTACTCATACTAGGTTGAATAGGAGTAACGCTAACGCATTGTGGTACGATAAAGGTGTGTATATGTGTGGGTTCCACCTTTGGAGTGGAAGGAGATGAGGCAGTCACACAGGGGCCATTTGTCCACGGGCTCGTTGAGAATGACATCTTCGGGGAAGATGACCACGGTTATGTACTCAAACCTGCACAGCCGCTCCAGGATCTGGGTCATGGGCTTAGACTTGGACTTCTTAGTCATGGAACAGATCCCCACTACGATCTGTCGCTCCGGGGGCTGAGAGGGAGGGAGACAGGATAATAAGACTCACAACTAATCAACCTTGTGTGGTGGAATTAGCCTCAACACAGCAGTGAGTTCCACTGTGATGGTTCCCTGTCATGCTGTGGTCGTCTAATGCAGTTTCACGTGGTGTCAGGGGACTCGTGTCTCCTCTACTCTCGGGGCGATCTAGGGTTGTCTGGCGGCCTCACCGAGTCGGTGTCCTCGTCGTCCTCGTACAGCTCCATGTCCGTCCTCATGCTGCAGTCGTCCATGTCCTCCGGGCCCTCGCTCTCATCGTCCCCGCAGCCCACGAAGAATCTGGGAGCGCCACGCTGGCTCTCGCCCGGGCTAACAGGCTCTGACATCACAGTCCCCGGCGGCAGCCCTCAGCGTACCGCCGCGCCATCACACACCAACACACGGCCCGGGGCGGGCCGCCGATGGGGGTGGGGGACACACACACTAGGAGATGGGTGACGGTGCCTCCCGAGACTCAAACCGGGCTGAGCTGAACCAAGACGGACTGTGGGGTACGCTGGGTGCTAGGGAGTAGGGTGAGAAATGGAAGAGAGGGGGTAGAAGGGCAGGTCCTGGGGGCAAGTGTTGAGGGTCGCCCCAGATTGTTGAACGCGGTGTGGGACAGGCGGGGCTACGGGCTTGGTGTCAGCGGTGGTGGGGCTGAGCTCTCATTCCACATTTAGCAGTTATGGAGCTCATGTTTCTGGTCTGGCCCAGGGCTGGGTTCCAAGTAGCCTCAGGGGGATTGAAGGGGTGGATCCCAATATAACGGGACGACAGCCCATTCATCTATGCTCGTCCTAGAAGTAAAACAAACATATAATGGAGGACATTCAAAAGCTAACGGGATTCACATTTCTCTGTAAAACTAGACACCGCATCGGAGTGCCGCCAGCCTCATCGGTTAGAGCCCGCAGCGGGGGGGGGGGGATAATATTGCCTATATGTTACAGTCTGCCTTCACATAAAAACACAATGTTTTTAGTTGTGTGTCGAAGGAAAAATCTACATCAGTGTGAACAGTGGTCACTGGTTGGGGACCTATTTCAAAGCAGCACTGGTCTACATCTTTGATGCTAAGCTTTCAGTTAGCGTTAAAAACGAACCTAACAACGTGCTACAGTCATACCACACTTTGCATGACAAACCAGTCTAACGACAGATACCATTTATACTGCAGCTCTTGTACAGAGAATATCAAGCCAGTAGACTCACAAGAGTAAAGCTGTTATGGCCAACTGTCCTAATATTGTGTACCTCAGTATTCAAAAGCAGTTCACTGATCTGTTGAGTGTGATGAGAAAAAAAAAGTATAATTATTTTAATGATGCATTAGCTGCACAGCAAAATGTTGCTAATACAGTGCCCTCTGTAATTATTGGGACAGTGGACAACAGGGTATTTTGTATTATTTCACTGAACTAAGCTATAGCCTAATAAATACATGCTGGGAAGTTTATTATTGTACTGCTTGGCTAGAAAAAAGAAAAGCCTACTGACCTGCCATGTGTTTGCTGCTTATGTTGTCATCTACTTGAACTTGCTCAGTTTGTAATTTTGATACGAACTACCTAAAATTGCAGAAGAAATGATACAAACGTGTTAAAAAATACAAATGTTTGTTGCTCGCTCTGTTGCCTGCCAATGTCCATGCACGCACCTGCCCCAAGCTCCCATTGAATGCAAGCATTCTGCTGAGAGTGTGTGAAAGTACTGTACCAAAGTCCACATAGCTAAAAATACTGGCCATTATTCTAATGGTAAGCTAGATAGCCTCACACTGATAATTAACCTACTCACTGCAGGGCTGTCATGAAAAAAATAAAGGATAATTTAGGCTAGGCCAAGTAAAGAATACTGTACATCAGCAGGGTAAGAAAAGGCTATAACGTAACCACTAATGATATATGTTTAATTCTAGGCTAGCCTACATTCCAATAAAGTTCACAAGTATATGTTAGGTTATAACCACATGTAACATGAATTTAGTTGCATATTGGGGTTACCAAGCCTCCAAATCTTCAGTTGAAAGCCAACTCCGTGCGGGAAGTCTAAGTCCAAATGTATGAATTAAAGTGTCTGGAGGTTGCTACTGTAAACCGCATTGGCACTTGGAGTGGACCAGAATGCTATAATCAGAATGAATCACAATGAAAACCTGTGGCTAGAAGAGAGCATAAGCAAAGACCAAATAACCTTAATTGATTAAAGTAGTTTACTTCCAAATCCAAAGTAAGGCAATTCCAATGATAGCGAGGAAATGTCAAAGCACATGAATTGCAACAATACAGAGGTGACAAAAGTCACAAGACACTGGTGGTGGTTAGTGGCTAAATATAGCCAGCTTGCGATGCTCTGCTCCATGGGTTATTTCAATGGCATTTACAGTAGTGCATTGTAGTTCTCAGGAAACATGTTAACATTTTCCAAAAATGTTACTAGTTTGGGACGTATAAGGTACCACATTGTGACGACAACTAACTTGCTACATCTTTGTCCACAATGTGCTGTTACTTTGGTGAGTAAATAAAATATATACAGTACAGGCCAAAAGTTTGGACACCCCTCATTCAACGCGTTTTCTTTATTTTCA
Source organism: Esox lucius (assembly GCF_011004845.1). NCBI lineage: Eukaryota > Metazoa > Chordata > Actinopteri > Esociformes > Esocidae > Esox > Esox lucius. Next base: position 28,292,584 of record NC_047570.1, on the reverse strand, counting down.
TGACCATTTACATTGTAGTTTCTCAATGAAGGCATCAAAACTATGAATAAACACATATGGAATTATGTACTTAACAAAAAAGTTGGAAATAACCAAAAACATCTTATAAGTAGCCACCCTTTGCTTTTTTGATAGCGCTGCAAACCCTTGGTGTTCTCTCAATGAGCTTCATGAGGTAGTCACCCGAAATGGTTTTCACTTCACATGTGTGCCTTGTCAGGGTTAATACATTTTTTCCCTTATTAATGGGGTTAGAACCATCAGTTGTGTTGTGCGAAAGTCAGGTTGATACACAGCCGACAGCCCTATTGGACAACTGTTAGAATTCATATTATGGCAAGAACCAATCAGCTAAGTAAAGAGAAATGAGTGACCATCATTACTTTAACAAATGAAGGTCAGTCAGTTCGGTATAAAATTTGAATGTGTCCCCAAGTGCAGTTGCAAAAACCATCAAGCGCTACAACGAAACTGGCTCACATGAGGACCACCCCAAGAAAGGAAGACCAAGAGTCACCTCTGCTGCTGAGGATAACTTAGCAGTTCAGATTAGAGACCAGCCGAATGCCACACAGAGTTCTAGCAGCAGACATCTCTAGAACAACTGGTCAAGTAGCTGCTAGGAAAACACTGCTAAGGAGAGGCAACAAGCAGAATAGATTTGTTTGGGCCAAGAAACACAAGGAATGGACATAAGACCAGTGGAAATCTGTGCTTTGGTCTGATGAGTCCAAATTTGAGATCTTTGGTTCCAACCGCCGTGTCTTGAATGGATGGATTCTACATGCCTGGTTCCCACCGTGAAGCATGGAGGAGGAGGTGTGATGGTGTGGGGGTGCTTTGCCAGTGTCACTGTTGGGGATTTATTCAAAATTGAAGGCATACTGAACCAGCTTGGCTACCACAGCATCATGCAGCGACATGCCATCCCATCCGGTTTGTGTTTAGTTGGACCATCATTTATTTTTCAACAGGACAATGACCCCAAACACACCTCCAGGCTCAAACACACCTCAAAGAAGGAGAGTGATGGAGTGCGGTGCCAGATGACCTGGCCTCCACAGTCACCGGACCTGAACCCAATCGAGATGGTTTGGGGTGAGCTGGACCGCAGAGTGAAGGCATAAGGGCCAACAAGTGCTAAGCATCTCTGGGAACTCCTTCAAGACAGTTGGAAAACCATTTCAGGTGACTACCTCTTGAAGCTCATCAAGAGAATGCCAAGAGTGTGCAAAGCAGTGATCAGAACAAAGGGTGGCTACTTTGAAGAAACTAGAATATAAGACGTTTTCAGTTATTTCACACTTTTTTGTTAAGTACATAATTCCACATGTGTACATTCATAGTTTTGATGCCTTCAGTGAGAATCTACAATGTAAATAGTCATGAAAATAATGTAAACGCATTGAATGAGAAGGTGTGTCCAAACTTTTGGCCTGTACGGTATATATATCAATATCAACCCTTTGACAAATACCCCAAATGATTAATGTTAGAAACAAAGTCAATAAATAGAACCTTAATAAAATAAGCAAGTATTTGAAAAATGATATAGTTGATTCATTAACACAAATCCAGCTTACTGCAAAACAGCCCGGTAAGCCCTACAAAATGAGTGGGAACATACTCACCTAAAGGATTATTAGGAACACCTGCTCAATTCCTCATTAATGCAATTATCTAATCAACCAATCACATGTAATTTCCTTCAATGCATTTAGGGGTGTGGTCCTGGTCAAGACAATCTCCTGAACTCCAAACTGAATGTCAGAATAGGAAAGAAAGGTGATTTAAGCAATTTGGAGCATGGCATGGTTGTTGGTGCCAGACAGACCAGTATTTCACAATCTGCTCAGTTACAGGGATTTTCGCGCACAACCATTTCTAGGGTTTACAAAGAATGGTGTGAAAAGGGAAAAACATCCAGTATGCGGCAGTCCTGTGGGCGAAAATGCCTTGTTGATGCTAGAGGTCAGAGGAGAATGGACCGACTGATTCAAGCTGATAGAAGAGCAACTTTGACTGAAATAACCACGCGTTACAACCGAGGTATGCAGCAAAGCATTTGTGAAGCCACAACACGCACAACCTTGAGGCGGATGGGCTACAACAGCAGAAGACCCCACCGGGTACCACTCATCTCCACTACAAATAGGAAAAAGAGGCTACAATTTTCATAAGCTCACCAAAATTGGACAGTTGAAGACTGGAAGAATGTTGCCAGGTCTGATGTGTCTCGATTTCTGTTGAGACATTCAGATGGTAGAGTCAGAATTTGGCATAAACAGAATGAGAACATGGATCCATAATGCCTTGTTACCACTGTGCAGGCTGGTGGTGGTGGTGTAATGGTGTGGGGGATGTTTTCTTGGCACACTAGGCCCCTTAGTGCCAATTGGGCATCGTTTAAATGCCACGGCCTACCTGAGCATTGTTTCTGACCATGTCCATCCCTTTATGACCACCATGTACCCATCCTCTGATGGCTACTTCCAGCAAGATAATGCACCATGTCCCAAAGCTCGAATAATTTCAAATTGGTTTCTTGAACATGATAATGATTTCACTGTACTGAAATGGCCCCCACAGTCACCAGATCTCAACCCAATAGAGCATCTTTGAGATGTGGTGGAACGGGAGCTTCGTGCCCTGGATGTGCATCCCACAAATCTCCATCAACTGCAAGATGCTATCCTATCAATATGGGCCAACATTTCTAAAGAATGCTTTCAGCACCTTGTTGAATCAATGCCAGGTAGAATTAAGGCAGTTCTGAAGGCAAAAGGGGGTCAAACACAGTATTAGTATGGTGTTCCTAATAATCCTTTAGGTGAGTGTACATTGTAAGCATTTCCATCTTTAAACGATCTCGTCTTGATAGTTCACAGTAAACAATGGGGGACAAGTCAACAAACAGTGCTTAATTAAATCCAGGGTAAATTTAAGTGAAATCCCTTTTGTGTCTTGGCACGGTTTATTTAAAGTAAACTCTTTCCATGCTTAAGTTAAGGGGATTACACAGGGCTTTGGACCTGGGGCTTAAACTCTTCTATTACACCTGTTCCCTCCGTTCAGTAGGGGATGACAACTACTAGTTTCTTTGGGCCATTAGTCTACACTGGTTGGCAGGAACAGTGAACGTCAGACTAAACCAGACACAGACAATGAAGGTTGCATGCAGCTGAGCAGTGATTCCAATAAATTGACAGGGAGGTGCTGTTTAGTACAGATGTACCCACAGTACCACTTTTTACAGATGAACATTAGGCATAACTTTGCTGCAACCCATTGCATATAAGCCTGGTACATCAACTATTCTAAATTGCCTTAGGTCAGAGTAGCCATAGAATAAGAGCGACCTACTGAGTAAATTACTGTATGTCATAATTTCAGTGTGTAAGTGCTATTGGCAGAATCTTGACAATGAATTTCAGTGTGTTACCAGGCAAAAACAACACTTTGCCCTAACTGTAGAGCTCTACAGTACATAATTGTACATCTACCAAAGGAGTTCAGTGGTTAAAGTACAATTATTTCTGATGTTTGATAATGTACAATTAACACTTCATGTTCATAAATGGTAACATTACGCTTCAAAGCATGAGCCCGGCACTTCAGAACAACAGGATCCTCTCAGAGGGGGACCCTGGCGTTATCAGCCATGCTAAAGAGGTCTTAGAAAGGACAGGCTTTACTCTGAAGGAAGACGAGCCCTGTCTCGTCTAGGTTCAGCTTCAGGTGTTTCCTGGCATCCCAAAATGTGTCGTCATCAGGGTTTAAGAACAGGTAACGGGAAAAAAAACCATGTAAGGATTTTGATTAGGGGTGTGTGGAGGGCTTGGGCAAAGTTGCATCAGCAGACGCAGCATTGAGAGAAATAACTATTGGAGGTGGTATAGAAGAGTATGAGAGGAGACAACCATTACTTTTGGTCACAATTCTATATTTTTAAATGAAATGCCTTCTGTGTTGCGGACCACCTTACTGCTCTCTGTAATGCCATTTTTTTTTAAGGTTAACTGCTTCAATTAGGGATAACCGTCTTGCTCAGCAACGGAACAGAAGTTGTCCACCTTTTCAGCTTGGGGATTAGAACCAGTGACCTTTTGGTTACTGGCCCAATGCTCTTGACCAATAGGTCAGTCTTGCTTCATTTTAACTGATTCACTGTCATTTTAACTGATTCAAATTATATTAAGACACTAGCAAGCTACCTAGCCAGCCAGCCAACAAAACATTGCATTTGGTATTGTAGGCAAGAGTTCTTCAAAATGATTGTGCAAGGGACTGGCAAAGTTCGGCCACCTCCTTCCTCTGTGGATCTATTGTGTAAACATTTTCCTAACATTGTATTTTTAATAAAAACACATTCACTTCTTTAAGTCGTTTCCAACAACCCCAATGTATTTGGGTAGTATTTGTCCTCTAGGTTATTCCCATAATGTTAATAAACAAACCTAAACACAACAAAAGGTAGCTAAAGCATTTTAAAATCCGATTTTCGTAACAGATGTATCAGAACCGTATTAGAAAGTTCATAAAAATGGCAGTGAAGATTGTGTAATAACTGAAAGTAGAAATGAAGACATGCATTGGTTTCAATTACAATATTGCCACAGTCCTTTCCAGCTGTCCAACACAGTGTCATAAACGGAAAGACATCTTGTACATTCCAGAGACTAATATCTTTAATTGAATTCATACTAGCTAATAGCTCAAACCATTCAAAAGCTAGTCAAATGTGTAAGAGTGAAATAAAAAGTATTCTTTAAATTCCTCCCCTAAATATTGCCTAGCTTGCGACTACTTCAGATAACAGCGGTTCTATGAAGGAAGTGCCAATCAAATCAATGGAATATGCCACAGCCCAGCAGGCATTCTTCCATGAACTAGAACAGGTCCGTGAACCTGGGTTTTAGAACCACTTTAGGCTATTAGCGGTTTAGGGTCATGACAACTGTCCCTTAACATGATCAAATGTCAGAAATACATCTCCATTTGGAGACACACAACACATTATTTTGATTGGCTAACACCAAAATATACTTTACTCTGTAAGGTCACTACCATAGAATGATACATCACCCTTAAAAGCCTAATTTGAATAGTTGTTCTTCCAGGCTCATATGCCTTATGCACAATACCCTGGAGACAAAGTTAATAAATAGTAACAGGTTTTGTGAAAATTATAGCCAGTCCTAATTAAATGAGGATCAAATGCTCCCGTTGTCAGGGTAGGTGTGATAATTGCGTTCTGTGTGGTGCATTTGTATTCATATAGGTTTAATGAAAATGATTCTTCTGATTGAGGCAAGTTTGGAGCATTGATCAAGGCTGGTTAACGCAATAACTTAGTAAATACTCACAGAAAGGGTGAAAGTTGAACTTCTGTAAAGATATTTTGAATTGACGCATGTGATTGGAGCAGTGTTCAACGCTGGGAATGCAAGGTAGTATTGATAATAAAAAGGATAAGAATAACTGGTCAGTAAATGCTATAAAAGGCTGAGTAAGCTATTTTAGAGGATTAACAGTTTCCCCCTGTTTATACTGTACAGGAATGTGTAGCTAGTGTTTGAAAAGAATAGGGCCGACTTTGTCAAATAAATGTGTTTTATTTACACTTTTGTTAAAGTGGATATATCGCCCGTAACGGCAACGGAAATTGGCGGTCAATGACATTTTTGGTACCAATGTATTTTTTTTATTGAATGTATTTATTCCATAGCTGTTGTACTATGCAACGGATTGTTCCTGAGTGTTTTTTAAACTAAGTAGGGAGTAACCAGGCAACCCACACTAATATTTTGTTCGCTAACTATAATAGGCGCTTTGAAATAAACAGTATCAACGCTGAAATAATTTGCTATCATAGTTAGATCGCTGAATAAATGTAGAAATCTGTTACCAAAACCGGCTATACCGACAATAAAATATAGCTAACTACTGCTCAATTAAACAACCATCTGGGTAGCTAGCTAGTTAGCTTGCCAGCAACAAGACCTAGCTAACGTTAGCTAGCTATGTAAACAAGTCTGTCATTCGTGACATTTTTCTATGTAACCAGTAGGTTAGCAAGTGGTTCATATGCCCGAAATAAAGCTAGCTAATTGTCTACGAAAATTAAGCAACTAGTTACTTACAGAGTGGCTTGATAGTTTTTAAGAACCTTCGCTTCTTTACTGCTTGACAGCTTTTTTTTCTCCACTGACAGACTAATGACAGCTTGACTATTGCCAGAGCTACTTTTAGGGAGATTGGAAACCTTACGAGAATCTCCATTGGTTACGCAGTGCATTCTGGATAATGTTGTGACAAGTGCGAGGACAACAACCGTATAATAAATTAAATGGACTAGAAAAACTACATTATGATGTTTTACCGAGATCTGAGGTAGTTAAGAGCGTGGTTTGCAATATAGTTAAAATCGTGGAATCACCTTTCTTGATAAATATTTCGAAGACTCTCGACTAAATTAGCAACAACGTGACGTACCATGGCAACCGTATCACGATTGGTCGGAAATCTGATGGAAAGAGCGTTGTTGTTTTTTGGACTTATGTCTCTTTTCTTTAACATCTCTGTGATTAATTTTGTATCTTTTCATTCTGTAACAAAAATCATAGATTCCAGCAAATATACATCGCTTTATCAAACATTTCCATATTAAGTACATATATGCAGTTAATGTTTCAATATCTTTTTTCTAGAATATTAATCTGAGTAACTGACCTATTCCCCATAAAAACTACCTCGGTCCGTCTACCAGTTTGCACTGACTTGTAATCACCTTACACACTCGCAGTACTATCCTTCCTATAAACCACCCTGAATTAGCTAATGCTACATTGGTCTCGTTCGGTGAGGGAAGACGAAGCAGGATTCTACAGTGCCCCTTTAAGAAAAGTTAATTACCATAGATATTTAATACGAAGATCATTTAATACGAATCGATTTTTTTCTTTGTAAATAATAATTAAAATAAGCTCCACGTAGAATTCAGCCACTAAGATGTCACCTTTGTGTGTTGACAAGAAACACTTCAAAATAAAAGGCTGCATTTTTAGATTCGATTTTGTTGTTGTTGATTAGATTCAACTTTATTGCCATTGAACAGTACGAGTACAGTACGAGTACTGTACAACGAAATGCAATAAGCATCTAACCAGAAGTGCAAATAGAAGAGGGCAGAAATGTACAAGTATTAAGTGAAGTGTATGTTACAAGTGGGATGTGTAGATGTGCAGTGAAGGCAAATACAGTGCAAAATGGCAATTCTAAATGTGCAATGAAGACATATCGGGGCAGAACATTTTAAAATGTACAAGTGTTAAGTATATGTATGTGAAAGTGGGAATGAATAGTTTATGAGGCAAATGCAAGTACAAATGGCAATTCTAACTGTGCAGTCGAGCAAGTTGGGGTTGTAAGGTAGTCTGTACAACTGAAATGCAGTGATAGTAGCAATGAGGTTCCCAAGGTAGACATGTGCATGTAACATCTGAAAAAAAGAAAAGCAAGTACAATGGCAATTGTAAATGCGTAGTGCAGGCAAATTGAAGGTGCAAGGTGGCATGTGCAACTGAAACGTTGGGATAGCAGCAATGAGTTTCCCGAGGTAGAAAAGCAGTTCAAGGGAGTAGTGCAACAAGGTCCCTGAGAGGCAGTACTAAGTGGTGGGCAGGTGGGTGTGGTTAGTGATAGACCACAGAGTTCAGCAGGGTTACAGTAGATGGGAGAACCTGTTCCTGAGCCTGCTGCTGTGAGAACGTAGAGACCTGTACCGCAAACAGTTTGTGGCATGGGTGTGAAGGGTCTCTGATGATGCCACACGCCCTGCGCAGAAACTGCTTGCTCAAGGTCTACAATGGCTGGGAGCTGGGTACCCATGATGTGCTGGGTGGTTTTCAAGACCCATTATATGGCCTTCTTGATGGCCACAAGCATCCGCCAAACCACACTGTGGCACAGTTCGTCAAAATGCTCTTGATTGTGCAGCAGTAGAAGATCTGAGAAGACAAGCGGGCCTTCTTCAGCCTCCTCAAAAAGTACATTTCATAACATTGCAATGTGGATAACTCCTAGTAAAAACAAATATATTTTACTGAGTCTTGCCCTTGCATCTAGGCTTGAATTGGATGTAACTCCTAATTTGTCTTCTAAACTAATTATTTGCTTTCAAGGTGGGACTTTTCAGATTAAAGATGAATGATTATGTTACTGGAGTGTACCTTATCAGTTTTTGAACAATCAATTAAGTTACAAGTTTACATTAAAGAGGTTTTCTAGAGTATTGTTTAAAAAATCTGGGTGGTGCCTCTTAATTAATTTGTGTTAAGATACAGGTTATGTAATTCAGGAATTAATAATTAATAAAAGTCACACTAAAAAGAAAGCAATTACAACAATACCATCTTCTCCCACTTTTTTAGCAGCACCAATGTGTTTGGCTCCTCTGCCAATCTTTTCCTTACTATTTGGCTTCCAGCCTCTTTCTTAGTACTTCAATAAAATAGAGATCACCTGATATGCCCGCTGTAGTGTTTCTAATGACTTCTTACTATTGGAACGGAAGCTGGTGGGAGATTTTTTATGTTATATGGAGCAGCTACATATTACCTCACAGGAAGCAGTTTGCTGTGCTGCAAAAAGACCCCCCCAAGTTGCTTGAAACTGACCCTTTTTGCTCTCTGGGGACTTAAGAATCTGTCTCAACAAAGCATCTGTGATTGTATTCCAATGACACATGGCTCGCTGACAGTACATGAAAATCAAAAAGCCTAGCGCAATCCAAAGATGACTCTACACACTGTGAACTTTTTCCACATCAGGTACTCCTGGAACAGTGACTTTATGAAATCAGCATACACCAACAGAGGGCTGGAGATCAATCTCTGCTAATAACACTTGAAAACACACTCCCAGTCATTGTCCCAGTGCCTTTTACTGTTTGTTGGGCCAGGTTAACACAATCATCCAACTTAAGTTTGCAAAACCCAAAAAGTAATTTAACTCTGACAGGCTCTGAGGCAGTTTCCACCTTTCCAACACACACATTTTCCCTGGGCCAGTGGACATTTGTTTGGATGAAATGACATGGCCCAGATAAAATTCTTCTGACTTGACTAACAAGCACTATTTAACTTAACTCTATTATTGAAGTGCTCCGAACAGGACAGACAGCAAGGTTGATGCTGGAGATATGAGATATTGTTTGAATGTGGAAGAGAACATCTCATCCAGGTATGGCAAAAGGTACTGAAACCTCTGGTCCCCTAGAATACGTTCCATCCACATTTGGAAAGTCCCAAGTGCATTGCAAAGGCCAAAAGCCATCCTTGAAAACTCATACAAGCTGTAAGGGTCACAGACGGCTGTTTTTGTATGATCATGTTCCACCCCTTTTACTTGATTATAAGTCCAGCTTAGAAAAACTACATGACCTCACTCAATGAATATAGGGACTCCTCAATACATGGAAGGGGGAAAGCTTCTTTTCTAATTTTAACATTAAACACCCTGTAGCTGACACACATCCCCATGACTCACTCCTTTTAACAATCGTCAATGAGGAAGAATAATGAAAATATTCTCTTCACCCTCACCCCACATACTGTTTCCACCTTTTCATTCCTTCTTAGGCATTTTGTGGGGAAGGGTGAAAGCAAAATGACAATGTAAAACGTGTGAATATGACTGAAATTACTAACTCATTCCACTCCTTTACTGTAGTAGTATATACTGTGCTTCTCAAATAAAAGTACATTTATAGAATTTCACTTAGCCTGGGCCCTTCTGCCAGAATCACTAGTAATATTGTGCATCGGTTTGCATGCTAAATTTACTTTTAGCTGATACACACCTGCCATCTAGTGGGCACAAAGGCAATGGCAGTGACCAGCTGGAGAAAATATTGTTCCTCATTTGAAGTACAGCAAATATCAAGAAGGCACTCCTGTGGTTGAACCACTTGAGGCAGATGAAAAAATAACTATTTAAAAATCATACAATGTGATTTTTTTTTTGTAATGTCCTCATTTACTTACCTCTTACCTCTTTCCCATTATGTCTGAAAAATGACAGACTTCTACATGCTTTGTAAGTAGGAAAACCTGCAAAATCGGCAGTGTATCAAATACTTGTTCTCCCTACTGTATATATATGTGTGTGTGTGTATATATATATATATATATATATATATATATATATATATATATACTGATACAGCAAATTCATATGATACAGTATACTCACCCCCCATTGTATATATACAGTCATTTTCCACTTTGCATATGTTTTGTGTAGTATATCCCTATGTTGTCTACCACTAATAGCACAGGATGATATAACTACTAAGATTCAGAGTGTAAACTTGCTTAGCAATTAAAGGTGATTTTGATGTTGCTAGACAGGGAGAGACTAAATATGTTGAAATATTGCATGTAGTATAGAATTGAAAGTGTAGTTTACTTCAATAAGAAAAATACAGCAGTCTATGGAAAATGTAGTTTGTTTCTCTGTCAAGAATTGCTATCCATCTCATTTTAATTTATTCTTTTTATTTTATCTTTTTATTATCTTTACCACGTTTTCTACCATTGCAATTTTGTAATGTCCAATTTGTGATTATGGCTATATATTGTAAATTATTCAATTATGCTTTTGAAATCATAATTGGCAGCGTCCATAAAAATGTAAAAGTTGGTGACTTTCGGTGGCTGAACGGGTGCCCTGTGCAGAGCAGCCTTCATCAATGTTGCTGAATGCCATCTACTAAACAACGTAAGCAATTAACAACAAACAAATATCATTTGTTTTAAACAAGAATTAAGAGAACTGTAAGGCCAGACAGCTAGCATGGTTTAGTACACTTGAATCCAGGTCTGACAGATTTTTTAAATTTGTCATAGTAGAGACTTGATGGACATACATTATTTAACCTAACCTGCTCTAACTTTTACCAGGTAACAAAACAAATGCAGAACTTGGTCAAACTTCACATGCGGCCCCTCACACTCAGGACACAGAGCCACTGTTACCTGTGTTGGCTGCTGTAAGGCCCAGTGACTGGAATGACGTCCAGGGTTGGACACTGTCTGAGCCTCTCTTGTGGATCCAGACTTTTCTGCATGTTTACACTATGCCAGTCTCCCCATGGCAAACAGGCCTGCTAGCTGCCCAAACCAAGTGTTACTAGTATGGGCTATGTGGGGTCATAGTGGACCTCTATGCTGCTTATGAAAAGGGCATTTTATAAACAGCAAGGTCAACAACTTGCACTAACAAGGTCCCTCTTTGACCAAGTCTAAGATCCAAAGAGAAAAAGAGAGCACACCCTCTTGCTCAAACACCAGAAGAAAAAGCAATGAAAATATTCTTTTTTTCAAACTCTTAAAAAATGCCAAAATGGGGGGTTTGAACAAGCTGCAAGAGTTAATCTCACGTGTAAAATAAATGGCCCACTATGCTGCTAGGTCAGGCCAACAGTGACTTTATCAAAAGTGTCACTAAAACAAAGGTTCATTTCATGCCTATCCCTGCTATGGACCTGAACTTCCCTCTTCCCTTCTCACCACTTCCCAGAGAGCCTCTGTTAGCAGCCTTCTATTGGTCTTTGCTAGAGGTTTTGCCCTGATTATTACACGGTGGGTCAGGCCAGGACAAGGAAGCTCATTATACAGTAGATGTGGTTTCCATCTTTACATTCTGCTCCTTGTCTCTGATTGGTTAGTTAGTTGGTTTATTGGTTGGTAGCTTCAGTCTCTGTATAATTCCCGAGATACTACTGGTCAGTAGGTTAAAATCAAAAACATGTTTTTAATTTGCAAGTATAGCCTCTGTTTTGGTAGAAAGAAAACTCGAGACCTGTCCTCCGATGTACATCTGACCAACTATTTTGGCTTCTTATCAAACAGTTTGCTTAAACAGGACGTTTTTGCCAGAGAAAGCTTTGAAGGAGAGTCACGATTAAGCTCGCAGGCGCCCAACTTACCAGTCAACACAGTGCCCACAAGCCAACCCTGGCCAATAGCTTCTGTGCACCCTCTGTAGGATCTCTCGGGCACTGTCAGTATTGCTGCAACCAGGAATCAAACTCCAGGCTGGACTCATGCAGTTGTACTGCAAAGCTGTGCTACTTAGAGCGACGCACAACTCGGGTGCGTAAGCATCATAAAGTTGATTTGACTGTAATTGACTAATGACTGTTCATCTGGGTGAGTGACTGGTCTCTAGACCATCCTATCAGCCTATAAGGGCTGTATGTGTATCTTGAAATGTTTCCTAACGGCCACGCAATCAGACATAATGGGAAAGAGGTAAGTAAATGAGGACATTACAGTGAAATGTCTATTAGTTTTGGGGGGATCACAAAACCCTAATTCCACCCCTCATTTGTTTTTAGTTTGCTCAGCATAGTTAATTGTTTTGTGGCTACACCAGGTCAACTATTCACAACGTGACAAGGCAGTGTTTACACTGATGAACCTTGATAATCATCTGTTGCTACACTGAGAGACATAGGCCAGGCAAGCCTGTGTTAAAATTCTATGACCCCAGAGGAAGGCTCCATCGGGTGACCTATGACATCGAGACCAATGCATTTCCTGTGCAGATGTGGTCTGAGCATCTGAAGTTCCCAGCACACAGCCCTCAAGATGGTGGCATGGACAGAAATGGTTGCATCCGACACAGCATAGCAGGCGACCCAACTGGAAACATAACCTCAATCTTAAATATACCGTTAGAGAGGCTTAATGTGAGGCTTATTGTGATTAGTTTCAAGGTTTATTTGTAAAATGCACCGAACAACACAGCGTCACCCTGCAAAATCAAATTCTTAGTGAGAGTTAAGAATATATAAGCAAAAATATAGCCAGACAAAAAAATCTAATAAAGCAACAATATACACTCACCTAAAGGATTATTAGGAACACCTGTTCAATTTCTCATTAATGCAATTATCTAATCAACCAATCACATGGCAGTTGCTTCAATGCATTTAGGGGTGTGGTCCTGGTCAAGACAATCTCCTGAACTCCAAACTGAATGTCAGAATGGGAAAGAAAGGTGATTTAAGCAATTTTGAGCGTGGCATGGTTGTTGGTGCCAGACGGGCCAGTCTGAGTATTTCACAATCTGCTCAGTTACTGGGAACCATTTCTAAGGTTTACAAAGAATGGTGTGAAAAGGGAAAAACATCCTGTATGCGGCAGTCCTGTGGGCGAAAATGCCTTGTTGATGCTAGAGGTCAGAGGAGAATGGGCCGACTGATTCAAGCTGATAGAAGAGCAACTTTGACTGAAATAATCACTCGTTACAACTGAGGTATGCAGCATAGCATTTGTGAAGCCACAACACGCACAACCTTGATGCGGATGGGCTACAACAGCAGAAGACCCCACCGGGTACCACTCATCTCCACTACAAATAGGAAAAAGAGGCTACAATTTGCACAAGCTCACCAAAATTGGACAGTTGAAGACTGGAAGAATGTTGCCTGGTCTGATGAGTCTCGATTTCTGTTGAGACATTCAGATGGTAGAGTCAGAATTTGGCGTAAACAGAATGAGAACATGGATCCCTCATGCCTTGTTACCACTGTGCAGGCTGGTGGTGGTGGTGTAATGGTGTGGGGGATGTTTTCTTGGCACACTTTAGGCCCCTTAGTGCCAATTGGGCATTGTTTAAATGCCACGGCCTACCTGAGCATTGTTTCTGACCATGTCCATCCCTTTATGACCACCATGTACCCATCCTCTGATGGCTACTTCCAGCAGGACAATGCACCATGTCACAAAGCTCGATTCATTTCAAATTGGTTTCTTGACAATGATTTCACTGTACTGAAATGGCCCCCACAGTCACCAGATCTCAACCCAATAGAGCATCTTTGGGATGTGGTGGGACGGGAGCTTCGTGCCCTGGATGTGCATCCCACAAATCTCCATCAACTGCAAGATGCTATCCTATCAATATGGGCCGACATTTCTAAAGAATGCTTTCAGCACCTTGTTGAATCAATGCCACGTATATTAAGGCAGTTCTGAAGGCGAAAGGGGGTCAAACACAGTATTAGTATGGTGTTCCTAATAATCCTTTAGGTGAGTGTACATAACACTGTACACGAGCAGCAAAAAAAAAAAAAAGAGTACCGTAAACTAGCAGCAATCTGGGTAGTATTATTGAACATTATAGATATGGCAAGTATGGCAGTAATATAAATCATCATCATCATTTTCTTCCGCTTATCCGGGGCCGGGTCGCGGGGGCAGCAGTCTAAGCAGAGATGCCCAGACTTCCCTCTCCCTAGACACTTCCTCCAGCTCTTCCGGGGGGACACCGAGGCGTTCCCAGGCCAGCCGGGAGACATAGCCCCTCCAGCGTGTCCTAGGTCTTCCCCGGGGTCTCCTCCCGGTGGGACGGACCTGGAACACCTTCCCAGGAAGGCGTTCCGGAGGCATCCGAAACAGATGCCCAAGCCACCTCAGCTGAACCCTCTCGTTTTGGAGGAGCAGCGGTTCTACTCTGAGCTCCTCCCGGGTGTCGTACAGGGACCTGACAGCCCTTACCAAAGGACCCAGGACCCCATATTCCCAAAGCACTCTCCACAGGATGCCGCGAGGGACACAGTCGAATGCCTCCTCCAAATCCACAAAACACATGTGGACTGGTTGGGCAAACTCCCATGAACCCTCTAGCACCCCGTAGAGGGTATAGAGCTGGTCCAGTGTTCCACAACTCAGACGAAAACCACACTGTTCCTCCTGAATCCGAGGTTCTACTATCGACTGTATTCTCCTCTCCAGTACCCTGGCATAGACTTTCCCGGGGAGGAGTAATATACATAACAGTGTAAACTAGGAGCAATTGGTAGAATTATAGAATATTATAGATACATATAAATGTAATAAGCTTATGAATGGTGGCATAGCAGCTGCTGTACCAGGCAGTAATGCAGCCTGAGAGGATGATTTCAAGGGTGCACCTGTAGAAGTTGGTCAGAGTTTTAACAGACATGCTAAATTTCTAAATGTCATGTCTCCTCAGGAAATGTAGTCATTTTTGGGCAGTTTTCACTGCCGAGTTTGTTTGTCTGGACCAAGTAAGGTCATCTTTGATGAACACACCAAGAAACCTGTATTCGTATACATTCTCCACTGCTCAGGAAGGGTGGAGCAGATGTGAGTTCTGACCAGCAACTTGAAGCACTTCATGATGGTGGAGGTCAGTGCTACAGGGTGGCAGTCATTCAGGTAGGTGATGGAAGGTTTCTTCGGTACAGGGACGATGGTGGTCTGTTGGAAGCAGGAGGGGACTACAGATAGAGACAGGGAGAGGTTGAATACGGAGGTGAAAACCTCTGCTAGTTGGTAAGCTCACCCCCTGAGGACATGGCCTGGAATGCCATCTGACCCTGGTGACTTCACAGGGTTAACCTTTTAAAACTCTCCTCACGTCAGCCGTGGTTAGGGACAGAGTATAGTGTTCCTGGACCTCAGTAAGCCTCACTGAAGGTAATGTGTTGGTTGCCTCAAACTGTGAATAGATGGTGTTGGGCTCATCAGGGTGTGAGGCAGCGGGACGAGCATCATTGCTATTTCTCCCTTTGTATTCTGTGATGTGTCGCAGTCCTCATCACATGCGTCTGGGGTCAGAGCTGCAGTAGTTAGACTCCAACTTATCCTTGTAGTCTCTTTTCCCATAACCTTCTGTAGGTCATATCTGGATCTCCTCAAAGACTCCATGTCCCCAGAGCTATAAACTGAGGACCGGGCTCTGAGCTTTGCACAGACATTAACATTTACCCAGGGCTTTTGGTTGGGAAAAGTCCTGACAATAACCCTCAGGACGATATAATCAATGCATTTGGAGATATATGCTGAGACAGAGTCTATGTGCTCATCAATGTTCCCATCGGCTGCATCACAGAACACCTGCCAAGCCATTGTTTCAAAGCACTTCCTTAATGTTTGTACTTTTTTCTCATCAGCTGATATCATTGCTGTTTTAGCAATGTTCAGAATCTCCTGTATACACTGCCAGTAGCATTCCAACCTTCATCTCACTACTGGCTTGCCCCTGAAGCTAAGCAGCGGTGCTTCTGGCCCTCATACCAAGCTTCCAATTTGGGTAATTCAGCACATTTTACTTCAAAAACACAGGTAAGGATTAAGGTTAGCATACAGGTAATGGTTATGGTTTATTGTAGGGACAAACACTAACCCTGGGAAAATGTAATGTCAGATCATTCATCCTGTTTTAAATACAAAACTAAAGTGCCACATACCTCATTCCTCTCCCCTTCCTTTACTTCCCACATTGTTTCTGCAACTTACTTTAAATAAAGTTAAAAGAAATCAATAACATTTGGGATCACGAAGCAATGTTCATGTAAACAAATGGGTCATTTAGTAATGCATTCATTGTCTAAGGAGAAAGCTGTGTTCTGCAGGCCTCATTTGGTATTTATTCCTTAATGCGTTTTTTGTTTTATCTTATTTTCAGCAGGCAGTGTCGTCAGGTTCAAATGTATTTGATGAGAGGGGTTTGTGGTTCAGCTCTCAGTGAACATGCACTGAGACACGATTTCAAGTGTTTCGGTGTTGGAGGACACAAACTCACAATAGTTCTTTCAGAGGTACGTGTGTGCACTGCAATTTCTCACGTACCACCCTGGCAGGTACGTGTGAAATGCTGTGGAGAATAATTTCAGGGATCTTGTAAAGGTGGGTCAGAGGTTGTCAGGTCGGTCTGAACTAAAGCCTCAAAAATGCAATTTTGAATAGTGCATTATTATGCAAACCAAGTTCAGCTGGTATAAATGTACAGATATAGTCATGAACCATCATATAAACAACATCCCCCAAAAACATTAATACACACATGCTTGTAGTGGGGGGGCAATTATGGCATGCAACAGGCATGCTTTATTGTGATTTTAACTCTTAACTTTTACAATTCCCAAATCTGACACATCTTGGTATACTGATTGATCTATCATGAATCATTACTTACAGTTAGCATGTTAATTTACAACATCTCTACTATGAATACAAGTACAGGCCAAAATCAACTCCCTAAAAGTGGCACTTCATCAAATTATTTGCTTTTCCTTTTACCCCTAATGTAGTTTAAGCTTACCTTGTACCCTGACATCTTAAACTAGTGGTCTTGGGTCTCCAATGTAAACATGAACTAAGATGGAACTAGGTCAGGGGAGGGCAAACTTTTTGGCACAGGAACAGGATTTTGATATAAATAGAGGGGCAATTTTTTGATCATAAATGATCTGAGGGTCAGAAAAGGGCAATAATTAAAACATTTATACAAAAGGTCCATTATCATTTCTAAATAACTTAAATAAAAATTCAGATGTATTAGAATGGGCTGGTGAGTTACATTTTACTTCCCCTCAAAACTATTTTATGGATGGAATTGCTTTATGGGCCGGATGGAATTGACTCGCAGGCCAGATTCGTTACCGTCGGCCTTAGTTTGCCCAGTCCTGAACTAGGCAATATCCGTGCCCTAGATACAGCCGAAAACACAAAAGCAGAAATGCCTATTAGAAAATTATAACACATTTTAAAATATATTTTTAGGCATTTTTCAGTCAATGGGGAAACTGATAAGAGTCTTTGTTGAAAGAACAATGCTCCAAGTTTGAACCTGGGCTGGAGCCAGAGGCTAAGATTGCTATGCCACAAAGACCTTATTAATACAAACTACTAAAATGCTTTCTTTGATGTATAACTTGAGTATTATTTGAGTCCTTCTTTATTAGAAGCCACATGACAAATAAACAAATTATAACCACAAACAGGAGGGGTACATTTTTTTTTACATATAAGAAAACAAACAAGAAGATTGAGACATAACAAAATATATTCAGTATTTCAGAGTTTAAATAATCTGTTCCGAAAGTCACAGTTCTGTCTGAGTCCTACAACAACACCATTAAGTTGATGATCTAAATGAAAAGGCTTGCTGCAGTAAATGGTGACCATTGAAAGAAATTCCCGGCCATGAGCTCTGAGTTGTATCCTGGAAGGCATACGAGACATCTACACACAGTGTTCACCATTGAACTGCAGCAGGAAATGAAATAAATATGCAGGACATTCACAAGCAGATTTAAAGGTTTGTCATTCTGAGTCAGTTTCTCACTCCATTGCACTCCACAGTGATTAACCAGATTAGATCGTCTTGATTTTTCTCGCTGAACCAACCAGTATGAAAGCTAATGCAATAAATTCCTCCAATAGCAGGCATGATAACTTATGTTCAGTAAAACATGTGGGTCTAATTGTGAGGGCGTATACTTTACATGTAAGCAATCACATGAACTGAATCTCCTCTACACAAGTTACACAGCAGATGAATACATTCACTATCAAAAAGAAAGGTTTTAGTTTTGCAGCATATGGAGGTCAGAGGCCTTGGCTATGCACATAATAACACCATTCATTTCACGCAGAAGTGTAAAACACCCTATTCTTTGTTCTGAAACAGCAGTTGGAGCGCTATGTTTGGTCAGGGAAGGCAACCGGGACGCACAGCTAAGTAACAGACGTTTCAGAATGGGCCCCTTTGCCCATCCACATGCAAAAATCCCTCTGGGTCAAGTAACATGTGATGGACTGGATTTAAATCTGGATCCTCTGCACATCAGGATCAGGCCAGTTTACTCACCAAACCAGTGTAGATCACCAGCCCTTAACTGTTAGTTGAGTAGTCTGATGTGCTATATGCAAATGATGAAAAGACCGCTGCAGAGTTTGCTGGGAAGTTACCTCTGCCGTACCCAAATTCAAAGACTGGTAAAGGGGAATATTACAAAAGCAATGACGGGCCTCTCGTACAGTTCTTGGTCATAAACCTGTTCAATATTAACAAAAATGTAGTGTGTGTACTGTGTTTTGAAGCATTGGTCTATTGCTAATACAGCGTCTTAAAAAACATACAAAACATGCCACATGAAAAAAGTCTTAATTGGACATAGAAATGTGTGATTTTTGTTATTTACACAGCCCGCTCCTCATTTCCATAATTCCATAATATTTTAAGTGGAGTCAGTTTCCTCTCCTACCTTGCTTTCCAGACAGTAGAGCAAACAGCACAGGAGAGTGGGCCAGTCAGTCTGAGAGGAATTAGAGGGTGAGAGAGAGTTAGTACTTAAGTCTCCCAGGGGCTTGTGAGGGAGCTTTGTGTGTTCTTCTAACCCGCTCGGCAAGACTGCACGTTCCCTCTGAAGTACAGGGTCTTTTTGCAGTGGCAAGAGTAAATTAGGGGAAATGTCCACTGATCCAACTCTCTACCTAGATGACTGATTCTGATCGTAGCAGCAGATTGAAGACTGTGTGCAGTGAGGGCCTAGGCTACATACAGTGCGGTCTTTTTTTCACTCTTAAAACAGCTTTACATACAGAACACAATATGTAAGTACTGTATGTTTACAGTGAGTTACGTAGCTATGTTCATGAACTCTGTACTACGTTTTTTTTTTTATATATACTCTATGAAAGTGCATCAGATGTTAGTAATGGAAATCAAAATAATGGTTTCTTACATCTTGAACAGTCAACAATCCAGGGAGGCGTTCTTGTTCTTCATTGTCCATTTCGGGTGACCTCATGGAGTCATGGAGGTTTTTCAGTTAAAACTGTTAGTGGCCTTTTTTACCATAAACATAATCTGGCAACTTGATTTAATTTTTAATGTTTCTTTAACAATGAAAATTAGGCAGAGGTGCTTGTTTTAGTTTGAACATTGGAAAAACACTTAAGTAAATGTGCCATTCACATTGGTCAGTGAGCCTGGCCCTTAAATTGGTGACGCAGTCCAGGCCTACAAGGCGTTGTAGGATGCCAAAACTAAACCTTTGAACAGGCACGTCATAACCGCTCAGCTAAAACCCACGTGAGACAGTTCAGCTAAACAAACCCCTCCTTAAATCTCCCCCCATCCAGCAGGTACCTGGGTGGGGCTGGAAACGCTTTTCCCTTACACAGCCTTAGTCATGGCCATGTCATTCATGAACATGGCATACTTTGTGGTTTGTTGGTTGGCCTTACAATGTAGAGTCAATTGCTTTTGGGGTGAGAAACTGAATAAAACAGAGTCAAAAAACATAAAGACGTTTAAAGTTACCATATAAAAAGAAATCTCCAAAAAAAGCTTTATATTCCTGGGAGTCCCACATTGTCTCACCACTGTCCGGGGTGGATAGGCATACTATACTCTAAAACACAGGGTCTCCTTCCATGCATCTGTGGCTTTTGATTCTATCATGGACTTGATTGATTAGTTATGGAAAGTTATTAGTTAAGGACTCCACTTGCCTGGATGTCTAGGTTTTGATTGGACACCAAATGAAAGGAAAATCATGGAGATAGACACTATAATGTCTCAATTAAGCACTTATTTTAAGTGTTTGGTCTATGTCCGATTGATGCTGCCCAACAATGCTGGTTATCTTCCTGGAGATGTTCTGTCAGGCCTGTATTGCAGCCACCTTCAGTTGTTGTTTGTTTTGAGATACTTCTACCTTTGGTATCATGCAAATCCTTTTTCAATTGGATTCAAATATGGGGAGGGATTTGGCCAACAAAGAACTTTCCACTTTTGGGCCTTAGTTGCCATGGGAGTGTCTTTGGGGCTATTGTCTTGCTGTATACCAATACGTTCGGAGACCTTTGCTTGTACTTCAGCAGACAAGGTGTTTCTGAACACTTAAGAATTCCTTCTGCTACTGACGTCATCGATCAAAACAACCAGGAACAATGGCAGCTGTGGAACTTCGTCTGTTCCTCTTCCCACATGCTTTCCTCTTGCCATTCCTCTGGGACATATAAATATTCAAAAAATCTGTCCACAGTACTTTTTCCAGAACTTTACAGTCTGTTTCAGGTACTTTTTAACCAACTGTCCACTTTATAACAAACTGTAATCAATCCACACCTACCTCTTAAGGCAATGTCATAATTGCAAATTGGACATACAAAAACATTTAGGAAAAATGGCATTGGGTAAAATAGGCATTAAAAATATGCAGTAGATGGAATAAATTGACATATAAGGCAAAAAGTATTATTGATAAATACTTGGTACAGCATTAACTAGATGGGTTATAAAACATATGACTAAAATGACTGTAGTTAGTTAGTTACCTGTATAGCTAGCTATGTGCCATCTCAGTGTTGCTTGAAAGCAAGCTCAACAGCAAACTGATGTTACGATAGCAGCTTGATCACTCACTTTCAAACAAATCTGATTGTTATCAACACCAAAATAGCCATCTCAGGTTTTTGTGGAAAACATAATTTTTAGGGTAAAACTCAGAGACAGATAATAGTTGGTTACTCCCGGGTTAATTAGAACATGTCACACAGCACATACTGTTACTACCTGAGCAATGTTCTTACTCAAACTGAACTGATTTTCCTTTCCTTCTCTATTCCCGGGTAGACATTGTCCTTGATCACTCTACCTTTGCCAAGTAGGCATTGTCTTTGCTCACTCTACCGAACAGGAAAAACAGCTTTGCCAGGGTAGGAGAAACATAGGAATTGTTTCATACCACTCCATTGATACATGGTTCCCTGTTCTTGAGTTGAAGACT
Source organism: Esox lucius (assembly GCF_011004845.1). Classification (NCBI taxonomy): domain Eukaryota; kingdom Metazoa; phylum Chordata; class Actinopteri; order Esociformes; family Esocidae; genus Esox; species Esox lucius. Next base: position 28,270,962 of record NC_047570.1, on the reverse strand, counting down.
GGTATGTAGAGCAACCGTAACCATACATAGATGATACAGCAAGAGAGAAGTATGAGTATGAGTATTTGTGTCTAAGACATGATTTTTAAATGTACCTTTTATTAAAAAATGAAAATCACAATTGAGACAGAGGTCTCATTCACACGAGAGGTCATGTAGGCCCTTTCAAACAAATGACTGCATGGTCACCATCAATGTCCCATACTAACAGGCTTTTGGTATCAGTGGCAAGACCTCACAGCACATTGGAGAGTGTGGCATATTCTGGACTCCACATATGACTGTAGCCAGTCATGTCCAGTAGAGTAGTTATCTCTGGTGAAGATCGAGGCTGAGGGAGACTGGAGCCACTCTGCCAGTGGATAGTCGTTTCTGAGATCCCTCTAAAATGACTCATTGCCACACCACTCAGGCTTTCTGACATCATTCATGCTTTCCCCTTTCAGGTGACAATTTGTACAAGGGGACTCACGTGGCATCCATTTGGGGTTTAAAGAGATCGGTGCAGAGTGGATCCCGCCCACATCGGGCGTTCCTGACAATGATTATTCAATGATTTTGTGCCTTGAGTCACACGAATGGCATGGTTATGTTTTCCCATAGACACCCACTGTACATGGTGGTAACCAGTAGACTGTGTAGCCACTGTACATAGTGGTAACCAGTAGAATGTGTAGCCACTGTACATAGTGGTAACCAGTAGGCTGTGTAGCCACTGTACATAGTGGTAACCAGTAGGCTGTGTAGCCACTGTACATAGTGGTAACCAGTAGAATGTGTAGCCACTGTACATAGTGGTAACCAGTAGACTGTGTAGCCACTGTACATAGTGGTAACCAGTAGACTGTGTAGCCACTGTACATGGTGGTAACCAGTAGGCTGTGTAGCCACTGTACATAGTGGTAACCAGCAGACTGTGTAGCCTCTGTACATAGTGGTAACCAGTAGACTGTGTAGCCTCTGTACATAGTGGTAACCAGCAGACTGTGTAGCCTCTGTACATAGTGGTAACCAGTAGACTGTAGACATACTTTTTTCTTTCATTCGTGAATGACATTTATACAATAACTACCAATAAAGGTGACGATAACTAACCTTTTCAGGGTGTCTGCATAACTCGAAGACACCAGTTGACACCGCTCAACTCAGAGCCGATCGTAGCCTAGCTTAGTCAGGCTGTAACCTCATGGAAATTAACGCGATTTTACGTTTGATATTAACAGAACGTGGTAAAAAAAAAATAGCATGAGAAGTAAAATTGTGCGGTGGAAACGAAAGCACCCATCTACTCTTGTTGCAAGCGCTTCATTCTCAACGTTCCGGCTGTGTTATTATCATGTAACGTACAGCTTGTGTACGTTACTTGATAGTAAATGTAGTGTTCCGCCGCAAAATCTCAAACAAATTGTGTAGCCTCTGTACATAGTGGTAACACACAGTGGTTTGGAAGGTTGTGCTGAGAAGTCAGCAGGGGATTCCTATGGATTATCTTGGTGAAATATCTTGTTGTTGCGTACTTTTAGGCAGGGTAACTGTATAAGCATTTTGTGACTGCTGATGTGAGAAGGGATGAAAAAATACATTTGATTTGATTGATTACTCATCATAGGAGTAGCCTAAGGCCAAATAAGCGTTTTTTTACAGTTGTGCTCAAAAGTTTGCATACCCTTCGGAATTGGTAATATATGTACCATTTGTACAGAAATCATGAGTGAGGTAAAACACATGTCTTTTATTTCTTATGGGATTCACATTCAAATGTAGGTTATAACAGAATGGCACAATCATTAAAGAAAACATGGCAACAAAGAAAACAAAAACCAGGCAAGCCTACTTCAGCCGGCCCGCAAAAGAAAATGTTACCACCCTGAGATTCCAACCATGTCGCCGGCATGAAAGGCTGTGTTGTTAACCACCACACCACGGAGCTGTCCAGTTGCTGGGTTTCAGTATAATAATAGTTAAATGGCCATTCATAAATGAAAGTGATACAGTTAAACTGATTTACTATGTATTGCGTTAGCCACTGGCCGTTTGAACAGCGTATTAGCCAGTAATAAGCTTTACCGGTATCTACTAACTTACTGGAATAGTCATAAGAATTTAGAAATTGCTAGCGAGGCTGCCAAAGCTATTTCATTTCATGGCATTAGAACGTATTTTTTTCTTTCATGGCAAAACAACATACTTTTTTCTTTCATTCGTGAATGACATTTATACAATAACTACCAATAAAGGTGACGATAACTAACCTTTTCATCAAGTGAAAAGACAAGAGAATCGTGGAATCTACCAGAAATAATTAATAAATGTTGTTGCTCATAAAAGATTCAAACTTAGGACTTCCATATGAGAGACACTGACTTTAACCACAACGCCACGGCCTCACAATTTTCAGCAGTCGCTAGACTCCATTGAGGACTGTGTCAAATAGGCTTATTTAGTATCTAGTAGGAGCCATACAACTATGTGATAATAAATGGCCTCATATCCTTAAATATATATATATATATTTATTCTTTTGCATAATCAGTCATATTTTCAAAATCAATGCCATAATTTCACCATTTCTGCCAGGGTATGCAAACCTATGAGCACAACTGTATATATCCACATACTTGTTTCTAATCATTTCTAATATCCCCACCAGAAGTAGTCCTAATGTTGGAATGGGTGGAATGGGACCTATCCTGGGTAGATAGATCTTCTACTCAATTCCTTTTTTTAAATTAACACCTCACCACAAAAGTGAGTCAGGACCCTGAAAGGAGTTCTCTGTCTACCTCCCTCTCCTACTCGATTTGTGTTTTTCATGTTTTCCATAATTACTGTGATAGATGGAGGAGGGATGGAGAGAAGGTATGAGACTCAAAGGTTCTCCAGTCTTTTACAATCACTTTGGGAGACAGTCTGAAGCACCGAAACAACATGATGAGAAATTATGAGAAAGGGGTGATTTGGTGACATTAGGCTGGATATTGACATTTCAGCTCATTCATACTATGAGGATTGATATAGTTGAGAGAACATGTGAGATAAATGTTTCTGCTACACATTAAGGTAACTGAGCTTTAGGTTTATGTTCAATAGGTCTTGGTGATATGTACTCTATCATTAATGTTTGCAGTTGTCTGGGATCTAACATCTCAGGTGATGACATATTTTCCATTTAAATAGTCTACTGTACATTTCCCATAGACAAAATGCCAGCATTAATTCAAGTGGTTTAAATGTAATTATCTCTCGGATAGTATTTGAAATGCCAAAACAAATGGTATTGTAATGCGACTTTGAATAAATCACACAAAGATTAAATTGAGGTTACTTGACTTACCTTATCCGGATCGTTCGATTTTATTGTCCATATTTGGTCATACAGGTGCTGTGCATGCTTTGGTGTGTAAACAATTACCCACTTTTTCCAAGTAGTTTGGTGCAAAAGGGCAGCATCTGACGTTAGAAAAGATTTTCTCAATTCTTCCCACTCCTCACTTCAGCAAACCTTTCCATTCCCTCCCTCCGTCGCCCCTTCACAGGTCTTGGATGGCATAACTTGCTCCCGGTGTGAAAGCGGACTCTTTTCACTCCCGACATTGGCGCGGAGCGTTGTCCTCCACCTTGAGCTGTCACTGGGATTTTAGGACTCGTGCACGTGGTCATCAACAGGATAAGTGACATTTAAGAGCTTCCATGTAGTAAGAATATTACAATATAAGGAGAATTTACCTTTTCTCAGACTTCATCTTAATATATTAACGGACGGATCGCATTTCTACAGGTCAGGAAAACTTAATTATTTTCATTACAGAATGGCAACTTTATCATTATTGAATGGCAAATTTACTGTCATTGAATGCAAATGATTAATATATACCACCTGATGTGCGCTAGTCATGCGTACACATAATGCTAACCTCATAAGACTACACGGTACCCATGTAGCCTATGTGTGTTTGTATATATATATATTTTTTTTTTACAATTATTAGCCTACATTTATACGCCATAAATGTACGATTTTAAAAAGACTATTGTAATTTAGATTCCACATTTGATCAATTCATCTTCTCTAAATTAGTTTTATAATGATATTGTCTAGCACACGTTTCTAGTACTTAACTGTTGATTTTCAGTGATTGGACTGGCTTATATGAACGCAAGAGACTTCTGAGAATGAAATATGGTTATGCACTTTACGAAGAATAAATGGCTAATGTAGAAAGCTTGTACAACTCCTACTAGCCCAGGCCCAGGCTTATTTGTGTGATGTTTAGGGTGTTTGACTGACAGTATTCATAATCAATAACTCAGTCCAAGTAAAGCAGTCCAAGTAAAGCAGTCATAATATGGAATAGTACTTTGAACATACTGAATTTTGGAGAAAAAGCATTAATAATTTAACAACTCTGCCAAAATGTCATGTAATGCCTTCCTTGGTACTGAGTTGAACTGCAGTGAGAGGAAAATGGGCTCCGCTGGCCTTGCTACACTTTCATATTTGTAAGAGCTGTACTCGGGAGACAAATGTTAAACAAGCCAGCAGAGTACAGTTCAGGTCTCCACAATATTGTGAAAAGGTTAACAGTGCAACACAGTCTATAGCCAGATATGTATTGAAAAGCCAACTCTGCGTGATGCCTGCAGTTTAGCCTTGATGATGCCAAAGCTTGAGCACCGCAATGACCTTCAGTAATGATGGACGCTGATGTGCCATGTTTCTCACTGTCTATGCAGTTCTCATGGACACCTGCACCAAATGTATTGACGCCGTCCTCTGTTCAACCCTTACACTTCCCCAATCCTCCATTTAGTCCCAGAATGTGGACAACATCTGTGTTAGTCAGACGTAGCTACCACTAGCCGTCGCATCCATTAGCTATAGATACCCAGTGGCTTGTGAATGTGAGCAGTGTTACGCTGAGGCTGGTCCCTCCATGGAATGGAACAGGCCTCCAAGTGTTTACATTGGCCCCAATGTTGTCAGAGCTCCTACAATAACGGCTTCAGGGGAACAGAAGCAGTCTTATGGGGCCCCAACCTCACAGGGAGTACACTGCCCCACCTAAGCTCAATGGACACACTGTGGGAGTTAGCTGTTAGTATGACATTCACATAACTTGGCGGCTAATGATCTGTCACTGTTTTATCCATACAACATGTTTTTAGTCTGCGCTTATTTAATAAGCCCCGGCGCTGCAAGCTTTTCGACCCTTTTTCCAAGTTGGGAGATGAAGGTTACTCTTAGCTATTGGTTTTGCGCGTACAATTCTGTTATGGTTTCTTGAGCTGGAGGATATAGAGAGAAGGGATTCCCTTGTTTATTGTGACAAATTGTAGCCAGCAACAAAGTGGAAACCAATAGTATTCACCCGCAAGGACCTTTGTGTTATAATCTGGAATGAAAATGAATTTGATCTGGATATTTGTCATTGGTCAACACAGGTATTGTTGATGTTGGAAAAAGTGTAGTTTATATTTTTTTCATGAACTCTTCAATGCATAACAAATCACCCCCTATGTGTAAGTGTTAATCAACAGGGTTTGCATCCCGATTTTACCAGCAGCGCAAACCAGCCTCTGAAGCTTATCAGGGTTGGTCGTGTGCGGTCCCTGGATGACGGATGCTGCTGAAAGTGATGTTGAAGAGCCAATAGAGGGCTCTCTTCCCTCTGACCTAAATATAAAACCCAATGCCCCAAGGCACTGAAGGGGCAACATACATAGTATATTGTCTTTTGGGTGGAACTTTAAATGGGTGTCCTGACTCTTTGTGATTACTCAAGGTCCTATGGTTACTGAAGCTCGCATTTGTCATAAGTATAGGGGGTGTTAAACCCAGTGTCCAGTCTGCATTTTCAAGCATATCAACATGCTGGTCTAATCATCCCCAGCTGCAAAATAGCTCATTATTCCCCAGTACTCCCCTTTGTAACAAAAAAAATGCAATCAACCAAACTGATCACACTTCCCGTTTTACCCCTCACCCCAGTGTCAGCCCAATTACAATCAGTCAGCCATTACTTGGTGTTACACCTCAGATCCCCAACACGTGTCATGTTGTGTTTCCGTCAGCATCACGCCAATGTGAAATTCTACCGGCTACACCAGAAACTTTATTTCAGATTATTTAAATTCAAAAGATAGAATGTCAAACATGTCAAACATCAAGAATCCGCCATTCAGCCGTTGGGCTGTAACTCTGCAGCTCAGTGGAAATCAATCAGCCATGGCTTGGTGTTAAAAATACAGCTCAATAACAATGAATTAGCCGTGACGTAAAGTTACACTGCGGCCCGATAGTACTCAGTCAGCCATGAACAAGCCGGTTGTCTCAACATACCCATTTCCCTCCGCTCTGACTGTGTTATGGGGTAGGGGTTAGACAGGCTTGGAGAGAGAGAGAGAGAGAGAGAGAGAGAGAGAAAGACACACACGTGAGAAGGCTGGGGTGGACTGATGGATTGAATCCTCACCTGCGTGTGGTTTCGAGGTGCCAATAATACAGACAGACCTGTATGCAGTTCTATTGGGCCATACTGTCGGTCTGGTCAAACTCCACCACATGGACTGTTATCACGGCGCTGTAAAGTTAGCAGGGACATGCAGTATCCATGGACACTGCCAGAGTGGGATCCCTCTCCAACTGACAGGCCAGAGTCTTGGCTGTCCACCTGAGAAATTATTGCAGGATAGTGTTCCAAAACACCGGGATTGATTCTTCCTTCCTGCTCAGGTTTTCTTTATTAGTGTGTAAACAGACCCAGTTGGCAGAGGTAATGATGTTTGATGTTTGTGAATTATGGCAGTGAGACAGTTGCCTTCAGTTGCCCTTATGTCAGCGCAATTACACAGTAATAACTGAATAACTGTTTCAATACAGTGTCTACACTGATTCCTCCACAAGTTTTGGATATTCTAATACACAATTTTAACTATGTATATGCACTAGGGATGCCACAATTCTCAATACAATATTGAACCGTTCGGTACGACATCCACGGTTCAATACGCGCTCGTGAATAGCGTTTTTTTCGGTTTTAAGTTAAAATAATTTATGTGCGTTTTATTTCTCTCCGAATTGACTGTTTGTGTGTGCTTTTAAGTTTACGAGCTGAAATAAGGAAACTCCTCCCCGCGAGTAAATATTTAGGGGGCGCTGCGGTTGAACCATCATTACACACTTTAACATGGCGAGCGACGGTGAAGTGAGGCTACAGTACGAGGAAGCGCCAGCATCTTTCAAATCCGTGGTGTGGAGACATTTCGATTATGGCGTTCAGTATAATGCCGAGGAAGAAAAAACTGTGAAAAAAAAATGACTGTGTGCAAGCATTGTTTTACACGTCTAGCCTACTCAAACGGAAACACTTCTAACATGACTGCACATATGCGGCGCCATCACCCAGCAATATCACTGTCTGAAGGTAGGATAGCAGAGCAGGTAATAAAATCCAAAAAACAACAGTCCCTCGCTGAATCCTTCCAGCATACATACCCAACTGGTTCAATTAATGTTATATTATACAATACACTATGTAGGAACCTAGTGGACTTTTCTTTGCTTTCAAGTAAAATAAAGGAGTATTGCAATAAATTGTTAAAAAAAAAATCTCCTTAACCTGTTAATGTTCCTATTGCCTAAGCATAGACTAACAAAAAAACACTTATGTGTCAAGCAAACCGAACCGAAAACCGTGGTTAAAAAACCGAGGTATGTATTGAACCGTGGGCTAACCATTGTTGCATCCCTAATATGCACTAAGTTATAACTGGACATAAAGGACAAAATAAGGCAACACGCAAGACGTGAAATAGTCACAGTATCATAAGTTTATCTGCCGGCCCAAATAGTCAACCACATTCAGTGGAAGCCAGAAACTCAGCTATGAAATTGCATTTGCTTTTTACTTGGAGAAGGACTGGTGCGTTAATGTGCCTCTACATCTAAAACTCTTAAATAGATTCAAATGTATGCCTTGTGTTATGTTTATGTTGGGTTAGGCGTGGATCCCATGTTGTGTTAGTGGGTGTAACCGTGCGGACATGGCGCCTCATAATGACCCCAGTATTAGGTTAGAGTTTTATGCCGTCTCCCAAATGGCACCATAATCCATATATAGATCACCACATTGACCAGAGCCCTATAGGCCCTGGTGAACTAGAATGCACTCCATAGACAATAGGGGCATTTGTAACTTGGGACACAGACTTATTCTCATTGGTTATTTACTGGTCATGTCCCGTCATGGAGTACAAATTGTGACAGTGCCACCAGGAATGGATGGGCGGAGGAAGGGTTGATTTTTTTTTTGTCAAGCTCTAGTTACTCCGTGTGATAGGTCGGGAGCCTGTGAGCTCAGTCGTGGTTGTTACGAAGGTAATGCGCTCTACTCTAACGTGTATGTGCCGAACAGCTTGGCAAGATATGCATTGGAGAACAAATGTGTTGATCTTCAAATCTCCCAAACGTGTTGTGAATTGTTGTGTCCCAGATGGCCTGAACCTACAGGGGACCACTACTGATTCATCACTTACATATTATATTAACTTAAAATCCTTAGATTTACTGACATTCAAATGTATGTTTTTTTTATTAAATTCTTTGATATTAGCTGGGTATTTTTTTGCCCTTTACAATATCATGACTGATGTTTCACTCCCACTCCCATTCACTCCCATTATATAAAAACATGCCTCTGAAGGTACTGCAGGTAAAATTATTTACCACAGTCTCCTCTGGCTGTAGTAAGTCATGCATTGGTTTGGGACGATTTAGGAACATCTAAGAAAGCAATTGTAGTCCCAGGACTAAGTCATGTCATCCACAGTGTAGATCCCCAGAGTCTCTAATGACATTGAAAAAGCTTTCTAATGAGATCATTTGGGCCACAGAGGGTTTTTGTTGCTGTGATTTTCCCCACTTTATTTTAATGATCATCACTTTCAGACAAAACAAGTCTAGCTTCAATTCCTGGATCTTTACAGGGCCAGGTTAGGCCAATCAATCCCATTGTACAACATCAACCTTTAACAACAATGTAATTGATCACTACCTGTATGTCAAGAAGAGTCAGTGTTTCTTTTTTTAAATTTCAGGCGAACTATGACCAGGTGGACTGTATTACTTTGTTTCTGTCTGTGTGTTGCCTCAGCAACATTCAACACTTATCAGCCAATCAGCAGTGATGAGGAACACTCCTTTCTGGGTAGGTGGACATATTAAAGTCCTGCTATATTCATTTATTTGTGTAGTTTTAGGGCTTTGTATATTTGTGTGTGTGTGTCAATCTGTGAATGTGTGTGTGTGTGTGTGTGTGTCTGTATCTTCTCTCTCTTCCCTTACAGACCCTGAGGACACGCTAAGCGTTAGCATCCCATTGGATCGTCCCCAGCGCCCTCTACTGGGCAGCACTTTGCTACTACCTTGCTACTTCCAGGTAGGCCTGGCACCACAATTGATACCAAACAAACACTGAAAATAACAACAAAAGCTTAAAAGCTAAATTACTTGTTTGAGAAACCCGCTTTCTTTCCATCGAGGTTCTCATCAGATTTCTTGAGGTATATCTTTTCCCCTTTTAATGAGTATTTGATAACCTCTGAGTGCAAAACTCAGGACTGCAACTCGGCTGGGGCAAGAGTTCATGATAAGAACCCTACGGCTTTGTTAGTCCATCATCATGTCACTGGATGTGTTTATGTCATATTGGACAGATGTCATATTATGTCATATTTTAGAGCGTGTCATTTGGTATTACTATGCGCTGTGACTGTTTTCATCGATAACCTTTGAACCAGGACCACACCGTACATGACCCTGGAGCCCCCACTATCACACCCCTTTCCCACCGCATCAAATGGAGCCTCGTCACCAAGGAGCGTGTCTCGGTCATTCTGGTTGCCATGGACGGAGAGGTCAAGGTGGAGTACGACTACCTGGACCGGGTGAACATGGTGGGCTACCCCCACACCCCCAGTGATGCCAGTATTAAGATGAGTGAGTTAAGGACCAACGACAGCGGCGTCTACCGATGTGAGGTCCAGCACGGTATTGAGGACAACCATGACACCGTGGATGTCCGGGTTCAGGGTAAGGACCGGTGGTGGTGGTGGTGGTGGTGGTGGGGGGGGTATTATGATATATTAATACTTCATATTATAAAATATAATCATGTGTTAAGGTGCTGCCCTTGTACAGATTAGAACATAAAACATAGCCATTGTATATTTAAGGAATATGGAATGGTGGGTGGGTGATAATATGACCAACAGATGCCTGGATACAGCACCTAGCCATGGTATATTGGGAATATATCACGAGCCCCCCAATGTTTCTTATTGCTTTTATCAACTGGTTACCAACACAGTTTGATTTGGAAAAGCATTTTTATACCTGTGTTATTATTATTTTTTAAACAGTTTTATATAACACAGCTTTCTGCCGGTCAGCAATGAAGTCAGTTGAAATCAAGTCTGATTTTGGGAAAACAGCCTCATAATGTCATGGGTGATATGATGCCGTTGTTTTATAGAGGTTGCTTATTATCTGTCTCCAGGTATTGTATTCCACTACCGAGCTATCACAACTCGCTACACTCTGACCTTTGAAAAGGCCAAGGCAGCCTGTATCCAGAACAGTGCTGTGATTGCGACCCCAGAACAGCTTCAGGCTGCATACGACGAGGGTTTCCACCAGTGTGACGCTGGCTGGCTCTCCGACCAGACTGTCAGGTCAGGGAATTCTCCAGCCTTTCATTTTCACTGTTCTGAAATCAGTCCATGTTTTCAGATTTGTGCTGAATGAAGGGACGGGATTGAAGGTACTGGAAAGAACTTATCAAAGATCAATGCAATTGGATAAGTGGCCTTAAGAATTGTGTATAAACATTGTGTTTGAAAGAGTGGATGTGTGTCTTTACAACATGACATTTTTTAGCAATTGGTTGAGCTTGTCTGAAACAATGAAATAGTCTGCAAACATGTTAACCCTGTTGCATTGCATTGAACTCTAGCTAGGTTCAATGCAATGTATAGAAAGAAATAAAGTTGAGGATAATCTGTTTTGTGAAATTTTACTTCACAGTTTTATCATTTGTTTGCACACATTTCATCAGGTGTTTAGATAATTTATTTTATATAAGAATTATTAATACAGATTGTCTGTTTCTATTTCAGCATTGTCCATTTGTAAAAAAAATTCATTCATCCCCAGACAGACTTCTGACATGCCAAAGTTTCCATTCAATGTTTGACAGTTGAGCCTAGGAATCTGCCACTTTGTTTTGACACACAGCCTCTTTGTTTTGACACACAGTCCTCCTTTCCATTCCTCTTTCCATTCCCTATTCCGTTCTTGGCAAAAACATGAGGATTGAATTTGCCTTTCTCTGATCTCACCTGTACGTTTTTTAAACACCTCACAATGAAAGCCCTCATCCCATAAATCTCCCCTTTTTTCTAAAACCCTAGAGGGTTCAAAGTAAACATTGCGAGTCGGTTTCCTGGACGCAGATTAAGCCTAGTCTTGTACTAAGATGGTTTTTTTGTCTCTGTCAAAGAAACCATGAAGCCCTTGCAAATAATTAGATTTCCCAGGAAGACACAGGCCCCATCTCAATCAAGGGTGGTTAAACTAATGCCACATTGCCCAGTGTATTCAATCACATTGCTTAAACTGTATAGAGTTACTGCACTGAACAACTGAGCTGACAGCAATGAACCGTATGTACAGTGGCTCCCCAGAGGACAACATTTTGAAGTATAAAATCAGATTTTGTGTGAATTGCTATTTTCTCTGAAAGGTACCCTATCCATAATCCACGTGAGAATTGTTATGGCGACAAAGAAGAGTTTCCCGGGGTGCGAACGTATGGAGTGAGAGATGTCAATGAGACCTACGACGTGTACTGTTTCGCCGAAAAGATGACAGGTAACCATAGAGACGTCCTTGATTTGAATTTCCTAAACGAATGGCAGGCTGAGATCAGGTCAGAATTGACTCTCTCACTTTTTTTCCTTTGTAAAAATGTGGATTGTTTTATTCCATTAATGTGCATTGCATTAATTTAAGGAAGGGGTTACAAATAATGGGGTGACACAAAATAAACATCATCGAGTTGCATGTCTACTGAATCTCAAGCAATCAATCAAATGTTTTTTTGTAAACCCTTTTACATCAGACGCTGTCACAAAGTGCTTAAACTTAGCCTAAACTGTGGCATCCCAGGAATGACAAATGTCAGTAGGTTATTTAATGAATAAATTATGTTAAAGTAAAGTGAAATATAAAAAAGTGTTTAACAATTTCCTTTGCCTACTGTTAGCCAACAATAAATAAATAAATAAATAATGAATTTTACTCTTCCATTTATCATTTACTCGCCCTTTATATTTTTCAGCACCTCACTTCTACTATTTTCTCAGGCCTAGCACAGTTTAATCATTTATCTATTTCCTATTTTCTTCATGCAACATTCCCCATTTTCCACATGTAAGAGATCCCATTTTCCTGAATTATAATAAGAAGGGTGTCTTAAAAACCATGCAGGGGATGGATTGTGTTCTAACCGTCACCGCTGAATCCAGACTAGAGCAATGATGAAGCCCAGTGACTAGGACATCTTAGCCAGTGACAGTGAGAGTCAGGCAGAAATCATCAGGAACCAGACAAGGTAGACTTAGTCGGATCCTGGATTTCTGGGATGCTGGAGACTGAGACAGGAGGATAATATGTGCATAATCTAGAAGTAAGATCACAATGATACCAGAGTCAGGCATGAAATTCCAAGTTTGAAATTGACTGATTGGGGACTCTTTTGGTCTCAACAGTGCTAATTTTAAACAGTGGCCCAAAATCATGATGGTAATATAACAGAAGACTCTGATGAATATATACTCTAAATTGGTAGCCCTTTGCCATTTTCAACAGCGTGCAGTATGATCACTGACCGATTCTTCATAACATTGTGGGCAATGGAATTGCCAGTGACAGGGGATTTCAATTTGTCAGTGCCTCTGGTAGAAATCCTTCCTGTCTTTCCTCCCCCAGGCAGGGTGTTCTACTCTGGGTCTGTGGCCAAGTTCACCTACTCTGAGGCTGAGGAACAGTGCAGTAGGCAGGGGGCCATGTTGGCCTCCACGGGGCAGCTCTACTTGGCCTGGCAGGCGGGCCTGGATGTGTGCAACGCTGGCTGGCTGGGGGATAGAAGTGTCCGCTACCCCATCAACATCCGGAGGCCCCAGTGTGGTGGGGGTCTGCTGGGGGTACGGACCGTTTACCTCCACATCAACCAGACGGGGTACCCCCTCCCCGAGTCACGCTACGATGCCTTCTGCTACACTGGTAGGTTGCACCTGCTCCCGGATCTGTGTGTGTTGTCTTGCTAGGTCTGATGGTTAACAGGCTGGATAGCACAAACAGTCTAGTTTTCAGTTTGAATGGACCATAGACATAAATACTAGTTTACTGTACTGTATGTCATAAATGGAATACCCTGGGGTGGCGGCAGAGTAGCCTAGTGGTTTGAGCATCTGACCGGTGACCAATACAATCCAAGGGCTGGAAAGATGACACATTGTTGTTTTGTCCCTCACCAAAGCAATTAAACCCAACTGCCCCCAGGTCATTAAGACAAATAAGAATGTGTTCTTAATTACCTGGTAAAATGACAGTTGAAAAGAGGCTATTTTAGTGTTTCTTATTTGGATGCCACGTTCACAGCATTGTCATGTGCAACAGTGGTCAGGGCAAACGTAAACGACGACTCTCTTGACAAATATCCGAATCAAAACAACTGAAATGAGTGTAGCAATCAGCGTAATTATATCTTCTGTTCACAGAAGCGGAGGAGGATGGCTCGGGGATGGTGGCACCCACCGAAGCTGACAGCGGCGTGCTGAGTATCGTCACGGAGACCCAAGGTCCTACCGATGTGTTCTTCAGCCAGCCAACCACAGAAAGCGAGGCACTGGCTGGGGACCTTGTTACCCAGAAACCCACCAGTGTGGACTTCACTTTTGGCACTGAGCTGCCCCTACCACAACCCCCCAGTTTGGGAGAGGTTGTGGAGAGAGCGACGGCCAGACCGGAGGTGGGGAGTGAGATTGGCATTGGGACAGGTGAGTAACTAAATGTCTGCTTGTTTAGATTTTTAAGCTGATGTTTTTATTTCTACAAGGACCCAATTCACAAAAAAAACAATACTATGGTTTGACCCCCTAATTGTCTCTATAGATCGCCCTGAGTTGCCCAAGACTCAGTGTGAGCAACTTAGAGACGGAATCCAGACAACCAGTCCTGAAGGGTTTCCTATAATAGGCGCCTTTGTACCCCAGTGTGATGAGCATGGTCAGTACAGAGCCCTGCAATGCCATCCTTCCACTGGATACTGCTGGTGTGTGGACAGCAAAGGACAGGAAAGAAAAGGAACCAGGAAAGGACCAGGCACTGGCCAGCCAGACTGTCACAAATCTGGTAAGAATAGATTTAGTTGTAACAACACTGTTTACTATAACACACTTTTTGTTCCAAATCCATTTCAAGGAATTCAGAGAGAAGACCAACAGATACTTACACTAGTTGTCAGCCTTGTAATAGCTTTTACACTAAGATTCAAGTCCAAGTCCAAATACCTCAAAAAATTTTAAGCTCAAGGTATTCGTTTTGCATTGTCATTTGTAACGGTAGATCACAGCCAAAATCAATGTCACAACTTCTTTGGTCGACCATGGCGAGGCCTGTTGCTGTGGAAATTTCTCTGACCAATGTATTCTCACTGATTAAAGGACTGAGAGCCCCTTATTCAAATCATTGACTGGTATCAGCAGATGAAATGGTTACTCATTAATCTGCCCATCGGTATAACTCATCAGGGCATGTATTGATATTATGATTATCTACCACTTACTCACTCACTCACTCACTTGTTCACTCATTTAATGCCTAACCAAATAAACAATATTGATGGTTTTCTATAGTGGACATCTTGCTTCTTGCCAATGAAACTGGATTGAGCATCACAGAGACAGAAGAACCTTTGGTCAACCTCACTTCCATCACTGATTTGCTAAGCCCTGGTAAGATCCAGAATGTTAATTTGCCTGTAATAAGTATTTTATCATTTCTACTCCGGGAATATGTTGAAATACTTTACATTTAGAAATACGTGTGAACTTAAGTATAAATCCTCCTGAATATTCTCTCTCCGTCTCTCAATAGTCCTGCCCTCCATTACTCCTCCCATCTCTGTGGAGTCCTTCCGCATTGGTTCTGGTTTGGCCTCTGGTTCTGGAGCCAGTGGATCCTCAGGAGATCACTCCGGTGATCTGCCTTATTCAGGGGAAGTATCCGGGTCTAGGGATCTATCGGGCAGCGGGAGTGCTGAGGTTCCCAGTGGAATGTCAGGCCTGACAAGTGGAGATTCGTCTGGCTCCGGGCAGAGTGGTGAAGGATCTGGAGTAACACTCTTCCTCTCTTCAGCAAGCGGCAGCGTTTTATCTGGTTCAGGCTCCGGAGATCCTGAGGAGGCGGGAGAGGGAAGCACTGGGATCCTCACCTTCCCCGGGGGAATGGGATCAGGAGTGTTCAGTGGCAGTGGGGTCCTGTTGGGATCGGACAGTGACTCCGGCATCAGCTCAGGTGGCAGCTCCAGCGGCTCAGAGTTTTCTGGATTTCCTTCAGGATTCCTTCCCTCAGGAGACTCCAGTGGTCAGTCAGGAGAGGGGTCAACAAGTGGAGACGTTCACATCCTACTGATCGATGGGAAGCTGGTGGAGGTTTCCAACTCCTACACACACAAAGAGCAGGAGCTGGGCAGCGGAGGTCTGGAGTTCAGTGGCTCTGGATCGGGCAGCGGTACTTCAGGGTTCTTCCCAGGTGTGACCTTCTTGGATTCTGGATTTACTGACATCACAGGGTCAGCCTCAGGGGAACAGGAGGCCTCTGGTTCTCTCCGGTACGGCTCTGGAAGTGGGGATCTTAGTGGTTCAGCTTCGGGCAGCAGCAGTGCCTCAGGGTTCTTCCCAGGTGTGACCTTCTTGGATTCTGGATTTATTGACATCACGGGGTCAGCCTCAGGGGAAGAGGAGGCCTCTGGTTCTCTTCTGTACGGCTCTGGAAGTGGGGATCTTAGTGGTTCAGCTTCGGGCAGCAGCAGTGCCTCAGGGTCCTTCCCAGACGTGACCTTCTTGGATTCTGGGTTAATTGACATCACAGGGTCAGCCTCAGGGGAAGAGGAGGCCTCTGGTTCTCTTCTGTACGGCTCTGGAAGTGGGGATCTTAGTGGTTCAGCTTCGGGCAGTCGTGCCTCAGGATTCTTCCCAGGGGTGACCTTCTTGGGGTCAGGATTCACTGACCTCACAGGGTCAGCCTCAGGGGAACAGGAGACCTTGGGGTCTGTCCTCTATGGCCCTGGAAGTGGTGATCTAAGTGGTTCGGGCAGTGGTGGCTCAGGGTTGTTCCCAGGCGTGACCTTCTTCGCGTCAGGGTTCACTGACCTTACGGGGTCAGCCTCAGGGGAACAGGAGGCCTCTGGATCTCTCCACTTTGCCTCTGGAGCAGGAAGCAGTGGACAAGCATCAGGGCTCAGAATGTCAGGGTTCCCATCTGGATCCCCCACTATTGGGGAGGAGGACAGCACCATCACCTTCCTTAGTGGTGATATCCTGACAGAGGTTTCCACTGTGACAGTGGTTTCCAAGGAGCTTGGGGGTGGGCCCGTGGAGATCAGTGGGACAGGAAGCGCATTCCAGTCTGGCAGCAACGCTGATCACCCAACCCAGGCCAGTGTTGTCTCATACAAGGCCCACTCTGGAGATCTGACCTACGCGGGGCCATCCTCTCCACCCAGCGAGATGGAGCTGATGTCAGGCACGGAGGGTCAAGAAGAGGTTAGGGGTGCGGAGTTCGTGAAGACCACTGGAGAGTCCTATGTAACATTTGGCCCAAACCTTCCTCCCGCTGGATTGGCCGCCGCCGCCACAGCCCCCACCTTCTCCCTGCAGACCCCCGCCGTCATGGAGGAGCCATCCTCAGAGAAGGGTGAGTCAGCATAATGTCAGGGTACCCGTTGCAACGAATTAAATGCACTCATTGCTTCTAACAGTTAAGAAATGGTTGTATAGTTTGTGTCACGGCTGTAAAACCATCTGTTGTGATTATTAAGGTTAATGTGGCGTGGAGTTTTTTTATCATGTATTTTCTTGATGAAAGGGTTCACACATTCCTGTGACATACATTGTTAAATAATTCCAATATATGACAATAGCACTGTATATATTGTCAAATTCATAATTACTGCATAATTTGTTAGATATCTTAGGAAATATATTGAGAATGTTCAGAACATACGTACATGTGTAAACAGTGAAACTAACTAAATAAGTACTTTCTCATGAGAAGATGTAGATGGATGTGTTTCAGGCAAGTATTACCTTGCCATCTACTAGCTGGTTTGTGATGACAGTATTACGACAATATTATTACAGTGATGACAATATTATGACATTACTACCCATTTTTACCTAATTTCATAGTTTCACAGATGGACAATGTGTTATTATATCTACTGAGACTGTATAATGCTAGGCTTTTCCCAAATTGAAAGGAGTTTCATGATTTGTGTTTCTGGGTGTGGATTACCCCTTCAAGGAGCCAACCACTAATATAGTCTGGTGCCATATTAGTTCTAAGGTAATGTACACAGTGTTTTAATCATGTTTTCTGTTTCATTCTGAAGTCCTCAGAAGTAATACAACTTAGAAGGCAAAGTTTCTAAGAATGGTTTTGTCATCTCTACTGTATGCATGGACTTCAGTCCAAGTGCTGCTCTGACTTAGTGCAAATTCAGTAAGCTATAAATTTCAACTGGTATTTCTGAGTTTTATGTCTTTTGCTAACACCAACAATGCATTTCATTCCATCCTTATGCTGTGTTTTTTTGTTGTGTTGTGTCCTGTTTTGCCTGTACCTGTTTTTGGGTCTCTCATTAGTTGTGTTTTTAGTGTGTGTGTGTGTGTGTGTGTATGTGTGTTGTAGCCTTGGCCAAAGTTCTCACGACCTATCCCTCGAACACCTTTGTCATGATTCTCTCCATTCTCTGTGGGGTTTCCTGCTCTGCTGCCTGCTGTACATTACAGTAATCTTCCCAGCTAGCAAAACTACTTGAAATGCAATTAGAACCAGAAACTGTTTTGGTGAAAAACATTATTCTGATGCCATTGTATGCTTGCTTACTCCTTGGAACACCTACACATCTTAGGAGCATATTAGGTACATGCTTGGTAGGTGCTTTCAACATTCTCCTGCTTACATGAATCTGAACACAAGACTGTGCCCATATAATTTTAATTATTGTCATCCATTCATTCTATTTTCACGGAGCTGATCCAGACCTAACCTTACTCCATACCTGAATATGTTTATAATAGAATGTATAGGTCTCTCTAATGAATAGGAAGTTCAGCATTTAAGGAAAAATGTCCTGAACATGTGCTATAGAGATCATCATTGGATGTGAGTATATAACTCCCTTCCAGTGACGATCAGACAGAAAGGTTGGAGTCGCAGGCACCGCGTTGCAGCATCTTGGTGTTCTTATTCCATGAGTTCCAAGATGTTCTGTCCCAGCTCTTCCCCCACCAAGGCAAACCTCCCCTCACCCCCCACCCCCCCCCCGCCCAAGGAGCCGGTCTCACCCCGCACCCCCCTTTTTTGCAGAGGTTGATGTGTGCCATTCCAACCCTTGTGCCAATGGAGCCACCTGTGTGGAAATGGCCGGTTCTTACAAATGCTTATGCCTGCCCAGCTACGGAGGGGATTGCTGCGAGATTGGTATGAGGTCGGCTTCAGCTAATGTCTACTAACAAACAACAGCCTCTCAGAGACAACAGTTGCCAAAGATGCAAGGCAAACTAATAGCTGGAAGCTTGCATCTTTGTTGGGCTGCATTCAGAAGGAAAAACTTCAGAAAACTTTTTCAAATGGAGTTATTATTGGGCAGGTTTGGATGTACTTCCACCATTTCAAAAGGTTTTCTCCTGTTTTGTACGTACTGAATGTGAACCCGGTGTGTAACTGTGGAGGGGATCTGGCTGCCCCAGAATAAGTTGCTTAAGGAACTAATCCAAGGGTATTTCCACTAATTTGGTGCATTTTTAAGAAATCCTTGAATTTTTTAACATAGATTTTTAGGGGTGTACTTGGGTTTAGGGGTGTACATTAGCTTTTGTTGCAGCAGAATGTTCTCAAAACATCACAGGTACATTGGTAATTATTTCATGGTTGGTATGAGATATTGTAGACTACATTTTAGGGAATGATAAAAGAACAATCCAACAAAATCTAATTTAAAACATGTTTCAGATGTTCTGCTGGGTGGATTTCCTACTAGTAATTTAGTTGTTAGATGTGGTGAGAGAACGTATAAAATGTTTCAGTAAAGGGTAAAAAACTGAGAGAAATCACCATGTATTCACTGTTGCACACAACACAATCACATGAAATGTAAAATAATGAAGGAAAATGCCAGCAATAAAATACGTTCTAGAAAAAAGCATATGCAACCATTATTGCATCAAATGCAGTGTGGAATAGTTAAATTTACATAAGGTAGGAAGGTGTATAAGTCAGGCTTCTCCTGGATGTGGTTGCCTTTGTCTCACTGTCGCCTCCTGCTGTTGATGCCACAGATGAGCAGGAGTGTGAGCACGGCTGGACTAAGTTTCAGGGGAACTGTTACCTGTACTTCTCTGAAAGAAAGACCTGGCTGGATGCCGAGCAGCACTGCCGTAGCCTCAACGCTCACTTGGTCAGCATAACCACCCCAGAGGAACAGCACTTTGTCAACTGTGAGTAAGGAATTATGTCTGTATTAAACTAGATCAATTGAACTGGTTAAACCAGGACCACGATTTTCCCTATCCCATTTATTTATTTATTTTTTAAAGCACATCAGGTTTAGGGGAAAACATATAATGGGGATTAGGATCAGGCACTTTTTAGCTCACACTTTTACACATTTGGTTTAGTACTGCATTTTTAAAGAAAATGTATTTAGAGACATAAAGAGGGGGAGAAATCCATTCTGTTTTTTCATCCTTCCAGCCAACTTACCAGAATCCAATTACCAGTGGATTGGGCTCAATGACAAGACAGTGGAGAATGACTTCCGCTGGACGGACAGCACACCACTGGTGAGTCAGTTAGTCAAAGTACAGGGAGAGTGGGTTACCACACCCAAACCCTTTCAATTGATTTCAATCATTAAACACTGAATAGATTAAAATGACCTATTTTAACTAAAAGGAAAATGAATGTCTGGATTGAGAGAAATGGAACGCCAGGCGGAGAGTTAATGGACAATGATGGATTTTATCGACAAAACAGCAGGACTAAGGGAGGCAGGATTGCAGGAACACGAAAACACTTGATGACTCAACAAGGGCTGAATAGAAGTGGGCAGGCTAAATAGGGGGCTAACAAGACACAGGTGAATGCAATAATGACAGAAGTTCAAGCTACAAGAACAAAGAACACATTATGCTTTGGGCTGCTTTGCTACCACGGACCATAGCCACCATGCCATTGTTGAATGAACCATGAACTCCACATTGTACCAGAGAATACAAGAAATCTGAAAAAGCAAGCAAGAAAGTTAATGTATATAGCACAATTCATACATGGAAGCAATTCAATGTGCTTTACAAAGAAAAAGAAAAATATATAAAAATACAATAACATAAAAACCAATACTCAAATGAAAATATAAAAAAATAGAATAAGAAAATTAAAAGAGATTTTTTTTAACCTGGATTCCAAATAAAATACCTTTGGGGCACATCTAAGATCTTCTGGTAGTTTATTCCAGTGGTGTACAGCATAACTGTTAAACGCAGCTTCTCCATGTTTAGTTTGGACTTGCTGACCTGTGTTCATTGATCTAAGAGCCCTGCTCGGTTTATATTCTGCAAACATATCAGAAATGTATTCGGGTCCTAAACCATTCAGAGATTTATAAACTAAAAGCACCACTTTAAAATCTGTTATGTAACTGACTGGAGGCCAATGCAAATATTTAAGAACCGGAGTGATGTGCTCTGTTCTCTTGGTCCTGGTTAACATTCTAGCAGCAGCATTCTGAATGAAAAAGCTAAAGCTGAACCAAATGGACCATGTAATATTAGCCTTTACAATGGAGAAACTCAACAACAGAATGGCTCAAAACTAAGGAATGTAGGGTTATAGAATGCAGAGTAAAGGCCTAGATGTAGAGATGTTGTGGGGGACTCAAATATCACAGTACAGCTGAGAGAGGGTTTGCGCTCAGGCTAAAATGTAAAGGCGCCCGGTGTGTGTGGGAAACAGCTCTTATGACATTGAAAAGGGGGGGGGGAATATAATCATCTAAGTTATTGTACTCGTTGTTGTTGTTTTCCTTTCAGCAATTTGTGAACTGGCGGCTGAACCAACCCGACAATTACTTTAACTCTGGAGAGGACTGTGTGGTGATGATCTGGCACGAGAATGGCGAGTGGAATGATGTGCCCTGCAACTACCACCTGCCCTTTACTTGCAAGATTGGCCCAGGTAAACAATGGTGTCAAAGGTTAGGAGTCAAAAGTGTTGTACAGAGACTGCATTGGCACTGATAATGTATTCCTTAAAATCTTAAAGAACTTAACCTTTTATATAGTTCAACAGGACTTTTTAATCGTGGTTATACATGTCTTTGCATTACTGCTTAATAATGTATTATTTATTTGCTATGAATGTGTTAAGAGGTCTTCACGCAGGTACACTTAGATGAATTATGCAAAGAATGGTATGGTATAAAAAACCTAATATGGTCCAGTTCAATGGAATAACGAATTTACCAGTCACTCTTTCTCCCAGTCAACTGTGGCCCCCCACCAGAAGTGGGAAGTGCCAGTATCTTTGGCAACAGACGAGAGCAGTACCCGGTGGGCTCCAGCGTCCGCTACCATTGTAACCCAGGCCTCGTACAGCGCCACAGGCCTGTGGTCCACTGCATGGCAGACGGCCGGTGGGAGGAGCCACAGGTGGAGTGCACGGGTGGTAAGTAACACACACTGTCTCTTTTGTTTCACATTGAAACACTTCCAAACCTCTTTCAGAACTCTGCTACTGAAACATTCAGCTTGTTGGTTGACCAAATGGGCATTGTGTTATCCAGGAAATGTTTTACATTATTCTATTATTGTGATGCTTTGACATTGTTCATTATATCATTTCCGTGACGGTAAATGTGTGAATCTATTAAGCTTTGGTCCTGCATGTTTCCGTCACCAACAGGAGTATCCTCCACCATTAACAGAATACAGCGGAGATCCACCAATAGGCAAGCAGAATCAACTGGTATCAAGCATCACTAAACATGGCAGATTGAGGAAGATTGTATAAGATGTACAGCACACAGAAGCCATTGTCTATCTTCCTAAAGTGGTTTGAATGTTTGAAGTTCCCAGCAACTTGTATATACACACAAAGCCCGAAGAAAACGTAAGTGCAGTTACATGCACACAATAATGTGACTGGTGGATAGTCAGATTAATATAATTGTTTACAGGAGACCAATTTCTGTAAAAATAAATCCTGTTTACATAAACACATTTGAAATCAGGCCGCCTGATGGGACTTTGAATATGCTGATAAGTATATATACTGTGATTTTCAGAATGATTGGCACTTTTGGTAAAGATGTTGCTATCAGCTTGGTTTTACTCTCAACAAAAGAGAAAAATCTAACCTTTTTTAAACTAAATATATTTTGAGAAAAACCTTGTTATTCAAGAAATCCTTTTTCTTGATTAAGGATTAGTTTTTTCTTTTAGCATGTATACCTTAATTAAAGGTTAGAGTTCTCTCATATTTTAAGTATAAGATCAAGCTGATGAACAACGATCGAATTCTTTCATAGTCTTTTTTGCTCATTTTCACCATGGGTGCCAATAAATGTGAAGGGCACTGTATATCATAGCGACCATGTTATTTATGTGAAACGTATTTGATTCTTAATTCAACATATAGTTTTTTATTGCTGTATGCATACTTACTGTAGATTCTGACCTTAAAATTAGTAGAGTAAGATTTTTACCTGACTATTGCATTATTGGGTTTCTGCCATAATCAGTTTAATATGGAAATATTAGTGTGCATGTAATTCACTTAATGCCTCATCAGATTGTCACTCTATTTATAAAAAGGTAAATTAACCCAATGTTTTTTTTGTTGTTCATGTTGAAGTTTAAATTATATAGAACTGTTTTTAATTGAATAGAGTTGTATTATTATTATTATTATTATTGTTATTATGTATTTTTAGTTTTGCTGGTTTGTAATGCTGTCGATAAGGTCTGAGTAATTGCTAAAATACTTTGGCCAATCAGACTGGATTATGTAATCACTGTTTTGGACAAGGACACCTAACCCTGTTTCTTGGATGAAAAACCTCCGGGATGGTAGATCTCTAGAGACAGGGTTGGGCAGCCCTGGTGTTGTGTGAACATGCCCCTGGATCCTGATCTTGGGTCAGTTTAGCTTTGCCTCATGCATGTTTAAGTTCAGGATATGGCGGGGTAGCAATCCTAACACTGATTCAAGGGAAACTAGTAGCATCAGTCAGACAATATTGTAGGTCCTGGCCAAATCAGACAACAATATTACTGTAGACTGCACCATCCAGATGTAAATGCTTTATATACCCTGGTGTTTATAAAGTGTGGCGGTTTGGTATGTTTATCTGGGTAAAATTAGACCAAATGGAAGAACTAGAAAAGTGCCTTTGCACTCTTGAGATGCACACTTACAATTACTTGATATGGGAGACAAACAGAGGTCTTATAATCTATGACAGTAAATATGCTAAAAAAGCAAGGTACTTTAAGCACTGTTAGCATTGTCATTCTCGTATATAGCAGTGAAGAACCCGATAAAGTAAATGGGAGGAAATCTAGCATTTATCCACCATGGAAGTATTTATGAACTTATGACAATTTACTTATGACAGTTTGTCAAAAACTCTAGTGGTCTTTTGTTGAGCAGAGAAATCTGCAAGGCATCAATAGCAAATATATTGGAAAACACTTGATTGTTGGTTCCTAATGTATTGATTGGTTTCATATCAGTGTTAGAATCGCTACCTGACACACTGGGCAGGTGTCCTCCGGAAATCTTCTGAGCTGTACAATAAAATGAAAGGGGATGCAAGTTCTTAAATATGAGAGTGACCTGAACGTTTCTCAGGTTCAGGAGTGACACAGTAGAATTGAAGTCAACACTGTCCAAGTGAACTCCATTTCCTTTTCAGACAGTTAATTTGTTTAAATTCAGTGAAAGTCATTGTATTTATTTTCCGAAGAGATTGGAATGAAATTTAAACTGATCCCTTTGTTTGTTTAAGCAGGACCAACGGATGAATGTCATTGGTCAGTTCAGGTATTTTATCGTCTTTGTCATCTCACAAAAAGCTGTGCAGTGCATAGCACTTGTGGGATCAGTTTGCAACAGTAGCTTTAAAATCAGATATGTTATATTCTTTGTCGGTGTAACCATCCATTACCAGGTCAACCGTGTTAGTTAGTCCTCCTGTATTGTATGCTTAACGCTGTTGTCACTAATATACAGTACCAGTCAAAGGTCTGGACACACCCATTCAGGTGACTGCTATTGTAGATATAGAAGCCTTGTTCCTTACAGGAGGCTGTGCCTCCTCCTTTAACCCACCAGTGCTGGCCAAAGGTTTCTCCTGCATTCATAAAATAATATGCCAATCAAAGACATCACAGAAAGACCACTTAGAGCAAGCTTAAAGGTTTTCTCTGATTGGAGTTGTAAGACGGGACCCCCAGAATGTGTCCAGCCATATGTGTCATTGCGGAAGTGGATTATTTAAAGAACATTCAGCAGCGCTGCAACACCGTTGCCAGACGATGTGGCCGAGCTGGGCGGAGTCCTATGTGTTGCACTTGTTTGCTGCTGTGCTGTGTGGTTTTAGAAACTCCAATGATGCAGATGTGTATCTTTCAGTTATGTGGATAGCAACACTGACAGCGCAGTACATTACATCGAAAAGTTCATCAAAGTCAGTTGTCGATTGCATCCATAATAAACAAGTCTTGAAAAAAAAGAGATTCAATATTGAAGAGGGACATTTTATTAGTATTTAGGGAATATTTAGGGGGGTATTTTTGTGTTAGCCTATGATGTTACATGTAGCAACATTGATGTCACTGGTGTGACCTGGCCAGAGGACAGATGAAACATTGAATGTTACACACACATACACACTTGTGTTTTACTGTACCTCTACAGTACTGAAAGTATTAAGAGCTTTCAGAAGATTTAAATAATGCCAGCCATTGTGTCTGAAATATTAGTAATGGAGGGGGATGATTCTCTTTTTGCAGCTAAAGCTATTTGACAAAGGGGTGGTGTTGAGCAATGTTTTCCATCTAATCATCTGAGGGACTAGTCAACAATGTCCCAAGGAATGGAAGCGGTCCATGGAACATAGGTTGAGACACACACTCCTGCAACTCTCAAAGCAGGTGATATCCCCCTGGACACAAACAAAATTCAATGCGAAGATGTAGAGTCAATGTGAGAAAATGTATTGGATTTGCAAAAAGTAATTATTTGTAAAGAAATTCCTAGAATGTCGGGCATTTTTCCAAATAAGCATTTTCTTCAGATTTTCATTTTGCTAAAGTAAAAAACGTATATAAATTGTACCTACTGTGGTCAGTAGGTTGTGTAAGACTGGCATCTGCTCTCTGTATGAAAAGGCCAAATCCAGACAGTGACAACGTCAGGAGGTGTAGAGGTTCTAGTCAGGATTGTCTTCTGTTGCTCTAAGGAATGTACCTAAATGTGCCTGAAATAACTGTGTTTTTGAATGTCCTTTATTCAAAATTTGCCAAATAAAGATACTCTACATGTTATGTTCTCCAGATTTAATGAGCTGTCTGTTTGCCGAGAAACTGTATTTAGCGGTGAAACCATGTCCATGATTTATTAGTTTAGTCTATTACCAAACAGCCTTTTCAGAGTGTTTAAGAGCACAACAAAGATGAATCTCACCCAGTTCATTCTGGGAGGGTCTGACCAATATTTAAGTTAGAAGCAACAAAAGCAGATTCAGGGTTTAAGTGTAAATAGTATGGCTTTGGGTCAGGAATACTACTTTTACAGTGCATTTCTGTTTGCCAACACGGCGGGTTACTGATGCCGTCACTTTCACACTTCCAATGTGACTGACTAGAGGCCTGTTTGTGGTCTACTACCTCTGAGCCCCGCCCCTCCCCCTTCCTCTCTATCCTGCCCTCTCCCCTTTCCTCTCTATCCTGTCCAACCCCTCCCTCTCTATCCTGTCCAACCCCTCCCTCTCTATCCTGTCCAACCCCTCCCTCTCTATCCTGTCCAACCCCTCCCTTCCTCTTTATCCTGCCCACCCCCATTCCTCTATCCTGCCCACCTCCTCCCTTCCTCTCTAGCCTGCCCATGCCCTTTTTCTTCCTCTCTTCCCTGCCATGCCCACTTCCTATCTGCCCTGCACTGCCCACTTCCTCCCTGCCCTGCATGCTTCCTCCCTGCCCAGCCCACTTCCTACATGCCCTGCCCACTTCTTCCCTGCCCTGCCCACATGCATTAGACTGAACGTCAGTCCATTCACCTGGGTTCACCTCACTGACCCATAGCTCCTGGCTGTGTCCCCTCTCATGCTCCCCTGGGTTCACCTCTCGGACCTATAGCTCCTGGCTGTGTCCCCTCTCATGCTCCCCTGGGTTCACCTCTCGGACCTATAGCTCCTGGCTGTGTCCCCTCTCATGCTCCCCTGGGTTCACCTCTCGGACCTATAGCTCCTGGCTGTGTCTCCTCTCATGCTCCCCTGCTCAGGTGCTGCATTAATCAATGGTTGGGTGCTGTTATTAACTGTCATCATCTGATAGATTTAAAGAATTTCTGATGACAAATGTATTTGCTTTTGTTGCCCTCATTATATGATAAATATCTTAATGTGTAAAGAATATTAATGTGTTAGATATTGTAATGGGTTCGATATTTCAACGGGTTACATGTGTTAATATACAGATTCTTTAGAGAGTTATTTTCCTTTCCTTTTAAATTTTATTCTGAGGGCAAACTTGTAAATTTGAATCTGTTGTCAATGTGTTTCTTCTGAATAGAGCAGAAAAGTAATCAAAATCATCAACACATGAGTCAAAAGCTTTTTAAGGCATATCTTTTATATCATTAAAAAAAATATTAGCTTTTTTGTACATACAAAATGTTTACAAAGAGTATGTTGCAGTTGAGGTCTGATTTGGAAATACAAGTAAATTCATATATACTTAGCAATTGCTCACACTGTAGGCTAAAGTAAGATTTGAATATTATTGGTAAACATTCTAAGTATAGCATTCATCCATCTATAAACAGTCATAGATAAGCATACAGTAAAGATATTTTTTTAAACATTGGTGTGCTGAGGACAACCTCTGAAAACCATTACAATGGTTCAAGGCATTCGACTTTCATGTATAACATTTTTCAGTTTTGAAGACATTTGTATATAGTTCTCATAGTTCTTATCTCATTGACCCTAGATGTAGTGAACGGTAGACCCTGGATGAGATCAGATTATTCACAGTGGTGCTGCTAACCTGCTGACTGCTCACAATTAATATATTAGTCCCCAAGATAACTGTCTCCCAGGATGTTGTTTGCAGATGACAGTTACAATAGAAATACTGCAGGAATAAGTTCTCACCACAACAAACCATCACCCCCTAATATATAGTAGGCCCAACTCTTCTGTATATGAGATAAGCATTCATTTGTGCATGTTGGTCATCTTTGATAGAGGATTTGTGGTATGTAGATAAATGTGTAGTGTATCACATTTATTGCATACCTTCAGTGTAGCAGTACACCCCATGCTTTTGGTGTGGAGGGGCAAACCCAAAGCTGTGCACCCCTGCTTCCATGGGGCCACAGTTGCGACGGGGTTTGGTGATGGGGTAACGTACGCTTCCATCAGCAAGCCACCCAGGGTCACAGCGGTCCAGGCCCATGAACCTCCAGGCAACGTAGAGCTGGCCAACCTTGGCTATCTGGGCCCCCTCATCGAAACACGCCTCACGGGCCTCAGTAAGGTTAAGCTTGTGGGCAGGCTGGAGGTAGAAGACCTTACCTGGATGAATTACAGCAAGCCGCTTCAGATCCAAACGCAATATACAGTGGATATAAAAAGTCTACACACCCCTGTTAAAATGCCAGGTTTTTGTGATGTAAAAGAATGAGACAAAGATAAATCATGGCAGAACTTTTCCCACTTTTAATCTCACCCATAATGTGTACAATTCAAATGAAAAACAAACTGAAATCTTTATCCCACCCACTGACACGTGCCATGATAACGAGATTATCAGAGTTTTTCACTTCACCTGTCAGTGGAAATAATGTTATGGCAGATCGGTGCGTTGAAAAATTTTATAGCTCCAAATTACCCAAAATACTGAGATGCACAAAAAGAGCAAAGTCTCTCACCTCGGATAGGGGAAGAGGAGCAGAAGACATCATAGCGCTCCAGCTGACGGTGGCGAGTGCCATAACTCCTAATCCCGGGTCCGAGGCCCGGCCCCCCACAGGGGTTTCTGGGCCTGGTGATGGGGTATTGCACTGTCCCGTCAGCCAGCCAGCCGGCGTTGCACCAGTTCAGCCCCTCCTTCCAAGCCTGGAACAGCTGCTCGTAGGTGGCCAGAGTGGAGTCCTGCTCCACGCAGACTTGCTGGGCCTCATGGTAGGTCAGGTTGTAGCGGCCGCGACGAGGCTGGTAGGGGAACACTACAACTGGAAGGGATTCAAAAAATAATGTAATGAAAAGTCTCTGCATTTGTTGAAGTCAGTGGGACTGTTTCTCCTCTGGTCGGACTTTTCAAGACACCGCAGTGAATTTCGCCTTGATATGATAAGCCTCCATTTAATGATAATGATAAGCCTCCATTTAAAATGAATGGACAAACTTGATGGTGTTTTATTGTACTGTCACTTACCATTGGCCAGTTTAACCAATCAGTAGACTCTTATAAATGATGGCCAACTGCGGGTTTAGAGTAGACCAGGGGTAGGCAATCCTGATCCTGGAGGGCCGCAGGCACTTCATGTTTTTCATTTAAACAACCTGGACTGAGTGAACAACTTGAACAAAGTATTCAATCAAGTCTTTCCAGACCAATGACAACTCCATTTAACGGCTGAGAAAATGGTGGGAAGTGCAGAAGTATGATGGTGAGGACTGGAAAACTGTAATGAACACAAATGGAGCAAAAAGGGCTAAGTTTGTTTAAGTAAAACAAGAGTGGAGATCTACGATTTTGGAAGCAGCTCCCCAATAAAATATGTAATTTCTGGAGTATTACTGGAAATAAAAGCTTTGTGCTTCACACGTGCCAGATGTAGAAGATGCTTGTCACCTTTCCTTATCTCGCAGCTTCAGCAATTGTTTTCCACCACTTGCTCTTTAGATTCAGCTGGATTCTTTGCCCTGGGTAATGCTTCTACTATGCTTGTCTGTCTCGGTCTGTACGATATATGCTGCCAACTTTGAATTTGTCCGAATCTGTTGTGTCAGACAGAGCATGAAGGAAATAGGCCATTATCATGGAGCAACTTCAAAAGACTCAGCCTACATGGTTGGATATCCTACAGTACATGGCCAACCAATTTGCCTGTGATGTAGTCAGGGAAGCCTCTGCTGATGTCTGTGCTGCAGAAGAGTGTCTCCAGGTAGACCAGCAAATCTCTCCTCAATATGTGGCCAATATGAATTCTACCTCTTTATGGAAGCAGAATTATATCCATTATCTGTTAGTCTGTTAGTTAGTCTGGTGGGATTACTAGTTGGAACCAAATCCTGCAGTACCTGCAGCACGCCAGAAACAAGGTTACCTACCACCACAGAAGATCAAATGCAGCAATTTTCAATAGAATTGTACAATAATTAGTTGGACAAGATGTATTATACACATTTATAAACTGTAGATATTACAGTTGAAATATATAGTAATGAATTCTGCATAGCCAACTCTCCCTGACACAACTTTAAAGAGTGGGTTCAGACAGTGGGTTCAGACATTGTTGACAGCGACCCTGGCACAGTAAGGGTTAACTGTCTTGATCAATGGATGAACAACAGCTTTTCAACTTACTTGCTGGGACATATCAGTTGTTTAATATTCAACCAAAAGCAGCAATAGTTAAATGCATATATTTTTGCTCATTGTTATGATTTATTGAAGGCAGAGTGGAAAGATCGAGGAGAGAGCTTTTGCCCAAAGACCTGGATGTCAGATATATTGTAGCAACAAGCTTGAAAATACTCATCCACTCTAGCACGACAATATTAAAATATAAATCAACTGAAACTATGATGAACCTGTCCGGAAGAGGAAAGACATGAATTAAGGAGGATGCCTCAACAGACAAAAAAGGAATTGGAGAATTTTTGGAAAAAAAGATTTTTTGGAGAATGTTGTTACATTCTGGAGTTACCAAGTCTTCAGAATTACAATTGGACATTACCTACATGCTAACAAGCTATTTAAACGTCTTGAAAGAAGAAAGCCTTTACTCTTATTAAGGCATAAATGCCAGTGCCTTGAGATTGTGAAATGTCATTGGAATATTCATTGAAACTCAGGGTTCTATGGTCAAGCGGCTTGTCTTGATGAGAAATAATGTGTTGCCATGTTATTACTAGATTCCCCGAACAGTACTACAAAAACCCCAAACACAAATTTCAGAACCTTTACTTCATTTTTCAAAACTCTAGACACAAACCTCAAAACGGTCATCACTTGTAACACAGGCTGTCCAGTGTTCAAAACATTGCATTGTGCATTCATATCTTTAAATAAATCTTGCACTTGCACAATCATTGGTTCAAAAAGCACATTTATTGTGAAATACCAATAAAACATTAATTTAGATCACCCACACACAAGCAACCGAATGATTCACTGTGTCATTGTTCGTATAAATATTAAATATCGTAGTACAAAATAGGTGGTACATGTTTCATTAGGGTACTAGATGTAAAAACATCCCTGTAAAAGTACTGCAGTAGTAGAGAGAATACTACAGACACAGTGGAATCATTGAACCAAATCTGAAATGTATTGATGAAAAACAATACAGTACAATCACAATATTGGTTTATTTGAATCAAAGCAAAATAATTAGCTACGACATAGGAAAGACAGTACTGTAAAACATAAAATGCAGTGTTCCTCAACTTGCTTGCTTGTACTGTAAAAAGCAAAACATAGGAGTGATTTGGCCACAGGTTCTCATCTACATCACAATGGATGTTTTCATTAGCCAAACATCTGGGAAAAAACTTTCGGGCATGGCGAATCCAGGCCTGACACTAGTCTGCCATGATGTCATTGCATGCGTCATCCATGGCCTGGAGAAGAGAGACTTGTTCATGAGGGCGCCTATCATAAACCTTCTTTCTCCATGTGGAGAAAAATTCCTCAATGGGGTTAAAGAAAGGAGAGTATGGGGGTAAATACAGGGTGGTAAATGGTGCATGGGCCTGAAACCAGGTTCCACCATATAAGCATGATGGAACCTGACATTGTCCCACACAATGACATAGATCACACCATCAGCTCTATAGACCTGATCGAGCTCATCAAGGAAGGTTACAAGGAGAGTTGCCTTCTATGATCCAATACGAGGTCTGCGTCCCACCCCACCATCTTCTGATATAGCCGCACACATGGTAACGTTAGCCCCACGTTGTGCAGGTTTTTGGATGGTTGCCTGCTGGCCAATGAAATTCCGACTTCTCCTCCTTGTCTTGGCCAGGTTAAAGCCTGCCTTGTCCAAATATATGAATTTGTGATGGTTGTCATCAGCATCCAGCTCCATCACCCTCTAAAAATACATTTTGGAAACAGATTTACTTATTACTGTACAATGTAGAATTTTTTGGGAATTTTATTACAACAGCCATCTTGAAACTGAACATACCTGAACATACTCAGTCCTCATTTGCTTCACTCTGTCTGCATTTCTTTCAAAAGGCACACGGTATAGTTGTTTTAAAGACACCTGGTGCCTTTTCAGCATGCGTGCAATAGTCGGCAAACTTATGGATTCCACATTGTTAAACATGTCTTCATTGTCCAAGATATGCTGGCGAATTTCTGTAAGGCGAATATCATTTCTAGCCCGAACCAAATCGACCACAGCCTGCTCTTATTGGTCAGTCTCAATTCTACCGGGAACATTACAATAAGAAGACATTGGTCACATCATCTACTCTTGTGATACACATTGGTATGCAGTCATTTGTCAATTGAGAGTAGCATAATGTTTAGTGCATGCTGACAACTTACCGGTTCTCACTGCAGAAAGTTCTGATTATTGAGGCCACGGTTGACCTTCTCTTGGTTTGGTTGTATCATTGTAGATGCCTCAGTCATTGTCATGCCATGATTTATGACTTGGTCTACCACCACTCGGATTTCATTGGACACTCTTTGCTGTTGCTGCCGCTGTCTTGGTCCGTGGCCTTGTCCTCTACCACGTTCCCCCACACCTCTCAAACAAGGCCCACGACCACCTCTCAGAAGGGGTGCTGGTCCCCTGCCATTGCTTTGACCAACACATCTTCCTCGTCTTCCTCCCACCACTGCTTGACCTCTATTGTGACCTGGATCACCTGCCGGCTACATGTTACGTTTCGCTATGTTGTTGCAAGTGGATCCCAATCAATTATTTATATACTCGTTCCACAATGTGAACTCAATCATCAGTAACGAGTTGGCAGAATTGGACATGCAATTACAAGGGCCTGCATCCATACAGTGCAGTACTGTCAATACTGTAAATAGTCTGAAAAGGTGATACATGGGACCATAGAAATGGTGTCTGATAAAGAATGATGATGAAATATTACATCCATAGATAATGTAGTCTAATTGGTTCATGCTCCACGCTAATTGGTGACAATGAATCTCGTTATCTTGGAACTTTCATGATCTAAACATGGAATATTGTTTGTCTGTTTCCATACCACTATGCATTAAGAGTAATGCAACAATTATTTATCATTTTGAGCATCTGTGTCAATTGATAGTTGGATGATTGTAATGAAATTAATAGACACTCATCTGAAATGTAATGTGTGAATTGCCTTTTGAAATAGTAGTACTTTGATGTTATGTTGTGTCATATTGAACAGGCGATTTTTGTTAAATGAACAAATGATCTTAGTTTTATATGTCTTGTATCCAAGCAATTGAAAAAAGTGTTAGAGTTTGGAAAAATGTGTATTTTGATCACTGGTTGTGAGTTTTGTGTCTTGAGTTTTGAAAAATGATGCCACGGTTCTGAAATTAGTGCCAAAGTGATTGTAAAAAACTGTAAGAAACCTAATGACCTCCACCCACATTGTGGTCAACACCAGTAAAATACAAATGACTAAATACAGAGAAGTTGTTTAATAGTAAAAATTGTTTAGTAATGAAATGAGTTTGTTTGCTCCCTGGGGAGAGGCTAATAAAAAAAAGGATTTCGTTTGAGAAGATTATTTAAAATATAAGAATAAATCCAGATATGATGTCTAAATACCAGGTGGCCATGCAGAAAGATCCCCACATTGCAGACTAAAAGGTTGCACATTCACAACCCAAGTGAGTTCATGTTGAACAGTGAGTGCTGTATGAGTTTGAAGTGCAACAGCAGTGCAATCATGTACTGGATTCAAAGTTGTTAATAGCAATGTTGTAATGCTTGAACAGATGAATACAGAAGTTAAAGAGGATAATTGTTTTAGGCATGGGTCAATATGACTGGGTTATAAAAATGAAGGCTTTAAAAGGAAATGTGAGATTGAAACAACACATGCAGCATTTACCTTAAGTGGTACCGTGAATGGGATCTCCACAAACTCTTGACTTCAAAAACCTTAATTCTATAACCACATTTGGTAGAGTATTTGTTTACGAAGTTATGAAATCTTCACAGCAAAACATCTGGGGATGTGCTCATTAACAAAAGCGATACAATGCCACTACACAGAAAAAACAAACTTAGTGACATCCTAACAACTTAAACTATACTTAATATATACTGATCGTAAGTTCTGCCAGATGAACAGTTATCATTTCTAGCAAATGATGAAAACCAAACCTGTTAACATAGAGGAACAGTAAAAAATAACATCTGGAAGGGTTCAGACCTATGAATTGTTTGCTGGGTTGAGCATGTGTCTCTGTGTGTGTGTGTGTGTGTGTGTGTGAGTGTGTGTATTTGTGTTTGTGTGTGTGTGTTGGTCGGGGGGGGGGGGGGGTTAAAGGATCACAGATCATGCCTAATGGTGCCACTGAATCAGATGCTTTTTAGTTATGAATTTTAGTTAGTATTTTGTCACATTTTGTCAAGGCAGAGTTTGCAAGATCAAGGGCCAGTAAGACTATGGTTAGCAAGGAAGCAATACTGATAAGCAGCACAGTTAAATACAATATTTCACACAAACTATCTTTTAGTGTTTGTTTTCTGATAGCCCACTGATAATACAATCCCAAAATAGTGTGCATGTCAGCAGTACAGACCTAAAACATGTACAGACCTAAAAAATTTACAGACCTAAAACATGTACAGACCTAAAACATGTACAGACCTAAAACACCCATGATGACACGTTTTACATCCTATTTATGCATCATGATGGGAGCTTTTGATCTGTACAGACATTTTCTTGAAAATTTGACTGCTATCTTTCACACATTTGTCGACTGTATAGTCAATGAACTACTAAAAACATCAAAGGATCATTTTTTGTTAACTACGACTTGGTCTGTTACATGCACAAATATGTCTCTAAAGTATGCAACAACAGAACACATGGATAAGAAGGAAGACTATTTATTTAACAAAAATAAGTTACTATACGTCTTCATTATCATCTGAAATCATCTTAAATACCCACCACCTACAAAACCAAACCAAGCGATGTATAGAAGATACAGTAGAAAAGGTGAGATCTTGTTTATGTGATAAACATTTTAACAGCTTATAATTCATCACAGTAGTCATTTGTATTGATTGCCAGAGTCAATGATAATTCAGAGTTCAGCTTCTAACAATTCAAATAATAACAATAAAAATACAGTAGATTAATACAATATGAAATATAAATAACCACCTGCATAATGTTGCAGATGAAGCTGAGGTATGGGTTCATACTGTATACAGGTTCATTCATTCTAAATGATAAATCACATTACAAGCAACAGCAAAATGTAGGTGACAACAGAGTTATCAATCAAAAATATGATTCTATTATTATTATTACTATTAACTACATTATTCATGCACGACATCAGAGGATCTGTCATAAATTTATTCAACAAAATCTCTAAAGATTTGTAAACTATTATTCATATCCAGCAACAGACTGTCAATAAAAACTGCACATTTGTATATTTTGTAATCAAGAAGAAAAGGCACAGAAAGAAATACTAGCAGTAATATTTTTTGGAATAAATGTTAAGAAGACAAAAATAGTCGCGGGTGATAAAGAGAGCCGAGAATTGCCATTGGCCACAGGGAAAACTCGTTGTACAATCAGAAAATGACCAATAAGATTATAGGGAGTTCTGCTCACAACCCTTGTAATTATTACTACAGAAAGTCAATCTCCGTCAGCCAACTGGCCACCACCAGATTTGAGCTGTTTTGTTTCAAAGCTCATTACCAAAACGTAGAATATTTTATTTTCACATACACGGGTATAAAACTGGATATACTGAATACGAAGTACAGCGTTTTTTGTTTTTTCTAATTTAAGATATGAAGCAAGGACATTCCAATCCACAAAGAAGTGATTAAATGGGAAACCCTGACAACATTTAAATTTTGATACTCCGTGGAATATCAATGATCTTCATAGTATTGTGAATATGCATGCTCACTATGGTGTTGTTAATGGACAGAATAACAAAAGACTACCTCACTGAATTATGATCTCCAGGCGACCGGATCCCATAGTTTTGTTTTTGTAAGTGAATGATGACGTAACATAATTACAGAGCTCTATCACCATAGAACAACCTATTCATCTGTTTTTCATTTCATTCTGTTACCCAACCTCCTACAAGATCCAAATGACCCAAGAATTAAGAACTTTAGGGTCAATATGGATGTCATTCAGCGGACACTTTCATCTAAAATGACTTACAGTAATGCATGCATACAGTTTACATACAGCAGCCCCAGCAGAAATCAACACCACAACCTTGGCGTTGCATTTGCCATGTACTAACAAACCTAGCAACACAGGAACGTGCACTTGTACTTCTATGTACTTTTACTGCATACAGTTTAGAAAATTGACTGCATACCTGCACTGTAGCAATACACCCCATGCCTTTGGTGTGGAGGGGCGAACCCAAAGCTGCGCACCCCTGCTTCCATGGGGCCACAGTTGCGACGGGGTTTGGTGATGGGGTAACGTACACTCCCATCAGCGAGCCACCCGGCGTCACAGCGGTCCAGGCCCATGAACCTCCAGGCGGCGTAGAGCTGGCCAACCTTGGCTATCTGGGCCCCCTCATCGAAACACGCTTGCTGGGCTTCAGTGAAGTTGAGCTTGTGGGTGCGTTGGAGGTAGAAGACTTTCCCTGCAGAAAATGCAAACGGCAATCGACAGAAATAACACAGCATGTGGAACAGACTGAGCTTGACAGGGTGAATTATCTCTGCCTGTGTCCATGTGTGTGTGTGTGGGTCTCACCTTGCAGGGAAGAGGAGATGCAGAAGACATCATAGCGGTGGAGCTGGCGGTGCCGTCTACCATAACTCCTAACCCCGGGTCCGAGGCCCGGCCCCCCACAGGGCATTCTGGGCTGGGTGATGGGGTATTGCACTGTCCCGTCAGCCAGCCAGCCGGCGTTGCACCAGTTCAGCCCCTCCTCCCAAGCCTGGAACAGCTGCTCAAAGGTGGCCAGAGTGGAGTCCTGCTCCACGCAGACTTGCTGGGCTTCATGGTAGGTCATGTTGTAGCGGCCGTGACGAGGCTGGTAGGGGAACACTGCCCCTGGAGTGGAGGACCCAGGGATATATGATGGCGTCAAATTCACAGTGTTTTTGGTTTTCAGCCATACAGCAGCTTACCTGTTTAGCTTAATGTAGCTTGCTATAAAGCCGAGGGACAGAGCAAGACCATTATTACCGCATGCACTTATCAACAGAACTATGGCTGTAGTACATGACAGTGCGTGCGATCAAGGTGATGGTGTAAGGCATCATTAATCAAGGTGATCAAGGTGATGGTGTAAGGCATCATTAATCAAGGTGATCAAGGTGATGGTGTAAGGCATCATTAATCAAGGTGATCAAGGTGATGGTGTAAGGCATCATTAATCGCATTCAATACCTATCTATAAAAAAAGTCAATAATGTGTGTAATATGGTAATCTGGTATAACGTCAATGAAGTTATAGGAGAGGCTGAAACACGATAATAAAGTTTACCTCGTAGCTCGAGGTCAACGGTGGCACTCTCATCCTCCACCCCATCGATGACCTCACAGCGGTAACGACCTGTGTCGTTGAGCTGGAGCTCTGTCATGACTAGCGAAGCGTCTCCTGGCGAGTACTGTGGGAGATGAACCCGGCCCCTGAGACACACATTAAGTTTTATTGTATTATTATATAACGTTTTCAACAGCTGGACACTATTTGGTACTCTCTTTTTTCAACATGAAAGTCATGTTGAGGCCAATGGCTCTTTTGCATGGAAGTGAATACAATTCTGAAGGAAAAACAATGTACACAATAAGGAACTTTTGACACAATTATAGCAATCTAAGTGTGGAGGTAAAAGGAGCATTTCACCAAAATTCTAATTGGCTCATTCTGGATTGTATTGAGGAGATTGATTTTTGTGAAACAAATGTATCAGTCCAAACATTAATAGTTTGTACATTGAGTAGGCAAGCTATCGTATCCAGATTTCAGCAGTGTCTGATTTCACTGTCTCACCATCAAGGCCAATTAGACAATTCACCATAAATAGCTTGTTCTCAACTTCTAAACCACTTAGGAGGCTTAAGAAGTAATGCACTCGGCTGGGTTCGGCTATTTTTGCCAGTTTAGGGAAGTTTCTAATTAAGACCTAAATTACCAGGTAAAGGGAGTTCATAACTAACCAGTGAAAAGGAACAGTGAAAAATGATCAGTTAAGGTCACTAATCAGTAAGTAACTTTTACAACATACTTCTTAAACCTCTGCTTATTAAAAAAAATATATAAATACAATGAGAAGATAATGCAAAGTTTTCAATATATTTTTCAAACTGTTCAATGACATTCCATATTTTAAAAAGCTACTCCTCAGGAATGTTTCAATCCCGGTAAAACTTCATATATGTAACATCAGTGTGCTCACTTTAAACACCCTATGTTTAGCAGTCTAGGTAAAACAACATGGCTGCTATGTGCTGTGCACAAAATATTTTTTCCGTAAAACTGCTCTGCCTCTAAACCAAACCAAACCAGACTTCAGAGTTCAGCTAGGCTTTTATAGCTGCCCATGTGGGGAATATTCAACAACTCCCTATCAAACAATTCTGGAGGTGTAAAAAAATGTGCTTTTACAATGCAACCATTTGGTTGATCTGAACATGCTCCAACACACAGTGTCATACCATGGTTGTTAACTTGTTCACCTAGTTTTATTATGATATCTATGCATGATTTATAGGCATTTGTGGATTAGACGGCACACAAGTTAACATGTTTTGGTCAGTATTGGTTAGGTTTTGGGATGTAAGTGTGCAAAATATTGTGCTGTTAGAACATTGTCCATAGATGCTATATGCCAAATTAAGTGCAACACAGCCATTACATCCCTAAGGATTTAGGTGTTCCCTAACTAAGCTCCTGAAACCTGAATGAAAACACAAACATGCAATATGCACAAAAAAATCACAGTTGTTTTATAATTAAAGGGCCTGCATCATGAAGAATAATTAGAGTACTTGAAGTCCCCAAAGCTGCGTGAGTTGGGCCCGATGGCCACGAGCACGTCCGTTTCATGTCCGCCCACGGCAGGCAGCCAGGACCACTTCACCCGCACCTTCCTGGGGGAGGTTAACTCAGGCTCGTACCAGTACTGGCAGGACAGAATTGTTTTACTCCCCCGCAAAGCGTACACAGAGGGCTGGGAGGAGTCCACACGGAGCTTTACACCTTTAAAGTGGACTAGAAGAAGGAAAACATAGGAAACAGCAGTTTGGATTAATTCAAACTCAACAGTCCAGTGTTCACGCCATGTCTTAGTTCCCAATATGAATCCCCTGCCCACACAATTCTACTTCTGAAA
Organism: Esox lucius; assembly: GCF_011004845.1. Lineage (NCBI taxonomy): Eukaryota > Metazoa > Chordata > Actinopteri > Esociformes > Esocidae > Esox > Esox lucius. Next base: position 28,231,544 of record NC_047570.1, on the reverse strand, counting down.
ACTGAAAAGATCATCTTTACAGCACAGAGAAAAAGAATGTAAGATGCAGTAATGCCAATTTTTCCATAAAGCTTTAAACAAAGTAAATAATGCGTTTTTAAGTAGATGTGCAAATCCTACTCTTATGAACCAGACCTTGGTGTGCAGCAAAAGTTGTGGGCTGGGAGAAAATCCACTAATTACATTCAGATTACAAAGTACAATAAAAAAATATTCTAAAAACCAAAATATGAAAAAATAACAGGAGGATATTTACATGTATCAGAAACATTGACCATGTCTGCCTAAGGCATGTACCTTTTTGTAATCATTCATGCATTTTTTTTTTTCTTTTCATAAAACAGAAGCGCCTGGTCTTACTTTCTCCATTGCCATTGCTATTGAAAATGTCTTGGTAGAAGTATCTGTCAGAAGAGAAACCAAGGGCAGGAAAGCAGAAGATGAGCAACTGCAGCAACATCTCCAGCAGGGGGCGAGAGTGAGCCACCATCATCCTGGTCATTGAAGGAAAGAGCACAAAGCAAAGGCTCAAGGTATCAGCGCAGAGATTTGAAACCTGGAGGAGCAAGACGTCCGGGAATGCGTGCAAAGCAGACTCAGTAGACAAGTTTTGAAAAATGCATCCTTGACTGTTCATTTTCAAAATGTTAATGGAAAACCTAGACTTCAGTCACTCTAACTGAAACTGTGATTGCAATATTGATTTAAATCTGACAAACTGAAACTTTTTGTTGAAAACAACTTTCTGGGTGTGTGCAACAGTTAGACTTTATTACAACAGTTAGACAGTATTAGTTATTTGTTCCTTACATTTGCATAACATTGCCTTCAGTGTTATACATGTGCTACATGGAATCACATTAATGTCTTAAGGAGGAGGAGCAACAGAACCAAGTTCCTGCAGCTGCCTGAAGCCCTCCCTTGAGATGACAATGGAGCACCTTTAGAAAGTATTATTAGAAAACTATACCTTATTAAAATGTCCAATTTTAACAATTAGCGGCCAAAAAAAATCTAGATTTACTACAAAAATGTAACATATGACACTCCTACAAAAGTGTAATTGTCAGGTAAAGAAAACTACAATGAATGTGTATAACTATAACATCTGGTTTCACCTGAGAAGTCAAATTCACTGGGCTTCTCCAGGTGGTTTCTAAATGGGGGGGTTGAACCCAAGACAGGGTCACATCTGATTCCCTTCTGTGGCTCGCAGTTAAAGACTGGGGCCTTTGGGGATCATGTAGTGGCTCTAAGGACACGCAGAAACAGCTGTAAAGGGTGTGGGAACCACTGGCTCCTAATTGACTAACCCCTAATTTAGAAAGAGCTATCCCCCAGCAGCTGCCCATTCTTGACCACAACCACACAGCCCCTGTTTCTCCAACCGCTAGTCCATCTCCCCAGCAAGATACTGTTCAGTTACAGTGGCATATTAACAATGGAATGGAACTATGGAAAATCAGCATCATACAAAATAGGACATTTGGAGGTTTTATTTGATTATTATTATATTATTATCAATATAGGTTTTAGGAATACTCATGTTCCTGGTCAAAGGCTGAAATGAAAAAAACTACATTATTTCAGCTTTTGTCGCTACATTTTCTTGATCCAGATATATGTTTTCCAGACCAAAATACAGTGTAACATAATCTAAAACATCTTTATGTATCTTTTTTTATATAAATCTTTTTGTATATGAATGAATATTAACAATAAGGGTTGCTATGGGCTGAAGAAGGGGGTTATGTCAGTAGTTATGCTACTGATCATAACTACAAGTCTAAAGAGGCTCTAGTTATGTAAAAACAACAGTTTATATTGTCCAGAAAGGTGGTGAAGAATATCATAACCTACTGCTAGCGGTTCTGCACACCTGGCATGAAGGTCTACAGCAGCTGAAACTGAACTCCACTCCATTCAAGTATTTAATCAACTCTAGTGGAATAACACTGCACAGTTAAAAACTTCAAAATACCTACATATTATATCACAAAGCCATGGTTCAACTGCACAAGTTGAATATGAAATACACATTTTTAACCTGATACATTTTAATAATGTACTGTTTAATCTTATTCCTAATGTGAAGTATTTGGAGTACTTACAGTTTCACCGTTGATATTTTCCTGTCGTGTATTCTTATTCCCTGCTTAAATCCGTTTTTATTAACAAAAATGAATGATACTTCTTCTTCGTATCGATGCTTGGCCAGGGAAAAAGATAAAGACGTGTGTTCTCGGAGTTCTTGGACAGTCCTCCAGTTACCAGCCTCTCATTACAGTGATACTATGACCGCAGTGACGACGCAAAAGCATCTCCACACACAGCTTCGAAAGAGTACAGTATGCCCTAAATAAAAATAGGCCTTATAACACATTCTCGCAAAATACATGAATTTACCTCTTGAAGGTACGGTTAGATTATTTTCTGAATGTAATTATGTTATCGTTGCCAAGTTACATAGACCCAATATTTATCAGTAGCGTGATATCCTCAACTAACGTAATCTGAGTACTTCAATTACTTTCAAGTATACTAGGAATATTAATTGGCATTACATTGTACTCTTCTGGGTTAGGCGTTTTTAACTCATTGATTTCTACTTCAAAATAGATAATTATAGATTGGGCTATAGCTGTTCATTAAAAAAGTATGTCATATATCAAAATGTATGATTACTTCTTTAATTACTTCAATTGAAAAATAATAGGTGCTACTTTAATTTTCTCCGGTTTTGGTTGGTTGGATGGCTGGCAAAAACAGAGTATATCTACGATAATATTAGCCGATCCATATACAATGTAATTTAGTTATCTATATCGACGCATCTTTCTCAGAACAATGATAGGCGACAAGCCTACCCTTTTCAGACAGGAATTCTTTAGAAGATTAGGCAATTGTTTAGATCGCTGTAACATGGCGCTGCCTTCAAGATAAAACATTCATTACGATATTTGAGGAGAAAAGATGATTTGCATTTGATGCAGCCACTTCAGCTCCATATAGCCTACAGGTTGGCCATGTCTGCTTGCTTTGCATCTCAGAAAATTGCGTCCATTGGTTAACCATTGGCAGACAGTTCATGTCTTTCATTTGCGTTTAGAAAATCCATCGCTGGTGGCCCTAATAATCGCAGGTTTTGTTCGCGCGGGTATAACTTATTTGTATGCGGGTGTTCAAGATTGCGAACTTGCCTGGGATTTCTGCAAGGTTTTGACAATGTTGGTGGTTGTGGAGTAAAACATCAGACTACTGCAGATTTAGTGTTCGCTCGAAAATCGACTGATATCCTGATTTTTATATACAATAATGTCAATAGGCCTACCCTTTTCGGGAAATTGCCATTTATGTTTCAAAAATGTTCTTAAGCAATAAAACATGAATAAAACACAAATAGCAGAATAGGTTAACACATCCTTAGATTTTGGGTTATTTTCAGATAAAATGTCAGATTCTGGAAGATCAAGGGTTTTTGGATTAACTCGAATGACTGAATATCTAACAGACCTTTAGCGTGTAATGTAGAGATGTAGCCCCAACACATCGAAGTAGAAAGCAATGGTTTAGAAACTATTTCCAAAGGCACTGTGCATAACCCACAAGGTCAATTGCAAATTCCGTTTTTGGGCCAGTTATGTAAACTGTTACATTGATTAATCCTGCTAAAGGTGTGACATTTGTGATAGGCTATTCCTATTTGTCTTCTAATGCATCTTAATATGAAAGTAATCAAATTACTGAGTTTGAGTAATCAAAAGGTTACATTACCGATTACAAATGTGGACCGTTTACTTGTAACTGTAACTGTATACATTTAAAAAGTAACCTACCACAACCTGCAGTTGACCATGCAGAAAAGCTCCCCTGAGTGTTTCTGACTGTAGGCAGAAATGATTGAGTCATCCTCAGATTCATCTGCTGTTTTGGTGGCTGGTCTCAGATGAACCTGCCCGTGAAGAAGCCCTACGCTGTGGTCCTGAGCAGGCATACACATGGTGTGGTTTTGGGGGACATTCCTGTAGTCAATTTTCCAATTGCATGTTCCCACTTAAGAGACCCAGATTATTTTTTTATGTCACATTTTAGAATGGCTTTTTCTTATCACAAGGCGAATGTGTTTAATATCCATAGAAATGTGTAATTATCCTGTTTAATCAGCTTTTTGATGTGCCACGCCTTTTAGGTGGGTTATCGTAGCAAAGATAATAACAAGTTAGTGTTCTGGCTAAAGTGTCTCTGTGGTAGGTTACCATTCAAGGCCGTAGAAAATAAAATGTGATTTCTAGTCCACTGTAGCTCAGTAGAACATTCTTATAATGCCAGGTTGTGGGTTCAATTTCCATGGGGAGTCAGTATAAAAAAGAGTGAAATGCATGCATTTATTTCTGAAATGTATGCCTTTATTTCTGAAATGTATGCCATTATTTCTGAAATGTATGCCTTTATTTCTGAAATGTATGCCTTTATTTCTGAAATGTATGCAATTATTTCTGTAAATCGGTCCGGATAAGAATGGTTTACACACCTCTGGATTTCACACCAGCTCTGGTGCTTTACATCACAGTAAATCACTCCCAAACGGTGTCAATGAAACAAAGTCAAACTGGTCCACTTGGTTTCAAATCTGACCATTAGTTCTCTTTGCAAATGGAGCTAACTGCCGACATAATAGCCAGGTCAACAGAAACTATGACGGACACGCTCTAATGTGTTGCATGAATTTGGTCACTTTCCCCAGTCTCCATACATGAATACTCCAGTTTGACATTTGCTGCCTGTAGTTAAGTGGGCCCCTTTCTCTTAAATCCGTCATTACAAATTCCCAACTTTTATCACAACACACCATAACAAATGAGCTCATCTTGGCCAGCTGTGAGGAAAGCAGTTGGTTTGCAGCCCGCAGAGAGAAAGCTCAGAGGGTTAGGGAGTCTTCTGAGGTATCACTCCTAACACGGAGAGCAGATGTTTTGTAAGTCCCAGTGCATGGAGCACTCCAGCTGGCAAGTGTTGTTCCTGGGCACTCTTTACTTTTGTTGGGAGATCATACCAGTATTCCTAGAAATGCACACATACACATGCATACACAGACATGCACAGACAAGCACACACACACACACACACGTTTGTTTTTCTATCCCTCTGGGAACCTGAAACCGACCCAGATATCCATGTTCCCCACATTTCCTAGCCCTAAATCTAACCTAACCCTAGCCTCAATAAAAAGACATTCATATCTAAACATAACCCCAGTCCCAGTACCTAACACTAAACCGGTTTAGACCTAAACCAAAAAGTCACCCCAATTCAAACACTATGCACAAATGTAAGTTTTACCCTAAACCTAACCTCTTAAACCAGGCCACACTACTGAGGTTTTTAGGTATGGCTTCACGAGACAACCCTTAACTTAATCCCTGAGTCAGAAGAAGTCTTTTTCCTATTGTGTACCTGCCAAGGGTTTATGTTTTACTATATCTGTGGGACTTCGGGTCCCCAGGTAGATCTGGATCACACACAAACACACACACTCAATGATAACATAGTCGTTGAGTTCAGATGAAAGCCTTGGCCAGGGGCTAGACATACCTTCCTTTGTGAATGGCAGGGAGAAGAAGGCTACACAGTGTAATTACTAGCATAAACATCAGCCTAGTGCCCAGCCGGGACAGTCCGATGTTGGGACAAAGGCTTCTCGTACGAAATGGTGCATGAATTAATTAAATGGACCCCAGTCAAAGGGAGTGCACTACACTCTTAAAATAAGGGGTAACTATATAAACCCTGGAAGTCATCAGGTTCATAATTGTACCTAGATAGTTGATGGGTCCTAGCAGAAACCTGGACAGGAGGTGTAGTTTAAGAGCGGTGGGGCAAAACATTTTTTGTCTCGCTCTTAGCCTTTCTGGAGGAGATCAAATTCACCTGGGCCACCAGACGCACGAGCACGACGAAGGAAAGCAAACCTTTGTCCGACACCAAACCTACACATGACTGAGCAAACAGGGGAAGTCCGCATGCGCATTGTCAGTATTCAAACACCTGGATGCAATGCTTTCCTCTGAATAATTGATTTTACGTCTGCTAGCGAGTATGCTGGACTACTCTTTGCTCACAGCGTGTATGGAACACCTAAATGCAGTTGACAGGGTTTTTTCCATTGAAAGGGTTGAATTTCTCTGGTCTAGCCATAATGACAACGTCTCAGGAATTATTACGCTCTTTTTGTGGTCGGGAAGTTGTGAACTGAACGTTGTTTCTAGACAGTCCCACCCATAGTGTCAACTAAATTACTGTAGTAACCGAAGTTGGATGTAAACACAATATGTGACTATGTTTATTGCAGAGATTGTAACTGCCAAGTTTAAGAGTGTCTGTTCGTTTTATAAAAATACTTAATAGTTTTATAGACTACCATTAGCCAACCAACTGGTGACAGTTTGTAATACAATACCGTATGTATCCTTAACATAAAGTAAACCAGACCTCTATTTATGTGGTGGTACAGACAGACACACAAACCCACACATGATTTTCCCTTTCCCCTGACCTTAACCTAATCCAAAATGACCCCCAATTTTAACACAATGCTCAAAAGTTTGACACTAAACTCAACAGCTAAGCCCTAGCGGGAACTTGCCCAAAAATGCTTTGGGAGACATTTTTCTGATTTTACCATATTTGTGGGGATTTCAGTTCCCCACATGTACACATAAACCAATATCTCTCTCACACACGCGCACTACTATGTTTACGAGGACCTTAATATATTCTCATTCAAAAAAATTAATTGTTAATTCAAAAACCTATTTTCCACTACCTCGAACTCTAACCCTTACAAAAACAACATCCCAACAGACAATGGATACCAATCCAGGGACCACAGACAATGCTTAGCTTCAAAGAAAAGACAGCAGTGGAGATACGCTGCTGAGCCTAACCTTAACCCTAAACTTAATAGATAAGCCTACAAAAGCAGTTTAAAAAGTCAGGACATTTTGGTGCGATTTGGTCCTGAAAATGCATGGAAAGATGTGCACACAAAGCCCCCGCCCCACACACACACACACACACACACACACATAACCCCCTGTGTTCCATGATGTCATCTAGCAATCATGTCCCACTTGTGCAGGCAAACTCCTTTCCTGTCTTGCCATCCACTCCTGGCTGATCCACAGCAGAGCTAGAGGAACACAAAGTTCCAGTCTGTAACATCCTGGCAGTATCATGGACACAAACTGATGGATGAGAGGGGGAGGTAGAATGGAAAGGAGTTAGATACTGAGGCTCAGAGAAAGGCATCAAAATGAACAAACTGGTAGAAGGAGTGGTGGATAGAGAGAAGTAGAGATTGTACCTGTCACTGGAAGTTTAGCAGAAGGTTTAAGAGGCAAAGCTGCAATTTAATGTATTATGTTCCATTTAAGTATATATCACAAATGATATGTTTTTTGTTAGGCTGACACGCATTTCTAGTTCTACCCATCTTTTGCAAATGTTTTTTTTTAATTATGAAAATAAAAGTAAAAAGGCTTTAAAATGTATTTTCTTTTATTAGTTCTGTTGAAGACAAACATTAATGAGAAATTAGGAAAAAAATGAATGAGAAAAACATTTCACAATCATTCCATTTCTTTCTACTGTAATTTACGCTCATACGTCATGAAATTAAACTGTTTCACTTGGAAAGCAAGATACTTTTAAGAACAAGAAATCTGCCAAATGGTAAAAAGTCAGTCATTGAGCTAGTACAAAAGGTACACTCCACAAACACTCCTGCAATGAATATACAGCAGTGTTTTTCAAAGTCTAGGTCCTGACCCATGAGGTCGTAGCAGGAGATTAAAACAGAAACAGGGCCGGCTCTACGGGAGGCAAAAACAAGCACTTCTTACAACAACCGTTTTCTGTCATTTGGGGCACGATAGTGTGTCACCTGAAAAAAGTATGTAAACCGCTGACACGCAGCACGCTATATACAGTACAACAATTCCATTGTCAATAAACAAGAAAGATGTATTTAATATGCACAGCTACTACCACAAAGGTATATTGCACAGCACACACCATGTTTCAATGTATTAATGAGCAGTCATGTCATCCAGTTGATGTATCTACTCCCCCTTCGACACACTGACATCCGTCTTCGGTTCTTAAACGGAAAAGCCTGGATACAGAATGTGATGCAAGCATATAAGCAGGCTGATCAGCTGTAAATGACACACACACACACAGAACGGTGGATCTGGAACGTGTTGGAACAGGCAGCCCTGGGGGAAGGATGTGCTCCACATGCTCCCTGTAGGTCAACTTCGTCCCCGGGCTTAGTGTTGGGGACAGGACTGTTTTGATCTTGGGGAGTTACGGCTCTGAATCAAGGTGGTGGAGGGAGGGTCGTTTCAAGCTTTTACAGCCATAAAGTCATAAACCTGGCTATGTCTTCAGTCTAAAAAATATAATGTTATGCTAGTCCTCGAATTAAGACTGGAAAGAAAATGTTGGTTTTATTAAATTGTTATGATATGGCCAATTTAGACTTTGGCTGCCGAACCAAACTTTGTGGCTATGCCATTTAGTGTATAATGAAATAGATGGGAGTATGTAGCTCAATTAGCTAAAACTCTCAAACAAAAACAAAAGGTTTCATTATAATTTCCCTATGGTTTTTTGGGAAGCTCAATTGATTCTGAGAATAGGCCTGTTAGAAAACTATTTCTTAAACAATTTCAGTTGGTGTACTTCCTTGTTTACATTACATGTGCTGTTTGAGTGCTTAAGTCCATAGGAAGTCATGCCAGATGCACCCAAATTCTACAAGACAGAATGACAAAGAAACATAATTGGCACTTTGCCACACTCACAGTGGAAAAGCAGGAGAACACTGATTAGTTTAAACAAGAGATCTGCTAAGTCACAGAAATAAGCATAACATTTGAAGAACAAGATGTAGAGGGTTAATTTGGAGCATATTCTACTGATGTAAAGTCATGGAAGCTTGCATATAGAAATGAAAAGTAGAACCTGGCTAGTCCACAACACAAAAGATTAGTGTACATTTTATACATTTGATTTCTACAGTGAATCCTAGTACAGAGGACGGTGTGATTGATTCCCGTTTGAATCACATATACAGCATAGAGACAGTTTTTTCCCCCGCATGTGGATCAAGTCAATCATAAATCTTCTACCCTCCATGATCTGACGTGGTCCAGGAGATTTCATTAATAGGCTAGTGGAATAGTGTCCATCATTCCCCATCAGCCAGTTGCTGACACTCCCGGGTATCCCATCCAGGTGGGCTCGGAAGACACCCCCTGGGTTCTGCAGTTCTAGTCATCACAGCCCAGCAGCTCCATACGCAGGGTGATGCGTTCCTGCCACTCCCACGGGACAATGCGGACGTACTGAGCGTAGAACGGGGGATCAAAAACATTCTTCTTATGCATGTTGTTGTCAACGTTGCCTTCAAAGATCTGTCAGAGAACCGTATATGGGAATAAGCCAACAGCTGAACAAATGTGTCTATATTTAAATATGCATAATGAAAGAGACAGTAAACATTCGTTTTTCTATTAGATTCCAGTGTTTGTTTCTATTAGATTCTGGAGTCCTTGCGTTTTCAGACCGACTAACAGTACTGCCTCATACTTCAAACTTTTCATAACAGATCACCCATTCAGTAGTCCAATATGAAAAATTATGAATGAGTTCAACGTGTTTATGTCAACAACAAATACAGTCACGAGTGGTAAGTCATCTCAACACCTTTTCTACAAACAGAAACCCATGGCTGTGTCAGATAATATCAGGGGTCTAGACTCAATGAAAAGATTGGATGTTGTTTAAACATCATTTAAGGTAAGTCAATAATCCTCGTAAGCCCAAGTTGCAAATCTAAACAGCAGCTGGCGGACTTCTCACCCAGGGGCCAAACAGGAAGTAAAGAGATTATTCACACAAGAGGCAACAGTCCAAACACATACAGTGGGGAGAACAAGTATTTGATACACTGCCGATTTTGCAGGTTTTCCCACTTACAAAGCATGTAGAAGTCTGTCATTTTTATCATAGGTACTCTTCAACTGTGAGTGACGGAATCTAAAACAAAAATCCAGAAAATCACATTGTAGGATTTTTAAGTAATTAATTTGCTTTTTATTGCATGACATAAGTATCTGACACATCAGAAAAGCAGAACATAATATTTGGAACAGAAACCTTTGTTTGCAATTACAGAGATGATATGTTTCCTGTACTTTTTGACCAGGTTTGCACACACTGCAGCAGGGATTTTGGCCCACTCCTCCATACAGACCTTCTCCAGATCCTTCAGGTTTCGGGGCTGTCGCTGGGCAATACGGACTTTCAGCTCCCTCCAAAGATTTTCTATTGGGTTCAGGTTTGGAGACTGGCTAGGCCGCACCAGGACCTTGATTCTTCATACAGAGCCACTCCTTAGTTGCCCTGGTTGTTTGTTTCGGGTCGTAGTCATGCTGGAAGACCCAGCCACAACCCATCTTCAATGCTCTTACTGAAGGAAGGAGGTTGTTGGCCAAGATCTCGCGATACATGGCCCCATCCATCCTCAATACGGTGCAGTCGTCCTGTCCCCTTTGCAGAAAAGCATCCCCAAAGAATGATGTTTCCACCTCCATGCTTCACGGTTGGGATGGTGTTCTTGGGGTTGTACACATCCTTCTTCTTCCTCCAAACACGGTGAGTGGAGTTTAGACCAAAAAGCTCTATTTTTGTCTCATCAGACCACATGACTGTCTCCCATTCCTCTTCTGGAAGGGCATGCGCTGACTTAGGAAGGGGGACCTTGCGTGCGCTGCAGGATTTTAATCCATGACGGTGTAGTGTGTTACTAATGGTTTTCTTTGAGACTGTGGTCCCAGCTCTCTTCAGGTCATTGACCAGGTCCTGCCGTGTAGTTCTGGGCTGATCCCTCACCTTCCTCATGATCATTGATGCCCCACAAGGTGAGATCTTGCATGGAGCCCCTGACCGAGGGAGATAGACCGTCATCTTCTTCAATTTTCGAGTAATTGTACTAACAGTTGGTGCCTTCTCACCAAACTGCTTGTCTATTGTCCTGTAGCCCATCCCAACCTTGGGCAGGTCTACAATTTTATCCCTGACGTCCTTACACAGCTCTCTGGTCTTGGCCATTGTGGAGAGGTTGGTGTCTGTTTGATTGAGTATGTGGACAGGCGTCTTTTATACAGGTAACAAGTTCAAACAGGTGCAGTTAATACAGGTAATGAGTTTCTTAAAGAAAAACGAACAGGTCTGTGAGAGCCGGAATTCTTACTGGTTGGTAGGTGATCAAATACGTATGTCATGCAATAAAATGCAAATTAATTATAAAAAAATCATACAATGTGATTTTCTGGATTTTTGTTTTAGATTCCGTCTCTCACAGTTGAAGTGTACCTATGATAAAAATGACAGACCTCTACATGCTTTGTAAGTAGGAAAACCTGCAAAATCGGCAGTGTATCAAAAACGTATTCTATCCACTGTAGTATCCTTGGGCCCTAAGACAATTAATGATGTTTCACATCGTCACATTTGAGACGACTTTAAAAGGCACGTGCCTAAACAATTGATGATCACTAAAGCATATTTCTTGGTGAGAAGTTGATCTTAAAGACAGGCCTGAAGGTATTGATTTACCTAGTTAGGTGACATAATACTCTCATCAAGTAGCTGGTAGGCTGAATATACACTCTTTTGCAAGTTCTTTGTTTGATGATTAATTCCCATACATTTAAACATTATTGACAAGGGAAGGTCCGGAAGAGTTCCTAGGGGGTGAAAAAATGTGTTTGGACCGCAGCCAGTATTGACCTCAATTTGTCCTGGGACTGGGAGAAACACCCCAGCCAAACCTTAACCGTGTAGAGTTGTGCAAAACCCCTTTTCCCTACTGATTAAAAGTAATGGGAAAATATTAGAGTATGTTGATTTTTCTTTAAATGGCTTCCTATCCTTGAAAAAAACTAAAGATGAATGACAATTAAGAAGGCTTAGCCTATTGGAACTAGGAGGCTGAAAAATATCTGGTTTTGTTTTGGACCTCCAATATATTTATGAGTCATAATATGAGACAATATGTTCTGAGCAATGAAACACAGACCTTCTCTGTGTTGCTGTTTTCATCCTTCACCACGTTCCAGGCATGTCCATTGTTGCTGTAGGCCACTTTGAAGGCAGACACATACTGCACCACGCCAAAGTCCTTGGCCCCTTGGGTGATGATGCCTGTCAGACGCTTGGTTTTCTGCAGGTCCACCTGGGACAGTAACATATAGACCAGATGAATGATGAGAGAATACCTCAGGACTCAAATCACTCAGTAGCTCTGTTCTCACGGTAAAAATAAATAACAGAAGTAGTCGTGGTCACTGTAAAGAACCATCATACAAAAGGACACTTTACACAGTGTTTTAGATGAAAAAAATGTATAGGTCAATTATGTAGTAAACAACTATGGGCAATATTTTTCTTACACAAACATCCCCCAGAGGAATAACACTATGCCTGGCCATTCCCTAGCACAAAAATGTTTGAGAAACACAGTCCTGTCCAATTTCTCCCCCCCCCCCCCCCCCCCCCCCCAAATGTGGTAATATTTTATGGTAATTTTATGAAATAAAATGGTATGAAGCAAGAGCAGATGTCTGCTGTTCAACTAGGATGAAAAAACACTTTTTGTGTTACTATTATATTTGGAAGGGAATGTGATCTTGGTTAGAGAAAGATATCTTGGTGGGAACAGGCCTCTCTTCACAAAGATATTTAAGCAAATTAGATGGCTTTTCTAAATAAAGGTTAAATGAGATTTAAAAATAAATATATTGTCACTAATGGCAAACAGAACCAACTCAGGGTTCAGTAAAATAAACATGAACCAAATATACAGTACATTTTGCAAGAGCTATCAATTTGAGATGTAACTATTGGTTTTTAAGGAATACAGTTTGCTCAATCTTATCTCATTATAACCCAAAATACTGTGGGCCTACTGCAACCATGGTTGGCCACTCTTCCATTTGATCTTATGTTGAACAACCAATAATATCACCCTCACAGATAATTACTGACCAAAGTATTAGTCCAGCTTAGACCCAAAGTCTAAACCCATCGAGCAGACTTAAATATTTGAATGGTTCTGCATCCATGACTCGGTCTGCGAATTTAAGAGTGGCCACCTTTTCTCCAAACCCCATCCTTCAGCTATGCCTTCAAAGGGGAAATGAGCCTCACCTGGAGCCACTCAGAGCGGTTGTTAGTGGCTGCAGACCAAGCGTTGGTCTTGCCTTGTTTGTCCAGCCGGGCAAACTGCGGGTGCCAGGTGAAGGTGTCAATGTTCCAGGTGCGGAAGGCACTGGACGCAGAGAGCTGTCCGTCAGAGATGAGGCGGGACTTCATGCCCATTGGTTCAGAGCAACCTGCCGTGTTGGAGTACACTATAAACGAAGCAGCAGGAAGACAGACCGCGATGGACAGAGAGAGGGCGGCGGGAGAGAGAAAAACAATAGGGAGAAACCAATGATCACACCCAGGAAAAGAACACTCCCTCAGTAGAATACAGAGCACTGCAATGAGCCTGTGCGCCCAGTCGCTTCCCTCCACCAGCCTCCACTCCAGCCCAAGGCACACAAAGCCACTCGACGACGGTTTGCCTTATTCAAGAGTTGACACCATGACATAGTTGCCAGATTATTTCCTGTTATTTGGCAACGTTCAGAAAGTGCATTTTATCACCAGGTAATGAGAAACAGGGAATTTAGGACCTGAAAGATATTGATTTAGAAAAAAAATTATAATAATTATGAGAACGTTTCGAAATAGATCTGGTACAGGCTTGCGCTGGAAGTCACCAGGATATTGAGTAACAGGGTGGGGCTGGAAAAACATATGGACATGGTGTTTGAAAAAAAGGGTCATTGTGAGTGTATCAGAATGAGAGAGCTTGTGTCCTGACTCATTAAAAATGCTTTACTAGGCTTATAGTTGATGTTTAGCATATCGGTTTGAGGTTCGATTCAGGCAAAAATAAGTTTGGATATTGAGGTTAAGAGTAGGGTTCTGTTGAGGTTGGCCATGAGGGCCGGAAATAAACGTAAATTCATCAGGCTGTGAACAAACCATCCCTACAGTCAGCCTATTTGACAGAAACAAAGTGTCAACACCAGGGGACATTATGTATCCTTTTGGCCATGGCACGTTTTTCTGAAGGTCCTTGTAAATAGGCAAAATAAAATGTAATTCACAACAGCATCACAATAGTTTGGAGTGGCTTCCTCTCTTTATCTCCTAACGTTAAACTGCACTGATATCAAAAACAAGATGTCAAACAGCCACTCAGCGCCACACACACCATGTATTCACAGAGTGTACAGATCAATAAAGATGAAGGAGGGAAGACAAGAAAGCCAGGGAGACCATTAAGAGTGAATTACACAGAACCAAGGTGTCCCTTTATTTTCCCATTGTGGAGGCGTCAGTTTACCATTGAGCTCACAGCCGACCAGCTCCATGCGCAAGGTGCAGGCCTTGCGACACACCAGAGGAATTATGCGGATGAACTGGGCCACGATGGGAGGGTCGAACATGTTGGACTTAGTGCTGTCGTTGTCCGTGTTACCCACAAACACCTGGGGACAGAGGTAAGGTCAACCAGCCGTAAGTCTCACCGGGTTCAGTGTGGAAGAGACACGGACGGCATCCGGGTCAGTGTTTGTGCAAGCCGCCTGTTGTGGTCAACTGACACACGGTTCAGAGACCTGTCAATCCCTCGCAAGACTCACCACCGAGGTCTCTTGACCGGCTCCAGACCAGGAGCAACGGGAGGCAGTTAACGGTGAGCACAGCCATGTAAAACCCTATGCAACCCATGTAAAAGTGAAAGTAACCCAGCAAAGAACTACTCGGGTGAAATAGTACGTCTCCAGGCACTCCGTGTTGCATTGTGCCTAAGAAAAGCTCTGAGCCGTTGTACGTTGGCCATATACCACGCCTCTCCCGTCTCACTGCTTAACTGTAAACGTATTATTATAACACTTAGTGTAAACTAACCTTGTGCCTTGTCAGTCCATCTCCTCTGTAGGTGGTGTAGGTCTTGCCGTCAAAGCTGGAAGCCACTTTGAATAATTTTACGTACTCGGCTATGCCCATTCGACTGGCACCCTGCGTGATGATGCCCGTCAGCCGCACCTTCTTCAGCATGTTGATCTAGAGTCAGAGGTCAGATAGAGGTCAAACAGGGGTCAAAACACCAATCAAGCATATGGCTGTTGTTTTTTGTGTGTGGCATGCCTTGAGTTTAATCATTCAGGCAACCCAAAAAAAGATTACGTTCATTTTCCATTGCAATACACATAGAGGCCAAACTGAGTCGAAATACATTTCATGTTTCAAGCCAAACCTGGTTGGATCCATGAGGAGCTGATCACGGTTCACCAGTGGGTTCTCATTGCACAACCGTTTGAGAAACAGTGGACTTTTTATTCTGTAACAGGACTAGCACCAAGCTCCAACAATGACTGTTACTCAGCCACAGCAGTGTCACACCACTACCTGTACTCAATCACTGAGGCACTTTAGGGAGGAATTCAATAACTGGCCTAGTTCTCTGACCTCAATCCAGGGATTCTTGTCGTGGTTGGCAGCAGTCCAGGCATTAACCATGCCCTGATGGTTAAGCCGTGCTAGTTCTGGACCCCAGCGCTGAAGACCCAGAATGCCATAGTGCACAGAGGAGGCTGTGATCTGTGACTCTAAGATGTCCCCTCCCTCCATCCCCATCAGAGTAATACAACCTGGAATGCAGGCATGCACAGACAAAGACGTTATGACCAACCAAGACACATCTACACATTTTCTAACCTGTAACAAAGAGAAAGACTTCCTTGACGTGCCGGTTACGACTCGCGGCACAGTGAGACTGAGCTCATAACACGTAATACATCATGTTCAAATGTGAACTACACGGCTCTTTCCCTGGTCCAGACTTACGGAGCTGGCATTGCTTTCCAACGTAGGGCGAGGGGCACTGGCAGCTGTAGTCAGCCTCCAGATCTCGACACGTCCCTCTGTTCTTACACGGCTCGTTCTCACAGTCATTCACATCTGGACGTGACAAAGCACAAGAGATAGCTACTGTGTTGTGCGAATTTAATATTTCCTCATAATTCTGAACCTAATACACATCTCTCTAGCGGGCTAGATTTGATCTGGGACATCATAACGACATGTCCTGTAGGCGATTTGTTATCTCAGACTTTATGAATTATAGGGGAGGCGTCGGGGGGGGGGCAGTTGGCTGCACCTTCGGAAGCCAAGTGTGATTCATTAGAAAAGGTTGGAGAGCTGAGGTTTGGATGTTATGGGGTGTTGTGCCTGCAGGGCGAGGTGATCTGGGAGTCTGTCTGCGGCTGTGGCCTGTGATCACCACCAGGTGGCTCACTTGCCTTAAAATTGTATAGACCAACGTGGACTTCCCTGAGGTTCATTGGTATATGCTGTGTCAAACTTTAGGAACATGTTTAGCAAGTTAAAACAATTAGCAAAAAACAACAAATTAGGTAGTGTCTTCCTCATTTGGTTCCGCTAACTACTGATTGCTACCATTTGAGTTTAAGTGAATACATTACTATTTTTCACGGATCTTCACAGAGCATCAGATATTTATTTCAAATTACCATATGATATAACACATTTGAACAACAAAATATTAAACAGTTAAAATGCCTTTGAAATCATTGGCATCAGTGGACACCCTAATGAGTATTGTTCTGAGATAAAAATGCATTTCTCAAATATATCTTGCAAAGTAATTATTTGTTCTTGGGTGTGGACCTTCAAAAAACTTTATTAATTCAGTGTCCAAAGGTGACTGGAAAATTCCAAAAAGATTTGGTGGGTCACAGGACAGAAATGTTAGCTCATTGCAGAGCTACTACATCTTAAAATAGTATTTACTCTCCCTGGAATTCAAAAATAGACCAGAAACCGTAAACAAAGTGGTGGCCTCCCAATTGGCACTCATTTTGTTCACTAATGGTCAAAGCAGTGCGCTAAATAGGAAATAGGGTGCCCTTTGGGACAAACACAGTGCCTCCCCTCCATAAGTTTCAATAGCGTGTTGTACATTTGGCTGAAAGTCCCTTTCAGACTGAAATATAAGGGGCATCACTGTAACATCCCACAGTCTGGATCTGTTAAGACAGTACTGGGATCCGCCCTCTTACCTACAGGCCCATGAAGACTAGGAAATCGGACAGAACAAGAACAGCTGTGGGTGGTGACTATAGCACTGTAATTGCTGGTCAGACTAGTAGTTAGAGGTTATAAATATGCTATGAATCATCGGCAGTTCTGCTGCACAGGCTCTGGTTTTTCCACTCGTTTCTGGACACTGGGTCACTGATATTGTGGACCAGTCAGGGATGTGAGAAGTCTTAGGTACTCACTATTACCAGACCATAAAATAACATTAGTTTGTTATAATGAGAAAACAACTGAATAATGTGTTAATGTACTGTGTTTGTATCTTGTCATGTCCAATTCCTGACTAAGGCATCCTTTCATCAGAGCAATTCCCTGGAGTCATGGGACACTTGAAGATTGAGACGTGTCCTCCAATGCATATCTCAGCAAGCTATTATGCTCATATCACCTTGCTAGCTTAACCAGGAAGTATTCGTCAGAACGTACGCATTTGCAAGATGATATGTTCAATAGCCAACAACTATGAAGTTGCATGTAGCCAACCAACCACAAGGGGTCACTAGAATGCAACAAGAAAAGCCACCCCATCCGACGTTCCTCAGACCAGTCTCTGACAATATGCCAATTTGCACTGACCTTTTGGTAACATCGGAAAATCGTTGACTGTTCATATACAGTGCCTTCGGATAGTATTTAGACCCCTTCACTTTCTCCACATTTGTTTGTGTCGTCGACTTAATTTATAATTATTTTGTTTGCCTCCAACTACCCACATTTGTTGAAAATAAAAAAAAATGAAATATCTTATCTATATAAATATTCAGACTCATAATTCAGTACTTTGTAGAAGCAACAGCGATCACAGCAGAGACATCTTGGTTATGCCTCTACCACCTTTTCAAACCTGAATTAGGTCGGTTTTCCACACAGGTATAAGGTCCTGTGCACTCTGGATCAGGTTTTCTTTAAGGACGTCTCTGTATTTTGTTATGTTCATCCTTCGCTCAATCGTGACAAGTCTCCCAGTCCCTGACGCTGAGAAGCATCCCCATAGAATGATGCTCCGACCACCATGCTTCACTGTAGGTGTGGTATTAGCCAGGTGATGAGTGGTACTGTACCTTGTTTTTGCCAGATGTAGTTCTTGGCATTTAGGCTTAATAGTTACTCCAGTTAAGTTCTAGAGGAAAATCAAAGGACACAGGATGCCTCTAAGCTCAATTTGGAGTGTCACAGCAAAGAGTCTGAATATTTATGTGCAATGTGCATTGTTTCATTTCCAATGACAAATGACAAATCTTTGTCATTATGGGGTATTACGTGTTGATTGACGGTAAAACATGTTTATGTAATAAATTATAAATAAAGTCTATAATAATACAAAAACATCTGGAGAAAGTAAATGGTCTGAATACTTTCCTGTGTTGAATAGGTATACACACCATAAGTCAATGCTTGCTAGAACCACCTTTGGCTTACTGTTGCAATTCTGTTTGTGCAAGTCACTATTGCAATTGGTTTTACCATTCTTCCTGGCAAAATTGTTAAAGACCTCAAATTGAACAGGAATCGTTAGTTAACAGAAACTCTGAAGTTTTGCCACAGATCCTTTATTGGTTTGAGATTTGGGCATTGTCTGGGCCATTCAAGGACACTGTTTCTTGTCTTCGCTGTGTCTTTCACATGCCTTATGGCAAAAAACAGAAATTGATGACCCATAGTTGACATATGGAAAAGTCCTAATATGTCAGAGATACTTTGTAGCTCTTTCAGACTGTGCCATAGAAAAGCGGGTGAATGATAAACAAACCTCACCATAATATATAATTCTTTGTATAGATCGGTGACAGAAAACCTAATTAAATCAATTTGAGATCTGTAATGGAACAACTCTAAATGTGAGAAAGTCTTTGGAGGGAAAATACACAATCCACTTATTTTCAGGTGAATAATGTTTTAATGTTGGAGTGTGCCTGGGGCAAAAAAATATGATACTATTACCTTTACTTTTACTACCATGGCAAAAAAGACTTTCGCAAAAGCTTAGATCACAAGGGAGATATCTTGCCATTCAAACAATAAAACATACAACATTCAACAAAAAATATTCAGATTAATGAACTACTCAGTCATGCTGCATTTAGTCAAAATGGTTGAATAGCACTTTTTTCACACTAAGAGGCTTAGGTGGTTTTCCATTTAGCTAACAGCCCTGTAACAAGCTGAATGAAACTCTTTCAGCTCATTACAACTATCCCACACAGTCATACATTTCACTGTGCCAGTTAGTTGTTTGACCATAATGGTAGAATATAGGATTGGTAGTGGACCTTACCCAAGCCAAGCCCTGGTTTTCTGCAATTTGACACCACCTCTATCTCAACAAGTTATTTGGACATTATTCCATAACAAAGTCTCTAATCAACGCATAAATATATGCGCCTGGAGTTCAAGTTACTAAACATAATTGGAACTTGATCTTCACAGGGTTCTATGGTCAGTTAAGTATGGTGTTGGATATGATATGATTGTGGTGTTGTGGGGCTGTTTGACATCTGAAGGCCCTGGGAAACCTGGTTAGGTGTGGCACCATAGACTCAAATCCACACAAGAATTGTTTACTGACCACCGAATCAAGTCCCATACCAGTCCCCTGACCTAAATCCTGTTGAAAGCATATTGGGTGAGCTCAAGAGGAGAGTTCACAAGGCCTCTGGATGATTTGAAGAAATCCCGCATGGTCGTGTTAGAAATCGACGGTTACGTATAGTGGTCAAATAATGTAGAACCCGTATCAAATCGAGGGAGAAGTTCGCTTAAGTTTATTATTACTTTCTTCTCACTGTAATGTTGGTTACCAGCTAGCCTATACATTAAGGGTGTTTCTACAGCAAAGATCAGGTTTCCAAGACAGTAACCCCCATGCCAAATGGTCAATGTGAACATTCCTGGATAATCTAAACAGAGATGTTTCTGTTGTTCTCATTATCTAGGCACATTCACTTCCAATGAAACGTACACATTGTAATTGTTAATGCTCAGATTCCACACATGAATTGATATTATCAGATCCCTTGCTATGTGTTCTAACATTATAGGAGTGCGTGCGAAGAAATTAATGCAGGGATTTACTTAATAAGAATAGTTTTTTTCTTTGAACAATTTTACCTTAAATAAAGGAAATATTTATTAAATATTCTGAAGTGTAATTATAATTTTTTATCTTAAAACATTATAATGTTTTAAGATAAAGCAGATAAACAACAACAACGTTTTTCATAGCCTTTTTGTACATTTTTACCAAGGGTGCCAACAACTGTTAAGGGAGCTATATATAATTAGACGAAGGAAGGCCAGGGTTGACAGTGCAAATGATGACGGGTATAGTCAAGGGGGAAGTACTTACTGATGTGGCAGTGCACACCCTCAAAGCCAGGCTGGCATTTACATATGTATCCACCGAACACATCACCTCGTCTGGTTGATGAGATGACTTCACAAAAGCCATCATTCCTGCAGGGGTTGGGACTGCAGGGACCTAAGGGAGTGATAAGGTTTAAGGATGTGACACATTCCATGAAAAACAGTAAGGTTTAACCAACCGAAGTGGCAGCCACTGCCTTACGAACAAAAAACTAGCACGGGCGCCAGTCCAACAAATTTGCCTTCTCATCAGGAAGCCAAAATCTTTGAATACTTAGTATGATGAATTGTCACATTTAAATTGTAAAGCTTTGTAAATAAATGCTCTTGCTCCATATTCCACTAGCTGTGCTCCTTACCTGTCTCATTGAGGTTGCAGGTCTCTCCAGTAAAGCCATCAGCACAGATACAGATGAAAGGATCTTCCCCCACCCCTGTCACACATGTCCCTCCATTATGGCAGAGATTCACTTCACAGTAATCCGCTGAATTGGGCGGGGGGGGGGGGGGGGTGAGAGAGGTAAATACAGGCAGGGAGAGATATGTGACCCAACAGAGACTTGATAAGGGGCCCCCACCTAATCCTGTCATACTTTGGAGTTTGAGCATCTCTGTCAGAAGGCCTTCACAGTCACTAGAATAACCCTACACATCAACAGCCACTCTATTACATGTGATCAAGCTTAGGCCCCATCTGACAAGTGTAAGATAACATGGACCGGAAAGAAAATGATCCCAGATCTGCACTTAGGGCCCTGGCACCATAACCAGAGTCGGTAACCCTGCATCAACATTTTAGCAGGGAGGCCGTAGAGCTGACTCTCAGGGCGTAGAATACAAGGGAGGGAGAGGACAGACCTCATTCCCCTCGTCTCCCTTTGCCAACTGAGAATAACCCTACAGTCGTCCATGATATTGCATACTAATGATGACGGACTGTCTACACTCTACAGTGGTCCTTTTTAACAGAGTTAGTACCACGATCCTCTGGAGGATACAATTTGTTTGATGTTAGATATAATGTTAGGATAATGGCACATAGAACCCACATAATGGGGAGAAAAACAGGGAGAAATACTAGCCAGTTGCTTTAAATTGGCTGGTTCAACGACCTACAGGGGTAGGTATGAAGTAAGCTTTGAATGTGCATTACCTTGGACAATTATAAAGAAGATTCCTATCCAATAAAGCATAGAAAAGCCTGAAAAATATATATCTTAAAACGTTTTTATCAAGGCTTTACCACCAACAGTCAACAGACATGTTAGAGCATGACCACTAGGGCTAAAGTATCTCCTTTGTGGGCCTGACAAAGAACGGAGAGAAATTATTCAATTAAAGCCTTTGAAAGTTAAAAGGCATTTACTTACTTAATTCCTAATGGATTCATTTCAGCCAATAGTAACAGTGGGGTATTTACATTGTTGCTAGGGTACAGCAGTACAGCTAGTAAAAGTGCTCTCTTGATTAAAATAAGAAATGAAGATTTTGAGTCTGCGTGAAAAAAGGGGTGGATGGCAGTATTCCACACGTCTTGTTCCTATTCATAGATGTTACATGCTACATTTGTGACGGTTTCTTTGTTTTGTGGCTTCTAATAGGAAATGATTTAAAGAAAGTTGAAGAATAGAGGCACAACAGGGACACGCCTGTCTTTGGGTTGATGATTCATGACGATACATGAATGGTTTGAACCTGCTTCAGTTTCTTTCACCAACTGTCAGCTATTCACCTAGAGTTCATTAAGTGGGTGGGTGCATAGTGACTGTTACATTAGCATGTTCTGCTTTTCTGGTTACTTGGGTACTGGGAAACTCTTTAGACAGTGTCTAAGAAAAAGCTAAAGACTCTCAGTACACAAAACCAAAAGAATGTGTTTGTGTGCAGGATTAAGAGATTGCAGGATTAACTAGATTAGAACAGATTTGGGATACACCTCAATTTAGATTCCAATTTTCCTAATTTCAGGAATGAATGTATGGACATCATTCTTTCACCTGGGAGATGAAATCAAGGATGTCTCAATTCTATCTAGATAGTCTGAAGATCTATGCAACATTTGTGTATTCGATGTTTTAAAATACCACTCCCCTTGTGTCTGCCAAATAACTAAAATATATAAACATATATATAAATGTAACATTCTTAGTGCCATTTATCCCAGGAGCACTGTTGAGTGGCTGACCTTGTTACAGTTCAAACTCATCTGTGCGGATGGGTTGAGAAAACCAAAACACACGTCTGTTCTCCATAAATAAATACACCTTCCTTTTAAACACACCTAAATTATTTGGAGCAGAAAGCATGCCTCTTTATACATAAATACAGGTTTGATAGCCTGACATCCAAAATAACATAGAAACAAAAGATTTCGGAGTGATGCTTTTGATTTTAGGCAATACATTCACTCTCAGTGGTGCTACTGGAAAAGCCGACTGGACTGAAATAATACGCTTACGCCAACTTCATTTTTTTAGGGCATATTGAGGGAGAGTGTAACTTAGACCAAAGAACAGTCTCCGGCAAAGAGTAGGGAAATGTACTGCTTAGTTCTAGTATCCTACAGGATACCTCATGTTTGATTACTGGTCTTTGACCTAAGATTAGACTGTCTAATTAATTTCAGTAATGAAAAGTGACACAGAAAGAAATCGAAAGAAATCGTTCTTTAAAATTCTTACAAATGGTACAGCTATGAACGAGAAATTTCAAGGGGTCGAATGAGTTAAACCAATTAAACAAGACTCACCTTTCACTGAGCAGACCACAGCGAAAAGTACACAAGCGGTAACAAATAAAAACCGGTGACGTTTCATGTTGATGTCCCGAATATCCCAGTCCTTCTGTGAGTAGACCAGACAAATAATGTAATAGGCTACGCTACAGTCGTACCCGCTAGTTTCCCAGCCGAGATTGTCTAGGAAGGCGGGTTCTATTTTAGCTGGTTCTTTGTACGGGCGCGAGCCTCTGTGGCTGGAGCACAAGCCACGTTCAAGTGGTATGGTAGTTACTATATTAGAAACTCCTACATCCCTGGAGCGAAATTTCAATAGAATTTCCTTAGAACTCGGAATTATTTAACACTTATATAGCACTTATAAATGTGAAACTGAGAAAACGTGGGAAGTTTGCTAAGGCCCCGGTCATAGCCAGATTGACGAGGGTTGTTTCATTATCCTAGCAAGATATATTAGTTACACAATAATATCTCGATGATCTAAAGAGAAGTTCTTCAACCGGTTCTTTGAATTCATGGCTTGTTTTTTGCACAGTAAAGTATGGGACCTTATGTAGACCATTGTGTGCCTTTTTGTCATGTCCAATAAACTGAATTTGCCATAGCTGGACTCCAATGAAGTTCTACAGAAATCTCAAGGATGGTCAAAGGACACAGGATGCATATCTTAACTGGAGTGCAATGGTAAAGTTCTGAATTATTAGATTATTTTGAGATATTAGATATTTCAGTTGGCACACGTTTCTTTAAACGTGTTTTCATTTTGTCATTATGGGGTATTATGTGATAGCAAATACACATCCATTTAAAGGGGCAATATAGGATTTGTAATGTACTACCAGCATAAAAATAAACAAAAATGACCAGTATCATCTGCAGTTCATGTTTTAAGTTAATGTTTCGAATTATATTTTGTATACAAAACTTATCGGAGTGACTAACATATTCCCCATTTTTACATTTTTTTTGTCAGTTTACAGTGACTTGTAATCACATTTACACTCGCAGTACTATTTTACAACCCTAAACCACCCTGGACTATACCTGTCTCGTTTTGTATGGGAAGACAATGAGACAAGACGTGTTTGAGTCAGGATTCTACGTAGCGCCCTTTTAATCAATAAAAATTACGTTCGTGACACAAATTTCTTTTTGAGAAAGTGAAGAATGTTAATGATTTTCCAAGTCTCTGTATAAGTCAGGATTAAAAAAAATGGAACAGCATGTGACAGTAAAATATTTTCAATTTTGGGATACCTACAAATATTATGTATATTATGTATAATGATATAATAACCGAGATCATTTTTGGCAGTCAAATGGGTACTTATTGGAGTACAATATTATATTTCAGAAATATGAAAAGCCTTATTTGTTTTTTTTAATATCGCATCGTTTTATTTATAGTGACATTGCTTTTTAAGAAAATATGTAGCATATCGACTCATTCCCTGGCTTTCCACAAGCGATTTGGCAACTTAATCGCGATTGTTTGACCGTGTGCTTGGCGGGAATGTCACTCCGGGTCGCTCCGGGTCTCTCCAGGTCATACATCCATCTCATCCCTTTTTCTTTTTTCTGACGTACATTTATAATTACATGGGTGTGTAATGTCACCACTTTGATATTTGTCGCCATCTAGTGGACATTTCCCCCAATTTTATAATTGCTAGAACAAGTGTATGGTCAAACCAAAGGTCATAAAAATAATTAAATCGAATTATTTTAATAATATTATATTTTTTGTAGGAATTATCAAAATTATCTAATGACTTTAAGTAACTTTAATTATTTGAAGTCAAGATGTTGTGTTTTCAACATTAATCACAAAACCTGTATTGCTAATAAGTTTTTTTGAATAGGATTTAAAAAATGTATGTCCTTATTCAACTATAATGTTTAAGCTATTTGAACAAAGAACGACACATTCTTTCTCGGAATGCACCGTTACGTAACCGTTCCCTGTATCCTCGTGCTTTCCTCACACATTCCAAGGTCGAACATTCGGATACATTTTTTTTTTTTACGCCGAATTGGTTGTCTCACAATTCAGGGATCCGTTATGATCACATATCAATATTAATGGATTCGATGTGTAGTTCTCAGGCTGACACCACCTCTGTAAGTCCTACTCACGTGGGCAGGCTGGTGTAAGCGAATGTTTGGATACAATAGTATCAGTTTTCTACAGCCAATCGCTGTAAAGAAGTAGGAGCGGGGATGGCAAAGTCAGTCAGAAAATTACGTAGCTGTCTTTGTAACCCAATCAGGGGAATCCTATGCAAATTACATAGAAATAGGAAGTGAGTTCGGAGAGGCCAGTCTAGCGGTAGGCTACTTGTCTATTCACATCCACTAATATAGACGGGAATACAAAAAAAGGAGGGATCGTCATTTATTTCCAAATAAATCTCAAAATATTCACATGGAAAGGCACGGATCCAGACACAGAAAAGAAAAGAAAGCGGCTGGAGACGGTTGGAGAGGACATTAACGAGGTTTGTTTTGCGTTTCGCTGTCTGCTCCTACTACTACAGGGAGGGGATACTCAATGGGGGAAGCTCACTATTGTTTTCTTCGGTTTCTCCTGATGAAAGTTGTAGGCAGCTCGATACAAAAAATCAGTTTAGATTTACCTAAATAACTTGCTTACTTCAATAGCTGTATTTTCGTTTGACATACTACGATTGAGGCTGTCAACATCCATTCCTCTAGTACGTTAGTGCGTGGTTGCGCGAAAAGCAGGGATGGAGTTGGGGCCCTTTCTCAAATTGAATCAAGCCACCAGTCTTCTCTAGCTTGGACCTGTACTATATTGTTACTGGTATTGAGTCGACCAAATATCGTTTTATTTCAAAATGGCCACCTTGAAAACTGTTATGTCCAGCAATACTTGTCGGTGCCACAGCGTTGATAGAAATAGCAATGGAGACTGGTGCGTAGGCTAGCTAGTGGTGTTGTTCCTTCGCCTTGACATGATGCGCAGCATGAATGTCGGACCCTAGGAATGCCTGCTGTCAGGAAGACTAGCTTACGCCATGTCGTCAACTAGTGATGGGGATTCACAAAAATTATCTGCATTTAATGTGGTGGCTGGATAACTATCATAAACACAGGCAAATTATCCCTACACCCGGTATACCAATACGAAACGGGTAAAACTAAAAGTTGTCCTTGATGTGATCTCAAGTAAAACAGTAGATATTAGTTTGGAGTAAGTTCTCTTTCAATTGTCACTCTTAATGCACAGCTGTCAATGTTTAATCATCTCGTTGCAGGCAGATTAGAAATAGTAAGTATATAGTGGGGCTTGTGGTTTCCTGTATCTGTCTATACCAAAGCACTGGAAGGTTTTTTATATCATGATGTTGGAGCAGGGGGTGATTTGGTGTCAGTCATTTTGGATTTCCACCAAAATGACTGACACTTACAGACCACCCACACAGTAAAGTGCAATCTGCAGTGGAAACATTAACAACAGTCTCCCTGATGGGTTTATAAACTATCTTTGAAGAACTGTTTGTAAAACTGCTTAAAGAACACATTCACAGACCAATAACCACGATTGAGCTAACCAACCTACCACAAAAAGTTGTTTTACGTCATTAATATCATGTACACCTCAAGTTTTTTTACGTATATATTTTAAAATCTTTTTATGTATTTATTTAATTTTCTACAGACATGACTTCCCCTTCCCTGACCATAACTTTTTTTTTTGTCCAGACTCTTCAGCATCACTGCATTTCCTGCCTCTGTCCCTAGCAGGAGGCTATAACGTACAATATTTTTGTATTGCTTGGCCACGATGCTTAGTTTCCTAATTATAACAGAGAAATAACTCCATTGTCCACTTCCTTTGCATTATGTCATCACACACTTTGCTGTTTAAGTTTAGTAAACAAGCCACAGGTATACAGTGACAGGACTAGTTGTGTATTCTGCTATTTATTTCCTCAGTGTCTACTTTTCCAGGTTTGTCAGTGTCTTAAGAGTCTTAAGAATCCAGATTTAAATCACTTCCATAACCTATGGTGAGGAGAGCACTTATCAAACATCCAGGAATTAGACTGCCGAAAATGGCTGCAGTGGCATTACCAGAATAGATGCACAGAGTCTGATGGGATCAACAGGCAGAAACTGCATAGAAGGGATATGTGACCTAATCCTAAAAAGAATAAACATTATTTTAATCATTCCAAATTGTTTTAGTTCCCTGTAATAGGTGGACTATGTACTATATAAATGTAGAAATGTACAGATACCCTCAAATTACTTTTAGAGTTTATACTTTAACCTTTGTACTGTTTGATTTAAAGTCTAGAGTTTTGTTGTATAGAGTCAGAAGAAAACAAAAATGCTTACTGTCCCTATTGTTACGTAAGGGCACAGCACCTCTTAATAGGCATTTCTGATTCTTTTCACACTGTTGCTACTGCTGGGTTGTAATTTATTTTTAATGAAAAAATATTATAATGAAAAGTGCCAGGTTTATAAATTTGGTAACACCTTAATTTATATATATATATATATATATATATATATATATATATATATATATATATATATATATATTCAGACTTAGTACCAAACCACAATATTATATCTGTTTTTTTTAGCGTTTTTACTCTTAAAGAGACTTTATTTAACCACACATGCAGGGATATGTAGTTGCTGGAGTTATGTCTCAACTAATATTTTTTTTTAAAGGTTATATAGGACAATGCACTGTGTAGTTTGAACCCAAATGGGTCCACATTGGTTATATACTAAACACAAACTTCAGAGATTCAGTAATGTGCTGATAATTGGGGAGTCAGGATAGCCATGTGGTTATAAAATCTAACCAATCCCCCAAATCCAGTTATGATTAGTCACTGCTCATTCTTTTGTTGCCCCAGGTGATAAATTAACTTGAACACAAATGAACGCTTTGTTTAAGACCATTGCTTTATATTGAAAAGGGTGGGAAGGTTGAATGAAGAAATAACCCTAATATGGAGATATGAAGCATATGAAATGCTTTCGGGTTGCCTTGATCAAATCAACCGACTGACAAAAGAAATGTAACAGAAATGTAAAAGAATTGTAACAGAAATGTGTAATGACTTTAAGTCCAGAGCGTCCACCCTTCTGTTCACTTCTCAACACATGGCAAATGTAGATGGAAATTATGAAAACTATAAAGTTTTATTTTTTATTATTTCCTACAGATTTGATCACATCACTGTGACACCGTCACCACACAAATATACACCAGAAGATCATCTTTATTCATTGGAATCAAAACGTAAATTGTAAGTAAAGGTTATTGCTTGATTGAATTACTGAACTCTTTCCTTTCTGTTTTCTTAGTTGTTTATCTACACCACCACATTAATTAAAACTTCTAGTTTAAAAAAAAACCTTTTTTAGTGGGTCCTTTTGTACGGTTTTTACTGTATTTCTAGCATAATTGACATCTTCAGCGAATATTTTAAATTTATGTTTCAATTTTTTTTTATTTCTAAGTCTCTGAAACGTCATTGCATTTAGCTTTGTTAATTTCCTGCCTCTGACCCAAGCAGGCAGCTGTAACATATACCATTTCACATTGCTTGGACACAACCTTTAAGTTCCTAATTTTTACAGATAACTAACTCCACTTCTGGTCCACTTCTGCATTATGCCACATCACACACTTTGCTGTTTTAGTTTGGTAAACAATACACAGGTTTAGTGTCTTAGGACTAGTTGTGTAATCTGCTATTACAGCTGTGCTCAAATGTTTGCATACCCTTGGAGAATTGGTAATATATCTTCCATTTGTAAAGAACATGAGTGAGCAGGCAAAACACATCTTTTATTTCTTATGGGATTCATATTCAACTGTAGGTTATAACAGAATGGCACAATCATAAAATATGGCAACAAATACATTTTTTTACTGACCCCTGTTCTAAAGTCTGCCTGCCCTTAGTTCTTAATCCTGTGTATTTCCCCCTTTTTTGATAACATGCTGCATTCATCTTGCCATACATTTTCACAAGATTCCCTGTCTTTAGAGCTCACACCCCCCCAAAACATCAGTGAGCCACCACCATGCCTCACAGTGGGGATGGTATTTTTTGCACTATAGGCCTTGTTGACCCCTCTCCAAATATAGCGCTTATGGTTGTGACCGTAAAGCTCTATTTTTGTCTTGTCACTCCAAATTACAATGTGCCAGAAGCTGTGAGGCGTATCAAGGTGTTGTTGGGCATATTGTAACTGGGCATTTTCCTGGCATTGGCGCAGTAAAGGCTTCTTTCTGGCAAATGCCGTCTTTTTCCAGAGCGGCCTGTATTTCTCCGGAGGTCACCTGTGGGTTTTTCTTTGTATCCCAAACAATTCTCCTGACAGTTGTGGCTGAAACCTTGGCTTGGTATACCAAACCTTGGCTTGGTATACCAAACCTTGGCTTGGTATACCAAACCTTGGCTTGGTATACCAAACCTTGGCTTGGTATACCAAACCTTGGCTTGGTATACCAAACCTTGGCTTGGTATACCAAACCTTGGCTTGGTATACCAAACCTTGGCTTGGTATACCAAACCTTGGTCACCTACTAACAGGCAAGATTTCTGGCTCTCACAGACCTGCAACTTCTTCTTTAAGACGCTCCTCTGTCCTCCACTCGTTAGCTGTATTAATGGCATCTGTTTGAACTTATCAGTATAAAAGACACCTGTCCACAACCTCAAACAGTCACAGTCCAAACTCCACTATGCCCAAGACCAAAGAGCTGTCAAAGGACACTAGAAACAAAATTGTAGACCTGCACCAGGCTGGGAAGACTGAATCTGCAATAGGTAAGCAGCTTGGTGTGAAGAAATCAACTGTGGGAGCAATTATAAGAAAATGGAAGACATACAAGACCCCTTATAATCTCCCTCGATCCGGGGCTCCACGCAAGATCTCACCCCATGGGGTCAAAATTATCACAAGAACGGTGAGCAAAAATCCCAGAACCACACGGGGGGACCTAGTGAATGACCTGCAGAGAGCTGGGACCAAAGTAACAAAGGCTACCATCAGTAACACGCTACACCGCCAGGGACTCAAATCCTGCAGTGCCAGACATGTCCCCTTGCTTAAGCCAGTACATGTCCAGGCCTGTCTGAGGTTTGCTAGAGAGCATTTGGATGGTCCAGAAGAGGATTGGGAGAATGTCATATGGTCAGATGAAACCAAAACCTAAATATACTGTATATTCTTTTCATCTCTATATAGTTCCATTACCTTGTTAGACAGCTCTTCTGACATTTGTTTCTGCTCCCCATGGCTCAGTATCTAGCTTGCTCAGTGCATCAACGTGAGAGCTAACAAACTCATTGACTATTTATACACAGACACTAATTGCAATTTAAAAGCCACAGGTGTGGGAAATGTACCTTTAATTGCCATTTTCACCTGTGTGTGTCACCTTGTGTGTCTGTAACAAGGCCAAACATTCAAGTAAAATGTAAATTTTTGATCAGGGCCATTTGGGTGATTTCTGTTATCATTATGATTTAAAAAGGAGCCAAACAACTATGTGATAATTAATGGCTTCATATGATCATTATCCTTAAATAAAATTAGCATGATCAGTCATATATTCAAAATCACTGCCAAAATTTCTGCCAGGGTATGCAAACTTATGAGCACAACTGTAAGTTCCTTGGTGTACTAGGAAATGATTTTAAGGACTACACAAGATGTAGCAGGTTTATTAGACAGTCCGGCATATTTAAATTATTTATTTCCATCTGTGTAATAATAATAATAATCTTTCCGTTAGCGCCAACATGGTCAACCACGACTCCGAGTACCTGGAGTACACGATCGTTGCTCCAGAGATGCCAGCAATGTTTGATGGCATGAAGCTGGCAGCGGTTGCCACAGTGCTCTATATTATTGTCCGCTGCCTGAACCTCAAGAGCCCCACTGCCGCCCCAGACATCACATACCAGGACACGCCCCTCAACCGCTTCCTCCTGAAGTCCTGCCCCATCCTGACCAAAGAGTGAGTAGCTTTTCTGCCAGTCGTTCAGTCTTTTGTTGATTTTGACTAGTAATCAGCAGAATTTGTACTCTCATATCATTTCTCACATCTTGTCCATTGCATCATATTCATTTGTTTTAATGGTCAAGGCTGGTTATAGCAGTATCTGTACTAAGTGTGAACGCTAACCACAATGACACAGAGTCAGTCATGAAAATAAGTGGGCTGGACTAATTTCATAAACATTTCTCGAGATTATTCGAACCCCCCAGATTAGATGGATTCTGGAACCTGCAACACTGCCACCCTGCCATGACAGCACAAACACATGTTACAAGTGTGGCTATACATAAGCCTGTATCGATTCCCACACTGCAAAGAAAAAATGCTGCTCTGATACTCCTGTACTTTATTGGTATGATAGTCCTGTCTTAAGACCTGTGGGAATCTCTGGAGGCTTCTCTCAGCTGCTGGCTAATTATGTAAGTCTTGGTTGAAATCTGCAGCCATGACTGCTCCTCATAGGGCTATGCTAAGGACTGGAGTAATCCTGTGTATAGGAAATAGTAAAATTTTTGCTGCAAATAATGTCAAACTTCCAATAAATGGTGGTGGCTTTTTGGGACTGTTGATGAGGTATTCGTGTTCATGTCTGATGTTTGCTTTTCTCTGCCCCTCTGTGTTTTTAAGTCTAGTATATTTTTAGCTGTGACTAAAATAATTGGTATGTTCCAGACAGCCTCGGGGATGGACGCCCAGTAAAGTATTTGACTTCAGTTAATCAGGTTTTATTAGCTACTTATTAGAGTGGTTTTACAAGAAAATAGTTGTATTAAGATGAACAAACCTTGTTGCCCGATTTGTATCAGAGATTTTTTTTATAGGGTAAACAGGTGAACATTTTGAACATTGCTTGTCATCTTCCAGGGTAATGTAGAACACTTTTTCAACAGATACTCCCTGTGGCTCAATGTGTATTGAGTGGAACATTGTTGAAGTGCTGTAGGAAATCTGTTATCTACATCCTTCTAGCTCCATAAACAGTATCAGAAAAATGCTTCCTAATGACTATTTTATTTTATTGGGAAGTAACTAAAAACAAACCTCACAAACTGACATGAAACAATTTTACGATCACCAGTTTCAGCACTTGTTATGAAGTGATCACCAAGTTAGTTACCATGTAAACAACATAGTTTTTTATGCTTTTCATTGGTCTTGCCATATCACCGTACGTGCATTTGTGTTGCCAATGTGAATCAAAGATTGCATTTACATATTATTTTAATGTTATTTAAATGAAAATGTTTTCACAAACATTTTGTTGTCTGAATAGGCTCTTAGCTTTATTTCTTTACCTCTTGAACATTTAATGATTCAGAAGTTTGACTATGACAATCAGAAGGGCATTTGCTTTTGTTTTCTTAAAATAACCATTGTGTATTATAACATGAGGTGTACTGACTATTATAAATTCACTGAGGTGTACAGACTATTATAAATTCACATGAGGTGTACAGACTATTATAAATTCACATGAGGTGTACAGACTATTATAAATTCACATGAGGTGTACAGACTATTATAAATTCACATGAGGTGTACTGACTATTATAACTTCACATGAGGTGTACTGACTATTATAAATTCACATGAGGTGTACTGACTATTATAACTTCACATGAGGTGTACTGACTATTATAACTTCACATGAGCTGTAAAGAATATGCATTTAAGAATATCTACCAGGACCGTTGTTCATTAATTTATTTTTACTCAGTACTGTTTTGACTAACTATTGGTCCGTAGATGGTTTGTGTAAAGCAAGTTGACCCAAGGGTTTTATTGCATAACACTGTTTTCCTGCATGGTCACTTCTAAACATGGACAGATACATAATGGAGAGGAAGGGAGGATCACAGTGGAGGAAGTACAAAACAGAGGTCAGAAGCAATTGTTATCAGTGCGTTTAATCTAGCATTGTATCTAGAAAATTGGGCTCAGCTGAAACCTTGCAGCATTGAATTATTCAGTTAAATCTACTGAAAATTCCAAATAGACTGACTTCTAGTTTAGGGGTTAGCCTCTCAACTTGAGTTGACGTTGTGGAGACAGACCCTTTTCTCGGATGCTGAGTGAAAGCAGGTTTCCATGTTCAGAGGTCTTCTCAGCCTGTTATCAGCTGCGTTGTACTCAGGAAACCAGGTCTTTAAAGGTTTATTTAGGGATTGGTTCATAATTGTTTTTATGATTATATAGCCATTGGTCTTGTTGAATGTTATTTATAAATGGTAGTTGAATAAGGTGTTCTTAATGGATGACCACTTAGTCATTATCAGAATATCCAATTGATCAGCCCTTAATCACCCCGGCCAGAAGGTCAGAGGGCAGTGGACTGTTATCAGTTTGCTAGTTATTTTATCAGCTCTTTTGTAGACAATTCTTTTGTCAATGTGCAGCTCGGGTTGGGATGCGTATTCATCTTGGAGGCAAAAGAACACGGGAACTCATGCAACCAGCCTGTGAATAATATATTTTCAGTATTCTTGGTAATGATTTATTAATCCATGTTACTAGTAGGCACTTGTTCTGTTGAAATGAAGCTAGGCGACAATACCGAGCCCCACCCAAATGAAAGATAACGTAGCAGCTAGTCTGGAACTGCGTCAACAAAAAAGATGCAATGATATGACACCTTGATAGTTATCTAACTAAAAAATATTTGTTGTTGTTTTGATATGCTTTTAGGTGAGAACACTGTTTGTATCTAACAGTTAGTTTTGAGCTTTTTTCTTAGCAACTGTCCAAGCTTGAGGAGGTTAGGATCGACTGCATACGGTGAATCACGGTGACATCATGTGGTAGTGTAACCACTTAGTACAGTATCTCACAAAAGTGAGTACACCCCTCACATTTTTGCTAATATTTGATTATATCTTTTCATGTGCCAACATTGAAGAAATGACACTTTGCTACAATGTAAAGTGAGTGTACAGCTTGTATAACAGTGTAGATTTGCTGTCCCCTCAAAATAACTCAACCTACAGCCATTAATGTCTAAACTGCTGGCAACAAAAGTGAGTACACCCCTAAGGGATAATGTCCAAATTAGGCCCAGTTAGCCATTTTCCCTCCCGGTGTCATGTGACACGTTAGTATCACAAGGTCTCAGGTGTGAATGGGGAGAAGGTGTGTTAAATTTGGTGTTAAATGTGAGGGGTGTACTCACTTTTGTGAAATACTGTAGGTACATATATAGTACTGTACAAAAGTCTGAGGCACCTGAAAGTCAAACTAAGGCCATTTATTTGAGTTTTAAGGGTAATTATTATTATTGTTGTTGTTGTTATTATTCAACTTTTATTTCAACAAGGAATACAGACTGAGACCAAGGTCTGTTTTACGGCTGGACCCTGCGTATACATGTTTACACACAGTTCAGGTTGAATGATTAAAAACAAACAGCAAAAAAAAACACAGAGTACAGACAAAACAAGACACGGAGAACAGAAAGAACAAAACACTCACAGACAACACTCGACAAAGTACATTGCTTTAAACACAGTGTAATTCCCTCAGTGACCTCAGGTCTTTTGTCGATATTGGGCCTGGTGAGGTCTGGCTTGCCCTTTAAGTGTACTAAACAAATGCAGCGTACTTGTCCTCGAAGCATACATCTATAGCTCAAATACATGTAACACCCCTGAAAATACAAATCATCTAATATTCTCAAGCTTTACATACAAGTCATGTACAATCAGAGCATGCCTGACCTACCATTCTGGAGGATTACGTAGATCAGATGCCCTAACCCAGGGACCTACTGACCATGCCCAAGGCCCTTCAACACATCAATACATGTTGCTTCTTTTAAGTTTCATACTTCTGTCAGTGCACAGAATCAAAAACAGTTCCAGGCAACCCAAAAACGAAAATCAGTTTAGGTAAAACACAAAGATAAAAATCAGTTAAGGTAAAACGATCACAGTTAACACAAAGATAGCGGCAGATTGTTACATTTACACAAAGGTTATTCCCCTGATAGCACAAGAACTTGCATTACCCGAAGCAGTTACAACCATCACAGAAACAAAAATCCTCCAATAAATGTTTAAAGTGGGCAAGGGGGACAAGAGTCCCAAGTTTAAGTTTGGTCTGCAGACTGATCCATAAGCAAGTGTGTAAAAGTAAAAGGCAGTCATACCCAATTCTGTGGAGATTGCAGGGGCCTCAAGTGTAATTCAGGCTTGAGATCAGGTTTTATGAGTAATATTTCTAATGTTAGTAAGTGATGATGATTAAGAAGGTAGTTTATGTAGAAGTGCTTTATAGACAAACATGAGAGCATGACAGCCCACACTTTGATGTAAACCACAGGGGTGAGTTCTGTAGCTAGCAGCGTGGTTGCCATAGCATGCATGTAGATAATATCTCCATAAACTATTTCTATGCAGAAACCTGATTAATTCAAGAGCCATCTAAGCACATGAGTGCAAATGTGTTTTCAACCAGCTATTTGGGCCTATTAAAAATCATAACATTTGTTTTCTTTTCATTTAAAACCAGTTTCAGTTGTTAAAAAATCCCATCTAGTATCTTAAAATGTCTTCTGCTGCAGTAATGCTTGGTCAGCTGTCAAAGCAATAGTCACCAATATAATTTATGTAGTTTGAACAGTAATGGACCAAGTATAGAACCTTGTGGGGCCCCTTTAACCAACTCCAGTGGCTGTGACTGGATGCCGTCTACTCTAACAACCTTCTTACCTTTAGATGGTCATGAAACCAGCGACAGGCATCCGGTCCTAGTCCTATTGACGACAGCTTACTCAAAAATATTGTCTGGTCTGCAGTGTCAAAGGCTTTAGACTTGTTATTGTCTACGGCATTAGCAATATCATTTGCAACACAAGCTGTGGATGTAGTGGTACTGTGTTTAGGTCTGAAACCAGATTGAATGCTGGAAAGAGTATTGTTAATCATTAAACATTATTGTAGTTCCTTATTCACCAATGACTCTATTTTGCCAAACAGGCAAGCTTAGAAATGGGCTGGTAATCATCCAATTCACTAGCATGGTGAAATAAAAGCTAATAGGAATCTTTCCGACCACTAGTGTTTGATTGAAAAGATGCGTCACTGTCCTAGCAATGACAGGAGTGGCACATGGAGTGGATCCAGATTGTCAGCGCCTATCGATTTCTTAGAATCTATTGCAGATAATGCAGATAAGTCACTTTCTGGAACTTTTGGAAATTAAAAAGCGAGTTATTGTTTTCCTCCTATATTCAGCCCCTCTGCCCTCTATCCCCAGAGGCTTCTGTTTTTCATTTGGTCTGCTGCTTACAGTCATTCCAATGGCGGGTTACACACACACACACACACACACACACTGGTGCACATTGACACATGCAAGCACTACTCAAGGGCAGTGGGCCAGCAGAAGCCTTAAGGTTTAACCAAGGCTTTGTGTCATGATCTAACATTTGTGACGACCCCCTCAACGTTAGCATTTGCCTGGCTTTAGCATTAGCTTCTAGCATTACCTGCAGCAGTAGGAATTAGAGGTTAGGCTCCAATGCAGAAAACATTTTGAAACCTCCCCCTCCCTGAAATTCAATCTAGCATGATTAGATTGTAAATGGATTAAATGGTCAATATTTTCACCTCAGCTTTCACCAGTTAAGTCAGACCACTGATTATAAATGTATTTGGCTATAGTCTCTGCTTGTGGTTGCCGTGGGTCTACTGCCCACCTATCCTCCCCCTCTCAGCCAACATAGATAAACTGGACTGAATGTATGCCTGCGCTCATCCTCTTGTCCGCTTAGTCTTTCTGTGAAAACAATGACATCATCCCTGCCAGTAGAGGATTATTCTCGGAGTGAGAATGTTCTGCGAAATCAGACACACCCGATGTCCCGATTCTAAAAGCTGCTGTATGAGACCACATACTATGGGTTTGACAAAAGTACCTGCAACTGTTATTAATGATTGGGTTCATAAGGCACCTCTGAGGTTTGTGGTGTATTGCCAAAATACCATGACTAAATGCTGTATCCAGGTACTCTGTGATGTGTTGTGCCTAAGACCAGTGCGTTGCGGTGGTACATTGGCAATGTACCACACCCCCTTGTGTCTAATAAATGTTATATAGTATGTGATGTCCTTCTATTTATCTAACTGGGAAATGACTTACCCGTCATAAAACCTGCTACTTTCCTAACTCTGCCCTAGTTCAGAGTTGATTACGCTACTTAAACACATAAATCGGAAGTCTTATCTATGATGACGGTGATGCTGTGGTGAGGCATTATTGAGTGCTTGTTGAAATAGGTTTTGCGTAAGGGAAGTGATGTGCTGGTGCTCCCTCGGACTATGCTCCAGTGACAATGGAGAGAAATTAGAGGCACATGTAGCGACAGACTTTGCTTGCCGTGCCATTGTGTTATGTACCACTCCCCATGCGTGGTTGGTGTCTGTCCTTTGCTGAGAGGACCTCTGTGCCGGTGGCTATGTCTGCAAACAGCCCCAGAGCTAGCAAGCTATTCACTCCTGTCAGGGAAAGTCCCACGGGGAAGGATGCAGTAGCTATATCGGTTTCATCTTACATCAGAGATATCTTAACAAAGACATTAATTGTAGTCGATTAGGTGAACAACATACAAATAATATTTCCCAATAATAATAAATTAAATGTGAGTCGTCTGAACTATATTTGAAAGCATCTGAAGGCAAACCTACATCTGAGGAGATGGTGGTTGTAAAAAAACAATATTTATTTTTGCAGTTGTGTCCGCTAATCTATAAATACAATAGAAAGTTGTTTTTGTACTTTTGCCAGTGGTCTTTACATACGTCTGTGTGCAAATGTCAGTGTGGCTATGGGAGGGTAGATTGTGCGACTGTCATTGAGTTAACCCGGCTTGTGTCTCAACGCATTGGCTGCAGTAGATTGCAACATGTTGAAAAAGCACTCCATAATGTCTAACGTGGCTCCCATCCACACTAGGTAGATGTAGTACTGGGGGCCAACCCATTAGCACAGATTGTTTTTGTTTGTTTATGTGTACATGCTGCTTTGCAGTGTGAATCACTTTCCTGTCTCCCACTGTTTTTGAAGGTCAACACCGCAATAAACCACCCACTTCTAGCACACTGCATGAGCTGACCGACCAAATTAGGCAATACAGTCAACAGAAGTTATTCTGTCACTTCAGGGGCCAAATCCTAATGGTGTTGTTAGCCACTTGCTTGCCTCTTATCCTTCTGTGACATTTATGGAGTGTACTGTATATGTGCTATTTAGGAGGAATTCCAGTTTAGCCATTGTATTTATTGTTTGTGTGTGTGTTTGGCAGGTACATTCCTCCCCTGCTGTGGGGAAAAAGTGGGCATCTCCAGACAGCTCTGTATGGGAAGATGGGGCGAGTGAGCTCCCCTCACCCAATGGGCCTCAGGAAATACCTCCCCATGCAGGATGGGGCTACAGCCACCTTTGACCTCTTTGAACCCATGGGAGATCATCGAACAGGAGGTGAGCTAGTTTGTTTATTTATTTTTGATGGTATATTCTAATGATTAGAAGAAAGAAAAGGAAAAAAAGATATCCTCCCTTTGCCCGGTTACCCAGTTTGGCTTGATGGCCAGCTTTTGGAAGAGTCTGGGTGGTTTCAAACTTCTTTCATTTCACAGTGAGCCCTCTGTGCTCCTGGGAACTTTCTGTGCCTTAGCATTGAGCTATGATCACTGATCATTCAGACACACTCTCTGAGGTGTACAGAGAGTGCCTTGAACTTTATGGCTTGGTTTTTGCTCTGACATAAACTGTGAGGTGTGTGACCTTGTATTGACCGGCGTGCAACATTCTAAATCATGTCCAATCAACCAAGCGCAGGGCAAAGAGGCATCAAAAGGATGATCAGAGGACAGAGTAGCTATCTGAGCTGAATTTGGAGTGTCACGGCAAAGTGTCTTGACATAATGGCCTATTTTGTGTTGATTGATGGCAGAAAAAATATACATGCATTTAGTTTTCAAAGTGAAGAGTTGATGACTTGCTGAAAGCAATGAATATTATTTTCACAATAGGATTTTTACCTTCTTTCCCAGGTTAACTGTTGACATTTTATTGTCATTTAAAACAATGGAGTGGGAAGTTCAGAGGGAGTGGAAAGTGGATAAATTAGCTCGCTGGATGAATGGGAGAATATTAACCATCACTAGCAGGCAGGCCTGTTTATCACCCGGACTCTTCTAATTTTGTACTGTGCTGTGTCCATAGACAGTGGTTTTCAGGCCCGTGCAGTGATGTCCGCTTCAGAATCGTGTAGTCTTTTTATTTTTTATTCGTCTGTTAGGAGGTATCGTCTGTTTTTAATGCATTGCTGTCTGAGTGCCCAAAGATCAAGGCCAGCCAATATTGGTTGTCTGGCCTTGTCCATTGCATCCAGAGATTTGTTCTCAGAATCTTTTAATGATATTGTATACCGTAGATGATGAGATCCCCAAACTCTCTGCTTGTTTACGTTGTGATGCAATTTCACGTTGTTCTTGAATTGTGGCACTTTTTGCCTGCGGTCTTTCACAGAGTGGTGAACCCCTCCCCATCCTCACTTCTGAGAGACCCATCCTCTCTGGAGTAATCTTTTAATACCCAGTCATGTTACTGACCTGTTGGCAATTGACCTATTTAGTTGTGATATTCCACCAGGTTTAGTTTTTTAGCTTTACACAATATTTCCAGTCTTTAGATGCCTCTGTCCCAACTTTTCTTTTAAATGTGTTTCAAATTCAAAGTGAGCATGTATTTTCAAAGAAACAATACCATTTCTCAGTTTCAACATTGATATGTTGTCTTGGTACTATTTCATATGGAATACAGGGTTTAAATGATTTGCACATTGCATTCTGTTTTTCTTTACATTTTACACAGCATCCTGACTTTTTTGGAAATGAAGTACCTGTACTTGGGAACCCCTACCATCCCTACCTCTTTGCTGGTCCTTTTAGTTGGACGAGTACTCCCATGAGATCTGGGCCCCTCAGTTTCCAATGTCACACACCACTTTTTATCCCAACCTTACGGGAATATGGTCTCATTTGGGATAAAGCTAATTTGTTTTGTAGGAAAATGAACTCTGAGAGCGTTGGGGCAACTGAGCCGCCGGTTGTTTATATTTGATTACAGTACCCGGGACATCTGGACCTCTGCAAAGGTTACACCGTGTCACTGTTCTGTTATCTCTTGACGTCGGGCGTATTTGCATACCACACAGTGAAACATTGTGTGACATTTGAAACATTCTCTTTGCAAATTGTTTATCTGTCTGTCTGTGTGCTTTTCTAACAGATGATGTCACCATGGTGATATGCCCAGGGATTGGTAACCATAGTGAGAAGCACTACATCCGTACCTTTGTGGATCACTCTCAGAGGCAAGGCTACAGGTGTGCCGTGCTTAACCACTTGGGTGCTCTGCCCAACATTGAGCTCACTTCGCCGCGCATGTTTACCTATGGTGAGGACTGCGTGCACGCATGCACACACACTGTAGGAACATTTTCTGGTCCATAACACAATCTCTACTCCTAAAATATTTCTGACAACTTTTATTTTGAACCTTAATAACTCCTAAACCAAATTCTAATCTTAATTCCAAGTCTCAAAAAATACTTGTATTCTATGTAAAAACACTGACATCCCTAAACCGATGAAGGACAGGATGAGTTTATACTACACAATCACACCACACCCTCTTTCCAGATCTGTGGTCATGAAAACACTTCATGTGTAAGATATGTTACATGCGTGATTCAACTAACTCCAGTAACTACTATCTATGTTCAGTTATCTTTGGTTTTGTGTTCTTGTACTTGTAGGTTGCACGTGGGAGTTTGCTGCCATGGTGGGCTACATCAAGAAGCTGTACCCCCACACCCACCTGATAGTGGTTGGCTTCAGCCTGGGCGGCAACATTGTGTGCAAGTTCCTCGGAGAGAATCGAGCCAATCAGGAGAGAGTGCTGTGCTGTGTCAGTGTCTGCCAGGGATACAGTGCACTCAGGTGGGCTCGGTTTCATAAACATCTTAATATAAACATTAGAGTCTATACCGTACTACCGTGTGATGTGAAGGTATGATAGTCCCGGACAGCTGTTCTACATTCTCTTCTCCCACCCCCAATTGAGAATCACCCGATCAGGAAAATCACATTGATGCAGCTTTATAACACAGGTTCCATCACACTAGGCCAAACAGACAACCACTGTTGCTTCCAACTACACTACACTCCTTCATCTACTAGTGTGCTAATCGTTTCTCCATCAAAGTCAACAGGATATTTTCACACTATCTAGTTGGGTAGTAACTCAATAAATGCATCACAATTACTTGCTAGTAAACAGCAGTGCAATGTAAAGTAGCTAGCTGCTACAAATAAAAAGCTAACAAGCAATACAAAGCTACCAGCAATAAAAAGAGAGCAATACAAATTAAGTTACTAGCTAGCTGCTAAAAATGGAAAGCTTAAAAACTAGCTTGCAATTTTTAATCTC
The DNA here is from genome assembly GCF_011004845.1 of Esox lucius. Taxonomy (NCBI): domain Eukaryota; kingdom Metazoa; phylum Chordata; class Actinopteri; order Esociformes; family Esocidae; genus Esox; species Esox lucius. The sequence goes on along the minus strand of NC_047570.1, from coordinate 28,189,578 downwards.
CTTGTGCGCATGAGAAATACAGTGATAAAGAGTAAAAAGTTAGATCTATGCAGTAGGCCTACCAAACCTATTTAACACATGGCATGGCTTCAGCAACGCCCTAGACAGGATAGGAAAATAGTTTCTGGTAAAAAGACTTTAATCCCATTTTACAAAAGGCCAGTTTGCCTTTTGGTCCTGACAAACAAAATAGCCAAGCTGTTTACTCTCTGAACAGAACCGACAGTGTTCCTGCCAAGAGACATCTGGCGCCTTTGATACTCTGAAAAGTGTAGTCCACAAACACCACATTCATAGCTACAGAGCTATACCTCCCACCCCAGGGCTGATGCTTTAACACATCTAGAAACATCAGAGTATTTTCGCTGTTAGTATCGAAGCTCTGTTCACATAGTCCACTATTCACTATGGGCCTATTGAAGATTGATTATTGCTGGTGGACCTCTCCATAAACAATTAGTACACATCAAATTGACATGAGTACCTGATCTGAATTGTAACCAAAATTGGTCAGTTGGCCAGCAAGTCATCCTTCAATAATGTAATTGTTGAGATTGTTTTAGTCCAAGATAAGAAAAGATGCTCTTGTTGCTGTATCACCGGGATGACGTTTAATGAGCACACTACAGGTGATGAATCTATTTGACAGTTCAAGTGCTTTATTGACCAGGAGAGTGATTAAAGAGTTTTCCTAGAAGGATTGATGGACCACCCTAGATGTCAGTATGATTTCCTGTGTTGTGCATGTGTCCATACAGGGCCCAGGAGACGTTCCTGCAGTGGGACCAATGCAGGCGCTTCTATAACTTTCTCATGGCAGACAACATGAAGAAGATCATCCTTTCACACAGGTACTTGGCACAGCTGCTAACTCCTCTAACATGTTGACACATTTACAGCAACATCACCCAAGTATCTATATAAACTTTGTCTCCCCAATGTATTCCCCAGTGGATATCCCCCCCCATACACTGTGGTTGAGTATAGAGGCTTTCAGCACCATCTGAAAGCCTCTATTCCACCTTCTGAGGTGTAATGTCCCTCCTACCTACATGTATCATGTTTATCATCTTGTGTCATGTTTACATATTGCATTTTCTTTCTTTTTAGATTGTGCTCTAATCAGTCATTATAAACTGCTTAAAAAATGAAGGGAACACATAAATCACACATTGGGTCTCGATAAACGAAAAATTTTGAAGATCAAAATCTTTACTGTACATTGTGTAATTCGTTGAGAACAAAATGATGTAACAACGGTCAATGGAAAGCAAAATCACCAACCGATTGCGGGCTGGATTCTAACTCACACCGAAAATGCTGACAGTTGTGCATGTTTCTGAGAGTTTGGTCAGAAACATGCCCACCAGTAGAACGCTGGAGGTCATTTTGTAGGGCTCTGGCAGCGCTCTTCCTGTTCCTCCTTGCACAAAGGAGCAGACACCAGTCCTGCTGCTGAGTTGATGCCCTTTTATGGCCCTGTCCAGCTCTCATTTAACGGCACATCTCCTGGTATCTCCTCCATGCTCTTCAGACTGTACTGGGAGACACAGCAATCCTTGCAATGGCACGTATGGATGTGTCATCCTGGAGGAGCTGAACTACCTGTGCAACCTGAGTGGGCTGCAGGTACCGCCTCATGTTACCAGTAGTGACAAGGACACTAGCAAAATGCAAAACTAGAGAAGAATCTATCAGGAAGGATAAGGAGAGAGCAATTGTCTGTGGTCACCACCTGCAAAACCATTCCCTTTTTGCTGTTATCCCTCCAGTGCATCTGTTGTCACTTTCATTTGCTCCAAAACAGGTGATATTGATTCACAATTGCTTATGCTTCGTAACTGGAGAGATTGATATCCCTGAAGTTTAACTGACTTGGTATGTGATGATTACGTGTTCCCTTCATTTTTAAAGTCTATATTCTTCCTTGGTTAGTGTTGCATCTTTTGCCAAATTAACTAAAAACAGATCTTCAGTAACTGTTGATAATATAGTTTTGTGTGGTACCAAAGCGTGACCCTCAATATGCCATGGGTTAGGTTGTAGACCTAATAACCAGGCATTTCTATGTCAGTGTACCGAAGTGTTTCAGTGTAAATCTTGACGTGTGTGTGTGGCGTGTGTGTGTGTACACAGAGGCAGTCTCTTTGGAGGATCAACCAAGATGGAGGACGCAGACCTGAGCCGGCTGTACACGGCCACCTCCCTCATGCAGATTGATGAAACCATCATGAGGTATGTAACACCCTGAAAGCAGCCTGGTCTCATAATCAAATGCCAGTGTTTTAGTGCCTGCCCAAAACATCCTTGAACAAACATCTTAATGCTTCAACCAAAACTACATTTCCATATGCTCCTAACATTTATGTGCAGTAAAAAGGGATACAGGGTTACAGGCTGGTGAATTTGGCACACCATATATGATGGAAAAAAAACCAGATTGATTGGGCCTTCATGCTTTTCCAGCATCAAACCTTGGGTAGGGTTAAAAAAGACACAAGAAAAACATGACATGATATTTTACTTTTTTAAATTTAAATAAATTGAATTGTGCTACACGACGTTGCTACTAAGAGCCAAATTAACAGAGAATATAGCAGAGCTTTGTGACAGGATTCATGTCAGTTCCCTGTGCTCGACAACAGCAGAGACATTTAGCCCACGCTTCACACACTCTTGCTGATGTCTGCACAATACTGCTGTTTACTTCGTACATCACTGACTCTACCGAAACATCACACAGACATTTTGAACACAAAACAGCACCTGCTAAAGTGCTATCCCAGCTTTTTATTTTTCTATATTTAGTAAGTGAATGTAGATGATTGTTAGTAAAATCAAAGATTTGATAAAGAATTTATATAATCTGTTTACAATACTATATACAGTAGCCTTTTTGCATTATTCAGGAGTATATTGCCCCTTGTGACCTTATGATAGAGTACTGACACTATGACATGTAATATACACTACTGACACTATGACATGTAATATACACTACTGACACTATGACATGTAATATACACTACTGACACTATGACATGTAATATACACTACTGACACTATGACATACGGTACTGTGCAAATGTCTTAGGCACCTGAAAGACGAACTAAAGTAAAACAATTGATATATGTATATCAAATCAAATCAAAAATTGGCACCTTCATATATTCTAGATTCATTACACATAAAGTGAAACCTTTCAAGCCTTTTTTGTTTCACTCTTGATGATTACGGGTTACAGCTCATGGAACTCAAAAATCCAGTATTTCAAAATATTGGACACCAAAATATATAATAAAGAAATGTTGACCTGAGCCCATTTCCTAGACAGGTCTGTACGCTCTAATCAGCTAATTAAATCAAAACACGTGTAAAGGTTTCCAATGTATGTTAATTAGATGATTCACTCAATACTTGGTCGGGGCTCCTTTTGCAACAATTTACTGCATCAGTGTGACGTGGCATGGAGGCAATCAGCCTGTGGCACTGAGGTGTTATGGAAGCCCAGGTTTCTTTGATAGCGGCCTTCAGCTCGTCTGTGTTTTTGGGTCTGATGTATCTAATTTTCCTCTTGAGAGTAGGTCAGGTGAGTTGGCTGGCCAAACAAGCACAGTAATAACATGGGCAGCAAACAAGTTACCAGTTGTTTTGGCACTATGGGCAGGTGCCAAGTCCTGCTGGAAAAGGAAATCAGCAACTCCATAAAGTTTGTCAGTAGATGGAAGCATGAAGTGCTCTAAAGTCTCCAGGTAGACGGCTGCATTGACTCTGGACTTGATAAAACACAGTGGACCAACACCAGCAGATGACATGGCACCCCATATCATCACTGACTGTGGAAACTTTACACTGGGCTTCAAGAAACTTGGAGTCTGTGCCTCTCCATTCTTCCTCCAGACTTGTAGCCCATTTCCTGGACAGGTCTGTACGTTGTGGCTCTTGATACACTGACTCCAGACTCAGTCCACTACTTGTGAAGCTCCCCCGAGTCCTTGAATCGGCTTTGCTTGACAACTCTCTCAAGGCTGCACATTTTCCTACCACACTTTTCCCTTCCAGTCAACTTTCCATGAATATGCTTTGATACAGCTCTCTGCGAACAGCCAGACCTTTCAGCAATGACCTTCTGTGGCTTACCCTCCTCATGGAGGGGGTCAATTAGTGTCTTCTGGACAACTGTCAAGTCAGCAGTCTTCTCCAGTACACACAGTACACACAACCATGATTGTGGTTGTGTACTGAAGGCTCCGAGAGTTAATGAGCTGATTAGAGCTCTTCTCCGGTCGACATTTTTGTATTGTAAATGTTTTATTCTAACATTTTGAGATACTGGATTTTTGATTTACATGAGCTATAAGCTGTAATCATCAAGATTGAAACAAAAAAGGCTTTAAATGTTTCACTTCATGTGTAATTAATCCAGAATGTGAAGTTTTCCCTTTTTGATTTGAATTACAGGAAAAAATTAAATTTTCCATGATATTCAAATTTGTGTAAATGTATGTGTGTATATATGTATGTTCATATATATTTTTTTATTTAAACACTTACTACCCAAAAACATGACCTTTTGCACAGTGCTGTAAAGGTCATGCACACACACGCACGCGCACGCACGCACGCACGCGCACACACACACACACACACACACACACACATATATTACACATGAACGTTCCTGTTCATGTGTGGAGCTTGGCTGAGCTCATCTCTGTTTTTCAGTGCTATATGCTGAAGGTCATTTCCATACCCTCCTGAGTATCTTGTTGAACAGGTTACATAGATGTGCTCACTCAGTTAATGTGTTCTTTAATAAACCCTCCTGTTTCCAGAGCACTTTTCTTTGTTTGATGAGCTCTAACTTCTCTCTGCAGGAAATTCCATGGACACAATTCCCTCAAAGAATACTACGAGAAGGAGAGTTGTGTACATTTTATTCACAATGTAGGTTGATACTCTTCTCTCTCTCTCTCTGTTTACCATTTGAATTAAGAATAGTGCACTAAATGAAGAGTATGTAACAGTGTGTGGTTCTTTGGCAATTACCCATAAACATAGTGTTGTGGATGTTACATTTGTAGACAAAGTTTAAATTGGAGGGGGAAAATGCTTGAAAAACCACAAATCAGATTTATATCTCAAACTGATTTCTTTAGAAATTATTTAGAGGATTACATCATCCTGGGTAGTTTGAGCTGGCCAATCAGCACTCTGGAGAAGGTAGAGCTATCCACTCAGTAGTCTATGCACAAATATATTTTATGCCATATTTAAAGAAAAGTATATTCAAACATATTTTGGTTGTTGTCTCATTGATCCTGCAGTGAAACCTGCCTTTTATTTTTTTTTTAACATCTAATTACCATTCTGGATGGAAAACTATTTTGCTAAATATTATTTAAATTATTTCATAGAAATCTGTCAACACCAAGCAGTTATTTTTAGTGTCTAGGTAGATTCGTACTGTGATTGTGCATTGCATAAAGGATCCTGTAATAATGCCTTTGTTTTGTAGGTTGATGTGCCACTTCTGCTGGTGAACTCTGCGGACGATCCTCTGGTGCACGGATCCCTCCTGACCATCCCCCGCACTCTGGCAGGTAACTGACACCCCCCATTAGACAGGAACACAAGTTATTCCTGTAACTCCTAAACCAAACACTAACCCCAGTTATCATTTGTAGTGTAAACCTAACCTAACCAGAAAATATTTTCCCTCATGGTGCCTGGCAAAAGGTCACGTTTACTTTGTTTTTTCCCATACTTGTGTATATTTTCAGTCCCTGCCAGGTTAGAAAAATATGAACACACACACAGCCTGTTTCTAGACTGGAATAGCTGTCAGCTAGTATGTATTGTCTTCAACCTAAAGGTCCCAGTACATGTCAGTTGCATGGTGCATTGAACCATATTTCTCATACAGTGGAACGGGGTATTCTTGCATACTTCCAATCTTTCGTTTTGAAGGGGGGGGGGGGGCACTAATATTATCCATGGACAAAGAAGGGTGTGCGCAATCTTCTGAACAATCATGTTATCCAAACTTAAGCGAAACAGAAGAAAGCTTATTTAGAAAATAAATAATGTGCATAAAGTCCCTCCCCGTTGATGCACAACGCCCCCGGAAACAAAATGTACCAGTCCATGCATAATGGTAACCATGCAGATGCTGACAAGTGCAAGTATGAATTGACCTTAAGTCACCATGCCTGGATGTACATTTAAAGATGGTATTCACATTGATCTGGCTGTTGGCTCTAAAATCCCTGCATAGTTCTGGGCATTGAAAAGATGTCAGAGATCAAACTGCCCAGTCCTGTCATACAGGATGCCTTTCTTCAAAGCTAAATGTGGTGTAACTCCCCAGTTGAATAAAAACTACAGCATGAAATGTATGTAGACTGACCCTGTGCTCTGTTTATGTTTGTCATCACACTACAATGTCAATATTGTTAAAGCAGACAACAAAGTTTGTAAGATAAAGACAGTTATTTCTGTTACTACTTTCTACCTTACATTTTCTGGTTTGAGTTGATTCATATTTTTGGAAATAATGCCTTTACATAAGTATTTTACTGTTTGTCAGCTCCTGTTAATGGAAGTACAGATATATAATTTCAAAAGCGGTGTTTGTACATTATGCTGTGTATACACATGTGAGTTTAAAATATAATTTCAATTCACTTTATGGGCATGACGCACATGTGTACATTGCCAAAGTGTCAAAATATCACTAACTGCCCCTCGATGTGAGTTCTTTATGCAAGTAATGTAGGTATTCCAAAATGTGATTATGACGCAACATTTCATCCACAGCTGCCCAGAAACACCACACTGCTTAGTTTTTATGTAGCAAATTTATGATTTGGACTGGTTAAAATTAACTTCATCAACTACTACCTGCATAATACTGTTAAAAGGTGTACTTAATCATTTTTGAGCAACTGTCAAAAATGGTGTGCTTTTCCTGATAACACTGTGCAAAAAAGGTACTGGCACGTTTCATTTAATTTGTCAATATTAAAAGAATATTCAATGAAACGTGCTTTTTTTTGACTTACAGTATTAGTCACAAGTTCTCAAAAGCTTATGACAAATAATGAATTCCAATTCTTGCATATTTAGTAATAATGGACAAATATGATCAGTTATTTATTTATTTAGAAAATTACATTGAGCTATTTAGGCTACTGTATATATGTGTTTATTTACATTACTTTAGATTCGGGTTCAGTTGTCAGGTTTTTCTGACCAGAGGTCTTTAAAAAAGACAATTCACCAAGCTGTCCGGAAAACGAGCAAATGTAAATGACCATCCATTCTTCTACCTTCGGGTTAATAACTTGTAGAAGGTGATTTTAACCAATTCGTCGGCTCACCTGATATATGACAAGTTGTATATACTGGTTGCTAATTGGGTAACATGTTTGTGTTAGCCTTATTATTTTTATTTTACCAAAAATAATGACCAAAGGTGTTGGGTGCAGTCAGAGCCATGACGAACATAAGTTACCTTTTTATATACAGATTTGGATAACAATCATAAGAACGTCTCTAAATGTCGGGAACATACAGTGGGGAGAACAAGTATTTGATACACTGCCGATTTTGCAGGTTTTCCTACTTACAAAGCATGTAGAGGTCTGTAATTTTTATCATAGGTACACTTCAACTGTGAGAGACGGAATCTAAAACAAAAACCCAGAAAATCACATTGTATGATTTTTTTAAATAATTTATTTGCATTTTATTGCATGACATAAGTATTTGATCACCTACCAACCAGTAAGAATTCCGACTCTCACAGACCTGTTAGTTTTTCTTTAAGAAGCCCTCCTGGTCCCTCCAGTCTGGTGAAAGACTATTAACCCTCTCTGACACATAAGACCACACTGGTGGAATCACGCTTGAGTGGTCCCTGTGTGGAACTTGTCTTTATAGGGAGCAATAAGAGTGTATAGTTGAGTGACGCAACAAGCAATGGTCGGTCCGATCATGCTGTTATTCACTTAGATTTAGCTGAACTGTGTACCAGCAGGCCCCTTGGTCTTGTGGGAACACCCCTGACCTTTAACATTTTGACCCCGGTTCAGACTGTCCAATTTCTGTCTCTGTATTTTTCAGCCGTCGCACAACAATATATATCCATTCTGCAAATACCATGAATCTCATAAACTCAAGAGAATAATTGTGTTATGTGACCCTCTTATACTCCTATTTTGTTTTCTAAAGACACGAACCAGCCATGGAGTGATTGGAGACATTGTTTTCATTATAGATAGGCTGTATAGCTATTCGCTAGCTATATGGAAGACATTCATCCATTCTAATCAAAGGCCGGCTGAACTAGGCTTGCCTGGTCCCTTTTCTGGTTTTTACAGCTGAGCTATAATAGTAAATGTCTCCAATGACTAGGCCCACGCCCAGTCTAGGGAGAGCGAGGCGGTGTTTATGGAACTAGGTGTGTTGGGAATGTCTGACTGGTTGTCACCAGCTCAGTAAACAAACACAGGTTACTGCATCACAGTAATTAGAACCTGTCTCCACGTGTGCCAGTTTGCTAGACTTTGGACACAACTCGATGTAACCCTCTAGGAGCACAAACTAGGTTGGACTCTTTGAGATCCATGTAGGCTACAGTACTGTGGCCAGGTCTCCGTCACTCCCTCACTTCTGGAACAGCCGTTCCCTCCCCTTTCCCTTTGGCTCCAACTCTAATTGTATAATGTCTTTGGGGTTGAGGTGAGGTATAAGTAGTGTAACGGTAAGTAATGCTTCCAGCATACTGCGTCGGCTTTACCAAACGGCTAGGGCCATGCTACTTTAGGAAAGGGAAGCTGGCAACTCTTGATCACGTTTCCTTTAAGTGGCGCCAACTGTCTGGTGTTCATGTGATCCCACATGCTCTGTTATTAATACTGTGGTGTTCCAGCGCTGGCGTGGAGGGTAACGCTGCGCTGTGCTACGGTGAGAGGCGGCCTGGTGATATGTGAGAGCTCAGCTGTTGCCCTGCCTTATTCTCTGATGGGGAAATCAGCTGGAGTGTCTGTCCCTTTTGCCCTAGAAGAGTCAAGCTGACTCACACACACACACACACACACACACCAGTCACTCTAGCCACAAGGATTGTGGGAGCTCATAAAAAGCTGTTAAATATCAAATTCCATGACACATCATAGTTGGCCCATGCTATTAACACTAGTCAGTAATCTTATAGTTGTACACCTCACAGCCAGTAGTCTTAATGCATCATTTCCCCAAAGTATTTTGTGGCTTTTTGCTGGACCACGTAAGCGCAGCCAGTCAAGCAGAGCAAATGTCTCTTACTGTCTGTCTGACTACTCACCCCACCCACCCATTGTTAAATAGCGTAGTTGTTGGAGACACGGACTGCCACACAGTGGACCGGGCTTTGATACACGCCAGGGACCAATCAAAGTAGTCCTTAGGATTTGTCCGGGGTAGACTCAAACGTTGCTGGCTGCAAGCTTCAGTAGCGACGTTACAGTAAGCCTAAATTAAAACCGTTCATAGTTATATCGCAACTATTTTCAAAATATGCATTCATGCATGCTTTTTGGGGTAATATTGACCACAACCCCTTGTGCAGTAAAAGAGGAGGGGTTTCCAAGATTCTCTCATCTTTTCACTTGCAGCAATAATCAGTTATCAACAATGTCAGGGGTGTCAGACCGGTTCCATGGAGGGCCGTGTGTCTGCAGGTTTTTGGGTTTTCCATTAAATTGGTTCCTAGTTCAGACCCAAACAACCAGGTGACGGTAGAAACGAACCAATGAATGACCTAAGTAGTCAATGAAGTAGAAGGTGAGAGTGAACCTACAGACAGTCAGCCCTGCGTGGAACCGGTTTGACACCTCTGACCTGTGTTGATAGTTATTGTATCAATGTCACGCATGAAAGAAAGATTAATGTTGCTGTGCCATGAAATGAAATAGCTTTGGCAGTGTAAAGTCTCGCTAGTAATTGCTCAATTCTTCAAAACAAATTATGCATTAGGATTTTTTCAGGATAGACAAAAACCTTGCTGGCAAACGTGAATAAATCTTTGGTATAACTTCCCAAAATGTGCATCCAGCCAGCTAAACTCAATGGTTTATTATGAAAGGAGTGAATGTCTTCCCAGATTGAGACCTATTTACAAATTCCTGTCATCAAGGGAATAGGGTGTATTTTGATTTGTGTAACACTTTTTTGGTTACTACATCATTCCATGTGTTATTTCATGGTCTGGATCTTTTCTCAGAGTCATTGTCCTTCCTGGTGATAGTGAACTATTTTCAGAGTCAGTTAACTGAACTGTGCTCTCCCCTCAGTCACCTCATACACACCTTGCACAGCATCTCTATATGATGATGTCGACAGAGCATTATCACCTTGACATATTATATGTTTTGTTTGTCATTTTTCATGCATGAGTAAAATTGTGACTCAAAAACAATGGTTCAACATTAATGATAATAATCCATTCAGCTTCTATTGCTCTTCTCATTAGAATCTCAAAGCTCTTCTCATTAGAATCTCAAAGCTCTTCTCAATAAGATCTCAAAGCTCTTCTCATTATGATCTCAAAGCTCTTGTCATTAAGATCTCACAGCTCTTGTCATTAAGATCTCAAAGCTCTTGTCATTAAGATCTCAAAGCTCTAGATTTTCCCCGCTTCTAAATAGCAGTTTAGTGCAGCCAGACACATTCCCGTCAGCTCATCAAGTCTGTGGTCTCTCCATGTTGTCCTCATCTCTTAATTTAAAATGTCTTTCCATATGTCAGTAAACATCATTTGCGTTTCAAAGTAAGCCTCTCATTCTGACCCCTGATTCCTCCTCTGTCGACCCTTTCCCCTCCAGAGAAGAAGCAGAATGTGATCTTTGCCTTGACACTGCACGGCGGTCACCTGGGCTTCTTCGAGGGGGCCGTGCTTGTCCCCCAGCCTCTCACCTGGATGGACAAGGTGATCGTGGGCTATGCCAACGCCATGTGCCAGTGGGAGAAACAGAAACCACCATGCCAACAGAGTGGCCACCAGAATGCCCCCTGCCCAGAGGAGAAGGCAGCATAACCTCTAACATCTCTCTGTTCACCTCTGTCCCCTCCCTCCCTACTCACGCACTGATGGAAAACATGAATCAAATTTCAACTACCACACTCTGTCTACTCTCACTGCTGTTCTCTGGCACTGGCATCCTGTCTCATCCCTCCCCTCTGCTTCCTTGATGCCCGTACCCACATAGCCTCTACTCCTACTACCACTGTCTGCCACCCTCTAACCAAAACCGACATCCACATGAAGGAACTAAAATGACTTAATGCTTTTGTGCTTTGTCTAGTGGAGTGGGAGAAGAGTTTTTTTGGCCCTGATGCGTAACTTGCCCAGAGAGATTTCTGAGATCCAGCTGTGGACTTTGACCAAATACACACTGTAAAAGGGATAAAGCCAACTGGCATCATATGACTAGAGAAAGAGTGGGAGAGAGACAGAGTAACATCATAGGTCCTGTAGAGAAGGACAAGAGCACAGAAGAACCTAGTTCCATCTCCCAGCTGACGACCACCGAGGCTTTAGCCTAGTCTGCTGTCTTAAACCAACACCGCCTCTTTATACAATGTGTGTTACTTGCAAATACTGTATAAACAGCCAGTTTAGTTTAGCAGGCCATGCGCGTGCCGAGAAAAAGAGCTATGAGGATTGCTCTGTAGGTATGTGATGTTTTTTTCATGCGGTTAATTTTATTCTTTGTCTTTTTTTATGTGCTTTACTTGGTGAATATCATCCCTTTTTTGTTTTTGGAATTAATATGATATAGTATATTATAGTAACTGAACTTTTAGACCAATCAGGAATCCCCATATATTACAAGCATATTTGGGTATGTGATGTAGCACATGGAACCCTGTTATATAATGTAGGGAAAGGGTGACATTTGGGACTCATACAAATTCTCAAAGCCCACAGTCATGTGGGGTAATGGAGGGAGAAATGGTTGACCTCAATGGGATCCATGCACATTCTCATTGTCTCTTAGGGTCAATCAATTTTATTCAATGCACTTTATACATTGTATGCCACCTTTTCTTCTTTATTTCTTTCTTTGTAAAACCATTTTGTTCTTTTTTTGTGGAACTAGTGTAGACTGTAAAGGTTTGGAAACAGTTTTTGATGCGTAACCTGACACTAGCAAACCAACTGGAGGGACAGTTGACAACTCCTCGAGTTGGGTGACTCTCATGATCCATGTGTTAACTAAAACCTGTAGTCCACCCTATTTCTTTGTGTGAAATAGTTGCTTTTCCCCATATCATGCTCTTTATGTTGGTTCATTGCTAGTAGACCATGGTGGGAAAAGGTGGATTAGCACTACAATATCAGGCAGAGTGAATCTTTCTTTGCTCTTTGTCCTCTACTCAGTCTTATACCCTTGAACAGCTCCAGGTCTTCGAGAGACATGGCTCACTGGAATCATTCACTTACACAAAGTAGTCCACTGCCAGCGCAAAGACATTCTGGCGTTTGACCATAGAGAATGTTAATACAACAATATAACTAGCACTGTTCCGACTCAGGAACATAACTGAAAGACTCTCCAATGTCCAAATGTATGGGATAGGTTTTGCTCCGATAGCTAAATGATCATTTCTCCAGATGAATACTTTGTTGGCAGGACCACTGTACAGATCTGCAGACATGCATGCAGTCATGTACAAGGCTGCTATTATTGGTCATGTGTTCAGGGGACCTGAGCTGTGAGGTTTGCTGAGTAGGACAGCCATAATGATTGTGTTTGACTTCCAATAGATTTTCTTTAACCAAAAGTCTTGAATGAAAAAGGGTTTTCTTTTACCAGTGGTTGAATACTGGTCAATTATTTGTGTCGTGGATGTTGGGACTACCAAATAGGAATAGTTAAATTGCCCAACTTTGTTAAAAGGAAACAACAAAGAAACTGTAAACCACGAGAAAACCGATTTCCATTTTCTTGTCAGGACTCTAACCGACACACATTTGTGTTTGAACGATTGCTGTAACATATGTCTGTGCTGCACGATGCTGAGGTGTAGAAGAATACAGCGTGGGTGAGAGAAATATTCCGCTGTGATGTCATAGCTTTCCATGTTTCCCCTTCTGTATAAACACTGGCCAGGCATTTCCTCTCCCAAGCCTGTTGTGATGGCCATGGGTCAGGGCACATTCAGTCCAGAGGTCCAGTCATGTGACCGGTCAGGAGATGTTCTACATCATGTTCCCTGTCTTGTACAGGTCCCTATAGGCCCTGGTCAAATGTAATGTAGTATATAGAGAATACGGGGCCATTTGAGATGTTGGACAGGTCAATTCCAGCCCATACATGGATACCTCCTGTGTGCCATATTGGCCTGTGTTAACAAGTCATGCCAGTCTTTTGAAGGGCTGGCTTTCTTTTTCTTAGCCTTGTACATTTGTTCACTCCCATCCTTAACCCTTTGGCCCTGTCATATAGCATTAGTTAATATCCACAATGAAAAGGGGCAACATCTGCAGGCTTGGAGGGCAAACTAGTATATTCCAGCCAGTAGGTTACTGTACTGTGGTCATTTTTACATTATACATGTTAAGTCATCCTCAATGATACTGCTTGAGTGAGTGGATTTTAATACATTGACTAGTGTTTATTATTAATGTCCACTTCACAGTTCTAGTTGAAAGTTGATAGGAAATCTGTTAGTCAGTGAACCCTCTAATCCACAGTCATGTCATTGGGAAATATCCTAGGAAGTAGGATCTGAGTCTTGATACACCAGCATAAGAAGCCTTTGCTGTGACTTCACACAAACAGGGTGTGTTCTGCCTGTAAAATCAGCTTCTGACCTAACTTTGCAGAAATGCAGGTTTGGATTGTATCTCTTCAACTTATTACGGAATTTCATTGTGCTTTTTTTTCCAGGTATTCATTTTAACAATGTTTTTTGTATTTTGTAATGTTACGGTGACTAACTTTGTTAATGTTGTTTTATTTCATGCAAATGTCTCAGAGCGTGGGTGTTTATGAATAATCATAGGTGCGTATGCTCTGGTTGAGAACCAAAACATGTCTTCACTTTAAAGAGAAACATTTATGAAATGTATACATATTTCTATATTAAAATATGTATGACAGGGACCAGGGGCAATTTCTAATGGACTAAGGCAATAATCAATATGGTTTTTATTTTCTCTCTGGATCAGAAATATTGGGGAACAATTTCATTTATGCAGTTCTGTTTTCACACAGACAATGGGCTTGACGTCATAGGCTATTAATTTTAGTATTGATATAAAACAAATATATTAATCTTAACTTCCTCTTTATAAAACTAATTGTGTCTGGTTAGACAATTTACTGACAAAGATCTGGCAGGCCCTGCTTTGAGACCAGGTGAGCTCACCACACTGTGAGGTACGTATTGAGCGTTGCAAAGTAGTATTGCTGATGTAGAATCTGTTGACTTTTAGATTATAATGGTAGTATGGACAAGAGAGACCTCATCCTACATCAGCAGTCCTACTCTGAGACACCCGATACGTGGATGGGATTATTCCATGGGGTGAAATGTCCAGAACGAGTCTCATAGAAAAAGAAGTGCATGAAACCACCATGGTTCTCCTTTCCACAAGATGGAACGTTTTTGTAAAAGCTATGCAATCCATTTCTATCTGAAACGTTCGGAGCATTCCCTGCCAGCCAATACACCAGGATGTGGGGAACACAGCCCTTCCAACCAATAAGAACACAGTGATCCAAGACATCATCAAATGTTCGTGTTAACATTCTAGAGCTTTATTCTTGTGTTTACAATCTGTCATTGTATGAAGGTGTTAGCTGTTCTGGAAGGGGGGCGGAAGTGGAACTGTTATTTTGGTGCACTGATATATAATCATACAGTATGACATTATGAATTCCGATCACTGGTGTGTTTTTTGTAAAGAAAACCAATGGTGTGCGTGATGTAATAGTTCAAGAAAATATGGTTATTGTGTTTCAAAAATAAATTATTTTCTTGTAAGAAATGTTTTTTTTCCCTTTATTGGCCTGTCTTTATTAGCAACCTGATGGCATGATTGGTCTTGTCTGAATCACGCCATGTTGCCCAACTACACTGATAAACTTAGCCGCTATGGCATGACAACCTCTACCTAACTTTGACCTTAAACTCATTCAGTTTCTAGAGAAGAATTTAGGACTTCGGGTGAGACTCAATAAATCATCACACCATTTTAGTTTTTAAGTATTTGTTAGTGAATTATCTGATTTAGCGCCACCTATTGACAACAAAAAAAAAAGGCAGCGGTTGACAGTGTATTCTTTACAGAATGTATTTAAACATGAAAGCCAATGCTGAAAATTACACGTTTGTGAAAATAGCATGGATAGGTTTGGGAAACTTGGGTGGGGAGGAACAACATGTGCCTGCTTCCAATTCTCAGGATGGTGGCTGAGACAATTGATGTGGTCAGAATTTCTGCAACCAGAGTGACCAATGGAACAGAACGCTGCAGCAGAAAAGTACCAGCTTAAAAACAAGGCATCTTACTCATCAACTAGTCATAAAAACATGAATGATGAAGTCAAAGTTGAATGAGCCAACAAATGGCTGTCTCCGAGAATACAAATGTGTAGTATCATTATACTGACAGTGGAGGTCAGAAGAGAGTAAGGGAGGAAGGTTCGAGTCTTGAAAAGTCTACTCTGTGTAGGCTGTGTAGGGAGGGAGGGTTGATATAATGAAACAGGTGTTATTGTCTCAAGGATTTAAATGTCAAACACCTCCCATCTATCTATCTACCCAGCACACAGGAGAGGAGATAGCTGTAATTGCTGCATCTGTATATTCTAAACTGACAACGATGAACTACGCTGTGTGATTTTCTCATCTGTGATATCTGTTTTGTACAACGATATTATCTAATCCTCCTTTAGACATGGAGCTGAGATCCATTCTGTCTGTATGAATGGCTATGATGAAGCTGAAATTGTGTGTCAACCTTGTTCTGAATGATGATCAGGACTCAGCACACATGCATTTATTAATTATTGCAACTTGTACTCTTAAAATGTTCACCCTGCACAGCCAGAAGAGGACAGGTTATCCCTCTGAGCCTGGGTCCTCTCTAGGTTTCTTCCTAAATTTTGGCCTCCTTAGGGAGTTTTTCCTGGCCACTGAAATTCAACACTTGTTATTTAATCCTTTGGGTTTCAGGCTGGGTGTTTTGTAAAAGCACTTTGTGTCAACTGCTGATGTAAAAAGGATTTTATAAATATATTTGATATATTGGTTGATTTGATCAGTCAAGACTGCATTCCATGTCGGTGAAGGTGAAAGACACACATATGCATCCCTTCCAGTTGCTCTGGCCGTGCAGGGCTTAATTACCATTGGGTAGTGGTGGTGTAACTAGGGGAAACCGGCCTTGAGATGAGCTGATGGTTATGAGAGGGATTTTCAAGATGAGCTGAAAACCATGATTGTATTATTGCCTCTTTTCGTGATTTCTCTGAGTTAAATGTCATGGATCAAAAGACATGATAAAAGCGAAATCTCCATCTAATGATATGAATTAAACATACAGAATTCATGAATCAATTTCTCCACCTTTGCTTTCGGCAGCAATTCAATATTCGTGTTTTGAGAAGATTACATTTCAATATGTTGATGCACTCAGAAACGTGTGTGTTTAAATATTTATGAATGTGTAGTGATGAACAGATGTCTTGACTGAACAGTGTTCTAGGTTTATATGTTGTGGTTGTTGCACTTAGCTACCTTAAAGGGTTATTCCATTCTTTTGTCGTTACATGTTAGAACTGATTTTCCACTGATTCTCAGGGTTATTTACTGGGATATTTCAGTCATTTATTAGACAGTCTTATCATGAGCAGCAGTGCAATAATCTTAAAATACCTTGTAATAGTCTTAAAATACCTACAGTTAGTTCTGGAAATAATTGTAATAAAAGTTAAATAATGAATATGTTTTGGCCAAAATATATTTTGGCCAAAATAAAAGTTTTATTTTGGCCAAAATATATTCAAGTTACAGTTAAATAATGAATATGGATATGAATATGGGCTTAAAGTGCAGTCTTTCAATTTGAGGATATTCACTAACCCTAAACCAAATGGGTTTAGGAATTACAGCTCTTTAATATGTAGCCACCTCTTTTTCATTGGACAAAAGTAATTGGACAGTTGACTGAAAGCTGTTTCATGGACAGGTTTGGGCTATTCATTCATTATTTCTTCATTAATTAAGCAGATCTGGAGTTGATCCAGGTGTGGCATTCACATTTGGAAGCTGGTGCTGTGAACCCACATTCTGCAGTCTTAGGCTGCAAAAAAAAATCCATCAGAGAGATAGCAGGACCATTAGGAGAGGCCAAATCAATCGTTTGGTACATTCTGAGACAAAAAGAATGCACTGGTGAGCTCTGCAACACAAAATCTCCTGGATGTCCACGGAAGACAACAGTGGTGGATGATTGTAGGATCCTTTCCATGGTAAAGAAAAACCCCTTCACAACATCCAGCCAAGTGAAGAACACTCCAGGAGGTAGGCATATCATTATCCAAGTCTACCATAAAGAGAAGACTTCATGAGAGCAAATAAAGAGGGTTCACCACCAAGGTGCTAACCATTCATAAGCCTCAAGAATAGAAAGGCCAGATTTGCCAAAAAACATCTAAAAAAGCCAACTCAGTTCTGGAACAGCATTCTTTGAACAGATTAAACTAAGATCAACCTGTACCAGAATGATAGGGAAAACAAGTATGGAGAAGGCATGGAACGGCTCATGATCCAAAGCATACTACATCATCTGTAAAACACGGTGGAGGCAGTGTGATGGAATGATCTCAGCACTATTGAGCATTTCACTT
This sequence comes from Esox lucius, assembly GCF_011004845.1. Taxonomy (NCBI): domain Eukaryota; kingdom Metazoa; phylum Chordata; class Actinopteri; order Esociformes; family Esocidae; genus Esox; species Esox lucius. Next base: position 28,171,668 of record NC_047570.1, on the reverse strand, counting down.
GCTGAAGACCAAACTTAAGGCAGAAAGTCCCACAAACAAACAACTGAAGACCGCTGCAGTAGAAACCTGGCAAAGCATCACAAAGGGGGAAATGCAGTGTTTAGTGATGTCCATGCGTTTCACACTTAAAGCAGTCATTGCCTGCAAAGTATTAAAAATGAACATTTTACTGCTTGTGTTATTTTGTCCAATTATATTTGAGCCCCTGAAATAAGGGGACTGTGTATGAAAATGGTTGCAATTCCTAAATGTTTCAGGTAGTTTAATAAGTTAGCAGAAATGCTGCTGAGGAAGTTAGTTTCATCATTAAGGTGCGTGGACAGAGAAGTGTTTTGACTGGGCTGGACATGGGACAGCCAAGAAACAAGAATGAAGAACTTGGGTAGGCATGTAGGATGAGCATTGCCTAATTATAGGGAGGGGCAGTTCCATTCACTGCCCCGTAGGCAAACACAGTGGTCCTATAGAGGTTGCAAGCTCTACCTGGTAGCTAGCGGAGAATGTTAAGGAAAAGGGTGAAATGGAATCTTTGGAAGGTTAAACACCAGACAGGCTGTGGGGTTCTGGATAATTTGCAGGGGTTTGATGACAAAAGCAGGGAGCCCTACCAACAGTTTGTTGCAATAGTTGAGATGTTTTGGATTTTACCTGGGCTGCTACAAATTACGTAGATCATGAACCTGTAGGAGTGAGTTACTACCTGGACGTTTGTGTCCGAAAAGGGTTTTGTCCAGGGTCACACTAAGAGTCTCTGTACTCTGGGAGGAAGACACAGTGGGGTTGTCATCCATAATGGAGAGGTCTCGAAGTGGATAGGCTTTCCGCTACAGAGGAAAAGCAGCTCCATCTTGTCAGATTTGAGGTGCTGGTATTGTAGCATCAAACAAACCTTTTATTTGGTGAAAGTTTCATTGCTGAGCTTGTCCGGTTGGCTTAGTCACTTATATTGGAATTATCATACCTGTTTTACAGGATGAACTCTTATACACCCATGTCAATATAAAAATATTTTTTTCCCATTAATGTATAAATGTGTATAACTTCAACTGTCCATAACAAAGGGGTAAACAGGAAGTAGGCTACACACAGGTTGTATTCAACCCATTTATGCTCATTCATTTGGATGGGCTTAGTTAAAAAAAAAATGAAGGAACCACCCAGAATATTTCCTTTGTACGTTGTACGCCCAATGTTTTTGTGTTTGATAAAAAATATTTGAAACAGAGTACATTATATTTAAGACTGTTTACTGTTGTTTCAATACAATATAACATTACACACATTGTTCATATGTAACATCAATTAACATTTGGCTCATTCAACCAGTAATACCAAAAGGATGTGGTAGCAACCCAAATAACATCCCACAGTGGACGTGAATGTGTGTGTACGGTCACTTGACTTGCTCTTTATTTAATCTTAAAAGACAGACCACAATGACCAATCATCTCCATGACTCTCCCAGACACACACAAGCGAACGAACACATGCATGAACATGTGCACACACAGACAAGGAATATAATTGGAGACAGAGAGCCGCTGAATCATGTTTGCTAGACGTGAACATCCTCCCTCTCCCAGAGCCATATTCCCCCACCTCCATCCTCCTTATTCTAGGGTTAGGGTTAACCTTCTCCTTCCTCTCAACTCTCCTCTGCGTCTTCCTATCCTCCCTTGGGTTCTACAACTGGCAATTATTCAACATAAATGTAAAGGAGACATTAGACCTGTTTTAACCTTTATTTAAACAAGTAATTAAGAATCAGTTATACTTATATTATACTTAATACTTCAGAATCCAAACACTAGTCATACACAAAAGAAACGTTTATCTTCAATATCTTAATCCACTTACACAGGGAATTAAAAGTGAAATGCGGTCATAACCAAAAACGACTCGGCATTATAGCCGCTTCAAACTGGAAAACAGGCCTACAAAACCATTTCAATTTTATCCTTGGGGACCTTCACCCAAAATGTCCTTTTCATTCCAGGGCACTATTATGGATTTCACCAAAACGTTCTTTATCCATTCTAAAATAGTTTCCTGTCAACGATTTCTAACATAAAAGCTTTTGTAATGTATGTTTTTTCGGACCCTAGAAGTATAGACCTACCTAAACCGGACTGAGCACGATTTTAAGCTCGGAAAACGTAGATGTGCTGAACCACAGTTTCCAAACAAGCAACAACAGTGATAGGGGGGGTGGGCATCTGCAAAAACGTCACAGGGGGCTTCTAACAACACCTAGTCACTCCTACTAAACGCAGGTAAACGTACCTCAAAGTCTATTCAAGAACGTTTAAGAACGTCTAAGAATATTTACGTAAAGGTTCCGTTCAGTACGAAATATTTCCGAACAGAACAAAAGTTCACGCGAACTGAATGCTCCCCCTTGTCCTCAAGGCATGACACCAGTGATGTCACAACCTTAGTGCAGTGATAACATTGCATTGCGTGTCCAATCACTTTGCCCTAAATTCACAAGGAGCGTTGTACGTTTTTAGTTACGTCCGCGACGTCGAAATCGGTTTGTTTCATCACTGGCATGGTCTGTAGTCCTAACTGGGACACGAAGCGGTTTCTTGTGTCTTGAAAGATGCTAGATTCACCCAAGATTTGCAGATATCACAAAACTAGAAATGGCAAGCTTCCTTCAGACTGACTGAGTACGGTAGCTACCTTTGCCTAGGTGAGCTGAGTGTAGTCGGCGCATCACAAACAATCTGAGGCAGCTACGGAGAGAAGATGGCGGAGTACTCGCCTGTCCTGCCGATGAGGGATGGTGGAGCAAGGTTCGGTGTCGGACAGCCCATCTTTCCCCGGTCCCGATCCGGTTCAGAATCCGACAGTGAACTGTCACAGAGCCTGGCCCGAACCAAAATCCGGTCGTACGGGAGTACTGCTAGCGTCGCAGCTTCTCTCGGCGAGAAATACGTGGAGCATCGGGTGACGGACAGCGACACTTTGCAAGGGATAGCCCTAAAATACGGAGTAACGGTAAGGTTGTTACTGATACACAATTTTGTCAATTTTCAACAGATCTGAAATAAATCACATTCAAACGATCTATCATTGTCATGTCTCCGAACATTTGCCCCTTTAAGTTGCGAGTCATGCTATCAGATAACGGTACTGGAGGGACCAATAAAGGCCATTTCCTTGCTGCCGTATCATGGTTGCGAAGATATATCTATGGTTGCGGACTTAGTCCGGCCATCCTTGTTCTGATGATATAAATGGAACAGACCAACAAGCTTCGAAAGAGGAAGCATCGAATCATGATCATCCCATCCAAAGCAGATGCATCAGATACATGGTTACCCTTACATTGTTTTGTTATGATAACCTACGTTGTGTAGCAATGTTGGCTACTTTCTGCTCTAATGTTGGTTGACACTTGTTCACTATAATAGCATAACAGTAAGGCATCACAAGAGTTAGTCTGATCAAATAGGAAACTTCAGCCACATTTTTAGTTCTCTGGTGGTCTTTTGTACCCACCTTTGTAGCTCATTGCCTCCGATGGTCAATTCCTGCATCCCCAGTCATATGTCCAGCTATGGCTTTTGTTTAATCTGGTGTACACATAAACAAGCCTAGAAACACTGTGGCCTTCCATTTAAGGTAGTTGACCATGTGTGCCTAGGTTAGGGGTATTCAAATCTGGCCCTCGAAGCCAGTTCCACTCCATTTTTTCTTTGCAACCCTCTAATCAGGGACTTATTCAGGCTCAAGACACCAGGTGGGTCAAATTAATGATAAGGTAGAACAGAAAACCAGCCGGCTCGGGCCCTCGTAGGGTAAGATTTGAATACCCTATGAGGAATACCCGTGCCTTGCTTTTCCAGGGGTCTGTCACCCAATCTCTTTACGACCTACGTTCGTTTCTGTATTGAGCTATCACCAGGCTTTGATATTTTGTTATTGTGGTGTTATTGATATTGCTATTTAATTTCTAAATGACAGCTTTATAGTAGCAGTTATGTGTACTACCATGTTATTCATACTGTTTTAATCATTGCCTCACACTATTCTCCAGATGGAGCAGATCAAGAGGGCCAACAAACTATTCAGCAACGACTGTATCTTCCTGCGTAACAGCCTCCACATTCCCGTCGTCTCAGATAAGTGTTCTCCCTTCAATGGCCTGTCTCTGGAGTCCCCTGACGGAGAGGCCCAGGCGCAGGACTTCACCCCGCTCTGTGGGGTGCAGGACAGAAACCGGGTCACAGAGGAAGACCCGTTACCACCTCCCACCTCGGCCCCTGGGGCAGGGGATAAGGACATTGACAATATTAAACGGCACCAGCCCGAGGAGCTGTCGGCTAAAGACTTCCTCCACAGACTGGACTTGCAGATTAAACAGTCAAAGCAGACGGCAAGGAGGCTCAAAGAGGAGGAAGTGAGGTAAGGACACACAAGGGTTTGTGTTATCAAACTGGAAAGTCCAGTTCGCCTTTAGCCATCACATGCGGCACCAAAACTCATATGATCAAGAGCAGTGTAGTATAATGAGAGTAGTATGTCGCAATTGGCCTGCCACCGTCAGGAAACCATACTGAACATCAAACCATACCAACATCTGAGGTGAAAACATTTGTTTGTAGGAACCAGCTTGGTGTAGGTAACACATGCAAACCCCACAAGTGGTAGGAGCTTACTGTGATGTTCAGACTAGGGGTGGTCCTTTAGCCAACAGTCTTGTAGCCAAAATTGGCTTGTCAATCAAACCAGAGAGGTCCAATCAGCAGATGGTGTGACGTTCAATCATACTGCTGACGATAGGAGTGTGATATTCTGCTTACCCTAATATAGGAGATGGAAAGCTGCCAAATTCCCCTCTCATGGCCTTCAATTGGGTACTGATTTTAAATGCTAAGTCATGCCAACTTACTGCCAAATTGTGGATGGCGTGGGTATGAGAACAAAAGCAGAAGGTGTGTGTGTGGGAAGCTCAGACCAGAAGATGCTGTGATGTTAGCAGTGTGCCTATTCTGGTACAGCAGGGGAGAGAGTTCTTCGTCAACCGTATCTTTTTCTGTTCCTGGTCTACCTGACTCCCAGTGTAGCCTAACATTGAAACCTCTGTTTTCCTTTCTATCAGATTTCTTTCCAAAGGGTTGATGTTACCTGACTGAAACATACACAGACAACAAGCTATTACTAGTTATACAGACACACAAACACATGATTGAGAAGATCTTTTGGTGGAGTGGGTGTTATTTCCACCTACTATCTTCCTTAACCCTAAAAGTAACCTTAAGCCCAAGCCAAAAGCAAAAATACATTTCTTACATATTTTTGTCTGATCTGGGTTTTAATCCTGACATCCTGTGGTCTTAACTCAGAGCTTCAGGACTGTGATATCTTTTGTCTTGACAGCTAGATATCTCGCTACAGGATGTTTGTTTGATTGTGATGAAAACAGCTTGAGGGTATAAGAGGCAACTGAAGTATGATAGATTACTCTGAACATGAATAGTCTTTCTAGCTGCTCTTACCCTAGTGGGGGCCGCTTGGTAGTAGTGCTGTCTAACCAAACATTGACACAGCCTCGGTGGTTCTTCCACTACTGAAATGGTTCTTCCATCTGAATTGCTCCCTGAGATGTTACCATCCAACCTTCAGCTCTACCTACTACTTTCTGTTAAAAATACTTTAGGGTCCTCACAGAACTTGTTAGTATTATGTTCATAGATAAAAAAAAAAAAATTCTGCAACTAATTGCATCCTCTTTTTCACCGCACCAAACTGTTTAATAAGTTTCACTTCCTTAAGGAAACAATGGCATATCCTTGAATCATTACCCTCTAGTAGCATTGCCCTCTAATAGCATTGCCTTTAACCCGTAGAACCCTCCCCCCTCCCTTCTTGGAAAAGTGTCAGGAGGGAGAGTACACTGCTGCCGCTACTAGTATGACTCAGTACTGTTGTAGACGACAGCCACAATTAGGAATTTTTGAATGTAAAGAAGACTTCTGCTTGGTGTTAAAGTTATCATTATATTGAAAATAATTATTGGGAATGAATGGTCAATCCAACAGCCCTGGTCAGAAGTAGCTTATAATTTAGGGGTGTAGGGTTCAGTATGGGACATAGAGACTTGGTAAACTGCAGTAGACAGCGGTTACAGTCAGTCAGGTGCTAGTTTGGAAACTTTTAACACAGACAGCCACACACTAAACACACTACTACCGGTCTAATGTACAGTACCAGTCCAAAGTTTGGAAGCACCTACTCGTTTAAATGTATTTATTTACTTTTATTATTTTCCACTTTGTAGAATCATAGTGAAGACATCAAAACTATTAAAAAATTGTAACATTAGATTTGTCAAACTAGCCACCCTTTGTCTTGATGACAGGTTTGCACATTTGGCATTCTCTCAGCCACATAAGGAGGAGTTCCACATAAGCTGAGCACTTTTTGGCTGTCCAGCTCATCCCTAACCAAATTTAATTAGGTTGAGTTCAAGTGATTGTGGAGCCCAGGTCATCTGATGCAGCCCTTAACAATTGTTCTGTTGAAAAACAAATGATAATCCCAGTAAGTACAAACCAGATGGGATGGCGTATTGCTGCAGAATGCTGTGGTAGCCATGCTGGTTGTGTGTGCTTCAAATTCTAAATAAATCAGTGTCACCAGCAAAGCACCCACACATCGCCACACCACATTCTCTATGCTTTGCAGTGGGAACACATATGCAGGGATAATCTGTTCAACCACTCTGCGTTCCACACAGAGATGGCAGTTTGAACAAAATGTTTCAAATTTAGACTCATCAGACCAAAGGACAAATTTCGGTCCGGCATGAGGTCAATTTCTTGTGTTTCTTGGTCCAAGCAAGTCTCTTATTAGAATCAGGCATTCAGCCATGAATGCCTGATTCACGTAGTCTGCACTGAACAGTTGATGTTCAGATATGTCTGTTATTTGAACTCTCTGAAGCATTTATTTGGGCTGCAATCTGAGGTGGATATAAAAAGTATACACACCCCTGTTATAATGCCTGGTTCTTGTGATGTGAAAGAACGAGACAAAGATAAATAATGCACTCAGTCTTTTTGGGTAGGAGTCTATTAGCATGGCACATCTTGACGTGGATATATTTGCAAAAGTACTCCAAATCTTTCAGATTGCAAGGACATCGCCTGTGCACAGCCCTCTTCAGATCACCCCTGGTTAATTCTGAACACAGCCACATCCCCAGTTATAAGAGTGTGTGCACACTTATGCAACCAGGCTATTGTAAGGTTTTTATTTTTCATTTTCCCTCCTTGGAGATTTAAGTTTTTCAATTGAACTGTTCACATTATAGGTGGAAAAATGTATCTTTGTCTCATTCTTTTACATCACAGAAACTTGCCATTTTAACAGGGGTGTGTAGACCTTTTTAAATCCACTGTATGTAATGAATATATGTTTCCGTGGCACCTATGTCTATGTGAATAATGGATGAATGAGTCTTGGGGAAGTGTGGTGATGAAAGGGGTGCGCGCACACACATACACACAGAGGGACAGACTGACCGAACGCTGCTCAGCTACCAGCAGCAGACTCAGCGTGCTGAGAGGCTGGCAGTAGAAGTCTACCCTAACCACTGCAATCTTCCACCCCCCTTATGGTTGCGGTGAAAAAGGCTTCCTCTCCCCCATGTTCACTTATCTAAAGATACAGACATAGAAATAAGGCCGGGGAGGTGGCTTCCTGGATGGTGGCTATCACTTCTGAAATGTTAGTTGTAGAGGCGAGGGGGGGGGTGGATTATAGCACCAGGGTATTGACATGCAGCCCTGTCAGGTCACATAGGTGACCAGACCCTCTGCTGTCTGATCTGTCAGATAATTCTAACCTGCCCTGGAAAGAACAACCTCTCTCCTCACCTCCTCAAGACACATTGGAGGAGGTCGGGGGAGTTGGAGTCGACGGTTTGGGGAGGAGGGAGAGTGTGTGTTTTGCAGAAAGAAGGGAAAGACGATTTGAGTGGTGAATAGTGGGCATACAGTGTTTAGGTGGGGAGAGGAAGCTGACAGGGGGAGTGTGGCAGTAATTAGTTTGTTCTTTATGCCAGCCCCCCCCCGCGCTCTAATAGGAACGTCTCATCTCCATGAGGGGAGACACATTACTCCTCTACTGTGGCTGCAGAACCTTGACAGGTTTAGCTACATGCCATTCCTCTTTGTACCTTCAATACAATTGAGGTCTTTTTTTTTTTAAATTTATTACAACACGTTTAAAACCCCCAAATCAGCAGAAGTCTATTGACTTAGGAAGTTATTGTCCTCTGTACTCCAGGGCTGTGTCTATGTTCCTCAGCTGTGTTGCAGTAGCCCAGAACAGCAGACAGCCAACCGGCTGTGTGGTTGGACCAGCATCTGTATAGTGATCTGTCTGTTATCCAGTAGCGGTATAGTTATCAGTCTTTGTGGTTAGGCTAGCAGCGGTATAGTTATCAATCTGTGTGGTTAGGCTAGTAGCAGTATAGTTATCAATCTGTGTGGTTAGGCTAGTAGCAGTATAGTTATCAATCTGTGTGGTTAGGCTGGTAGCAGTATAGTTATCAGTCTGTGTGGTTAGGCTAGTAGCAGTATAGTTATCAGTCTGTGTGGTTAGGCTTGTAGCGGTATAGTTATCAGTCTGTGTGGTTAGGCTTGTAGCGGTATAGTTATCAGTCTGTGTGGTTAGGCTAGTTCAGCAGCAGGCCTGTGTTTACTCAGCTCTGTAGTCAGAGAACAGAGGAGCGTTCCCCTTGTTTGAGCAAATATGCCTTGTGACACACACACAAACACACAGATTTTGGTTTGAGACAGCTTTAGTTAGCAAACACTCAGCTAATAGGGTGTCTCTTAGCAAATACAGCAAATTTGTGTGCCTGCGTGCGTGCGTGTGTAATCTGGGTCTGTTTTTAGGTGTTCCGGCTAGCCTAGGGCATGGGGAACATATCTGCGTTTCAGAAATCTCCCAAGGATGGAGAAATGCGTGTGTGCGTGCGTGCGTGTGTGTGTGTGTGTGCGCGCGTGTACTGATGTGTACAGTAACCTGCTCTTTGTTCACAGGGACAGTGAAGAGGAATACACACTCCCTGTTTCATCATACCAGGAGATTTAAAGGACTCACTGGTTTACCTGACGGACTGGGGAACGTCCATCCATCCTGTCATCTCTTTTTTTTTATCCCATCTCTCGTTTCACTAAACCACGCCGCTGAATCTCATGTCTCATTGAACTGAGGGATTCGTCACTTGCCTTTTAAATTTGTAATTTATTTTAATATTATGACTATAGTTTTTTTTTACTGTAGTATTGACTGTAGGTACTACAACACTCATCCGCTCACTACAAGTGTCCATCAAATCAGGCTGTTGTACCGAGCACCCCTGTGCAGTGTTAGACAGAAAGACAGACACAGGTGTTCAAGGTATTCACTGCTCTAAGCCGACAGGCCAACTCTGATGATCCAAATCCCTCCTAGAATAGCATCAGCCCAGTAGATGGATAGATATTGAGACGTCTTCAGTATTTCATCTTCCTCCTCAGTGTTTTAAAAGTTTGCTCTGTCTCAAGTAGCACCCTCTTTTTTGATGTATCGCTTCTTTTGACCAAAGCCTATAGGTTTCTGGTGAAATATAGTGTACTACATTGGGAAAAGGTCCCTTTTTGGACTTCTTGACTAAATACTTGCAAGAAGCTGCGGAAGGGCAGAGTGGAAAAGCCTTTTACATGTTTTGTTTACCTGTTAAGAAGCTTATATCTGAAACAGAAAGGGAAAGCTATTTTTGATGTGTGAATGTATTGTTTTTAAAGTGTGTGGAATTATTAAACCATGCCTGAGTTTTAATGTGCTTATTTTCTTGTTTTTATAGAACAAATAAATGCTACTTAAAATATTCTGTGTTTCCTCATGGTTTGTGTTGATAACATGTCTCGTATAGTCTTGAGTGGCATCTTGTTGACTGGACGGTCAGGATGTGAAAGGCCTGAATTCCTGTGCCTACCCTTCCGCTGAGATTTACAAGAATGAATACAACGTGTGCATGTCATTCTATAAAGGAGGGTATCTGGAATAATCAGGTGCTTTGTTTTGGACTCAACAGTCAAGGTTTTTGTTCTGAAAATATTTCAGCAGAATTAGTTATCTCGATCAATAATGATATTGCCTCAAAATCCTGATTCTTAAAATTCTTAACAGCTCGCAGCATTATCTGACAACAACATGCCCTTAATGGCACACTATTCCCAGTTTGGTACTCTCCTTTTGAATGGTATATATTGCTGTAGTAGTGCTCTGAAGAGGAAGTTCTGTGCTGTTGACATGATCTGCCAGAGTCCACAATACAGATAAAGATACAGAAAGGCAATGCTTTAATTTCTTTTACATTTTTGGAAAAGATTCACAAATATTTACATTTAAAAATACTTCCATTTGTGCCTCTAGAACGATAGTATACATGTTGAATATACTGAGACATGCAGAAGATGAGGACTCATTTTGAGCTCCGGGGTGAAGTTTCCCCTAGATACAAAACAGGATCAGCTTTTCATCCCCCAATTCTAACCTTATCCATTTGTGGGGGAAATGAGAAACTAACCAATGATCAGTGCCTAGGCAATTCCTTCCACTCATTTTCCTGAATGCTGATACAGAGGGAAAAGAAACAAACGGGGCTACCGAGAGGAACAAAGCAATAAACGAGAGAACAGAGCATGGACAGGCAGGGCACTAAAATGACACTGGACAACACAAGGTATTTTGTTGGAGTCAAAGCCCTAATACAATAGATTTGACATTGATACTGGACAGAAAAATAATATATGCTAGGACAGGTTACATAGAATGAATACATGTCAGTGTTTATGTACTTGTTGCAAACAGTTTTTATGTCTATTGCAAAAATCATATATGACCTTTAGTCAATGAGAGCTATAGTGGGAACATCACTATCACTGTCTCAACTGCTCTACATAAGGAATAGACTGCCATCTGGGACATGGCCTTGCCTCTACATAAGGAATAGACTGCCATCTGGGACATGGCCTTGCCTCTACATAAGGAATAGACTGCCATCTGGGACATAGCCTTGGCTCTACATAAGGAATAGACTGCCATCTGGGACATAGCCTTGCCTCTACATAAGGAATAGACTGCCATCTTGGACATAGCCTTGGCTAAACACTCCTTCCTCCGTAATTCACCATGTCACTGCCAAAGGTTGTCGATGCCGCTATATAGTTAGTAGATATAATGACTGGTTGATTTGATTTGACAGAATAACTTTAGTATTTCTTTCAACATCAGTGATACTAAACTTCTGATTGCTGTATAATTGACTAGATATGCTTTCTGTGATATTACAATTATTGCATTACAATTCATTTTGTCTAAATAGTTTATTTTGGATAAAACCGGATCATATGAATCCTAATTTAAGATCCACTTACTTTACTCAAACTTTCCCACCAAACTCTCATTGATATCAAGGCCAGAATTCACACCAAAATCAGTCTGTTACTTTTAGAGATTGTGAGGCCTACGGCCAGTAATTTCTCCAAACCAGGTAACCTGAACAGATAAATATCTGGGCCCTAGTCATAGGTTTATCTTAGCTTTGTATATTTCTATTATGTGATTTTATTGTTGGCTGTAGTTTATTTGATGGTTGGCCATTGGACATTTGAAAGTCGAATTGAAAGTTTACAGGCTGCCGTAGATTCTCTTGATGGTCTCTCCCTCGCCCTTTTCGATGATGCCTTTGTTGATGTAAGAGTCGACCTGCTGATCCATGAAGTCCCTCAGCTTGGAAAGGTCGTAATCTGGAATACAACAAAGAAGGACAGAGCGGGACAATATTCAAATCTGGGATAATGTACAGGATTGTACAGGATTATAAATTTGATTAATTGTAAAAAATTGGTCGGGCTCTCCTCCCTCCAATTTGTTTCACATGAAAATAGCATATCTGCGGATTATCTCTGGGTTAAACCAACAGGAGATGGTTAGGGTTACACCCAATAGGAGGTGGATAGAGTTACACCCAGTAGGAGGTGGGTAGGGTTACACCCAGTAGGAGGTAGGTAGGGTTACACCCAGTAGGAGGAGGGCAGGGTTACACCCAGTAGGAGAAGGGCAGGGGTTAAACCAGCAGGAGGTGGGTAGGGTTACACCCAGTAGGAGGTAGGTAGGGTTACACCCAGTAGGAGGAGGGCAGGGTTACACCCAGTAGGAGGAGGGCAGGGTTACACCCAGTAGGAGAAGGGCAGGGGTTAAACCAGCAGGAGGTGGGTAGGGTTACACCCAGTAGGAAGAGGGCAGGGTTACACCCAGTAGGAGGAGGGCAGGGTTACACCCAGTAGGAGAAGGGCAGGGGTTAAACCAGCAGGAGGTGGGTAGGGTTACACCCAGTAGGAGGTAGGTAGGGTTACACCCAGTAGGAGGAGGGCAGGGTTACACCCAGTAGGAGGAGGGCAGGGTTACACCCAGTAGGAGGAGGGCAGGGTTACACCCAGTAGGAGGTGGATAGAGTTACACCCAGTAGGAGGAGGGCAGGGTTACACCCAGTAGGAGAAGGGCAGGGGTTAAACCAGCAGGAGGTGGGTAGGGTTACACCCAGTAGGAGGTAGGTAGAGTTACACCCAGTAGGAGGAGGGTAGGGTTACACCCAGTAGGAGGTGCATAGGGTTACACCCAGTAGGAGGTGGGTAGAGTTACACCCAGTAGGAGGAGGGTAGGGTTACACCCAGTAGGAGGGCAGGGGTTAAACCAGCAGGAGGTGAGTAGGGTTACACCCAGTAGGAGGAGGGTAGGGTTACACCCAGTAGGAGGGCAGGGGTTAAACCAGCAGGAGGTGGGTAGGGATACACCCAGTAGGAGGTGGGTAGAGTTACACCCAGTAGGAGGTGGGTAGAGTTACACCCAGTAGGAGGAGGGTAGGGTTACACCCAGTAGGAGGGCAGGGGTTAAACCAGCAGGAGGTGGGTAAGGTTACACCCAGTCGGAGGTGGGTAGGGTTACACCCAGTAGGAGGAGGGTAGGGTTACACCCAGTAGGAGGGCAGGGGTTAAACCAGCAGGAGGTGGGTAGGGATACACCCAGTCGGAGGTGGGTAGGGTTACACCCAGTAGGAGGAGGGCAGGGGTTAAACCAGCAGGAGATGGGTCCTTTAGCTGTACAGCACAGAGAAAGAAAAGCAGACAGACAGAGGCGGGGTGAGGGGGAGGAGAGATATAGAAAGAGAAAAACAAAACTAATGCATCCTGTGTAACTCAATTGGTAAAGGCATGGCTCCTGCAAAAACATAGCTGGGTTTCTAAAGGGGGCTAATATGAAAATGTATGCAAAAGATTATGCACTGAATACTATAAGCTGCTCCGGAGTGTCAACTAAATGACTTAATGTAAAATGTCTTTTTACTAAACTAAAAGCTTGAATTGAGTTGGTATTTCAGCGGCTCATTATAATGTCACTCAGCAATTTTCTACTTATAATATACAAATTATACAGTCAGGAAAACATGAAGAGACACAGTTTAATAGCTGTGACTACGCCGGACACTGGACTGTTCCAGGGAGTTGTAACAACCTGGTCCTAGTTTTCGGTCCTAGTTGACAGGGCCCTTATCAGTAAGAGAGGCCTCTTACTTCATAGACACGCTCCGCATGCTAGGCATATTTATGAGAACCAGGGTGTTTTCTGGTTCCTCTGCTATGAGGTTGACAGTTATATTAGAGTAACTGGGACTGGACACAGACAGACAAACAGAAAACGCTTACTGCAGACAGGAGGGAAGACATGAACAAACCCTTTGTTTATTCACTAGAGACATGCATGACATCCCAGTAATTAAGACACACACACACACACACACACACACACACACTCACATCCCCTAAATAACCTTTCCCTATGTAGTACACTAATTTACACCAGCTTAGATCAAAATATGTGCAGTATATAAGAGAAACGGTGATATTTGCACTGCCTGATCCATATTCATGAGGCGGGCAGTAACGCTGTCCACCCCACTTATTTTAATTGATAATCCAGATGAACAGGATAGGCTTTAGCTATTGTTCAGTGTGTCACCATAGACTTATCTGTGACCTGACACAGTTTGCAATAGGAAGGGGAGTGTTTGTGTTAACGTCCCTTTAGCCGGAACTGTACTCTGAACAACAGACACTAGCATAAGCCCTGTTGAATCCCACACCAACTCTACACCACAATCACTAGATTTTGTCTTTATCTCTTCTTCTGTTGCCTCTCTCTCTTCCTTTCAGTTGACAGGATGACAGGTCATTCATTCTCTAATGAATGCTGTAAATTGATCTGCGTAGTTTAACTGTTGGAAAAAAATAACACTATTTGGCCAAACAAGGAAATGTGTATCTAACCCCTGAAGTATTTGCGCACTAAACAGAACAACGCGGCCGCGAGGAGATGCGGGAGAGTTTGGATCTCTGTCTCATTCGTTAGCTTTCTCTATGTATTACCATCTTTGCCTTCATCTTTGTTGTGTTTTTTCAGCCACTCAATGTTCTTTCTGATCGCATCCAAGTAGGTCTCCGACTGGCCTGGGTGATCTGAGGTAAAAGGAGGGAGGGATGAAATATGAGAAGAGAGAGAGGATTGTCATTTTGAGCCTTCTGGCTTCTAAAGATTCAGTATACACATCTATTTCAATCCTAGTCTTAGCACTTTTGAAATAATTGAAATGACTGTGTGTGTCTATGACAGTGTCTATGTAACAGTGTCTACGGTTGATCCACTGGATAAGATGATGATGCAGTGAGCTCTCGGTAACCAACAGAAGTGTCTGCTGACCTCTTGGGACTTAATTAATTTACTATATAATTCTGGATCTGTCTGCTGCTAGCATCCGATAGAATCCAGTTGCATCCGCCATGTAATCCTGGCAGTGTGTTTGAGGATTATGTTAATGCTGGTGCAGTGCACAGGATGAGTCAGGCCGGGGTACAGCAAGGCAGGGCAGAGAGCTAGCCATAAGAGTGCAGTTGCAGCTGCGATGGGTGTCTTTCCTTTAAAGGTTACTACTAGATCAGCCCCGATGAAGCAGAGCAGATTTTAACGTTTCTTAACTGCCAGCCTCTAACAGTGGCATATTATATTACAGTGTAATAACATTCTGGGCTATTTTGGATCTATATTACAGTCAAATAGCAGACATTCTGGTTCTATATTACATTCTAATTGCAGCCATTCTGGGTCTATATTACTGTCTAATTGCAGCCATTCTGGATTTATATTAAAGTCTAACAGTAACCATTCTGGGTCTATATTACATTCTTGTAGCAGCCATTCTGGGTCTATATTACAGTCTAATTGCAACAATTCTGGATTTATATTAAAGTCTAACAGTAATCATTCTGGGTCTATATTACAGTCTAATAGCAGACATTCTGTGTCTATATTACATTCAAATAGCAGCCATTCTAGGTTTATATTACACTCAAATAGCAACCATTCTGGTTCTATATAACAGTCTAATGGCAGCCATTCTGGTGTAAAAATATAGGCATTTTTGTATAGTGGTCACTTTTGTTAAACACAGATGATTCTGTTATTGTCATTATCTTGGTACATTTCACTTCCAATGAAACATACATATGATTCTTAACTGGGTATATATTACAGTCTATTAGCAGCCATTCTGTGTCTATATTACAGTCTGATAGCAATTAGTACTAACTGATTTCGGTGGGCACAGGCTCTTCCTTAGTTGAGTCTTTCAGGTTCTCATACTCCTTCTGCATCTTGGCTGCCTCTGCCTTGGTGTTGTCATCCTCCTCTTGGGTCTTTCCTGGGGCACAAACACAACATCAGACATTTTGCCACAAACCCCAAACCAAACATAAATGCAACATCAGACATGTACCACCAACCCAAAACCAAACACAAAGACAACATCAGACATTTCGCCACAACCCAATACAAAACTACACACAAACACAACAACATACATTTCGCACCAACCTAACACAAACCTAAACACAAACTCAACATTAGATATTTTGCAGCAAACTAACCCAAAACTTAATTAATCTCTCGTGTCCCAACCCAACTCAACCTTGTTCTCATGAACATATCTTAAAATTCATGAGAAATTATTACAACCCCGTTTCCAAAAAAGTTGGGACGCTGTGTAAAATGTAAAGAAAAACAGAATGCAATAATGTGCAAACCATTTAAACCCTGTATTAAATATAAAATAGTACAATGAACATATCAAATTTTGAAACTTGAGAAATTTTATTGTTTCTTGAAAAATACAGCTCTGGAAAAAAGTAAGAGACCACTCCAAATTTTTCTTAAATCAGCATCTATACATGGCAGCCATTCCTTTCCAGTGTCAGTTAAATTCCAACACGGGCACATCTCATTTTACTTAATGAGGTACTAATTAGGTGATTACCTGAGGAAAAGTATAAAAACCACTGCTGTGGTCATTACTATCATCTTGCAGTTGGATGGCAAAAACAGTGCAAGTAGTACCTCAAAGGTAATTTGAATAAAAAAAAACGATTCAGCATGACAAAAGAGTTGAAAAGAAGTGCTTTGAGTGAGGAAAAGAAGGGTTCAATTCTGGCTTTACTGGCAGAGGGATACAGTGAGTGTCAGGTTGCTTTCATCCTGAACATTTTAAAGACAGTGGTTCATAAGAACAAGGTCAAGCACCAGACACTGGGGACAACAAAGCTACAGACTGGCAGAGGGCGAAAACAACTGTCCACTGACCGAGATGACCGTCAACTCATTTGAATGTCACTCAAAAACCATAGGATGACATCAAGTGACCTACAAAAAGAATGCCAAACAGCAGCTGGGGTGAAGTGCACGGCGAGGACGGTTCAAAACAGGCTTCTAGGGGCAGGGCTGAAGTCATGCAACGCTAGAAAAAAGCCCTTCATCAATGAGAAGCAAAGAAGAGCCAGGCTGAAGTTTGCAAAAGACCATAAGGATTGGACTGTAGAGGAATAGAATAAGGTCATCTTCTCTGACAAGTCACATTTTCAGCTTTGCCCAACACCTGGACCTGGAGACTCCTACAAGCCACAGTGTCTCGCACCCACTGTGAAATTTGGTGGAGGATCGGTGATGATCTGGGGATGCTTCAGCAAGGATGGAATTGGGCAGATTTGTCTTTGTGAAGGACGCAGGAATCAAACCAGGTACAAGGTTATCCTGGAAGAACACCTGCTTCCTTCTGCTCTGACAATGTTCCCCAACTCTGACAATTTGATTTTCCAGCAGGACAATGCTCCAAGCCACACAGCCAAGTCTATCAAGGTGTGGATGGAGGACCAACAGATCAACACCTTGTCATGGCCAGCCCAATCTCCAGACCTGAAACCCAATGAAAACCTCTGGAATTTGATCAAGAGGAAGATGGATGGTCACAAGCCATTAAACAAAGCCAAGCTACATACATTTTTGTGCCAGGAGTAGCATAAAGTCACCCAACAGCAATGTGACAGACTGGTGGAGAGCATGCCAAGACGCATGAAAGCTGTGATTAAAGATCATAGTTATTCCACCAAATATTGATATCTGAACTCTTCCTAAGTTAAATCATTAGTATTTTGTTGTTGAAAAAATGAATATGAATTTGTTTTCTTTGCATTATTTGAGGTCTGAAAACAATGCATATTGGTTATTTTGACCAGCAGTTATTTTCTACAAATAAATAAGTGACAATATTTTTATTTGGCATTTGGGAGTAAGGTTGTCAGTAGTTTATACAATAAAACAAAACTGTTAATTCTACCCAAACACAAACCTATGAATAGTAAAACCAGAGAAACTGATAGTTTTGCAGTGGTCTCTTAATTTTTTCCAGGGCTGTATATGCCCACTTATAATTTCATGCCAGCAACACACTTCAGAAAAGCTGGGCAACAAAAAGACTGGAAAAGTTGTGTAATGCTAAAAAAACTGATGGAATATCTCACAACTAATTAGGTTAATTGGCAACGGGTCAGTAACATGACTGGGTATAAAAAGAGCATCCCAGCATCCCATTAATCTTTCAGAAGTAAAGATGGGGAGGGGTTCACCACCCTGTGAATGACTGCGCAGACAAATACTGCAACAATTAAAGAATAATGTTTCTAAACCTAAAATTGCAAAGAGTTTGGGGATCTCATCATCTACGCTACATAATATCATTAAAAGATTCAGAGAATCCGGAGAAATCTCTGTACACAAGGGACAAAATATTTTTGGGAATCATGGATGCCGTGTCCTCCGGTCTAAAGAGGAGAGGGACCATACAGCTTATTATCAGCTCACAGTTCAAAATCCACCATCTGTGATGGTATGAGGGTGCATTGGTGCACATGGCATGGGTGACTTGCGCATTTGTGAAGGTACCATTAATGCTGAACAATATATACAGGTTTTGGAGGTAACATATGCTGCCATCCAGACAAAGTCTTTTTCAGAGAAGGCCTGACAATACCAAACCACATTCTGCAGAGATTACAACAGTCTGCGTAGTAAAAGAGTCCGGGTGCTAAATTGGCCTGCCTGCAGTCCAGACCTGTCACCCATTGAAAACATTTGGCGCATTATGAAACGAAACATATGACAAAGGAGACCCCAACTTGTTGAGCAACTGAAATCCTATATCAAGCAAACATGGGAATACATTTCACTTTCAAAACTAAGGCAATTGGTCTCCTCAGTTCCCAAACACTTACAGAGTGTTGTTAAAAGAAGAGGTGATGCCACACAGTGGTAAACATGCCCCTGTCCCAACTTTTTTGAAACGTGTAACTGGCATCAAATTCCAAATGGCTATGTATTTTTCCAAAAACAATACAATTTCTAATATTTAACATTTGATATGTTGTCTTTGTGCTATTTTCAACTAAATACAGGGATAAATGATTTGCACATCATTGTATTCTGTTTTTATTTGCATTTTACGCAGCATCCCAACCTTTTTGGAAACATGGTTGTACAATTACAGAAACTAGGTCATATTTACCAGTTGGTGTAATGAAGCCAGGAATCCCCAATGTTTTCCCCAGCTTGTTCTTAGTCTGCAGAGCAATCATAGCATCCAGGTTCTCTGTAGCGTCAAAGACAAACAGATAAAACAGGTATTCCATATTCAGTATAGAGAGTAATCTATATTTTATATTTCTACATGGCATCTCTCACACACTGAACCCATCCTATCTCCTGTCTCCACTCTCAACCAGTCTCCACTCTGATCCTATATCTCCTGTTGGATCCTATTTCCTGTCTAATCCTTTATGTCCAGCTGGATCCTGTCTCTTATCCAATCCTAGGTACTCTCCTATGAGAAAGCATGGTATTCATTTACACAGCTATGCTGACAGTACACAGCTTTATACAATATCAGTGTATCCTCTGATGAGTGTAGCCATATTGTCACCTTCACTGAATGCACCACTGACACAAATACATGGTCTGAACATTTCTTGCAACTTAATAAGGACAAAACTGAGGCTGGGTTATTGTTGCTAATACCGAAATAAAGGAATTGACAGCTCCTTTGCACTTGGTCAACATTTAACACACCAAGCTAACAATCTCTGTGTTATTTTAGACTCCAACCTCAATCTTGAGGATCATGAAAGAGACTAAATCTGCTTTTAATAATTTAAGAAATATTGAAAAGATGAGTTTGTTTCTCTGCCGGGCCAACTCTATCACATCCTTTTATCACAAGCATGCTTGACTGTTTGCTATTCCCTCTTGTTTGGTCTTACCCGGAAAAACTGCAGCATTAATTCAAAATGCAGCAGTGACAGTTCTAACAAAAACCAATAAGAGAGAACACAACACCCATTTTAAAGTCCCGGCATTGGCCACCTTTTCAGCTTTGCTTTTTAAAGTGTTTCAGGCTGTCTTGTTCATGACAATTCATTTGACCATTTATTTTTTATTTATTCTTATTCTTAATCACCGGCCTGTCAACCATTGTTATGACTATTTTATTTTTATTTTATTCCGTTACATACATATATTTTATTAACACTATATCATGAAATCGTCATTTGTACCCAAACCACTATTATCCCAGTTGTAACAGACATTATACCTAATACTTGTACAATTTCTGCCCTCCTCTATTTGCCTTATTGCACATTTAGCATTGCTCATCTACACTTTCCACTGGTAATATACATATACTTAATTATTGTAAATACTTCTACAATTTCTGCCCTCCTCTAAATGCTAATTGCATTTCATTGTACTGTACTTGTACTGTTCAATGGCAATAAAGTTGAATTTAATCTAATTTAATCTAATCTAATGAGTTAAGCACTATACCATGAGTTCTTTTATTTAAGAATTGTACTATAGGAATAAAGATCAATTTGATCTTAAGTGCACTAATATTATTATATTTTCTTCATTTAACTCATCTACTTTTTTTTATGCAATAGTTGTTTTTTTTTAAAGAATTTTGATTCTGGTTTTGAAGATTCTGCAGGTAGAAAATGCCAGTTCAGTTGGTAAAAACGCCAGATCAATTGATACAAAATACATTTCAGTTGGTAAAAAAGATATTGCAGATGGTAAAAACGACACTTCAGCTCATAAATAAGTCAGCTCATTTGGTAAAAAAGAAAGTTTAGTTGGTGAAAAAGACAGCACTGCTGTGAAAAGGCCAGTTTAGAGTGATGTATTCTGTGACTAAGATAATGAAATACCACTCTTACTGGGAACAGGAACGATGTACAACCTGTTTGTATCATTGTCTTGCTTTCACTTCCATTTCTTTCTATTTTATTCCTCTCTATATTTTCTAGCCTTTCCTCTCTCCCTTCCTCTTTTTCTTCTCTTTCTTGCTCTGCTCTCTGTCCCTCCCTCCTTCTCTTTGTCTCAGTATCACCATTGAGGGCTCTCTCTATAGCCGTAAGGGACCTTCACCCCCCCCCCCACACACACACACAAACACACACTTTGTCTTTCTCCTTTCCATACGTCAGGCAAATAAGTTGTGTGATTGACAGGTGTGTACTTGTGACAGAAGTGACTCATCTAAATCCACAACCAAAGGGTCACTGTGGAAATAATGGCCCGTTGCCTGGCAACCCGTAATTCAATCTCCGCGTCTACAGGGAACCTTAACGTGATGTCGACAAGGTTGCCAAGGAAACCCCTATCTATTATGTAATGGTTTTTTTTGGGGGGGGGGTCTTTATTGCCTTTGTTATCTTTGTCCTGCTGTCTAAGGACCTTCTCTCCCAGAGCACCAGGGAGATCAATCAGCTGGAACGATAAAGGGACGGGTCACTCCAAAGCAACACACGTAGATACATAGCAACATGACGCGGTAGAGAAGAGTAGAGCCCAATATAGGTACACAAGGTCAACACAATTAAGAACGGTGACCTGAATGAGGCATTTTCTCCTGACATAGGCAATGCACTGTACGCACGTTAGTGTCTCTGAAGACGAGCACAGAGTTTGACGTGATGTCAATGACAACATGTTTTCTTTTGAATTGGGGTTGTTAGCGCTGGGTTAGTAGTGAAAATGTTACCATAGAGCAGGAGGTGGATGTTTAAATAGTCGATCAGAGGGGATCACTTGAAATACGGATTGGTTGTGTGAAAGCCTTGTATTCGTAGTGTAAGTACATTTGTTTAAGTGTCCGCATTAACTAGCTGTCTTTCGAAGGGAGCTACCAATAGGGATGCTAGTGGGAGGATAGTCGTGTGTTGCCTTAGCGGAGGCCCAGGATTCCACTCTATAAGTGGTACTCTATAAGCAGCATCAAGTCCTTGACATACAGTATGCCTGGACCTGGGTGATCTGCTGTTGTGCTGCGTTATGCACACAAGCAGGTATTCACACGTTTAAGCACACAAGATAACAGACACTCATACTCTCTACACAATATTAACGGCAGCAAAAATCCCTGGATATCATCGTGAACAGACAAACTGTCATGTTACGGTGTCTGTCTATCTGTCGGTTTGGCTGGCTGTTGGTTAAAAGGCTGAGATAAAGTCCAGCTCAAACGAAATTTCACTGAAAGGTCAAACAGATGACAAGCACCCTAGAGCTTCACAGAGAGCTGTAAGAGTGTGTGTCTACTTGTATGTGTGTAGACAGCTTCACAAAGCCACAAAAGCTGTGATGTTTATCTGTCCGAACAGAGGCACTATGCTCCAATGCATAAACAGAACACACACAAGAACACACCCACAGAAAGGACACAATGAAACACATACTACAACCCACAAATCATGTCACTCCCTGGATATACCTAAACTGTAATAAACAGAATACACATACAGTAATAAACGCTAATATAATAAATGAAAAATGGAATATACAGCATATAGAAAATGAACACTGATATAGTAAATGTTAAACTGTAATATACAGTATATAGATAAAAACACTAATAGATAAAGAAATGGATAAACTGTATCATACCTAAGTAGGTTACCCCTTCCTCGGGTGTAATAGTTCCGTATTTCACCATCATCTTCACAAAGTCAATCAATGTCTTCATGATGGTGATCAGAGTCTCTCTCTCCTGGGCATCTTGCTCTAGATTACATGGCATACACAGTTAGGGTGTATGTGTCGCTGTGTGTGCGGGTGTGTGTGCGAGTGTGTGTGTGTGTTTGTGTGTGTGTGTGTGTGTGTGTGTGCGCATACCTGAGTCCAGACTCTTAAGCAGGCGGTAGAAGTTGGGAAAGTACTGAAGGTCTTGAAGGCCATCCTCAGGGCTCAACTCGTTTCCCTCCTCCTCCTCACCCAGACCCCTCTCCTCTTCTTCAGCCTCTCCCTCTTTTTCCCAGTTGTTTTCCACTGTGTTATCCCCCTCTGCTTCCGGATCTCTGTCAACGTCATCTTCAATGGCTGCCTGGTCTTCTTCGTCATCATCTTCTTCTTCATCATATCGACGGTTAGGGGATTCATCCACATCCTAGAGAGAGACAGAAAGTTTGAGACATCATCGTCATAATCATCAACCCTATCATTGCTATCATCATCCCTATCATCATAATCCTCATATCATCCCTGTCATCATTCCAATCATCATAATCATCATCCCTATAAAAATCCTTATCATCGTCCCTATCATCATAATCCTCATATCATCCCTGTCATCATTCCAATCATCATAATCATCATCCCTATAAAAATCCTTATCATCGTCCCTATCATCATAATCCTCATATCATCCCTGTCATCATTCCAATCATCATAATCATCATCCCTATAATAATCCTTATCATCGTCCCTATCATCATTATCGTCATCCAAATAATCATCATCATCCCTGTTATCATCATCACAGGAGTGTCAGATGGGAGGCATACTAAGACACCTTTTAGTCGTTTTTATTTACTCAGAATTCTCAAATGTTTGGCAAGTAACATCTTAGGCGTTCTGAATGTAGGTGGATATGTCTTTATCCAGGATCATACCACGTTGGCGTCAGGCCTCTCATCTTCCTGGTCTCCCTGGGTCAAGGCGTAGTCCACTCCCAGGTCCTCTATTTCATTTTTCTTGGCATTCTTAGTGATGAGATCCTGAAGAGCCTCAGCCACCTCATACTCCAGAGTGTCTGCCTGGCTGTCTGTAATCTGGGGGGGGACGACGACACACGACAAGCTCTTAAGGGTAAACGAATCCCTCAGTACAACAGGAGGATTGCAAGAATCACCTGCACTGTGAACCGATAATTACACTCTCGGACTAAAACAACTACAGACATACACCAAAACTGGCTGGCCATCAATAACAGGCCCAGTGGATTGGATGAAATGGGGTTTGTTTCTGAAAGTTATACTTGGACACTACTAATGACAAATGTAAAAACAGTTATCATTACAATATTCAGCAGTACTTCCCATATAATATAACTTTTTCCAACATTTCATATCCAGTTTGCTTTCTGAATGGATTGGAAAAAATGCTTGGGAAAGTTGACGATTGTGCCAGGTTTTTGGAAATACAGCATGTCCCGTTGAGCAGTGATGCTTTTTCACACTGTTCAATCAGGAACTCAGGCGAGCCATACGACCAGAAGAAGTATCCAAGAAGCGACTTGAAAAGCACAGTTGAGCAGACATTCTGTCTTAGGACAGCAGGTGCTGTTCATTGATTAATTAATTTCATTAATTATTTATTATTTCAGCCACCAAGTGAGCAGTTTTAGTATGGAATTCAATTTGAATTTAGTCAACATAAAATGTAACAGATGATGTGCTATGTGGGAATTATTTGCACATTAACTAATGCACATTTTGTTATGCTAAGGTTGTTACCAGTACTGATATACAATAAGTAAGACAAGTGTCATCCAGGAAAAAAGACTATCGGAGCAATCTGGGTAACTCTCAATACAAAGGACAAGTGTCTCAATTCATACCCTGTCTTTCCAAAGGAAATGTTGTGACCATTAGGAACCATGTTATGCAGCATGATAAACCAAATGTGATTGGTTGATACACTGAAGAGCATTGTACCATCTTCCATTTATTAACCAGAGAGATTCTCTACTCGTCAGTTAAAGTATATCTGAAGACAAACGCCTCCCTGCGTCATTTAGGCCCTGAAAAAACCTGTCTTTGTTCTGTTTTTGCCAAACAGGAGGACTTACCAGGCCCAGTTTGAGGAGCTTGGAAACTATCCTGTCGAACACTCCTCTGTCATCTTCCTCATAGATCTTTGTAGCGATCTTCTGGACGATGTCTTCAGCTGTGAGAGGGGTACCATCTACCTGTCTGAAGCTCTCTGGGTCATCTGGAATCAAAACCAAGGACATTAACCTTCAGCCAACTGTTGTGTCACATTTGTTTAATGTTGATGAGTGAGTCTCAGCGATTCACAGACGTCTTCCAATAAGGTATATCTCAAAATATCAAACTCTAAAAGAGTTTTTGTTTGTTAAAGAGGCCACAACAGTTTTACACTGTATATTAGTCCTTTTTGTCCAAGGGTTTTGACAGCCAAAAGAAACAGTAGTAAATGTAGACAAACCAATCCATCAAAAGCTTTTCATCTAAAAACACTGTTCAGAGTCAATAGACAAGTTTGCTGCTATCTTGGATGCCATTTTGGGTATAAGTGTCCTATTGGGTTCAGCATAGATCTGACAGTATTTAATGAGCCGTGGTCCCCCCCCGTCTCTCTCCCACTCCTAAATCGTCCTCTGCCTTAGGTTTCTATCCCTGTGCCAGTATTACTCTTATATAACTAACTAAAGGGTTGATAATGTAGGCAGCACTAGCACACCAGGAACAAAAACACCAGAAGGCAGATTGTTAGCGCACACAGACACACACACACAGACACACACACACACACACACACACATGCACACATACTTCATGCACACACACACACACAGATTGCCCACAGCAAAAACTGAAAAGATCACATCTCATTCTAACCAAAATACTTCCATCAAATAATGAAACTGAAAAGACCCAGACTGATTTCAATTACATCGTACAATAACATCACAGTGCTCGTTGTTTTTCTAAATAATAAATATTGAAAGGTATACATGAGCCACATATCTAAATGTGTGTTTGTGTTATGTAATAATTCAAAATAAAGTCTAGAGTAAGAATAAATCAAGGTATCTTAGATAAAATGGAAGATGTACATCCAGTCCATCGACATGTAGCCTAAAACACTGGTGTCTTGTTTCAGAGCCAACTACATTGCAGTACAGCAGTTCAAATCTCCATTCAGCTCTCAGGCCCTGACTCACCCAGACACCAGGAGAAACTCTCCAAAAAATTTGCCCTGCCCAGAAGTATTGAACTGTACAGAGAACTGATCTGATACTATTTGGGTGTTGTTTAGACCCAGTCTGAGATAGCACAGGCTCAGAACTAGCCAGCTATCCCCGCAAAAAATGAAGGTAATACATCCGCTACACATGGGAATGTTTTTTCATACATTCAAAATATATTCTTAGCTTAGATGTAGGGACCACATAGACTTGGGGTAAGACTTGTGCCTGTGTTCATCTCTTTGTCAGAGCAATGATTAGGTCAAGGAAGTATTCAAGATGTATTTCAACAAGGCCCTTTTCTTTTGTGCGGTTCTTAATGTTCGACCCCAAGTCTAATGCAGTTCTTTTCCTCCACGGAATGAGGTCAAGATTAAATGCTGAGTCCGTGAGAGACATGAACAGGTCCTGTCCCACACAGCAACCTTTCTCCTATGCAGTGCATGACTTTGACCAGGGCCCATAAGGTTCTAGTTAAAGGAAGTGTGCTTTATTGGGGATACGGCGTGAATCGGGAAATGTTGTCTATTGTCTCCAACAGCAATAGAGGATGGGGATTCACAGCCTGTAGCTTAGCCTCATAGCACTATTTCAGCCAACACTGTCTCAGCCGACAGCCTCTGAGATAATCTCTTCTTTTCCCTCTCACTCGTTCCCCCTGTGTCTCTCTCCTGTCTCTCACACATTTCATCTGTCTCTTTCTTTTTTTTCCCTTCCATCTGTCCCTCTAATTTCTTCACAACAAAATGTCTGCCGTCTGACCTGGCTGGCAGCAACATGGCATGGCTTCAGACCAGACAGTCCTACAGAGGGATCAGACACAGGAGAGACCTGATCAGACATACAGGCTCAAAGCCAGCCTAGTCACACAACACAGGGACAAAGAAGCTGACAGGGACCCTTTGTCTATACCTAACTAGCAGAAAAGCTTTATTTAGAAGCATTCTAATGAGGTCTGTACTGTATAGACTCTCTTGAAGAGACCATTATCGCATCATTCTGACTGGTTTAGAGACAGAAAGAAGTGTCGAAAACAAATGTTTAGTATTTACATTTAGATTTTACGTTTTAAAGTACATCTGAGTCTTTGGATCTCTTAAGTCGTCATCTTTAACATCTTGTTTCACAAGGGTACAAATACGTGACACACAGGCTGAACTCCCTAAGTCATCCATCAACACGGGAAAGTCCAAAGAACGCACAAAATAAATGAGTTCACACTTAGCTAGACACCTGGAAACACCCTTTCGACTGTAAAAAGAAAATTATGAAAAAAATGGATTTGTGAAGAACCTGCCTGAGAGAGGACACATATTTTTCCCCCACGCACAGTGACAAAGATGGTTCGAGTGGCAAAAGAATCTCAAAGGATTATAGTTTGAGTATTGCAGATGATCATGCAGATGTTCCAGAACTATAATTAGACAGCACCTCCACGCCAACAAGTTATTTGGAAGGGTTGTCAGAAGAAAGCCTTTGCTGTTCACAAACCACAAATATAAGTGCCTGGAGTTGGCTAAATGTCATTGGAAGTTTGATTGGGACCAAGTTCTACTGATGAGACTAAAATTGGATCTTACAGCAAGAGAAGAATCCAAAGCATACCTCCAAATACACATGAAAATCTTTCTCTGAGCATAGCCTTAAGATTTTGCAATGGCCCTCACAGTGCCTTGACCAAAATTCCATTGAAAATCTGTGGGGCTAGCTGAAGAGTAGAATCCACAAGCGACAACCAAGATCTCTGAAAGATCTGGAGAATTTCTGTATGGAGGAATGGTCTCAAATACCTTCCTATATGTTCTCCCACCTTATCAATGATTATACAAGATGACTTATTTTGACCAAGGAGGGTGCACAAAGTATTAAAGGCAGGGTTTCCAATAATTGTGGCATGCATGTTTTTGAATGAAATAACTATTTCTTGATTATAATTTTTATCTTTCAACAATTGTCAATCACATAAAGATTAGATTCACATAATTGTTTGACAATAATTCTGGTGGTCACTGTATATTCATTTGTATTCACATAATACAGCAAACTATTATGTTTTTTGTTTTGGCTTTTAATTAGGCACATTATATTCCTTTGCCCTGCAACTGTTCTATTGGTCCTTAAAGTACAAGAGAAACTCCAACACTGTTTCTGTCAATCCATACATATGTGAGGTAAAATATGAGGGGCCTTATAAATAATGTTAAATCTTTACAAACATTGTCAAACTCAATACTTACGATAACACTTCTGCCTGGTAAGCTTACTTTGCAGTTTTAAGTAAACCCACAATAATTTTCTGTCAACCCACAAGACATGGTTATCATTTGAAACGCACTTTAAGCCGATAACACGTAAAACAAAATGTGTGTACCACTAGTTTGCAACCGACTTTTTGGAGACCCCTGGTACAGCAGAAACCTACAGATGTACAAACCTTTGAACTTATCATTTTCCAACTTGGTGGAGTCATAGTCTTCTGCTAGCCGACGGTTCTTGGTGGAATCTGATTCATCTGGGTAGTAAGGCTCCTTCTCAAGGGTGTCTCTGAGTGGTGTCTCATTGGTCCCTTTTGACCTGTGACCTTCTGCCAGCGACTTGAGCACAGTGAAGTCATCATTCTCCTGCTCCACCTCCAACTTTTTAGGTGCTGCAGCAGGATTGTTGTCTAAGGAAGAAAAAATGAAGGAGGCTATACATAACTTCTGCTTCAGGAGATGTTCTTATAACACCCAAGAGGTACCCCCTATTGGCCAGAAAGGTGGACGTCCACATCCCTCATAAATGATTGCCCTTAAACTTGGCATAGTTTTGCCAGCTAAACGTCCACAGTGTAGTGTTGCATATGAGCCAGCAGCCAAATCACCATGTAAACTATCCACTCACCTGCTTTCACATTATCTGCCTCGGCAATCTGAGAAAAAACCCAAACAGAAAGCATGTAAACATTTCGGCTTTAATCACCTTTACCATTATAGCTGTGTGTTTTCTTTGGACTATGACGTTGTTTTCATCAGCTCTCCGGTCCTTAATGTTTGTTTTACAGGATAGTACTTGCTAGATACCATACTGGGCAGGGGGAGGGAGGGACAGAGAGAGAAAGGGGTCCAACCAAGATGTGGATTTTTCATTTAACCCAACCCCTCCCAAATGGGAGAGGATCAGGGAGCTGCCATTATGAGTGCCCAGAGAGGATTTAGGGTTAACTGCCTTGTTCCGGGACATATCCTCAGATTATTGCCCTTGCCAGCTCTAGCAAAGTTTTGATTACTGGTCAGATGCTTTAACTTGTAACCCCAGAGAGAGACAAAGAGTGAGACAGAGAGAAAGACAGACAGTGAGAGACATATAGAGACAGAGAGAAAGACAGATTATATTAGATTAGATTCACCTTTACTGTCATTGAACAGTACAAGTACAGTACAACAAAATGCAGTTTGCATCTAACCAGAGAGAAAGACAGACACAGAGGGACATATGGAGACAGAGAAAATAAATAATACAGTAGATTACCTGCTCTTTAATTGGTTTCTCTTCAGTCAGTTGTCTGTTATAAACATCTTTAACTGCAAGGAAAGGAAGTGTCCTCATCATCATCTTCATGATTATAAAATAATCTCTATAATTAGTGCCACCACAATTTACCATCCATTCATCTGATACATATACGTCAACCTAACCAGCCAAAAACATAATTTGTGTATAACTGACATGAGAACAGTGCCTAGAGGCAATTACACTATTTCTAGCTCTACTTAAGTCTTAAAGTAAAAGTGATTTGACTGCGATAAGTCCCACATTCATTTTATTTATTGGTTTTGCTGCAGGAGCACATAAGCGTTGTTTATTTATTTTGCATGTTTCAATTATGAGAAAGAGGGTAAAGGCCTATTATAATAGAAATGCAGTCCCAACAACCCGACAGGACGCAGCAGCGTCATAATCGGCCTAACAAAAAGATTAAACTGCATTGGAAATAGAACACACTCGACCTAACATCGCACGCAACCGACCAAGTCTCTTTGTTTAGTTGTTATTAACCCGCTCTATTTCACTTTTATTTCGTTATTTTAGATACACGTCCGTATTTGAATTATATTTTACCTCATCAAATATCATTTAGACAGGATCAACGTGTTAACCATTGTTAAAATAAATTTGCGCAAACTAAATAACATTGATATCAACTATAGCCGTTGGTTACCAGCAGGCCATGCACTTACCATCCTCTGTAGCGGCAGGTGTCGGAAAAGCAGACATCTGGGAAACATTCACAGCAAAAATCCCGAGCAGAAGAACTCCCATTATTTTTGACGCCATTCTGAAATAATCATCCACTGGAACGGTTGCTTGTATTTGCCAGGCGGTAGATTAGGTTGACCCCGATCCTAACTCTTTAGGTTGTTGTGTTTTGTGGATGGTCCTCTCGGCGTTAGCGGTCTAAAACTGGATAATTGGACTGCTCGTCTGCTTCTAGCTGCTGGTGCTGAAACTGTGCCCGGTGCTGCTATAACTCTACCTACTCTATCTGTTCCTCCAGCGGGCTCTCAAAATCTCAGCTCTCTTATTATATACTGGTGGAGCTGTTGACGACCCTTGGTGCTGAAACCAGCCAGTATACTCTATAGAATTAACACGAGCTAACGCTAAGTAAGAGCCTCTAGCGAACTCACCTGCTGTGGGAGATCGAAGTTGCTAACCGAAATAACACGTCCTGCTACTGTCTCTCTCTTTGTGTCTCTCATTCTCTCTGTGTTGTTCTTCTGCCGGACCAAGAGTTGGAGGGGAGCGAAATTAGTATCCGCCCCTGGTCGTGCGTCACACACACACACACACACACACACACACACACACACACACACACACACACACACACACACGTACACACACAGCCTGCGTCAGAATCACATAGCATCTTCAATTGTTCCGGCAAACACACACTGACACGCACAAACAAACTCATTAGCTGGATGAAATGAATAGATCAGCGCTGAGAGCATGATGGTTTATGAGTGTGTTGCTAAGGTAGGAGTAACTAGCAATTTTGTGCCTTATGTTTGAGATCGAGGCGCTTGTTGTTTGCTGATTGGACAGGTCTGTCTGTTAGTGAGAAAAAAAAAATCAATGAGCAGTAACTATACTGTATGTCAGCGAGCTATCTGTTATGTTTTGACAAATGTCATGCTCAAGCTCACTCACTCACTCCCTCACTCATTCACTCACTCACACCCACACATATATATCTCCGGAAAAAAACAAGAGACCAAGGCACCTTTTTGTTTCCTTTCCAAAAAAGTCGAAAAGGAAGGTTTTGAGTGAGGAACAGAAGGGTTAAAATTAAGAGACCATTGCAAATTATACATTCTGTTCCTCAAGCAAACCTTTCCTTTTCACCTTTTTTGGAAAGGAAAGAAAAAGGTGCAGTGGTCTCTTAATTTTTTCCAGGGCTGTACATAAACTCAGTCAATCACTCACTCAGATTTAGCTTAATTAGGACACCAAAGTTTATTGCCTTTAACAAACCCTAACTTAACCTTAACCCATACTCTAACCTTAACCTAAACAATCTAACTTTCATTCCTAAACTTATGTTTATCCAAACTCCTAACGCTAAACTTAACCCGATATGGCTAACCCTAAACCTAATTTGAACTCTTACCCCAGCTTTTGCCCTAAACTGATCAAGTCTCCAAAGTGGAGAATGCTTTTCTGATATAATCACAGTTTGAGGAAATTTCTGTCCCCAATATTTAGTCAGAAACATTCACACGTATCTCTTTTTACAGTGATTTTTTTTAATGTATTTAGTTCCTTTCCCTGCTCTACACTTCTACATTCCCTATCTTTTATCTTCCTTCTTTTTTCAACTCCCTTATACATGCCGCACACTAACCCCCCTGTAATCTGATAGTTGCAGCATGACATCACTACTGAAAGACTATATTGCAGACAAATCATAAACTCATTATTACAATTTCTGTTTGAACTCACTATTGCAGTTTCTTCAAGCACAGTTTTTAACTCACAATTACATTTTTATCAGTCATATTTTTTTTTACTCAGTTTTATCTGTACTGGAGTCATCACCTTTCCACAGTACTCAGTTTAGAAATAGATGGATATTCTCTTATTTTGGAGGGCGGAACAACATATGGGATGATTCTCTCCTCCTATATTTGTAATAGATTATGGGATACATGCCACCGTCTCCAGGAAGAACGTAGTGTTCTCTGGTTTTGTTTTAGCTTATCTCAGCAGTTTTGATTGGAACCATAGACTTACTGTATATTTACAATATGGCTGATTTATCCTTTAACAAGCAAAGCTGAAAAACACACAGTCCAACTGACTCTGTGATGGAGAACAGGCTTCTGTGTCAGAGGAGGTGAGGAATGGATACATGGGAAAAAGAGGCAATGGTAGGGGGAGGAGAAGAGGAGGGAGAAAGGAGCCAAAAAATGAGTTTTAGGAGCAAACTCCGAAAGGTGTTGTTCTCAACATGATGACGCCCTTCATCTTCCCAGTGATCAAAGGATTTCTACTGCCCCCTAGTGTACCACTGGGAGTTTGGTGTTGACACTGATTACATTGTCCGACTCTTCAGGCTATGGATGAGGAGTGGAGCCAGTCAGTCCCACAGTGAAAGACTGTGTACTGCCAAGTAAAACATCCTGAGATTAGCATGTGATGCTGACATTTCCGAGCATGCTCAGTTCGGTGATACTTGTTTCTGCTCCCACTTACCTGTTGTGCCCGTAAACAAAGTACGATAGGTTGTTACAGCCCTGCCTGGGAGCAGGATTTAGTTCCTCAGTCCAGATCATCTGTGTGCATCTAATCATAAGTATTTCATTTGTAAGACATTTGTTTCCGTGTCGAACCTACATACATTATGTAACATTTCAAATGTATTGTGATGTTTAACATAATACAGAAACTTTTTTGTCTTAAATGTACACTTCCCTCTGTAGTTGACTACCGTTTGATTGAGAACATGATATCAGGTCGTTGAACGTTATTTGAGAATGTCCATTCCCTGAAATTCTAATGTGTATTCACATCATACCAGGGGTCGAATACCAGTCCACCATGAAAAAGACATTGTCATTGGTCCGTATTGACTTGAATCTGGGCCAGATTTAGGCAGCTGTGTATAATGGATGTACAGCACCACAGCCTACCTGTAATGACATCCCTATGATCCCAGTATGTCTACTGACCCCTGGTGTAAACTTCATTCAGTAAACAAGGGGGCGCTGTTTCTGTCAGCCATCAGCAAAATCTATGCCCCCTGCTAAGTCAAGATTGGATTTTCCCCCAAATATCAAAATGAATACTGTCCTTCATCAGAACCATACTCACAGTCTCTGCATTTGAAGCACAATGCTCCACCAATTGAGCTATACATGCAATAGCAAATCATTCTAAAATGTACAAAATGAATTGTCATTCAATAAGAAAGGTGACACAATTTCTGTCAGCCAAACACAAAACCCACGACCCCCTGACAATGGAAAGGGATTGTTCCAAAAATGTCTAAACTTGTTATGTTATTATCTCTCTCTCTCTCTCTCTCTCTCTCTCTCTCTCTCTGTAAGCCATAGACAAAATCTGTGCCCCCTGGTAAGTCAAGATAGGATTTTCCTCCAATTCTACACAATTTGCACAGAGAAACTTTTACCTTTCTCTGTGGGACCCTGGGGAAGATGCTGTACTGTACTGGAAGGTAGTGAGTAGCAACTTTGGGGCCCCTGGAAGTGAAAATGAACAGCTCATTATAGATATCTGGAAATTCCTAACGAAGTGGGAAGTGAGAATTTTCAACATACAACTGGTAAAAATTTGTTTGAACAGCCTTCCAACTGAACTTCCAACAGAATTTGGGAGATTCCTTTTACACAACGGAAAGAAACAGCTTGGTGGATTAGCGTTTGTCAAGCAAACCTCCAGTTTCAAGTATTGCTGTTTCACAACAGCACAGGCAGTGGCTATATTAAATTACTTGGTAAAACAAAGCTAAATAATACAGAATAATATTAAACCCAACATCAGTGCTGAGAACATGATAGTTGACTGCTTCCAATTTGACCTCATAGACTCTCAAAAACTAAAGCCCAAGACCCTGAATACATCTGCTACTACAGGGAAGGGTATTGTTTTAAAAATGAGGTGAATAGGGGAAACATATCTTTGAAACTTACCAGGGTTCAATGCACTGATGATAGACCAATTATATGTTCTGTCTGAGACCCATTTGATGAGGCCGCCATTCAAGTCTACATTAAAGGTTAATTTATTTTTCTATAAATACAGTTGCATATACTCTTCCTTCAACTACATGATGTGAATTCTGAGGTCTGAAACGTCTGGCAAAACATGATTTAACAAGTTAAATGTCTTCTTTATATTATTTAGTAGCAGTGACAGGCATGTCATTGATCTCAGATGATTAGTGTCCTTCAAGCATGTTCTTTGCAGTCCTAGTCCTTGTGGGCTTTGTCTATGCGGTTGCAATAGCTTTCATTAATTGTAGGAGTTGGACAAAGTTCAATGGTACTAGTTACCCGTTACCAACCATGGTAATGGAAAACTGACTGGACAGTTTATTTGGCTCAATGTGAGTGGCAATGTCAGTTAAACCCAGTCAATCAAATGTATTTATAAAGCCCTTTTTAGAACAGCAGTTGTCACAAAGTGCTTTACAGAGACACCCACCCTTAAACCCCAAAGAGCAAACAACAGTAGTGTTGGATTTCAGTGGCTAGGAAAAACTCCCTAAGAAGTCCAAATTTTAGGAAGAAACCTAGAGAGGACCCAGGCTCAGAGGGGTGACCAGTCCTCTTCTGGCTGTGCCGGGTGAGATATTAAGAGTCCAATTGGAATAATAAATACATTTCTCTGGGCTAAATCCAGAGTCTATTTGATTCTAGACTAGGTCAAAAGTATGACCAGGTGGACAAGGACAGGGACAGCAACGGGCCCCCCAAACCAGGTACTCCGCAGGTGTGGACCAGGACCTCATCTCCTCCTAAAATTTTAAACTGGAGGAGACTGAGAAAAGTTAGAAAGTGCATTCCTCATATCCCCAGCACAATAATATAGCAGCGTAACACCTTGGAACTGAGACGGGGGGGTCTGGCGACACTGTGGCCCTACCCGGGGGAGGCCCCAGACAGGGCCCAACAGGTAGGAAATCAATCCACCCCTATTGCCAGGCATCAACCAAAGGGACACCCACCAACCGCAACCTCCTAGATACAATAAAAAGGCCTGCATCTGGCGATCGTAGGTTACGTGTAGGTATGTATGGCTGGATGAGTGGAATGTTAGCTGAATGGACTGGTACATGGGTTGCGCAAACATTTGGAGACAGAAGACCAGATGTGGGATAGGCACTGTACATTTCTATCAAAAGGTTTATATATATAAAAAAAATACAACCACATAGCTTTTTGAAAATAATTTGACTTTATTCAGAAAATAATTTATTTCTTTAATATATTAGGTTTTTAGGTTTATTTAGCTAACATAGCTTTATTTAACTAACACATAGAATGATTTACATGAACCACATAACTGGGAACGAGGGAACTAGTGGAGTAGTTCCTTTGAAAACATCTTCAGCATGTCCTGTTTTAGACCTTGACTCTGTTAAATATTTCATGCCTGCAGCTAAAGACAAAGCTAAACACAGTTGACATTAGTATGACACTGGATGCAAGGGATTGATATTAAGATGTCATTCCTGTTCCATGTTCCCTACCATATAATACATTTAATGTAATGGTCCTTTGTTAAGAAATCCAACAATCAATATAAGTACCTGCTGGCAAGCAGATACGCAACATATGTCCTTGTAGAAGACAGACAGTACATTATGCAGGGACAGTTATGAGATGAAAGTTGTTTTTCTGTATTACCACTAGAGGTCACAATACTCCTGGTTGCATTTCCCAAATGGCACAGTTCTCTGTGGGTATAGGTCAACGGTAAGGGACTACATTCCGAATGGAGTGTGATATGCGATGTTGTGAGCATAGGCTTTATCTCATGAGGTCACTGACTCAGAGACTGGTCTGGGCAGATGTTTTATTAGTGTTTCATCATCTCATCATCACTGGATATTTATATCCAACACCACCTGGGTGCTATGGCAATGTGTGGGTGCTGCTATGGCAATGTGTGTGTGAGTCTGATCCACTTCAAACAATACACGTGAGGACCTCACAAAAGTAGTAAAACCTGGCAAATTAGACACCAACATTATTAGGTGAGCAAATCCTACTAGGAATAATTTGATTTCTGGCTTTAAAGTTTAAGTTTAGGGGAAAACATATACAACAAATGGTGATGGTAACGCTTCAACACTCCTGTCATAAAGACTATAGTGTCTTCACTGGTTGAACACATTAGGAAAAAACCTAAGCTCCTGTTGTTGATGTCCCTGCTTTATAGTGTGGCTGTGTGTGCGTGTGTGTGTGTGTGTGTGTGTATACTATGGGTGGGTGGTCTGTCTGTTCTTTGTTACACTGTCTGTGTGTTTATTACAGAGAAAAGACACACTGAAACACTCAGCCAGCAGATTAAGGGTTTTCACATTAAGGGGTTTAAGCATTAAAGAGCTGACCAAGACCTACTTTCTGAGTATGACTTTAAGTGGTGGTTAACACAGGTTTATGGTAGGGCTATGGAATATGAAGGAGTGGAGGGTGCAAGGTTAGAATGAGGAAAAGGAGACGATGAATAGAGGATAAGAGAGGATGAGAAGAGGATGAGGAGAGGGTAAGGACAGGGCAGAATGAGGGTGAAGAGTGGATGATAAGAAGAGGATGAGCATAGAATAATATGGAATGAGGATAAGATAAGAATAAGGAAGAGAATAACTAAAGGATGAGACCGATAGGAGAGAATGGGGATGAGGACAGGATGATGATTAGGAGAGGATGAGAAGAGGAAAGAAGAGGATATGGATGAGGAGAGAATGAGGAGAGGATGAGTATGGTGAGAGGATGATGATGAGTAGAGGATGAGGCTTTGGAGAGGATGTGAACAAGGGTGTACAACAGATATTTTTACACCATAATGTCCAGAAGACCAAAGGATCAAAGCTCAGGCACAGGTTTATAAGGAATCTTTAATAAAAGATAAACGTGTTACACCCTGGCAAAGAGGATACAGACACAAACAAATTCTGCACATGCACACACACACACACACACAAACACACAGTCTAGGTGACGTCTTCCGTGCTGTCAGTGAACTGGGAATCACTTAAAACAACATCCTTTAGAAGGTGCCCGCTGGTCAACATGATGTTGGAAACTTCAGGCCCTACATATAAGGCATGATGACACCCACACACAGAAAGACCAAAAGAGAACCAACAGACAGTATATTTACAGAACATAGAATAATCCTTTTTGGCCTGGATTCAGAGCAGTAAAGCTATATGCACACAAACACGAGGG
The DNA here is from genome assembly GCF_011004845.1 of Esox lucius. NCBI lineage: Eukaryota > Metazoa > Chordata > Actinopteri > Esociformes > Esocidae > Esox > Esox lucius. Next base: position 28,134,432 of record NC_047570.1, on the reverse strand, counting down.
AATACAGATGGAACCATTTCACACTGTCATACAGTCACTTTAATAGGATTGAATATACAGTATGTAACTGAGTACACACTTAGGGAATTTTTGATAGGTGTGTTTACTCCCTGCGGGATTTGAACCCATAAACTTGGCGTTGTTATTGTAACACCTGGTATGTGTGATAAAGTACTCATAAGTTTGCTAGCTTTTCAATAGCATGACAGGTAGATACACTTGAGGAAGGTTTGTGAAGCATGTGTGTGTTTGTCAAGCATAGGACCTGGGCTCCAGCCAGGTATGTGCCAAAATGGAAGTGGTACTTAACAATGCAGCTGCATAACATCCTTTACATTGGGTTTAGGGTTAGCATTACATTAACGCCACAGTATTATCAACGGAGCCACTCAGGACCAGGTATAGAGTGTGAGGTGTGTACCATGTGGATGGAGGACAGTCCTGGGTCTCTGTTTGAGTAGGGCTGCTAATATTAGACAGTCGTGACCTGGAGAGTGGGTCAATACTGTCCTTGCACATCTCAGAGAAAAAACACTGAGGTTGGAAGGGAGAGCTGGGGGTGGGGGGGGGTAGGGAAGGAAAATCATCTCATAGCACTGAGCCTTGACAATAAGTAAATGTCTCAGAAGTACACATATAGTTCATCAACACCATGGCAGCTCCATAGAAGAAATAAGGCAGAGGAGATTGAGCAGGGATGGAAAGGAGAGACAAAAAACAGAAGAATGAGAGAAAAGTGAGGAAGGAACTGGAATGGAGTAAAAGGTGTAGTGGGTGAATGAAAAAAGTATTTCTCTGTCCAAGAGGCCCCAGAATCAAAGGGAGTTCAGGAGAGGAGACAGAAAAGAGGGCAGGAAGTGGAAGATGAGGAAAAGGTTAAAGGTTACATTAAACAGATCAAACAATGAGCAAGGACAGAGAAATGACTTGAAGTTCCCTTGGTCGGGAAGAGAAAAAGAGCAGATCTGTGGAGAAAGGAGAGGAAGAATTAAGGGTGTGTCCCATCAAGCTGTCTTTGAAGTGTGCACTCTTTCAATACTCACCACGCAACATGCATGGAAGTTCTCGATACCAGGTCATTCATTTCAGATCCATTGGTTAAGTGAAAAAGTGCATACTTCAAAAGAACTATACATCCCAATAATAGATTATTGGGTTACAACCACGGAAAGCGAATAGTAGGAGGAGATGAGCTGGGTGTAATATCAGGTTAATGGTGAAAGATCAGGGGTCAAAGGTCAGAGGTTAAAGTGTTCCATCATCCAGCAGTTTGTTTATCCCATTGCAGATCTTCCTCAGGTAGAGTCTGTACTCCTCCTGGTCTCCATAAAGCTCCGCCAAAAACTCCCCATGAGCGAAGTGGTTGAACACGTGGTCGATGCGAGCGTGCGACCGTGCGGTCAGGTGCTGCTCCACCAGTGCGTGCAGAAGGTCCCGGCACTCCAGCAGTAGCTCAGAGAGGATGCAGCGGTCAAACGTGTACTCCACCTCGTAGAAGCTGACCGCCGTCATGGCTGCTTGGTTCATCTTCTTCTTGAAACGTTCAACCGTGTCCAGTTCGTCAGGGTTGAACTGGTGGTTGCGGTACAGGATTCCAATTTTCAGGGCAATCTTTATGACATCTTTAACTATCTTGTGGGCCTCCTTTTTGCTCTTAGTGAACTCCCGGCTGGCCTTGTACAGCTCATCCAGAATCTCACTGCTGACATCATCCGTCAGTAGGTTGGCCACCGCCATGGTCGCCATCTTGGATAGAATCTTCTTCTGTGCCTGGAGGGCCAGGGAGCGGGAGTTGAAACTCTCCTGACCTGAAAGAGGGAGGAAGGAGGGGGGAGAGAAGGGGGGATAAAAAATGGAGGCAAAAGAGAGAATCGGGATGTATGTATAGAAGTACAGAGAAAGAGCGGGAAAGGGATAGAAGAGAGGTAGGGAGATGGAGAGGGATGAGTGGGTTGAGTGGGATGAGTGGGGAGATGGGGAGGGATGAGTGGGATGAGTGGGGAGATGGGGAGGGATGAGTGGGATGAGTGGGGAGATGGGGAGGGATGAGTGGGATGGTGGTCAGTGGAGTAATAGGAGAGGGAGAGAAGACAGAGTAGGGATGGGAGTGGGGGAAACAGAAGCCCGGAGAGGAGAGAATGATATTTAGTTAGTAGGTAGCTCCATAGCACACCCAAACAAACAAATATTCCTCTCCGTGTTACAGAACATTCAGAACCTTCGTTTCAAAGTCATATTCAAAATATGGTAATTAAAAGGAGAAATTGGTGACATTGGAAAAGTTCAGCCCTTGAGTCCAAAAGGAGAATAGCTAACTGTATATAGATAACCATATTTACTAACTGGATAAATTATCTAACTTGGAATTCTTGCTAAAGTATTCCAACATGTCGTTAGGACTGTTCATTTTTATAACCTGTCCTGCTCGTGGTATGACTAAAACCAAGCTAACTTTTTATTTCCACATATTTTAGGCTAGTGGCACCAGACAGCCAGCACCAATAATAAGTCACAATAGGGAAATAAGTGTCCCATAATTTATAGCTTTTGTGTTGAGGGAGAGAAATGGCCAACAAATGTCCTTTCAGGCCCTCCATCACACAAAAGCGATGTCAATATTTATTTGAGTTTGCTCTGAAGCATTTTCCCAATTTATTCAATACGGTGACATAATAACATAAAATAATAACATAATAATGATCTATACAACCACATACTATTAACCAGGAATTTGGGATGGAGTCCTTTCCTGCACTAGATAGCACACATGCATAAAGTCATACATTTATGATAGGCTTCCTGAAATGTTCAAGCTATAGAAAGTATCTCATATGTGTATGAGATACTTAAAACAGCTTTTACCAACGACCAAAAGGTATGAAGAGGCATACCTTCCCTCATGTGTGTCTTGTGCCTAAAACCATTAATGAGTTGTAGTATGAAACCAAATAGACTTAAAGGCACCTAGATGGAGTGCACAGCGAACATGTTGGCAAGCACGCTTGAATCTTTCAAGAGAAAGCTACACGAATATCAACGTCAGAGAAGTCGCCTTGTCTAAGTCACGTCAGTTTTCTTTGTGATCTAACTAGCTTCCTACAAAGTGACATAATTGCTCTGTGGAGGCCTTAACTTTCCCAGTTACCATTGATATGGTTTCAACTATGATCGATGGAACAACTGCAAAACAACTCCATTGTAAAATGACAAAATTGCAAGACGTTTTGCTGATTTGGAGGAGGGGCTCATTTAAAAGATATGAGACAAACCCTTTACTATTCAAGTGGCAAGGTGATTGGCCCGTGTGTGTAAGTATTTAAGTGGAAAGTATCTGAAATGGAAAGCCAGTTGGGTTATGTATAAAGACTATAGTGTCTATAGTGATTGGGCACAGGCCATGGCAGGGAAACGGGAGGGGCTGCAGGCCCTCATCAAACGGATGGCACCAAACATTTCCAGGCCACACTAGGCATCAAGGCAGTGAAGTACTGAGAGGAATTCTGTGTTGTCCCCACTGTCAATATTAACAAGACAAGATCACTGAAAGAGTGGTTTTTCTTCCACACTCTGTGTGGACATGTGAGCGGAGCGCACAGCTGTGTTTTTCCAGATGGCTTCGGCGAAGTAAGTTGCTTTCCCGTGCATTCAATCTGGGGGATGAGATTAGAATTTTTCTGGAGGAGAATCATCCACTTGCCAAAAACCTTTGTGACTTTGTGACTAAGGACTTCCTCTTAATAGTGACCTACCACAGTGACATATTGAAAAGCTCAATTGGTTAAACATGCATCAAAACGGCACTGGCACACCTTCCCAAACTTGCAGACAGGATTGACTCATTTCTACACACTTTTATTAACCTCAAAGCCTTCATTGAAACAAGTGAGCACTTTTTTTGCATTCATAGAACCTACAACGGTTTTCTGATGAGGGGGTGGGGGGTAGGGGAGCCCCACTAAATATCAAACTGGTCAATAGAAAAGTGAAAACGCTTCCCTAATCATTCCTGTCCTTTACAATGAATGATCACAACACTGGTCTTGCTGCTTGACAGCCTGAGAGATAGTAGAGGCCTAATAGATGGGTCAAGAGTTTTTCTTGTCCAGGGCACATAAAGATTGAATACTCCTGTCCATAAAACATTTTATAAATTCATAAAAATGTTTAGCTACATCTGTCACAAATGAAGAGAGTGGCTATATCTGTTGCGTGTGTAAAGACAGCAGCAATATGTCACACATATGAAGAGAGCAGCAATATGTCGCACAAATGAACACAGCGGCTATATCTGTCAAATGAATGAAGACAGCAGCTATATCTGTCACACATATGAAGACAGCAGCTGTATCTGTCAAACATATGAAGACAGTGGCTATATCTGTCACACATATGAAGACAGTGGCTATATCTGTCACACATATGAAGACAGTGGCTATATCTGTCACACATATGAATACAGCAGCTGTATCTGTCACACATATGAAGACAGCAGCTGTATCTGTCACATGAATGAAGACAGCAGCTGTATCTGTCACACATATGAATACAGCAGCTGTATCTGTCAAACATATGAAGACAGCAGCTGTATCTGTCAAACATATGAAGACAGCAGCTATATCTGTCACACATATGAATACAGCAGCTGTATCTGTCACATGAATGAAGACTGCATCTATATCTGTCACACATATGAAGACAGCAGCTGTATCTGTCACACATATGAAGACAGCAGCTGTATCTGTCACACATATGAAGACAGCAGCTGTATCTGTCACACATATGAAGACAGCAGCTGTATCTGTCACATGAATGAAGACAGCAGCTGTATATGTCACATGAATGAAGACAGCAGCTATAGCTGTTACACATATATAGACAGCATCTACATCTGTCACACATATGAGGACAGCTGCTATTTCTGTCACACATAAGAAGACAGCAGCTATTTCTGTCACACTTATGAATAATAGTAGATATAATTGTTATGAGATTCACTAAAGCAAAATTCTGCAGGCTAAAATACAGCTAGTGAAACGTGTTTGATTCTGTATGCATGCAGGGAACCCACACACACAAACATACATGCACACACACAAGCACACACAAACACACACACAAACACAAAGATTCACAGACACACAAAAAACACACAGACAAGGATAGAAATACAAGAATGTGTGTGTGTGTGTGCCAAGCCAGAGAGGGGATAGGAGTGGGCTGTTTTTATTAGGCTCCATTACAGTCTGTCATTACAGCTTACTTACACACACACACACACACACACACAAACACACAGTGAATGGTGGGTGATGTTGGTAGATCACAGCTGTGAACTGGTTTTATTTATATCTCACCCTGCACCACATCTCAACCATTATGATTAAAGATGAGATAAATAAATGGCTTTTTTTCTTTCTGTTTTCACTAGTAGGAATTAAGCCTGGCCTCCCCCATGAGGAAAGAAGGGGAGGGAGAGGGAGAGAAAAAGGGGAGGGGAAGAGAGTAACCTTCCAGGCTGACAAATTCTACTCCATTCTCAATGTCTGCTTAGTCCAGTAGACCCAAACACTCTGTGTGTGTTAACTCTAAAAAGCAAAGTTAAGATTTTTGAAGGCAGTGATAACTTTTGTAAATGTTATCCATATGAATACTGACAGACAGACTGAAGAGACAGAAGGAGTGACAGATATAAAAACAGACAGACATACAGAGGAATGATCAAGGTGGAAAACATATGGGGGAAAAGAGAAATGGAGGAACAGAAAGAGAGGCCATGGCTGGAAAGAATGACTCAGCAGAAGGTGATTTACCCAGTTGCAGTAAGGGACTCAGTTTGAGTTCAGGTCAAGACAGAAAGAAAAGGGTGGAGACTATTGACACCTGTCTTACCTGGGCATCAGATGGTAAACAGAAACAGAAATCACTGTCATGGAAATGTGAGCTGACAACATTAGATTTGTTTCAGCATCACCGGGGCATTTAACTGTAGTTTCATTAGAATAGAAATGTGTCCGTTGCCAAGGAAAAACCTTTCCATGTAAACGTCAACATACACCCAAGGGACAGGAACACGCTAACACAGCGGAACGAGAGTCCTGAAATGCTGTTCACATCCACCCCACTAATGGCCCCTTACTGGTCTGGTAGACTGCTAACTGTCGCTACCTTCACTTCAATGTCAATGAAACTATAATTACTATAAATGTAATTATTTCGGGAAATTTAATTTTGTTCAGTATGAACATATCAGCAGTTCTATTATGTTCACTATCACCTTATCCCAGTGCTATTGATCTTTAATAACTCACAATTACATTCAGTTTCAACATATTAGAAGTGCTGTTTACCATTGGAACCTGGCCGCTAGGGGCAGTTCAATAAAGTGGCTGTTTGCTAGGTTATTCTGGTCGGGTATGGTGGGCCTGGTCGCGGATGATGGGCCTGTTCGTGAATGGTGGGCCTGTTCGCGGATGGTGGGCCTGGTCGCGGATGGCGGGCCTGGTCGGGGATGGTGGGCCTGGTCGGGGATGGTGGGCCTGTTCGCGGATGGTGGGCGGGTGTTTCCGCAACTGATTTTCAGTGTGATGGATGCGAGTTGAATTCCATTGAGAGGCAACATGTTTTATTTTGCTGGGAAATGGTGTTGTTTAGACAGGATTTTTTCAGCCTTCCCCACATTACCCAATTGGAACCAGTGGGACTATTCAAAAGTAAGGCATGACTGAGATTTCAGATGCAGCCAATGAAGATACTCTCTTTGGTCTCACGTTGACCTCAGATGTTTCAAAACAAAGATGACTGAGGAGACGAGGACAGCACATAAGAAAAGGTGTGAGTGGGAAATACAGAGAAAGACAGGGATGGGGAGAGAGAGAGGAAGAAAGAGTGTATAAAAAAGAGAGAGTAAAAGAGTGAGACTGAGGAAGAGACAGTGTGAGGGAGAGGGAAAGGAAAAGATAGTTTACAAACAATGATGAGGATTGGGAGAGAGATTTTAGCACCTCTGATACTTCACATGTCAGCCTCTGGCCTCAGACTGACCTCTGATGTTTCACATGTCAGCCTCTGGCCTCAGACTGACCTCTGATGTTTCACATCAAAGATGAATGAGGAGCAGAGGACAGCAGCTGTTATTTGGGGGTGCTCGTGAATGAGGAGGAACAGAGGACAGCAGCTGTTATTTGGGGGTGCTCGTGAATGAGGAGGAACAGAAGACAGCAGCTGTTATTTGGGGGTGCTCGTGAATGAGGAGGAACAGAGGACAGCAGCTGTTATTTGGGGGTGCTCGTGAATGAGGAGGAACAGAGGACAGCAGCTGTTATTTGGGGGTGCTCGTGAATGAGGAGGAACAGAGGACAGCAGCTGTTATTTGGGGGTGCTCGTGAATGATGGCCACAGTAGGGGACATAAGGTTGTAGTTAGTGATCTAGGAAAAGAGAAAAATATTCATGAGCATAATGAAAGGTGGGACCGAGATTTCAGATGAGGCTGAAAATTGGGAGTTGGCGTACTAGTGAATGTCCACTTAGACCTGTAGCTAATGCAGACCAAGTCTTAATTTTTAAGTGCCTTCATATTGAGTTTAAATTGATATTTGACATTTAGCCAACAACTGCAAAACTCCAGACCTGTCGCAAATGTTTCTCTGGAAACCTGAGAAGGAAAAGCCTCTGAAGTAACTCTATATACTGATGTCTCTGTGCTGTGGGTTGGTTTTGTAATGTGTGTGTTTACATAGACATAAACAAATAAACACGTTTATTTTTCTATCCTTGTGGGGACCATAAATCAATGTTACCTATCTCCTAATCCTGATATCCCTATCCCTTACCTAACCATAACCTAACCCTAACTTACCATAACCTAACCCTAACTTACCATAACCTAACCCCAACTTACCATAACCTAACCTTAACTTACCATAACCCTAACTTTAATTCAATAATCAAAATGTTTTAATAAACTGTACCTTGCCTAAACCAAACCGCTAATTCTTACACCCAATAGTAAGTCTAACACACTCCAACTGTAGGTTTTTCTCTTCAACCTAACTCTTAAACAAGACATGTACCTTTCCCTTCTAGGGACCGGTAAAAAGTTCTAATCAGGGCACAGTCTTCATGTTTTGCCGTTTTTGGGAGGACTTCTGGTCCTAATTTGGTCTGTATAACAAGAATACCTTGAGGCAGTGGACGAAAAGTGATGTGTGACATCAGAGTGACATGGACTGGAGACAAAAAAAGGGACAGAATGACAGAGGCATGAACTGTCACAATGTCACTGCTACCCCTGCCTCAAACCCTGTCTGGGGGTCCATCAGTCTGTTGGTTTAGCTTTATGGCCATCTGCATCTAGTTATCTGTCTCTCTCTCATATTATTAGATCTAGACAGATATTAGATTTAGACTAGATTAGATCTAGACTAGATCTACTGTATTTAGCTGTGTTTTAGGGCTAGTGAGACTAGATAGCCTGTATTTATGTGTGTTAGCAGGGCTAGTGAGACTAGATAGCCTGTATTTATGTGTTAGCAGGGCTATTGAGACTAGATAGCCTGTATTTATGTGTGTTAGTAGGGCTAGTGAGACTAGACAGTCTGTATTTATATGTGTTAGCAGGGCTAGTGAGACTAAATAGCCTGTATTTATGTGTGTTAGCAGGGCTAGTGAGACTAGATAGCCTGTATATATGTGTGTTAGCAGGGCTAGTGAGACTGGACAGTCTGTATTTATGTGTGTTAGCAGGGCTAGTGAGACTAGATAGCCTGTATATATGTGTGTTAGAAGGGCTAGTGAGACTAGATAGCCTGTATTTATGTGTGTGAGCAGGGCTAGTGAGACTAGACAGTCTGTCTTTGTTCCAGCTCCTGTTTTCAGAACCCTGGGTCAACATCTTCTGCTGCGTTACATCAGAACACACATCCCTGGAATTTTGGAATAGACAGAAACTTGCCAGGCTTGGAATTTTGAGCCATAGCTCCGGAACTGGGGAGTGGATTGAGATGAAAGATTTGTTTTGGGAAAGTTCCTTTGTGGTTGGATGTTATTAGCTGTAACAGCAGCTAAGACAAACTAGACTATTAATGAATACAAGCCCTCAGACTGGAATGGAATACTTTCACACAAGACTGCACTGCAGTGTGTGGGTCTGTGTGTGTGTGTGTCTGTGCATGTGTGTGTGTGTGTGTGCGTGTGTTTCAACAAGAATCAATCATGCATGGTTAATAGTAACAGAGACATGAGCATCCTTCCCCAGATCCCATAATACGGCCTGTAGCTCTGTCTCCAAAACAACAGTATCCCATACCATGTTGTTGTGGGGGGAACCAGCTATGTGAAATTAATTTAGCAGACTGTATGGTTTGTTTCATGTGCATTTGAATGTATGCATCAGTGTGATTTTGTCTGTAGCCAGAGGACTCCTGCTCTGCTGAATGGTAATATGTACATTTGTCTTAATCTATTGTTGTCTGCTACTTTATCTATTTAGGACCATTCATTTTAAATACTACAGAATCTTTCTGATAGCCTACTGTGAACTGTTGACTGACATACTGTAACTTGCTGCTATCTGATTGCTATCTGTTAAAGTAAGTGCGAGATACAGGTCAATTAGTCCTTTTTTTCGCAAACCAGTGCCGGTATGAAGAGAGGTTTTGACTCTCCTAGCCAGTCATTAATGTGTGATTAAAGCCTTCCCTGGTCTTTCAGCAGTTGCTTTAAGCGGCATTGTTAGTGGCGGTATCGTTGACCAAAACAAAGCTGAAACAAGGACAAATCTGTTGAGTGATTCCAGGCAAGTTATGCTTTTAACCACTCTCATATTGCAGTGCCTCATCTCAGTGACTTAACTTTAATTTCAGACTTTGTGTTGCACTTTTGTAGCTTTGTCAACTGTGTGTGTTTTCCTCCCCTATTTGATCCGCTGCCTGTAGTTTTTCAAGACTCCCTGCACCCCGAGGCTGCAACCCATGTAACCTAGTATCTCCTGCCCTCCCCTCTCCAGCAGCATTTGGAACTGATGAAGTTGGATGAACCGACTTCACCTTGGCCTGTGCTGCCCTTCAGGCCTTTCACATTTTGGCCTTGCTTCTCCAGCTGCTCCCCCTTCATGTTTTTTTTTTTTTACACAGTCCTGAGAGCATCTGGTTGTGGTAGTGCTGGCGTAGGACTGCGAGTTTCTCCAAAGTGCAGATTATCTCTTTTCCCTGTCATTCACTCTCCATGTCCTCTTCGAAAGTCAATGCTGTCAATGTCACACTCCATTTAAGCTTAACTATGTTGTCATCTATCGTCCTCTTGGTGCCACTGGAGGCTAATTTCCTGACCATGATTCATGACTCATAATACTGTCCAACTTCAACCTCCCGTAATCTGCTTTTGATTAATTTCTTTCCTCCTCTTTCTTTACACTCTTTTCGTGTTTTGACCTTAACGTAACCTCAAGAAATGATTTGCCACATTCTGTTCTCTCTGTACACCACCACCACCTCCTCCCTCCATCCTCTCTGTGGACCACATTTTCAACCACTTTGAGAAGACTGTGGATGATGTCAACACCTCATTTACTCAGCCCGTTGAGTCCACTGGTCACACACAGTGTGAGCAAATGCCTCGCTTATGTTTTGTCGCTAGGCTTTATGGGGATTATGACGCAATATCTTTTTATTGCTCTATTTTCTCCCACTGCTGCAATGAGTGAACTTTGGTCACATGGTCTCTCCTAGCATTGCTATGCAGAACTCAATTATTGTTCTCCTTCTCCCACTTATGATGCTTAGGCGGCAACAATGTCTGTGTGCCTGGTGTACATCCCTGCTTGAATGTCAGGCTACCATCTGAAATTCAACCTCAACAACATGAAACTGCGATTCCTCCAGATGAAGGCCAGCCCGCTCCCAGACATCTCCATAACCATTGACAACTCTGCCTTGTTCCCTTGGCTGAGGGAATAGAAATGTGGTATGACCCTGGACAACACCCTGTCGTTCTGTTCAAACTTCAAGACCGTCACCCGCTCAAACTCAACCTCAAGAAGACGGAACTGCTCTTTCTCCGCCAGAAGGCCTGTCCACTCCAAAACCTTCCATCACGGTTGAAAACCCCATGGTCTCACCCTACAAGTGTGTAATGAATCTTGGTGTTTTCCTTGACAACAACCTGTTGTTCTCCGCAAACCTCAAGGCAGTGACTCGCTCCTTAACATTAGTACATCCTTATATGACACAGGAAGTGGTAAAAGTACTAATCCAGGCACTTGTCATCTATATTAGATTCAACTTTATGGTCACTGAACAATACAAATACAGTACAACGAAACGCAGTTAGCATATAACGACTGGATTATTGCAACTCATCATTGGTGGGGTTCCCTGCTTGTGCCATGAAACCGCTCCAGCTTATTCACTGAGTGCCTGGTGTTCGATTTAGTCAAAACTTCCAAAGGTTTACATGTAAGCAGGGTGGCAACTATTAATGTGCATGTTTTCGGGGGGGGGGGGGGGTTTGCAGTAGGAGATTTGTGATTGTTTTCTGATGAGATCCTAGGTTCTGCACCATCTAACAGGCGTATCACGTATCAAAGGTTCACTGAGTGCTAAACTCACACACTTTCTCACACTCTCTGTCTCTCACACACAAACACACACACACACACACACACACAGCTGACGCATTTTGGAGTTGCCAGTGACAACAAATAATGTTTGTCAGTGGCATGTTGAGGTTGTCCCTCACTCATTACTGGGTTATTGTGGCACCACACACACACACACACACACACAAACACTGTGGCCATCTGTGCATGTGTGTATGTGTGCAGTGGAGAGTGTGTGTGCGCCATTCTGTCCTTATGTATTCACTGTAGCCGGAGACCCATGTTTACCTGGTTCTACTTCACTACAGTTGGTAAATGGTGTTTCTGCGAAACATTATGAGTGTACACAACTTACACAACTAACACAACATGGGTAGATACCACCTGCACCGACAAGTCAGGAAGTTAGGGGATGTTTATGCTACCTAGCTCTCTCTCATTTTCTCCCGTTTTTAGTCCCATCCTCTCTGTTCTCCCTCTTGTTCTCTCTCTCCCTGTACATATAGAATCCCGGAGTCGCCTCTTCACTGTTGACGTTGAGACTGCTGTTTCGTGGGTACTATTTAATGAGGCTGCCAGTTGAGGAACTGTGAGGCATCTGTTTCTCAAACTAGACACGGAAATGTATTTGTCCTCTTGCTCAGTTGTGCACCGGGAAATACCGGACCTCATTATATTCTGGTTAGAGGAAGTTTGCGCTGTTCTGTGAAGAGAACAGTTCTCAGTTTTGTTAAAGATCATACATTTGCTTAATTTCTCTGAACAAAAATAAACTGATGAGTTTCAGAAGAATGCCAATTTTATTGCTTCTTTAATCTGCACAAGTTTTTATCGGTGCTAACATAATCATAAAAAAATTTAACAAAATGTAATGATCAATTAGGCTTAAAATGATTAACTTGGATTAGTAACACAATGTTCCAAATAGAACACAAGAGTGATGGTTGCTGATAATGGGCCTCCATACACCTATGTAGATATTTCATTAGAAATATGCCATATATGGCTACAATAGTAATTAAAAACATTAAAAAGGTCTACACTGAATTTCTAATCAATTTGATGTTATTTTAGTGGACACAAAATGTGTTTTTCAAAAACAAGGACATTTCACAGGGAGTGCATGCACGTGTGGATAAAAAAAAAAAAAGGATAATCACATTCATCCACATACTGCCAAACCACACATCTGCTGGGGTGTGGGCATAAAGGAAGTCTCTTCACATCAGGTTTCATCAGTAACCTCTCTTTCCCTCAGTCTGCCTTCACCTGTTTATCTCCCTCTGTCTTCCCTCCTCCCCCTCTCTATCCCTCTTCCTCTCAGTCTTTCTCTGTCTGTATTTCCCAGTATCCTAGTTCAAGCTTCACACAGAAATACACAGAGGTTTAGTAAGTTAATGAGAAAAATTGGATGAAACCAGGAAATAAACTAGGCAAGCCTAGTTCAGCCGGCCCACGATTAGAAGGGATGAATGTTGTTGTCCCTGGCTGGTTTCAATCCATGGTTTTCTATGTGCCAGACTGTCTTTATGCTTTATGCTATTTTAAACAATGGGAATGTAACTTTTACGTCAGCCATAACATTTTTATTCAATTAACATGGGCAACAGAACATATATTAATGGAACTAAAGTATACTCTTGTACAAAGTTGACTATAGATGGCTAGTTAATAACTATGCAGTACCTACAATGAAAACAATGACTCCAATCACTCCATGGCAGGTTCATTTTGTTTAGAAAACAATAAAAATATAAAAGGGTCACGTAATACAATAATTATCTTAAATATCCGAGATTCATGGTATTAAAGAGTGGATATATATTGTTGTTCAACGCCTGAAAAGTACCACGTGGATACATTTTTCTTAGAGACAAAAATTGGAACGCCTGAGAGGGGAAAACATTGATGGTCAGGGATGATCACACAAGACCACAGGGCTTGCTCGTAGGCAGTTCACTTCCATATTGTCTCCAAATGCAACATTTATCCCAGCCATTTCGTTATTTGCTGAAATAACATGGGCAACAGAACGTTTATTAACAGAACTGAAGTGTACTCTTGTACAAAGATTACTATAGATGGTCGTCTATACAATAACAGTTGAATAGCTAACCACTACGCTATGTGAACTACGGAGAACTCGAAAGCATTTTCTGAATTTCAAATCGCATGCTACATACAACGTACTGCAAGTACGTACTTTGCCGATGATGAAGTATGGACTGTTTTGTAAGTAGGAAGCTAGTATTCCAGTACTGAGACCGATTGGGACATACTACCTAATCAGAAAATTGCGTCTCGACATTAGATCGTTTTGTCACGCATTAACATCACGTCAGGTTTGAATATTTAGCTAGACACCATTAATCATTGTGTTAAACTGATTAATGTTTCTTATTAAGTTTACTTACACCATACTTGCACTACTATGAACTGTATGGCTTTTATTAGCCGGTAATAGGCCTACTAGTATCCTACTGTTTGGAATAGTCATAAGAATTGACCAATTGTTAGCAAGACTGAAGATTAACTTTACACTGCCAAAGCTATTTCATTTCATGGCACAACAACGTTAGTTTTTCTTTCATACATGAATGATTCAATAACTAACAATTTAGGTGAAGATAACAATTTCATCAAGTGAAAAGAAGAGAGAATCTTAGAAACCCCTCCTTTTTTACTGCGCATTGGGATCAATAGGCTATTACCCCAAAAGCATCCACGGATGCGTACTTCAGAAATCCACCAGAAATAGTCACAATATAATAATAATAATACAATCAATTTATATGGCGTTTTTTAAAGATCCAAAGACGCTTTACAATGCATACATAACAAACAGTACATAACAACAATACATAAACATACATAACAAACAAACAATAATATAACGTAGCAACTGAAAGTTGTTACCAGCAACGTTTTTGTCTATCCTCAACAAATCATAATGCATAATTTATTCTGTTTGCAGTGAGACTTTAACACAGGTCACCTGCATGGAAGGCTTTGTCTCTAATCACTACACTATTTAACAAGGGATAGTCAGTTGGTCAGTCACTAACTCAATAAGAGACATCCGCTCTTCTTGGCCGGCTCAGCTTACACGGTCAGGCAAAAAATTAAACACCTATTTTAAATGTATCTGGGATGGAAGTGATGTATTTGGGTTCAGTGCCTTCCATAAATATTGGGACAGCAGTCAAAATAAAATACAAAATCTGTACACTCAACGTACACAAAACATTTATTGAAAATTCTGAATTTAATATGCCTTGAGTTAGCAATTTTGTCTTTACTGTCTCAATGCTTATGCAGGGTGCTATATATTCACTGATAAACCAAAACATTATGACCACCTGCCTACTATGTTTTCGGTCCTCCATGTGTCGCCAAAACAATGCTGATTTGCCAAGGAATGGATTCTACAAGACCCCAGAAGGTGTCCTCTGGTATCTGGTAGCAGGACATTAGCAGCAGATACTTCAAGTCCTGTAAGTTGCAAGGTGGAGCCACTGTGGATCAGACATGTTGGTTCAGCACATCCCACAGATGCTCAATCGAATTGAGATCTGGGGAATTTGGAGCCCAGGGCAACACCTTGAACTCCCTCAAAGGCCATTCCCGAACAATGTGAGCAGTGTGGCAGGGCACATTATCCTGCTGAAAGAGGCCACTGCCATTAGGGAATATCATTGCCATAAAGGGGTGTACCTGGTCTGCAACAATGTTTAGGTTGGTGGCAAATTGACATCCACATGAATGCCCAGATCCAGGGTTTTCCAGCAGAACATTGCCCAGAGCATCACACTCCATCCACTGGTTTGTCTTCCCACAGTGCATCCTGGTGCCATCACATCCCCAGGTAAACAGCGCACACGTACCGTCCGTACACGTGATGTAAAAGAAAATGTGACTTATTGGATCAGGCAACCTTCTTCCACTGCTCCAAGATCTAGTTCCGATGCTTGCGTGCCCATTGTAGGTGCCTGTAACGGTTGACCGGGGTCATCATGGGCACTCTGGTCTGTGGCTAGACAGGCTCATATGCAGCAGGATGCGATGCACTGTGTGTTGTGACACAGCCCTCCCGTAACCATCATTAAAATGTTCTGTGACTTGTGCCACAGTAGACCTTCTGTCATTTTGGACCAGACGGGATAGCCTTCTTTGCCCTCGCACAGTGATGAGCCTTGGGCGCCCAACACCCTGGTGCAAGTTTGTAGTTTGTCCCTCCCCCAGACTACTGTCGGTAGGTACTCACTACTGCTGACCGAGAGCACCCCACAGGCCTTGTTGTTTCAGAGACGCTCTGACCCAGTTGTCTGGCCATAATAATTTGGCCCTTGTCAAAGTTGCTCAGGTCTTTACTTCAGCCGATTCTTCCTGTATCCAACAAAATGACTGCGAGGGCTGATTGTTCACTTACCATCTAGTTTACCCAGACCTTGACAAGTGCCCTTGTTAGATGATGAACATTATTCGCTTCACTTGTGAGTTGTCTTAATGTGTTGGCTCATCAGTGTATAAATTCCATGCTGAGGGCTGTTTTGACTAATAATTTTTTGAGAAGTTACACATTTCCGAGCTAAAGGCTAATGTACCTTAGGTTTGGCCTCACTGGCACAGACAAGACTTTGTCCTTCACATAAATGTTTTCTATTCATTGTAGACAGGCTATGGCACACACTTTACACACATTGTAGACAGGCTATGGCACACACTTTACACACATTGTAGACAGGCTATGGCACACACTTTACACACATTGTAAACAGGCTATGGCACACACTTTACACACATTGTAGACAGGCTATGGCACACACTTTACACACATTGTATACAGGCTATGGCACACACTTTACACACATTGTAAACAGGCTATGGCACACACTTTACACACATTGTAAACAGGCTATGGCACACACTTTACACACATTGTAAACAGGCTATGGCACACACTTTACACACATTGTAAACAGGCTATGGCACACACTTTACACACATTGTAAACAGGCTATGGCACACACTTTACACACATTGTAAACAGGCTATGGCACACACTTTACACACATTGTAAACAGGCTATGGCACACACTTTACACACATTGTAAACAGGCTATGGCACACACTTTACACACATTGTAAACAGGCTATGGCACACACTTTACACACATTTTCTAACCTCTGACTGGTTGACTAGGGGTAGGATCAGGGTTAAGTTTAGGTGTTTTAGAATTGGGTTAGGTTGGGTTGGCTTAAGGTTATGTAGTGGTTCAGTTAGGTTGAGTATGGTGAGGATATGGTTATGTTTATGGTTAAGGTGTTGGTAAAAGAAATGTTGTGCATGGTTGGGAAAGAGCAGGGTGATTTCAATGTTTTGCATTGAGAACACAGAAGTCTCATGAGAGAATATTCAAAATCAACCACTCTCTTGCTTCTTTCTTTCTCTCTGACTCTCTGAATCAGTAAGAGTATGGATCCGTCTGAGATAATTGCTGAGATATTGCAAGAAGAGGAAAGGACAGGAGGGATGAACTAGAGAAGTCTCACCTCAGCCTCTCTGTTCTAATGTAGTCACACCTCAGACTCTCTGTTCTGGCCTCACCTCAACCTCTCTGTTCTAGTCTCAATTCAGCCTCTCTGTTCTAGTCTCACCTAAGCCTCTCTGTTCTAGCCTCAACTCAGTCTCTCTGTTCTGGCATCATCTCAGCCTCTCTGTTCTAGTCTCAATTCATCCTCTCTGTTCTAGCCTCAATTCAGCCTCTCTGTTCTGGCCTCACCTCAGCCTCTCTGTTCTAGGCTCAACTCAACCTCTCTGTTCTGGCCTCACCTCAGCCTCTTTGTTCTGGACTCACCTCAGCCTCTCTGTTCTAGGCTCACTTCAGCCTCTCTGTTCTGATCACACCTCAGCCTCCTGTTCTGGCTTCACCTCAACCATTCTGTTCTGGCCTCATCTTACCTCAGACGGAAGATGTGAAAGGACTAGTCTGACTGCATGCATGTGTTTACCCTGCCAATAAAGCCAGTCCTACTGTAATAATTTTGAGGTCTAGTTGTAAATGTAAACTTTAATGACAGACTGTGTGTGTGTGTGTGTGTGTAAGAGTAAGCTGTAATGACAGACTGTGATGGAGCCTAATAAAAACAGAGGGGTATATCGCTTGCCCTCTCCTATCCCCTCTCTGGCTTGGCACACACACACATTCTTGTATTTCTATCCTTGTGGGACCAGAAAACAAAAATCCATGTTTCCTAATTCTAACCCTAACCTGAACACTAACTCTAACCTAGCCCAAACCTTAACCTAACCCTGACCCAAAATGTGTGCCTAAACTTAACATTGCCCAATGCCAAATCGTTACCCTAAACTGTATTAGTAATGCCTTTTACCCCAATTCTAGTGCTGATCCCAATTGTAAGTCTGAACCCAAACCAAATCACTAAACTGGAAACTGGGAGAAAGACAAGACAGGCAGAGAGAGAAAGAAAGAGTTAGTGAGAGACATAGAAAGAGAAGGCAGGGAAAATAATGGAAGAATGGAAAGAGAAAAAGTTGACATGAAGAGACACAAGAACGTAGACTGTGGGAGTGGCAAAAGGAAAGGAGAAAAATCAAAAGCAAAGAAAGGAGAGAGGAAGAGAAATGAGGAAGAGGATAAGAAAGAAGGGGGGGGGGTGAAAAGGGAGAAGTGCAAGATAAAGAAGGTAGAGTGAATGAAAACAGAGAGTGGTAGAGGCGTGCAGAGAGTAATGAACAAGCTGCCGTTACCACTGAGTATTCTGTTTTCAGTGTCAGTCTTCCATATATATTGGGTCATTCATTTCAGACTCTCTGTGTAGTATCTTTCTCTTTGTCATTTTCTCGCGATTTCCTCTCTGTGTTCTAGGTGCTCCAGCAAGTGAGCTCCTCTCTCCTTCAGATTCACAGGCATAGGAAGGAGAAAAAAGAAAGGAAAAGGGAGTGAAAGAGAGAGGTTTTCCGGTCTCAGAGTCTTCTCTAGTCTTCAGATCAGCCAAGACTCAGCATGGAGTGGCATCATTGACCAAACCACTCTCAGCCAGTCACTGCCAACCCTCTCTCACTCTCTCAACCACTGACTAAAACACAAAAAATACACACATGCATGCACATTATCTCTTTCACACCATACCACCCACTATCTCCTCTCTCTCTCCCCCCCCCCCCCCCCTCTCTCTCTCTCTCTCTCTGCCAACTCTTCCCGTGACCTTGGTCCCTTGGTTTGTTTGCTAGTTCATTCAGAGAGTGTAGGTGAAAGAGAGTGGCTGAGTGAATCTAAAACCAGTTAGAAAGCTTCACACTGTGTCAGACACATCCTGGTCTACAAGACCCAGAAACCTGAATAGCCTTTAGCTAAACACTTTTTTTTTATTGGTGTCAAAATGCATTTCATTACTTTGTTGGGAGGCACAGTAATCTGCAAAATGTATCTCTAAAATGTCTCTTACTTTTTTCTCTCTCACGCTCTTTCTCTCTATCCTGTGTGTGGGCGTGTGTGTGTGAGTGTGTGTGTGTGTTTGTTCCTGTGTTAATGTCTGAGTAAGTTCTAAAGGTGAATAATACAAAGTGAGGACATTTGGCCAGCCCTCACTTTGACAAGAAGCTTTATCTGACTTGTGGTGAAGTTCAGGGTAAGAATAAGAAAAGGTGTAATATTAGGCTTAGAATTCAAGTTCATGTATAAGTTTAGGATGCGGAATGCGTGACTGAGGCAGGTGTGAACAGGGCCAAAGTGTTAGGGAGGTGTTCAGAGCCTTAGGAAAGGCTAGAACTTTCCTTGAACATGAGCTCTCTGAAGGTCCCCCCTCTCTATCCTCGTGGGGACCTAAACCTACCTAAACATGACTAAGAAATCAATTTCTCCTATTCCCAAGCCCAAAACCTAATCTTAAATTAACCCCTAAACTTAACCCCTAAGCCAGATATTGCATTTTCCCTGCAAGAGCCTTGTTGGATGTTGTTTCATGTCCCCACATTTCATTTAGACATGGATCACATTCTCACAGTCACAAAGCTAACAGTGATAGTGGTCTACAATACTGTAGCTCTGTTAGATAACAGGTGTTAGCCAAAAGTAATAGTGGTCTGCAATACTTAAATGTTGTTATCTCATAGTGATAGATATTTACAATATTGTTATGTTATCTCATAGTGACAGACTTCTACAATACTGTAGTTATGTTATCTCATAGTGACAGACTTTTACAGTACTGTAGTCGTGTTATCTAATAGTGATAGACTTTTACAATACTGAACTGATTTTAGCGAAATGTGACAGTGGTCCACAACAATGTAAGGGTATTAAAGATGAAGCCAGCGTTTTTTGGCCAATGGTTGTAAAAATTGTTGAGCCAAAAAGGATCCCTGAAAAGGGTGTACTACATTTGGTATGTCATGTATGTGCTGAATTGTGCCCCACGTCTTCAAAACCATTTGCTTTCAGACTTGAAATTTCATGGCTAACTGAGGTGTGATACTGATTCTACTTATAAACTATGCAGAATGTAAACAACATGTTACACATCCAGCCCAAAGTAGGAGGTTTAATACAACATAATTTGTCAATTAAAGAAGTCCAAGGCTGCTCCTTTAATTAATATTAACTGATTTCATCAATACTATATTGATAGTACTGTAGTTAACAGTGACAATGACAATGATCTGCAGTATTATAGTGATATTAACTAACAGTGACAATAGTCTGCAGTACTATAGTGATATTAACTAACAGTGACAATAGTCTGCAGTACATTATTGATATTAACTAACAATGACAATAGTCTGCAGTACTATAGTGATATTAACTAACAGTGACAATAGTCTGCAGTACTATAGTGATATTAACTAACAGTGACAATAGTCTGCAGTACTATATTGATATTAACTAACAGTGACAATAGTCTGCAGTACTATATTGATATTAACTAACAGTGACAATAGTCTGCAGTACTATAGTGATATTAACTAACAGTGACAATAGTCTGCAGTACTATAGTGATATTAACTAACAGTGACAATAGTCTGCAGTACTATATTGATATTAACTAACAGTGACAATCGTCTGCAGTACTATAGTGATATTAACTAACAGTGACAATAGTCTGCAGTACTATAGTGATATTAACTAACAGTGACAATAGTCTGCAGTACTATAGTGATATCAACTAACATTGACAATAGTCTGCAGTACTATAGTGATATTAACTAACAGTGACAATAGTCTGCAGTACTATAGTGATATTAACTAACAGTGACAATAGTCTGCAGTACTATAGTGATATTAACTAACAGTGACAATAGTCTGCAGTACTATAGTGATATTGACTAACAGTGACAATGGTCTGCAGTACTATAGTGATGTGAGTTAACAATAGTAGTAATAGTCATCTACAATACTTTAGTACTACTATCTAATAGTGACATTGCAAAGACCTTTGTGGGACTCCAATCCATTTAGGCCGACATGCTAACCACTGCTCCAGAAAGGGTTAATGATTTGCTATTCAAGCAATGTTGGTTACAACACAGTAATCAGTAATATATTTATACCACCATTCTTAAGATTTGTATATATAATGCTAGATAGACCACACACAGTATTTTCCATTGGGAGGCTAGTGAAGTGGGGAGAACCTAGGGAGGACGTTGGATGGAGTTAAACACTAGCTAGCCAGATCAGATTGACATGTTCTAACAGGTATTACCCTACCTGTATGGTAATATGCGGGATCTCAATTTTGCCCAGCACTCGTTCTAAACAACACTTTTTTTCTTTGGCTTTGGATGAAATATTGAAAACACTGTCCATTCTGTTCTGAATGTAAACTTTTGAGAACAGGAAACAGTTTTGAAATCAGATGTTCCATTGATTAGAAAATCAGCAGAAGGTCGACACAGTTCATTTAGCTTCATTGGCTTCCACTGACTGGTCTTGATCTCCCTGTGGGGAGTGGAAATAACAAACGGATGCTTCAGATTGATACATCCAGTGGGCCATCTGGTTCCCTGTCTATCTGTGGTCATACTGTGTTGGTGACTGATTATTTACTATTATGCCTTACGGATCACGCTTGTGGCCCCAGATGGCCCCAGATCTGTTCCCTACTTAATGCTCTAATCTCAGCCAGAATATTTGGGCCAGAATAACAGTGGATCACTCAGTCTTTGGACCAATAGTGGACCATTCAGTCTTTGGACCAGTGTTGGACCACTCAGTCTTTGGACCGATAGTGGACCATTCAGTCTTTGGACCAGTGGTGGACCACTCAGTCTTTGGACTAATAGTGGACCACTCAGTCTTTGGACCAGTGTTGAACCACTCAATCTTTGGACCGATAGTGGACCATTCAGTCTTTGGACTGATAGTGGACCACTCAGTCTTTGGGCTGATAGTGGACCACTCAGTCTTTGGACCGATAGTGGACCACTCAGTCTTTGGACCGATAGTGGACCACTCAGTCTTTGGACCGATAGTGGACCACTCAGTCTTTGGGTTGATAGTGGACCACTCAGTATTTGGGCCGATAGTGGACCACTCAGTCTTTGGACCAGTGTTGGATCAGTTATTTGACCACTTAGTCTCACACACACATACACACTCAATTTACTGTATTTTCATTGGAAAGTCCACAGCTAGTGATGGCGCCCGGACCAAATTGTGACAAGCAATATTGGTTGTGTGTGTGTGTGTGTGTTTTCTCTGAAACGTATAACTCTAATACCATGTTCCAGTAAAACATCTTTATACCGACTCACATGGAATTAAAAACACCATGGAATGCTTGGACTTAGTGTCAAAGTGACCCCCTCCCCCCAACACCACACTTCAGACCCAGTTAGACGCAGTAGTGTTTATGACCTAACCTCGAAATGTACGGCAACTGGAGGAAAAATCACTTTCTTCTGAGTCGTCTTTTCCAGTCAGGGCCTCCCTCCCTTCCACCCTCTTTCACTTCATTTCTATTTGTATCTCTCTGCTCTGTTTTCTCTTCATCCCTCTCTCCCTCTTCCCGAGTTTGACAGATTTTCCAGCTTCCAAGTTTTGCCAGTGTGTGTGTGTCTGTGTGTGTGTGTGTGTGTGTATTTGATTGTGGGGAGTAGATTGTTTGACCCAGAAGAGGGATAAAGTGTGTGAAGTGTCCTTAATGGGTGCTTGGCATATGAAATGTATGTCTGGAATAGGTAAGTACAGAGAGAAAGAGACAGAAAGAGAAACACAAAGAAAGACAGAGAGAGACACAGAGACAGAGAGAGAAAGAGAGTGAGAGAGACAGACAGGGAGAGACAGACAGACAGAGAGGGAGAGAGAGAGACAGACAGGGTAGTGGAATGAGTTTACAGAGTCCAGGAGTGTGGATAGGAGTAAATGGACCTCAGAAAGAGATCCGTATCATCCTAATACCATCCTCTCCTTTTTACAGTATCAATAGATAGTATTACGAAATGGTCGTGTGTTTGTGTGTTGTAACTTCACTCAAGCATAATTCCCTCTACAAAGAGGAGCATTTAAAGAAAGATCACAGATTTAGCCCCTAGTCTGTGCTCAGAGCTACATTCAAATGCCAGCCAGAGAGATGTGTGTGTGGTGGGAGAGACAGGAAGAGAAGGATTGTGGGGAGGGACTGAGAGAGGACAGAGGAAGTGAGTGAGTTTGAGAGAGAGGGGAGACTGGAGAAAAAGATGTTAGAAAGACAGTGGAGGGAGAGAAAGTGAGTCAGTGAGAGTGGGAGAGAGAAAGTCAGTGAGGTAAGAGACAGGGAGACAGTGAGAGAGAGGGAGAGAGAGGGAGGGAGAGAGGGAGAGAGGGAGAGAGAGGGAGAGAGCGCTGTGAACTTTAAGCATATGATAATGCCTCAGGCATAGTAAGCCTCTGTTGCCGCTAACTACAGTAAATGCTGATCTGAATATAAAATCATCCCTAATATTAATAATAATAATGCATTTAGTCTAAACTTGAATCCAAGAGCAACGTACAGTCATGCCTGCTTCCAATTTACATCTGATTTGGCACACAACTCAGAGCAGAGATGAATGGTCAGGGTGGTCACTTGACTAACAGGAAAACATTAGAGATCGGCGGAGGCTTACATGTATGCAAACAAAGACTAAATGAATTGAAAGGGAACTTTCACACGCAGTCAGCACATAGAGAACTGCTGCGGATGTATATCACACCATGTGCCAGAATAACTAGCAAAGCACTCTTTTGATTGTATGATTAATGTGTTTGTGTGTGTGCGTGTGCGCACTTGGACACTCCTGAAGACAGTTTTATAGCCTGGGTGAAATTCTTGGTATGGATCACAGCTTCCTTCATAAATAGGCCATGGCAGCACAACCAGAGTCCGTCCTCTCCATTAATTTTTGTTACGTATCTGCTGAATCTCCCCCTTCACGTTTCATTCTTTACTCATGATTTGATGTTGATGTAGCTCACATCTCTGCCTACCATTTCTGAACAGTGCCAATAAAAACCATCAGTAGTCTCCAACATCCTTTGCACATTAGGATATTGTAGCAGCAGAAGCTTGTTGCATCTGGGCAGAATAGACAATGTACATTTGTGATGTAATTTATGCAGCTAGTCATGCAGCCATATCTTGGCATGAGTTGATGTAAAAGAACAAAAATGGAACCGTTTGCGTGATCATGCAAGGAGGTTACCAGTTACCACACAGTTTTACAGACAGCGCATGATTGAAGTTAAGCACGCTTTAACCTGAACTCAAGCTGCAATGTTAAACAGACGTGCCTGTTTGACAAAATGTCATCCGATCGTTGGCACAGAGTTCGAGAACTGCGAAGGATTTGGTGGTAGAGGCAGCATCATCTGGGTGAACCTTCAGGAGGTGTTGTATTGAAGATTAAAGACAGGCAAGACCACAGCCATTTCCTTAAAGGTTAAGGAATGCTGGAAAACCAACAACCAAAACCTTTCTCCTTTCACTGCCAAAATAAAGCTTTGCCCATGGACTTTACCATAAAACCATCCCTTTCATAAACACACTTCTCAAACCCAAACTCATATATTTTCCCATCTCAAACATAGTCTCATGTAGACAACTGAAAGGCCAGTATGTCTAAATATTGATCTCTGCGGTCAGCCAGGCATCTGTTTCCAGATATCTTTAGAAATATGGATGAGGCAGGTGAGAGAGGTGAGAAAATGTTAGGTAAAAGTGTTTATTGGTATAATGGAAATGACTGACACACACACCTACACAAACATGTACACAGTTAGATATACACTGACACAACCTGTATGAAGGTGAACTTGCATAAACTCACACAGACATACAGACAGAGATGTACACATGAACTCACATAGACACACGGACAGACACAGACACACACATAAACAGACAAAAACACAGACACACACACAACACGCACACACACCCACACACACAGACACACACATGGAGACAAACACACGCATGCCTCAACTTGTCAGGTCCACTACCCATGGCCTCGGCGTACAGACACACACTGAGCTGGAGTACAGACACACACTGAGCTGGAGTACAGACACACACTGAGCTGGAGTACAGACACACACTGAGCTGGCTTACAGACACACACTGAGCTGGCTTACAGACACACACTGAGCTGGAGTACAGACACACACTGAGCTGGCTTACAGACACACTGAGCTGGAGTACAGACACACACTTAGCTGGCTTACAGACACACACTGAGCTGGAGTACAGACACACACTGAGCTGGCTTACAGACACACACTGAGCTGGAGTACAGACACACACTTAGCTGGCTTACAGACACACACTGAGCTGGAGTACAGACACACACTGAGCTGGCTTACAGACACACACTGAGCTGGAGTACAGACACACACTGAGCTGGAGTACAGACACACACTGAGCTGGCATACAGACACACACTGAGCTGGCTTACAGACACAC
This sequence comes from Esox lucius, assembly GCF_011004845.1. Taxonomy (NCBI): domain Eukaryota; kingdom Metazoa; phylum Chordata; class Actinopteri; order Esociformes; family Esocidae; genus Esox; species Esox lucius. The sequence goes on along the minus strand of NC_047570.1, from coordinate 28,108,893 downwards.
ACTGAGCTGGCTTACAGACACACACTGAGCTGGCGTACAGACACACACTGAGCTGGAGTACAAACACACACTGAGCTGGAGTACAGACACACACTGAGCTGGCTTACAGATACACACTGAGCTGGCATACAGACACACACTGAGCTGGAGTACAGACACACACTGAGCTGGAGTACAAACACACACTGAGCTGGCGTACAGACACACACTGAGCTGGAGTACAAACACCCACTGAGCTGGCGTACAGACACACTGAGCTGGCTTACAGACACACACTGAGCTGGTGTACAGACACACACTGAGCTGGCTTACAGACACACACTGAGCTGGTGTACAGACACACACTGAGCTGGCTTACAGACACACACTGAGCTGGTGTACAGACACACACTGAGCTGGAGAACAAACACACACTGAGCTGGCGTACAGACACACACTGAGCTGGCGTACAGACACCCACTGAGCTGGAGTACAAACACCCACTGAGCTGGCGTACAGACACACACTGAGCTGGCTTACAGACACACACTGAGCTGGAGTACAGACACACACTGAGCTGGAGTACAGACACACACTGAGCTGGCTTACAGACACACACTGAGCTGGAGTACAGACACACACTGAGCTGGAGTACAGACACACACTGAGCTGGAGTACAGACACACACTGAGCTGGCTTACAGACACACTCAGCAGGGTTGCCAGCCCGCATGTACGGATCAGAGGTGAGGGCACATAAACAGACAAACACACGCAGGAGATCAGAGTCCAAGCCTAACATACATCAACTACTAGGCAGAACTTCTTCCTTTTACAAGTTTGTTCAGTTAGAAGTTAACGCGCGCGCACACACACACCAACACAAGCCACGGGTCGGGGCCAATTTAAATGCATTCAGTTGAGGAAGTGAATGTATAATGCATGACAAATCATTGGAGTGTTGAATTGGATTTTCAGCTTTTCTGAATTCACAGACTTGGAATGGACCCTGACTCTGACTTACACAAACCAGCAGAAGGTCTTACCTGGAGAGAGATCTCCTTCACTCTGTTCCCCCGAGTCGGAATCCATCTTCTTCTCTAAAACTGTGGACAGAGAACCTCTTCTTTCGCTCTCTTTCTCTCTCTATCCCTATGTTCCACAGCTCGTTAACTCTTTTTCCCTATCTCTTTCTTTTTTGCTCTCTTTTTGTCTTTTCAGAGGCAACGAAACTCTCCTCTGTTCAGACCACAGCCGCTGAGTAGGGAATAGCTGTAAGTGGCATGAAAGCCTGCCACGATTTGCTGAGCTGTTCCTCTTCTGCTCTTTTCTTTTTTTTTTTGCTTCCTCTTGCTCTTTCTTTTTTCTCTCCTTTCCCTGGCTCCCTTCCTTGCTAGCTAACTGTGCTGACTTCTTCAAAACTGTCTTCTTCCCCTCTACTTTCCTTCTCCTTTCCCTCTTCCCTCCGTCATTCTGGTCAGTCCCTCCCCTACTCTCTCCCTCTCTCTCCCTCTCTCCCCTCCCTCGCTCTTTGGACTGTCACTCTCCTGCACTCTCCGTCAGAGCTCTCTCTATCTGTCTTTATTTTCTATCACACACACCCTCTCTGCTCAGTGTGCACTTTCACACACTCTTCTCCTCTTATGCACACCGTGCACTTTCACACACTCTTTCTCTCTGTCTCTCTGTTCGTGCAGTCAATTCAAATTAATTTAGAGAGGCTTTCTGGCATGGGGAATATGTGTGTACATTGCCAAAGCAGGGGAAGAAAAAACTGACAATAACAACAACCACCACAAGCAAAAACAAGCAAAATGAATGAAACAAAATTAAAGACAGAAACCATCAAGACTTGAACAGAAACACACAATTTGAATAGAATAACAACCCCGATGATTGTAAATGTTTTTCAAAGGTTACATTTTTAGACTATGTTCATGGTTGTGCAATGGAAACAGTATAATGTATAAATGACGAGGGAATATATAGGAGAATCATTTACACTGTTATTTATGACCCCTCTGGTGGACGTTTTTTTGCAGTAGGTCACATATTTTGCTGTGATTGCGCCGTGGTGTTCCACCTATGAGATATGGGAGTTAGTCAAAATGTGATCTAAGTCTGAATTATTAGTGGATTGTGGTACATGGTGAAAATAAATTATTGGTTACCGTATGTTGTTTAACATTTGGCAGGAGGTTGAAAAGTGCACCTCAGTTTCTACCTCATTTGCTGGGTTAGTAGACATGCTCTGTTCTCTAAACTGAGTGCATTCTCTGATGGCGTTCTCTTCAGAAAATGCATAGCATTACATTTTAAAAGCACTGGCATAATTCCTACCGTATTACCTCCCCTCCCCATTTTCCTCGCTACACCTCTCCATGGCAGTAGAGACATAACGGTTATCCAAAATGTTGTTTCGCAAGGTAGTGAATTCTTATTAATTAGTTCTCTGGTATTTACATCACTGCATTAGTTACTGGAGAAAGTTTGTTTATGCCTCAACTAATATGGTAGTCAGGCAATGTATAACATGAATAGTCAGGCAATGTATGATATGAATGGGCTGTTTTTCATTCTGAAGAAGGAAATCACATATTCTTGGTTCAGCACTAAACCAGTCTAAAAAGATGTTGCCGTATTTTTCTAATATTATGGTTTCATCATCTAAGTATCCAGGAACTGCACTAAATGTCCCATTTTGCATATTTTAATTTGAACCAGAGATGGGGACAAGTCACACATGGTCAAGTCCAAGCAAGTCTCAAGTCTAAACCATCAAGTCTCGAGTCAAGTCTCAAGTCACAGTTCAGATAAATCAAGCAAGTCAAGTCAAGGGTTCACCCTAAGCAAGTCAAGTCGAGTCCTTATAAGTTTCAAGTCAAGTCAAGTCACAGTACTAAAGAAATGAACACACACACACACTGTCCTCTGTTTCTGACGTGCGCTCGGTGCGAAGCTCGATTTCAAAATCAAATATTTTTCTCCTCCGCGGTACAATTTTTTGGGGGGACGAAGGGGAGGGATCTTGAATCAGCCTGAAGGGGTTGTATTCGCTATAACAACCGCCTCGCTATACCTTATCCCGCTTATTACATGGCTACCTACCAAATAAATCTATAATTTGACACAAAATTTTGATTTCAAAAGGAATTTATTGATTTAAAAACGATTGTATTACTTCCTCTAAAGAAAATAGTCCGTTCCGTCTTTGGTTAGAATCCTGCTGCGTCAATTGCAACGCGCTGTTTTTCAAGGCAACGGTCTGTTATCAAGAAATAACACGCATTCTGCACCGGAATTCAGCCAATCCATGTAATAAGGGCTAATAATAACAACAACCTTATAAACTAATTATTGTGACTGAAAAACTGCCTAATATGTAATTACGTTGTAATTATTCTTGTCTGTATGAGTAAAAAAAAAAAACCTCTTCGAAATGTTTAGGTGCTTATCACATCGGCGCCTCCATGTTAGCCTTTCATACAATAATTGTTAATGCTTTTCCACACGCAGTCCACAAACACTTGAAAATGCCCACATTTAATACAGACATTATAGCCTACGTGTAATAATATACATGCCCGCTCATTTTAAGATGCCCATCAACATTAAAATTCAGGCTATGCCACTGTTATAGTCAAATGTCCTTAATCTATTTACCAGACGTATTCAGTAATGATAATGGTCACATTTCTAACAAGAAAAAAAAAAAAAAACATAATATGCAACCAAGGCCAAATTATGACAAACAAAAGATTAATTAATTACATTAGTAACTTAATCGTTATAGAGTGAAACTGAATATAAAGAGAACACTTTCTTACCTTTCCTTGTGGTTCTTAAAATAACGAATGAAATTTGACGTTGTTGCATATTTTGCATCTGGCAAATCTTTTTTTATTCACACGGTCCAGTTCAACGTCTTTGTATCCAAACGATACTATTTGTGGAGCTCGACTAACGTTACTGTCTGCCATGTTTGGCGCGGTTTGAATTGTGCAGCGTTAAAGGCACATACGCTGATTAGTGGTGCTGATGTCACAACATGTAAAATAATTTTATTGCTGTTTGTTTATTATAAGTTCAAGTCATTGTCGAGTCTTCCACTTCAAGTCAAGTCAAGTCTCAAGTAACTTGTTCTCAAGTCAAAGTCAAGTCAAGTCATTTTCATACTTTAATCAAGCAAGTCACAAGTCCTGAAAATTGTGACTCGAGTCAGACTCGAGTCAAGTCATGTGACTCAAGTCCCCCACCTCTGGTTTATGGTGTCTAACCAAATATTCAAACTTGGCGTTATGTTAATGAGTGAAAATAATATAATGCGAAGAGGCTGTACTAATGCCAGGCATGTGTGCCACAATTAACACATTTTATTGCGGGCCGGCTGAACTAGGCTTGCCTGGTTTCTTTTGTAAGAATGCCAGGTCTGTCTGTCTGTCTACCTCCCTCAACAACAGTACTTTTCTAAAGTCAAGGCTTTTTTAATAAATCACCCACCAGAGCCCTGAACACACCCTCATGTCCATTCTCTGTGTGTATCTTTGTTACACTGTATACAGGTGAGCCAGAAGGTAGTGAGAAAATCTCTACTTAGAGGACTTGACTTGCCCTATGCCACCACTATCATGACCCACAGACGAAGATAGAGGAGCAGTGTAATCCATGTCTCTGGCAGGCTTAAAATGTCATGGGCCTTGAGGGTAGCATAGGCTGAGATAAACTCTGAGGTTGACAGCAGATTGGACATTCCAAACGCTGCTGAAGACCAGAATTTCACATGGGTTGTACGATTCTGTAAAAGCTACAGGGAGACCTCCAGCATGGATAGAAAACACACACAGATGACTAAAGTGTTGTTTTTATATTAGACCTAGGTATGATAATTCCTTCCACTGTAACTCACAGAACAAAACTGACTTTATTTCAGGGTCGGACTTCGTTTTAGGCAACAATACCCCAGATGACAAGCAGTTCACAATTTATGTAGGCTATTTGGGTAGATAGACGGCACAGAGAATGGCCCTAACTATCAAAATACATTGCTAGATAACGATAGGCTGACACTAAAATATGCTTATCAGTCCTGATGAGTGCAGGAGTCTTCCAGCTATAGATGGAAGCACACCCATAGCTTCGGGACAGAAACACATTTACACCCTACCAAATAATGAGAAAGGGGGGAAAAACACGACTGGACACATTTGAATGTATCTGCAACAAAACTGAGGAAATTGAAGTACCATCTTGCTCTGACCATAGTCATCAGTGGCAGAATACCTGACCACCAAGACTGACCCAAAAATAGCAAAAAAAGAAGGGTGAGGGGAGGGGGAGAGGGAGAAATCCAAACCAAATGTCAATGGCTGTTTTTTGGGGAAGCAACGTCATTCCTCTCAAACCCCAATGCGGTCACTTGTCCATTCAGCCTTAACCTTGTTGTTAACTACTGTCCACCAGGTACCATCAGGGAATTCCTTAATGAGCTGGACACTATCACATCCTGGCACAGCAGGCCTGCCAACGCCCTCTCTCCCTCATTTGGAGGCAGGACACCAGTTTATTGTAATTGCCTGCATCTGTGTTTTTGATCACTGTCCCTAATCTAAGTTCCTCCTTCTTTAGTGTATCTTGCCATCGTTGTTTTGGAATCTTCCCTCTTAATGTTGTTCTTTTCATGTCATGTTTTAGTTTTGTTACCTCTTAGTTCTTTTCATTAAAGGTTCTCAGTTCTCCGTGCACCTTTGTCCTGCTTCCAACAAGTAACGTTATAGGCACCTTTAGGAGTTTATTTCCTGAGGATGTATCATTCTTCATGTGACTGGACAACTTAAACATACTAACGTCTACCTTTGATTCATTTATTTCCACTCATTTCTTCTTTTGACCTCAGACATTCCCGGTCTCTTCCAACTCACAAGGCAGACCTTATCTTAACTACATGCTCTCTCTATCTCACTAAAGTCCCCCCCAGGCATCTGATGTATCCTATTCTTTTTCTTCTCCCACTTCACCCTCTCAGCCCCTGCACAGAATGTCATGTGCCAATGCTATCCTTGCTTTCTCTCCTGTGCTACACTCTCGCCTACTGTCCTATCACCTTTCCCATCTGCTAAGTTCATCTTCCTTTTGTTTCCCGAATCGGCCTCTTACCCCCACTCTCATCCTATGAACCTACTGTCCTCCTTCCTCCCGGGCAGCTCGGGCCTCCCCTCTTGCTGCAATGAGCCTCTTCACTCTGTGACTCACGGATCAGAGAGCAGCTGAGGACAACTAAACTTCCAGTTGATCTTTCATCCTTTCACTTCGGCTCGGCCCCCTTCACTTTCCTTCTATCTGTTACTAAAGCCACATTGAATCGCTTAAAATATCTGCAATTTTTCTCAAACTCCTGGACATATACTTGATGACATATGTGCCTTTTTAGGTATGTTGAGTTCTTACACACAGAAATTAGTGTCATTATTTTGACAATTTGTTCTGTCTTTTTTTAGTCAATTTACCTCATTGACTATCTGGCTAACAGGTTGTTACTTATATACCAGTGCATCCAAAATGAGAGGGCAGAACAAGAAGATCAGGTGATCAGTTATTCAATATAATGCATCTAAATACGAAATGTTATCTAATATTGCACATATTACTTTTTAATTTCCTCTGTTTCTTTCTCAATAAGTGACAACTGATGTATTTTGTAGTTACATAATTACATCCAGACCTCATGAAAGTCCCCCAGTATACTGTTAATCTCATAATACACTAAATCCTTTGATACACAGTTTGACCATTCTAAAAACCATTGTGAAATTGTCACATGATAATCACCACTACCATTAAGAGCATAGCATTTCTTAGGTCCTATAAATGTTAAATTACCTAACATTTCCATTTCCCTTTCCCAATACCTTAACCATTAGTGGAGAAATGTCTAGAATGGAACATCATCCTAGTCCTGGAAATTATATTACATTTACTGCTGGAAATTATATGGCCTACCAACCTGGCTGGATTAGTAGTGTCTAGAAATCTTATTTTCCTAAGTCTGCTAGGCTTTGCTGTGCTGTGTTATTTAGCGCCCAGTGTTTCAGTAATTCCTCTGGCAGTTTAGTGGTCAGGGTGTTCAGTATTTCTCTTCACTATCTGGTAGTCATGGTGTTCAGTAATTGACTTTACTCTCGGCTGATCGTTGTGTTGCATAATTCTCTTTCCTCTCTGGTGTTCGGCAATTCTCTTTATTCTCTGGTGGTCATGGTGTTCAGTAATTCTCTTTACTCTCTGGTGTTCCTGGTGTTTAGTAATTCCCTTTACTCCCGGGTGTTCATAGTGTTCAGTAATTCTCTTTACTCTCTGGTGTTTCTGGTTTTTAGTAATTCTCTTTACTCTGTTTGCTAGGGTGTTTGGTAATTCACTTTACTCTCTATTGGTCAGGGTGTTCTGTAATTCTCTTTACTCTATTGGCCAGGGTGTTTGGTAATTCTCTTTACTCTCTGGTGTTCATGGTGTTCAGTGATTTTGTTTACTCTCAGGTGTTTTAGGTGTTTGGTAATTCTCTTTACTCTCTGTTGCCATGGTGTTCAGTTATTCTCTTCACTCTCTGTTGGCCAGGGTGTTCGGTAATTCTCTTTACTCTCTATTGGTCATGGCATTTTGTATTCCTGGCCCACACTCTATGCCCTAAGTGGCATCTTTCTACAATATCATGAAATTATTATTAAACTAATATTCTTCTCCTAGTCTAAAAATGCCTAAGTGGCTGCTCAGAATAATGGCCTAATAATACATAATGTATTATATTTGTAAAGTGCTTTCATTATTCAAGAATGATCTAAGCATGCATAAAAAGATGAAATATATCTATATATTTTTTTGTTTTTAAAATAACAACCATTCCATAATTAAAGTCTGGGATAAATGGTGCAACAGCTGCAGATTGGTGCAACTGTCTGAACCACCTTGAGAAGGGGATTACAGGTGTGCTGCATGGGAGGAAAGGACACTTTTATTAATATTATTATCATTATTATGAACTGTACACTCACTACTTCTGATTACTGCTTTTAATAGGTTCACTTTCTGAATGGTTGGGATGGTCTGTGTGTGAGTGTGTGTGCGTGCGTGTGTGCAGGTGGTGACTATATTTTTAGGCCACCCCAGCAGGTCCCCTGAGCAGCAGATGGGCCTCTCTCCCCACAGGCAATGTTTTTATAACAGATCACAGCACAGTGTGTTTTTGTGCATGTCTGCATGTGTGTGTGTGTGTGTGTGTACGTGTGTGTGTGTGTGTTTATGTCAGTATATATTACAGTATACTTATTAAGTTCTGTTTCAACAGTATCAAATGAAAATATAATACATACACCAACTCCACCAGTCTCCATGAATGAATGTGTAAGCCTTACTGTAAAAATTAGGACTTTGAATGTGTGTAGCTTCCACAGTAGTTATGCCTGAAACACTGGGACAGACTCGGCTGTTTCAACATGGTCTATCTGTCTGTCTGTCCTCTGTCCTCTCTGTCTGACTGTCTGTCTGTTTATGCCTTAGGCTGTTTCAACATGGCTAGTTAAGGTCTATCTGTCTGTCTGTCCTCTGTCCTCTCTGTCTGACTGTCTGTCTGTTTATGCCTTAGGCTGTTTCAACATGGCTAGTTAAGGTCTATCTGTCTGTCTGTCCTCTGTCCTCTCTGTCTGACTGTCTGTCTGTTTATGCCTTAGGCTGTTTCAACATGGCTAGTTAAGGTCTATCTGTCTGTCTGTCCTCTGTCCTCTCTGTCTGACTGTCTGTCTGTTTATGCCTTAGGCTGTTTCAACATGGCTAGTTAAGGTCTATCTGTCTGTCTGTCCTCTGTCCTCTCTGTCTGACTGTCTGTCTGTTTATGCCTTAGGCTGTTTCAACATGGCTAGTTAAGGTCTATCTGTCTGTCTGTCCTCTGTCCTCTCTGTCTGACTGTCTGTCTGTTTATGCCTTAGGCTGTTTCAACATGGCTAGTTAAGGTCTATCTGTCTGTCTGTCCTCTGTCCTCACTGTCTGACTGTCTGTCTGTTTATGCCTTAGGCTGTTTCAACATGGCTAGTTAAGGTCTATCTGTCTGTCTGTCCTCTGTCCTCACTGTCTGACTGTCTGACTGTCTGCCTTAGGCTGTTTCAACATGGCTAGTTAAGGTCTATCTGTCTGTCTGTCTTCTCTGTCCTCTCTGTCTGTTTGTCTTTCGGTCTGACTGTCTGTCTGTTTATGCCTTAGGCTGTTTCAACATGGCTAGTTAAGGTCTATCTGTCTGTCTGTCTTCTCTGTCCTCTCTGTCTGTTTGTCTTTCGGTCTGACTGTCTGTCTGTTTGTGCCTTAGGCTGTTTTAACACGGTTAGATGAGGTCTATCTGTCAGCAGAGAATAATGAAACAAACATATAAAATGAGCCAACTCATGTTGATCACCAACAGTCTTTCTGTCTTTATTCACACACACACACACACACAGTCACGTGCACACACATGCACACAGGGAGGGGGTGAAGTAGTTATAAAACTGGCGAGACCATCCAGCTCAGTCTTCTTTCCTGAGCCATGAGCTCACTGGTCAAGTTCACTCAATAAAAGAATGGAACTGAATAAATGTAGGTGGCCTCTTCTAACATGGGAGCTGATGGTTAAAGAGCATTCATTAAATAAATTAGGTTTTAGTTATAAACTGTAGGTCCAGATGCCACTCTCTCTCTGTCCGCCTGTCCCAGTGCGTATGAGCTAATTGTAGGACCACAGAGGAAATGAATGCCAGACCCACTCACAGTCTACTGAAAGTACCTACAGTGTGCGTGTGTGTGTGTGTGTCTGATTAGTAGACAGATCAATCTGTATTAATGGTTATTGTTATTATTAGATTTGAAGTGATCGCTGCTGGCCTTACTGACCGGATCTGACCTGATCACACCGTCAAGCTGGGCTTTGATATAAGCACCACTGAATGTTTGTTTCTGCACATAAACCTAGAAGATCCTTGAAAATCACAGGGGATTCTGTGTCGCTGTGCAATACTGTACGAAGGGCTCTGACCATATGAGCAGAAATACTGAACTCCTATAATTCCGTCCCTGCGCATAGGTGGCATTAATCTGTGTGTTGGTTTTAACCCAGGCATCAACCACATCATGTACTCCACAGTTTCTCATTTTTAGTGGTTTGTCAATTGACTGTCTAACAGAAAGCATCTGCATGTTTTAGTTTCCTAAGTACTCTTTAGAAGAAAGGCCTCCATTTTTCTCTAACACTCTGTGCGAAATGAATGAGCTGCATTTGGGAAGCGGACCACATCAAAAGGCCCAGAAGCCTGTGCTGCTGTTTGATCCAGTTCATCTGTTGGCTGAGACCCAGGCCCGGGTTCCAAGGCAAGGCCTTCCCCAGAGTGAGCAATGTTATGGGTATGTGTATGTGGATGCATGCCGGGGTGTGTGTTTTAAGAAGCCTGGCCAGTGAATGTGCCTAGTGCTTAATGTGTCTCCCGTTTCAGTGGAGTATCTGCAGAACAAGGATGAGCCTAAATATCTCTGAAGCTTTATTGATCAGGTAGTGTTCGAAATGGAGTCGGCGCCGGGTTTGGCTGGTCCAAAAATTGGGGAGGGCTGTCTAATCTTTCTTGGATATGGCGAGCATTGTTTTCTTGTTTACAGTATATTCCCGATTTTAACAGATTTCATTACATCATTATAAATGTTTACCTCAAGACAATGGGAAGGTCATGTGACAATATTTGTAGTGCTGGGGAGGGTTAAAACATTTTGTTTGACAACTCAAGTTTCACCAAAAATAAACTGCATTCAGACCTTAAAACAATGAATTTGTTGTTTCTGATCCTTCATGTCAATACCTTCACAATACATACATTCCAAATACAACATCTTCTACTTTCGTGTTTGTCTGATAACCGCATTCTCCATGCGCTGTCGTTTCGAAATATAAGTATAAGAGCTATTGATAAATAATACTGTTGGTACATGAGAAATCCATTTAGATAAGATGAAAACAATTAATATGCCAGGAAACTAAAGCATATCACCCGTTTCCATTGTTCCAGAACATCATTTGGTGTAGCCAACATTGCATATTATTTATTACCTTGAAGACGAAATGACATTAATTTGTTCTGTTACCTTAATGTGCTTCCTCTGTTAACACAGTAATGGCTGTCCACCGCTGAGGAAAAGAATAGTCGGTTATACTCAAAGTAAAAAAGACATAAATGTTTGGCTAATTAAATCATTATGGAACGGAGGGCAGACTAATCCATTTGGAACCTTAGCTGACACATCGGAATACTTGACCATGTCATCAGGTGGGCCAACTGACCAGGTACACAGTCCTTCCTGCTCTAACTCTAATTGAATGAGTCCATTTCCAGAATCAATCCAAAGTTGGCTTCTTTTAGTTGAATAACGGCTCCCCAAACCATTAGGATAATTATATTACATATTTATTTTCATAACACTAAATAATAAATATTTATAATGGTTCACATTGTTGCAAAAAAGGAGACTAAAATACATGTCCCCATACGGCTTTTTGTACGTTTTTCGCTCATTCGATCCATTTTTGTGAATGTGCTGGGGGAAAAAGGTAACTCAACTGTAAAAGGTCTGGCTTTGGATAAATACATATTACAAACTTCATTACAGGAAAACTGTTGGCCAGCAAGTGGGAGGTTTTCAGCTCTCTAATTCAATTGATTCAGTGCTTCCAAGGAAGCCACACATGTAGAGAGCATTACACTCCTCCATTAACCAAGTCTGAATTCCAACTGTAGGACATGTATAGGAAAGGTGGGAGTAGAAAAAGCTCTCCTTAATAAGTTGATGTTGGGCCATCACTAACTAATCGTTATCAACATGAAAGTCGCCGCCATGGAAGCAGCTCTCACTGCAATATGTTTCTGAAGGGGATTAGTGATGGCCATTTTAGGTAGATGTTCCCATAGCAACGCTCGCTTTGTCACATTGACTAGGAGCTTAATATCAGTAAGGGAGACGATGCAGCCACAGACGGTATATTGGCAGGAACAACATGTCACACACTATCAGCCCGTGCGTGTGTGTACTTCCTGTACGTTCACCCATGTCAGTTTAAACAAATGCACAAGCTCATTTCAGTTTGAAAGAAGAAACAACACCATTAACTTTCACTGGGCCTGCCATTACCTTGCTTTTAAGTAATTAAGGTTATTATTAAACAAGCAGCGGCTCGGCTTCTGTGGGTCCTTTTTCCTTTTTTTTACCTCTCGTGAAATATCCAAAACACTGAGAGAGAAAACTCGTATGTACTGTACTGTTTATGTACTGAATCTGCTACAATACAAAAGGGCACACTGGTTCTGTTGCGATGCTTAGATATTTGTACTTTCATCTAGTATTTCCACCTCAACTCACAGGTAGAACATCCAAAAGTGAGATTCAGAGTCTCCAGTATTTTCTCTGCCATGAAAACATAAAAGCACAAACTGCCTTCATCCGAACGATAAGACTGGGCTTCCTTTGTGCTTCAGAAAAGTCAGCATTTCCCTTCTTAGAAGCCTAATAACGTCTAACACACATACAGACATACACCACCACTACATAGACTGGCTACTCCAGATCTATTCAACAGATGTCTCTTATGTTCTACATCAGACGGGAGTTAGAATATGAACAGAATAACATGACATGACATCATTGTGTGTGCTGCACTAGTAGTCTAAGTAGAGTGAACCATGTCTTTTGACACATGTTTTATTTCTTTTTTTGGAGAAGCCTATCCATTTTCAAAGGACATTTTGCTCTTCCAAGAAGATACAGTATCACGGTTTCACGTCAAAATGTGCCGTTTATGAAGGAATGTCTATTTTTGTTACATTTCAGACTGCATTTGGTTACAACAGTGTAGTCCTACTGGTTTAGGATGGGGTTATGGTTAGTTCTAATCCTAACCTGTAAACAGTGTAGTCCTACTGGTTTAGGATGGGGCTATGGTTAGTTCTAATCCTGACCTGTAAACAGTGTAGTCCTACTGGTTTAGGATGGGGTTATGGTTAGTTCTAATCCTGACCTGTAAACAGTGTAGTCCTACTGGTTTAGGATGGGGCTATGGTTAGTTCTAATCCTGACCTGTAAACAGTGTAGTCCTACTGGTTTAGGATGGGGCTATGGTTAGTTCTAATCCTGACCTGTAAACAGTGTAGTCCTACTGGTTTAGGATGGGGTTATGGTTAGTTCTAATCCTGACCTGTAAACAGTGTAGTCCTACTGGATTAGGATGGGGCTATGGTTAGTTCTAATCCTGACCTGTAAACAGTGTAGTCCTACTGGTTTAGGATGGGGTTATGGTTAGTTCTAATCCTGACCTGTAAACAGTGTAGTCCTACTGGTTTAGGATGGGGCTATGGTTAGTTCTAATCCTGACCTGTAAACAGTGTAGTCCTACTGGTTTAGGATGGGGCTATGGTTAGTTCTAATCCTGACCTGTAAACAGTGTAGTCCTACTGGTTTAGGATGGGGTTATGGTTAGTTCTAATCCTGACCTGTAAACAGTGTAGTCCTACTGGTTTAGGATGGGGCTATGGTTAGTTCTAATCCTGACCTGTAAACAGTGTAGTCCTACTGGTTTAGGATGGGGTTATGGATAGTTGAGAACAGTGTTATCTTATAGGGACAGATATAAATCCACAAGAAAATGGTTGTCAGTGGTGTCTGGTTGAGGTAATCTGCTGCCTCTCACTCGGCAGGTAGCTGGAGCCTTTCCCTGGCTGCATTCTTTTCCTCTGACTCTTTCTGTTTAGAATGTTTTTCTTTCATCCTCTTTGTTTCCTTCTTCCTCCCCCTCTCCTCCTCTTCTAATTTGGGCCCTCACCATCTCTCTGTTCCCCCTCTCCCTCCTGTCATCCCTTCTCCTCCTCCTCTCTCCCTGATGCTGATTGGAGATGACAATGTTCTCTGCTGTGGTAAAACCACTGGCAGAGAGGTGATAATTAGCGTCACGTACACACATACACATGCATGCAAGCACACACAAACACACACACACACACACACACACACACACACACACACACAGTGCAGGCAGGCAGAGAAGTGACATTCACACAGACAAGATAAGCCACACAGGCTTATACATTAAGCTCTGAAGGTGAAAAAACAAGCATCTGAAAGTGAAAAGCGTTAAGAAGCAAAAGTTAAAAACTAAATGGAACAATTAGCAAACATGTCGTTTTTTTATATATAAATGTTTGGATGTTGTAGTAATCTAGTGATTGGCCACCATGTCGTGGCATCCTAAATCAAAGTGTCACCAATGGCTGTATCATGAAAACCTCATGTTTGATTTGTTGGGATCTGGTGTTTACCTAAAGAATCTCAGTTGTACTCAAAGATGTTACACATCAACCGTACATCATGTCAAGTCATCTGGCTTCATTACTCACATCCTCTACCCCTTGCATCCTACTTTAAACTCATTGCAGAAGAATGTCCATGGGAATATTGCCTTTCTCCTGGTTGGAGAAATATTTCAAATTAAATTCTTCACTCTTTAACCTAATCTTAGACCTGGACAAAACATTCACTGTGACACAGAAAACTTCCTGCTGTTCTTTCTGTAAGTTGTCCTGTGTTACAAAAACAACAACAAACAACCAATCCTCAGATATTTTGGAATGTTTCTATTTATTACATTCATTCATTAGCTGTTACCAAGGCAACTGAAACTCTTCCTCGGCTCCAGTCAAATTAAAATACTATAATACATAATACAAGATAAAACATAATACAACACATTCTGAATTATATAAAATTAGCTACATTACAATACAATATTACAACACTCTATTACAAATACTTAATCTTAGATTAATCCACATTACAGTACAATACTTCACATTATTAGACAATTGTAGGGTAACTTGGGGTAAGAAGCCTCTCCTCAGATCAATGTCTAACAGCTGACAGAAAGAATATATTTGTCCCAATGGAATATTATGCCTCAGGGTTAAGCAGAAGTGTCCCTCTTTTCTTTCTACCTCTCTTTTCTTTTTAACCTCACTCATGAATTAACTTTTTCCTTATTCTCCATTATGTTCAGATAAACCAAACTCATTATCATTTAAATAAGTCAAGATTTTAAATTCCTGGCTTGACACATTGTTTTGCTAAGATTCACCAGGTAACACATACATTTTCAGGAGCGGGGGAGACCCTAACCCATATTCTGACCCTAACTGTGGCACCTATTCTGAATCTAACTCCAATCTTAACACTGCTAGTGAACCCTAATCCTAACACTGCAAAAAAAAAAGAAATTGCTCGCTCCTCTACTTATGAGCAACAAACATGTTCTTGGATTTTATCCCCAATTTACATTTATGGGGCATTCACACTGCCCTGTTCAGGATCAGCTGTGCTGACCAACTCCGTGTCCTACTTTGCAGAACTTGACCGCACAACCGAGCAGTAGTCTTTGAATGTCTACAAGGCAGAGCAAAGCCTCAGCCTTAACAGACATTTAACCCTTTGAGTAACTACTGAATCAATATGTTCCCAGCTGTTAATCTTCTCAACTTCACACAACAAAAGTTATGGATTGTACGTGCCACTGTAAGGCAAGCAGCCGCAATATGATTGTGAGTCTGATGATCAAAGGATGAGCAAACTCCTAATCCTCACAGATGGTTGCCATACAGCCGTACATTTAATCAACCTGGACGCCATTTTGTAGAGGAAACACAGAATCCGACTGCAGCTGGTGGCCTCACAACTGCATGCCGAATAAACCTCGATGCTGGACTCTAAAGTGACGTGTTATTTAGTGCTAGGCTGTTCACAAATAAGTGTTCTTTTTGGTAAATGTGGAGAACCTGACATGTTCTGTAACCTTTATTACATAAAACAATTACATGCAGCAATTACTGTATACGCAGATAGGTTGAAAGACAGAGTAACCCCACTGTAAAAGCGTTAAACATTCGGAGCTCATTATTCTGGTCGATGCAAATTTTTCCATTAGAGTTACATAAAATGTTTTCCTATTTTAATGTGCATTTCGGGATCTAATATATTGGTAGCCTTCTTTTTTGGTTTATAACCACAATACAATTGGATGACATTAAAGGTGAAAGAAGCCACGAGCTGGCTAATCGCATATACTTGGAATTACCATTACTATTGGAATTCCTATTGGAATCCAGCCAGAGTGAAAATATCTAACAATTGTTGATTTTATTAATTTACTGTAACCTGCATTGAGATATCTGAGATTAAAAACTGTAACAAGAACAGCTCAGTAATGCGTGCCAAATGTCCAGCATTAAAAATCTGATTTGATTAGTCAAATTTACGTTATTTATGTTCTTGTATTTTTGGATTATTGAACCAATGTATATGCAAAAACAAAGGTATGGGGAAAACAGATTATGAAAATCTGGCATGAAAGTATACTGGGAAGAGATGGGCCTGTTTTTGAGTGGTTTTGGCCAAACATTAGCTCATATAAAACAAAGCTTGCTGAGCAAAACAAACAATCAGATAATTGCTTGATTTCATGTCCTTAAGTAAACCCAACTCAGAATAATGCAAATGAAGTCATCTTTTTTACAGTGTTAATTAATACATTATTAATTTAGGTTCATGGTTGAGCAAGTTTATCAGTTCATACACTGATAAATGAAATTATTAAGCAAATAGCACCAGTCTATTTCTCAGATTGATGAACATCATTAAGTCCTAATCCAAGAAGGGGAGGGGAGAAAGAGACTTCTTAAATCTGAAATCAAAGTTGTGAATGTGGTTGTTCCATCCACAGTTCATGAGACGATGAAAACAACTACCTGCCTGAGACGTCTGGTGATCTAAGCAATGTGCTGAATTTAAAATGATAAAAAAGACAGAAGGACACCGGGAGACAGAGACAAATCGAGAAAGATAGTGAGACAAGAAAGATATTGCAATGGGAATTGCGGATGCTGTGTGGCTCTGGTTGTGTTCCCTCTTTCTGTTTCAATCTGTCTATTTCTCTTTTTCTCTGATTATGTGAGGATTCTCTCACATGTTGTTATACCACCTTCTTTTTCTACCCTTAACCTCAATAACCAAATGTTTATGCCTAAACCTAACCCTAACTTTACATGTCACACTAACCTTAATCCAAACTCTAAAGCAATAATCCATAAGCCTACAAAAGCATTTAGAAAATAATTTTTACTGTTTCATGTTCTCATGTAATGTTGGGAAATGTTGGTGAAGGGGAACAAGCATACACACACGCGTGCGCGCGCACACACACACACACACACTTCCAGTTATGGTTTCCACAACTGTATTCTGGAAGCTATTAACACAAACACTACAGCGTACCTACGTGAACTTGTTGTAGTATAATGAAACATCACCACCTAGTGGCTCTATAATGCAATAGAAAACTGCTGCTTGTCAGATGGGCTGAAAATGTAACTAAAGTATGATAGCGATGGTAGGACAAATGTTTTAAAGTCTACTGTCACAAAATACAGGGTGTGTTCACAGCACATTTAAATGAGAACTTGCTAACTATTGTTTTAGTATCAAATCTTTAAAAAATTATAATAATAAAAAGGTGGTATGAAACATTGTACACGCATGCAGGAGAGCAGAACATTGTTGAGGTAATTGATGAAGGCCTACTTATTCCTAATGAATTGGGTTGACAATTCAGTCTAACTATATGGGCTTAAACAAAGGAGATATTTCACCCCTCTAGCATCTACACAGGAAATAGCATAAACAATATCTTTACTTCTATTCTAGATCAAGGCAGCTAACTTTATAATATGTAGCTAGCTTTAATATGTACCTTACGTCACTCAACAGATTATTGGGAATTTATATTTTTATAGCCAATCCTGCCCTTGGTATAACTATAAACTAACAAAAAAAAAGATTACTGCACATACGCTAGGCTGCAGGACATGTAGCTTTCTAAGATTAGCCTTAGCAGCAATCTCCATGAAAGTTTGGAAAGCTTGACAATGTAGCTAACGTTATACAACAAATAATTTGGAATTCACATTTTTATATCCAGCCGCTGCTCCTCCACATCGAGAGGGGTCAGCTGAGGTGGCTTGGGCATCTGTTCCGGATGCCTCCTGTACGCCTTCCCGGGAAGGTGTTCCGGTCCCGTCCCACCAGGAGGAGACCCCGGGGAAGACCTAGGACACGCTGGAGGGGCTATGTCTCCCGGCTGGCCTGGGAATGCCTCGGTGTCCCCCCGGAAGAGCTGGAGGAAGTGTCTAGGGAGAGGGAAGTCTGGGCATCTCTGCTTAGACTGCTGCCCCCGCGACCCGGCCCCGGATAAACGGAAGAAGATGGATGGATGGATTTTTATATCCTATCTTGCCAATGGACTATAAATATAACTGAGCTAACAGACTTTTTTTTGTATAAATGTGATAGGTAGCTAGCCTCCTACTCCATAGATAGCCTCATAGCTTAACTGTCAATGAGAAATATTACCATTGACAGTTAAGCCTTTATAACCCCTAATCCCACCAATCATTTTCTTCTACAGAAAACAAAGAAATAAATGTTCCTGTTTCTAATATATAGACGTGTTATCCTTTATAGAATATATTGGGGTCTGTTTTCCTCTATTGAATATATATCAGTTAACCCACCAAAACAGGAAGCCAACATTACAGCACAGATAGGTAGGTCTACCTTGATTTACAGATGAAAACCTGGTGTTCTTTATCTGACCTGTCAGCCCAATTAGGGTTTATGGGACAATAGGATTCTCCTTATTGGTGGGATTAGGTTCCCTCCCAGGATATCTACAGCCAATCCCAATATTCTTTGGTAGCTGTGGTGACCAACCCAAGGGTAATAACTGGTTAATGATTCTCTATAATGTTCTTCATAGGGAGAGATAGAGAGGGCTGGTGAGATAAATAGATTTAAATCTGTGATGTTGCAGAACATAAAAACAGATCAGTGTTTGTGTGTGTGTGTGTGTGTGTGTGTGTGTGTGTGTGAACAGAGGAAGAGACACAGGTACACACACACACACACAGAGAAAAGCACACACACCTGCAGTGGCAGTGAATCATCACTGAAACAAATGAAGGTCTCACGAGAGTCATAACTCAGCCCAAGGCTGGACAGACAGGAAAGCTAGAAAATCGGAGGGAGGGGAGTAGAGGAATACAGAGAGAGAAGAGAAAGAGCTAGAGCCAGAGAGAGAGTTAGAGGATGAGAAGGAGAGAGAGATAGCAGGAGGGGAGGAGTGAGAGATAGCGAGGGAGAGGAGGAGAGTGGAAGAAGAGAAGATAGAGATATAGGGACAGGAAGAAGAGAGCAATGGGCGGAACTGTTTTAAACACAATAAAATAAACTAGTTATCTCTGTGTGTGTGCGTGCGTGTGTGTGTAAGAGTGCGTGAGCGTGTCTGTGTGTGAGAAAGAAAGTGAGCAAGAAAGATACTGAAATAGGTGTTATCAATCTTCCAGGTTCTGTGCAGACCGATCTGTTGAGTGTATATAACTTTGCAAAACAGAAACAGAAAGGCAGTGTGGGACACCAAGAGCAGCCATGAATGCGGCAACATTGTAGCAAAACGTTTATTTACTAATAGAAATCAATAATATTGTAATAGCAGAAACTACTTTGGTTACAGCAGTAGCGGTCCATTGATGTTCTCACTACGTGCAGACCAGAGTTAATCTGACGATGTGTGATATATCATAAACTGAAGCACAGTACTACATATATACAATATTCTGGTAAACATGCATGGTCTAGGTGCAAGTAAAGCTGGGAGATATGGACAATGAATGTCCTGAAATTGACATATGGAATTATTATAAAGCACAATGCCCGCACCTGGTTGGTATGGTGGCTGCCAATAAGCATTTTCTGTTTATCAGCCCATGTAGTCCAAAGCATGTCCAGTCTAGACTGTGACTGGGATGAGTTCATAACACCACGCACACATACATCATGTACCCCACACTCACCCCACACTCACACCACACTCACACCACACTCACACCACACTCACACTCACACCACACTCACACCACACTCACACCACACACACACCACACTCACACTCACACCGCACTCACACCACACTCACACCACACTCACCCCACACTCACCCCACACTCACCCCACACTCACACCACACACACACCACACTCACACTCACACCGCACTCACACCACACTCACACCACACTCACACCACACTCACACCACACTCACACTCACACCACACTCACACCACACACACACCACACTCACACCACACTCACCCCACACTCACACCACACACACACCACACTCACACCACACACACACCACACTCACACCACACACACACCACACTCACACCACACTCACCCCACACTCACACCACACACACACCACACTCACACCACACACACACCACACTCACACCACACACACACCACACTCACACCACACTCACCCCACACTCACACCACACACACACCACACTCACACCACACACACACCACACTCACACCACACTCACCCCACACTCACACCACACACACACCACACTCACCCCACACTCACCCCACACTCACACCGGGAGGCTTCTCACTCTTCCTAACTGGGGCAAGCTGGTCGGTCACATGACCTGGAGCCGCTGGACCACTCTTCACAGCTGCTCATGGGGAAGAGAATAGACACGGGAAGATTGGTTGGGTGTGCGTCCTCTGTCTGAACCAAAACCAATCTCATACTATAGAATAAAGTCAGAGCTTTGCTTTAACCATCGGTCCCACTACTATTTCCTGTGTCGTAGAAGTCAGGACATCTTAGGTACAACATTTCCACGCATGGGAAGCTGCACCGTCAATTCACCTATTATTTGGGATTAGATACTAGCTAATATTGGCTACAAGCTCCATTCAGCTCTTTGGTGCAGGTGATCTGCCTGAAGCAGAGAGAGAGAAAAGACAGAGAGTGTTGGAAGACAGCATGACAGAGCAAGTACAGACAAAACAGAGAGAGCAGGAAGGAGAGGTGAAATGAAGCATACAACAGAAGATAGCCTGACTTCAGGTTGTGGTGTGAATGTCTTATTATGAAATATCCACAGTGCCCAGGATGTTGTTGCAGTGTGCTGTCAGTTCTTTTCTAAATTTGAGCAAAACATTTAACTTATAATACAAATGATGGACATTGTGTAATTGGCCAATGTTCACACGGTGACCATAGCAACAATGTGGATGTTAGACAAGGGGTGGGAATACGTACTGGATCAAGGGCCACATCAGGTTTTCCAATTCAACGGGAGACCGGACAGACCTATTTTTGGGACCTGTTTGTTTGTCAAAGTTAATCTGTAGACTAACTGAACCCTGCGCAATGAAATAAGATGCATGCAACACCATTGAAATGAAGTGCCCATTGACTGGCTTAGCGTGCGTCTTATTGAAACTTTCCCAACTGAGTTAATATAGGTCTGCAAAACACTCTGGACAGGTTTGAGTTGACAGGCGCATGGGCCCACAGACCTTGTGGGCCCCCCTACATTGTAGGGGCTGTGGGGGTCACCATAGTGGGCAGATGTTCAAATCCTGGTCGCAGCATACCAACAGTGCCTAGGAGTCCAGCAGAGGGTGGTGAAATGCATCGAAATACTCGCCTTGAATTTTGACCCTCCCAAAACGACAAGGACTGAAAGGCATACTAGAGGTTTCATGAGATGAATACAACATCATGATGACTTAATCTCTCTGTGGATTAAATCAAATTAAGACTTGGTTGGATTATAATTTCCAACCATAGAAAAGCAATGCATACTTGAATTGAATGCCAGGCTTCAATGTAATGCACAGATTTTCACTTTTTTAAACAAACATTGTTCAGTGTTAGCCAAGGCCACAATGACAGATTTTGGAGACTTAGATTTATTTAATGACAACTTTAGATTTATTTATTTTTTGATGATGGTGAAAATACATTTTATTATTACTGTAATAGTACATTTTATATATGTCCAACATTTTAAAGAAAGCTTACACACCTGAATTGATATCTTTAAAACCCTCAAACAATTAGTATGTCTCATCAATCAATCATGCAATCAAATGTATTTATAAAGCCCTTTTTACATCGGCAGTTGTCACAAAGTGCTTTTACAAAACACCCAGCCAGAAACCGCAAGGAGCAAGCAACAACAATGTTGAAGCACAGTGGCTAGGAAAACCTAAGAGGGGCAAAATATTAGGATGAAACCTAGAAAAACCTCATGCATTAAGCTAGGTCTCTGTCATACAACCTAGAAACCTAGAAAAAACTCATGCATTAAGCTAGGTCTCTGTCATACAACCTAGAAAAACCTCATGCATTAAGCTAGGTCTCTGTCATACAACCTAGAAAAACCTCATGCATTAAGCTAGGTCTCTGTCATACAACCTAGAAAAACCTCATGCATTAAGCTAGGTCTCTGTCATACAACCTAGAAAAACCTCATGCATTAAGTTAGGTCTCTGTCAGAGCAACACTGCATCATCTGACAAATGTGGTGAAGAGGTCAACTTAACATGACCATAACAATGGGAAAGAGTCATTATTGTCATCACTGCCACCATCAAAATCTGTTTACATTTATGCTATTGTTTCTAAATGAACAGTTTTTAGGTAAAAGGAAATGCAGGGTGCATGCATGGATGTCAATCCCAACACATTTTATTACATATACATTGTGATATTTAGCTGAATCCAATCTCTAGAATATCTTACAGTCAATGCATACATTGTAAGTTAGCTAGGTGAAACAACCACACAGTTCAGTAGTGAGAACACCTTACACAATGAACATGCAATCAGCACAGTCAGTGCTCGGGGGGTAGTCCACGTGGTAGTAGTGTCATTTGTAATCGATGAAATTCCAATATTTCTGTGTTTTAGAATTAATTGCTTATGAAGTTCAGTTCCCAGTGCAGGATGGACGGTACAACAGGGACCTCTCTGGGGGTGAGTGTGGAATGGGGGGCCCCAGCTGTGTCCACTGATTGCTTTGTGTCTCCCTCAGTTAAGTTCCAGCACAAGTAGCTATGAGGGCAAGCACAGAGAACATGGAGGGAAGGACTTCTACCAGCGTTTATCCTGTCTCATTTATAAAATGCTTATCTTACCACAATATATAGTGCAGTGTATTGTGTATCCCCCTCTATAAAGGGTAGGAGACGTACATACTGCTTTTGTTTGATAGTTCACTTCTGATGTTCCTTCCTTTTGTGTTTACATGGACCAGGAACAGAAGATTTTGTCCACTTTGAGATTTTGTTCAGTCCCTGGTGGTTTTGTGAATTAGTACATGCTTGGAAGAAAAAAGAAAACACGACTCCTTCAGTACATTGTTAAACTTTATTACGTTATCTCATTTCAACTGCCTCGCTAGTGTTTTTATGATGGTGTTTTCGACCTGTCACACTTATTGTATCTGGACGTGTGCCAAATAATGCCCCTGATGCCAGACTCTATGCTGGCCACACAATATAGTGTGGTTACAATCAAGTGATGCGTAGCCTTTGTAAGCTTCGACTAAATTAAAGTGCACAGTCATGGGTATAACTGGCTATGGAAGCCATCTTTCCTCTTTAAAAGCAGCGCAACAAAGTCAAATTCCAAGCAATAATGACACATGGTTATTTATTTTTTGTGTTGAAGTGAATTTAGCTCCTGTCTAGATGTTGATTATAGTGCCATTATTATAGTTCCTGTCTTGATTTTGTTCTCAACGAATTACACAATGCACAATAAGGATTTTAACCTTTAATATATTTTGTTAAACCAGACCTGATGTGTGATTTAAGGGTTCCCTTAATTTTTTTGAGCGGTGTAATTTAGGAACCATGTAGGAACTGCGTACTGTAGCTCTGAGCTGTGCCCCCTCCAGCGTCCAGCCATCCATGAAATGAATAAATCTATAATGCATTTAATTCTTCCATGGATCCCAGTGTCCCACGCTGAATACTGCAGAGGCTGTAAACAATGCAACAACCTTCCCGCTGACCTTTCAGCGTGCACACAAACACACCTGCCATCTGAGAAGCCCCATCTATTTCCCCAGTCTTCCCAGCATCTCAGACAGCAGCCTTTAACCCGGGGTCAATACAAAAACACACAAACGTGTGCATGCACTTTGTGGGGACCTGAGACCTAACCCAGACCCAGAAATCCACATCCCCTATTTTAAACATGGTGGATTCGGTCAATGGTTCTTCAGATTTGGGGTGTTCCCACTTTTGACCGCCAATTTTCTGGAGCAAATCTGACAATTCGGTTCCTCCAAATAGTTGCCTCATTTTGGATTAAAACAAAAAGGTGCCCAGAGCGGTGCAGTTATGTTCGGCTTTGCAACTACCACAAAATCAATGTTGTTAACGATTGCTCTTCAGAAAATGCAACCGCAAAGCAATGACAATAACATTCTCCTGCGCATCTTAACATTTCACCTCTCGCTCTGCTGCATATATTATTATAGGCTACTTTTTGAAATAGCACATTCTACATATGCCTTTCCTAACGTAGAAAAACATTCAATGCTCAGTTGATGAATTCAGTAAAACAAGGATGATTCATTTTATTTTCAAACGTAGGCCTAAATATACAACGGGACAACAGATATTTTTATGCATGCATTATAATGCGCATTATCTAATTAGAAAATATGGATGGAAATGACAAAATCTGATATTATAAAAAAGTATTTTACACTCTCAAAATTGATACAATAGGCGACGGAAGCGTGTTTGGTAGAGGCCCCTTTGGCAGCAATTATAGCCACGCATCCATTTGGAAAATTATTTTCAGGGTTGGTACATCTTGACAAGGGCTGCCAATAATGATGATTTTTTTTTCTTTTAACATTTTCACACAAATAAAGGTTAGATTAATATGATTTGTTGAGTAGCCAGTGCCAAGGAAAGCATGTCGTTTTCATTAGCCCAACATGCCCCCTCACCCCCCTCCCTTAACAGGCTGGTGCCCCATGCAACTCCAGAGCTGAAAATGAGTCCCGCTCTGGCCCTGGCTTCATCACTGATATACGCTATCCAGTCATCCACCTCCATTTGAATCTGGGCTCCCAGGAGAACATCAAGATCTATTCCCACCACTGTCTGCAGGTCTTTTTTCCATTAGAGGTGGATCGTAAAAGCTGCTCTGTATAAAGCCTAGTCTCCGCCATCCGAGTCTCCTGTTCTTAATATTTTCTTTGGAAAGTTGTTTATGCGTTTCTGTGCCATTTTAGTGTGAGCGCTCCCAGTCGCTGCACGAACTGCCTTAATTCACGACACAATTGTTCGTGATTGGTTGGGATGCGTAACCGCTTAAACTGCTTAAACACTTTTATCCCTTAAGACCAACAATTACATATATATTACATCCACCAAAACAACATTAACTGTACTGCTTTGTGTCAATCATTCATTTAATAATTTTCATAAATTTGTTTCAGAAAAAAAAAAATCTGTTTATATAATGTTTATATATATATATATATTTTTTTTTTACTTCTGGTTCTCCTCATCAACAGAAATGACAGTTCCAAGTGAGTTCAGGTCAGGACTTAGTTCTGTTGACAGGTAGCTAACCGATGGCATAGACCTGGGTGTGCTTTCACCTGAGGTGGTAGCTCCCAAGTCAGATGTGCTGTATAGTTCTGAAGTAAACGTTCTCACACATTGTCTATAGAATGTACTGCCAGCTTGTATCCCATCAGGGGTTTTGTCTCTCGTCTCCTGGAAAGGGTAGGGATGGCACAGCTGGCAGCAGCTGCCAGTCCATTTGATTGTCCGGGGAACGTCTGCTGTCTCCCAATGACGACAGTGAGCTGAAGGATTGGCAGCAATGGCGTGAGGTTGAAGCTGAGACTTGGAGAAACGGAGAGGACAGTGAGTCTATAGAGCAGCAGGATGCGTAGCTAGGAGGCCGGCAGAAAGGCCTGTTTGGAGACAGCCCTAGGGTAATGCTGATCTTCTTGACTCAAGTTTTGCTTCCACCAGGATGATGTCATGTTCGAGATCTGGTTGATCCTCTGTTCTTGTCAGGCTCCGACTATTTCTGGGTCTGGAGTCCGCTGATGTTTTTTCCTTCTTCTGGACGACTTTGGACTTGTTGATTGGGAAGACTTTTTCCTTAATTCTTCATAATCATAGTCCGAGGTCGTGGTTCCTGAGGTCGGGTCTGGTGGCTTTCCTTTGTCTGAGGAAGATCTAGGCTTACTAGAAGAAACAGGCTATGTTGCGCTGCTGTGGTTCTCATTTAGATTTTCCACGTTTGAGCTATAATCTCCCTTTTCATTACAAGTGGCTCAACAACAGGATAGCATAGAAAGAAATTGAAAGGCAGCCACAATCGGATGGGTTTTCTTCTTCTTCTGAGCTTTAACTTCCTCCTCTATATGCTCAGGTTGCCCCTTGGGGACAGTTGGGCTTGACCCATCTGAGCTCAAAGAAGCACTGCTCTGACAGTCTTGAGATTTCCGTCAAGGCAAACAATACACAAACATATTTATACTGAAGCAATAAGGAACATTATTGAACATTGAAAGTTATGCGCTTTTATAAGGAGGCAGGCATTATGATGCATTTCCATTGCAACTAGTGATACAGTAACAGTAATGATCCGCGTCTGATCATGCTTTAGATCACGCCCATCATTTGGGAAACTCCAGTTTGTCCCATATAGACAGCCATTAGAAATTGCATATATATTGTAATGGTTTATAAACTAAAGGTTGGAGTGAAACATCATGAAAGTACAGTATATTATGCCTAAATGATGTAACATTAGAAACGGTGGTTGTGTTCGCTACTGTCCAGGCACACTAGATTACTGATTAAAAACTGGCAATTGTAAACATAAATAAAGACGGTACGAATAGATATGATGCCACAACTGGCCACTGCTCTTGGTGGGTTCGTTTCAGTTTTTGTGATTTCAGGGCCCTAGGCAGCGACTGGTTGAGGCCCCAATATCTATTTTTACCTTATTGTCCTTATCAAAGCCATACAGGCAACATTTTGAACATATCTTCTTTCTGTATTTTTAAATGGAATGGCCACTTCCAAAGACACTTGCATTGCTGCCCCCTTTCAGTAAAGTAAATCAATGAAAAATTATTATCTGAACTTCAGGGTACTGCTGAGTTGGGGGTTCGGTCTCAAACATAGATAATGTATTAGAAGGCATGATTTAATTTGAGTATCATTTTGAGTTACGCGATCAGATCTTAGACAAAAATAAATATTAAACAATATAATACTATATATATATATATATATATATATATATATATATATATTTATTCGTTTTTATTTACAGGGCCCTAGGCAGCTGCCTACTTTGCCTAATGGTAGTGACCACCACTGGGTTGTTTGTACACAAATTCTACGTCAGGGTGAAGGAAGGCCAGGAAGCCCTACAGATGTATTTATTGTTTGCTAATCTAAACTAAGCCTACAGGTTGTCACAGTCGCGTTTCCAGCGAAGCATATTCTGATTTTGGAATTAACAAAAAACGTGTGTGCTCTGCACAGGGCCAGAGTGGAACTAATTTTCAGCCCGGGAGTTGCATGGGGGGAGTGCTTGGTGGAAATGATGTACTTATGAAAACGACAAGCTTTTTTAGGGCACTTAACTATTTTATTTTAAAAATATTATTATGGATAACACAGAAATGTTGTTCAATAACATCACAAATAACAAGAACACAAAAGAATTTAAAAAGTTGTGCTGTCAAATGATTATAATAATACATCTCTGATTAATCGCAGAATCTTCTTTAGTTAGTCAACATTCATTTACATTTTAGAGGCAGCATCTATATGTAGCCCATGTAAGTCTAAAAAGAAAGTTGCTAGTCCACGATCCCATAGTTTTACCTTCCAATATTGTTCTTTTGATTAAGGTACCAAGGACAACAACTGCTACAAAGGCTACTCTATAAAACACATACAAGCCCTTCTTATCTGGAGGGCTGCAGGGTTTGCAGGCATTTGATCCAATATTGAATGAAACCTAAGCTTTTCTAGTTATTGTACTTTGATGTTAAGGCTGAATTGTGGTTAGAACGGGGTTGGTGGGGTACCCTTTGGTTGATGCTTGGCAATGTGGGTGGATTGATTTCCTGCCTGTTGGGCCCTGTCTGGAGCCTCCCCCGGATAGGGCCACAGTGTCACTGGACCCCCCTGTCTCAGCCCCATGATCTTACGCTGCTATATTATTGTGCTGTGGGAGTAGGGTCAGTTCTTCTTCCCCAATATAAATCCTTGTAGATCTAAGGAATGCATTTTCAAAATGTTCCCTGTCTCCTGCCATTTTACACTTAGGAGGACATGAGGTCTTGGCCCACACCTGAGGAGTACCAGGCTTGAAAGACCCGTTGCTGTCCCTGTCCACAGTCCTCCTGGTTGTGTTGCAGATCATGACAATACCTGACGATTTCAGCTGCCACTGTGCTGACACCCCCCTCCTCCCCCATGCTGTCCCTGTCCTGGCTTAAATAGACTCTGGACATTTTTTAACTATTACAATTTGTACTCTTAATATGTTTACTCGGCACAGCCAGAAGGGGACTGGTCAGCCCTCTGAGCCTGGTTCCTCTCTAGGTTTCTTCCTAAAATTCGGCCTTCTTAGGGAGTTTTTCCTAGCCACTGAAATTCAACACTACTGTTGTTTGCTCCTTGGGGTTTAAGGCCAGGTGTTTTGTAAAAGCACTTTGTGACAACTGCTGATGTAAAAAGGGATTTATAAATAAATTTGATTCATTCATTCAGGTGAAGGCCGGTAAACATTCGCTTTCCTGGTGGATGGTTACCCACAACCAAATACTTGTGTGTCTATTATAAATGATTCCCAAATTCAACCAAATGCATAAAATACTACTTGAATATGGAGTCGCATAAAGTAGTCAAGGTTGCTAGAGATGTTTATCTACAAACATTAGTCAGAGGAGATCTGACATATATGTGGAGTATGCATGTTGTTTGTTAATTCCACTATTATAACATGCTTCGGTGGAAATACGACTGGTGACGACATTAGTCTTAGCTTAGATTAGCAAAGGAAATAAATATTTTACCAATCTAAAAACAAGCTGTTAGCTGGTCACGCAACACAGCGTAGGGACCAGTTGGTAAATCGGACCGATTTAGGGGAGGCATGGCTGGCCTTTTCGTTCGATGGGTTTCTGGAGGGGGATTGAGGTGCAGGACCCAAGCAGAGAAATTCCAATTTCCACGCATCCATGTGTAGCCTACTAAAGGCTTGCTAGGATTCAGAAAAAAAAAAAAAAATAGAGCCAAGTAAACACTAGAGCCGAGAATTAATGACAAGAATGCCTACTCCCCAATGATACATTTAAAAAAAAATACCTGAGACACTCAGGACAAGTCTACCGCCAATTTAAGATACCTTAAAGCAACAGTAAGTGCAGGAAGTACAGCAATCCTACCAGCTTCGACAAAAGCCAAACACTAACTAAAGATGGTTCTGAGGCTCCTTTTTTTTTTTTTACATTTGACAGCCCTAATAAAAAGGTGAATAATTAATTATATAACATTTGGTCTCGTCTTGCTACAATGCCTTTCTTTTTTAATATTGCCTTTTCTCCATTCCTCTTTTTATTCTCCATCTCTTAACATGTTATCAGTGGGTTGTCAATTTGTCTCTCCGATGTAAACTTGTAATGACGTCAGGTCAGCTGACTGACAGAGAGCAGCTCGTTTGGCGTGGGCCGCCGGGACGTGCCAGCCCAGTTAGCAGAGCTTGTGTGTGTGTGTGTGTGTGTGTGTGTGTAAGAGATAATGTGAGGTATGAACGGCGCTCGGAGAGTGGGCCGCACTACCGCAAATCGGCGGGTGGCTCACTCCAGGCTGCAGCAAGTATAGCATGATAAAATGTACCCTCCTAACTGGCCCAACAACCAGCGGCCCAGAGGGAATGGTCCCGATTTTCCCTATTACTCACTACGGCATTGATGTATATTGTTCGGACGAATGGGGAAATGTGTCATTAATAGCAACTTTTCATTCGGTGATTTATTAACGATTAGGTCGTTTATAATATTACATATTTCAGCAAATACAACAATATCACTGCACATGCTTTATTCATTCATATATTCGTATCGTTCAAAATCTATGCATTGTATTTCTATGTTCATGCAGTCGTGCCTAGGATCCGCGTGAACGCGCATGTCAGGTTCGCTGCAGAGAGCCTTCCTTCAGTTGAGGGTTGTCTGTTGTAATCCAGCCGCTGTGTGTTCACAGCCAACTAGGAAGGATTGTTGTTTTTTTTACGTGCATGCATGTACACAGCAGGAAAATTAGTTGACTGAACCCCATTGATTTTATTATCCTCTTCCTTAGTGTTTGTGGAGATTCGCAAACACAAAACAAGCCGCTGGGCAGGCCGACTAGACGGATGGAATTCCCAGCAGCAGAGGCGAGGTAGATGGAGAAACAGACAGGGTGGACGAATCGCTGTCGTAAATAATTTAATATTCAGCCATCTGCTGGAGCTGAAGGAAGGGGAAAATGCATCTTCACCAGGTGTTAACTGGAGCTGTGAACCCCGGTGACAGCTGTTACTCTGTAGGGAGCGTCAACGACATTCCTTTTACGGTACGTGTTATTTTAGTATCTCAAAGATCTAACGCGCTGTGGCAGCCGATGGTTGTTAATAAGCTTGCTGACTATCGCTCAGCGCTAGCATCTTGCTAACTAACGGTACTCTTGCTAGCATCCTGGCTAGCCATCCATAGGCAAACTGACCAGCGTTAGTTTGCTTGCTACCTTCATTAACAGAGACGACTGGTGAAGGGCAGTGAAATTCGTTGCTTAACGTATTGTAACTAACGTTACTGAGTCTGCCCATCAGCAATATATCCACCACATTCATTTATTTGCCCCGAAATTAGCGGTCAGAAATAGCTAGCTAGCTTACGTGGATACTCAAGGTTATCCTTCTTTCCGTTTCGCAGAAGAACATGCATAGAAAGAGAGAGAGAGAGCCAGAGAGCTAAGATTCTGTTTATTTGCTTTGCTCCTAAGACGGGAAGCCTGTCAAATGACCTTTATGATGCTGCGTGTTGCAAGGGTCAACAAGGGAATTCCTTTGATGTTGTTACGCAATTTCACACATGCCACATAATAGTACATCGATAAAAATGCATGTATCCTCGTAGTATCTAAGCATTCAATAGGGATTACAATTGGAATGCCGCACCTATCCCAGAGTTGTGTGCGTGTGTGTGTGTGACTCGTGAGCGAAGCTAGCTAACACTTGGCGTCAGTGCGCTTCATGGATCATTAACTCAAGCCGCTGTCAAGCTAGCATCAGCTGTACTGCCCGTGACGTAGACACACCATTTCTACCTGGCATCTTTTATCACAGCAAAGATGTGGCATGTTAATCTGCATGGACCCAGCGTCCTTTATAATAATGCGCGTAGCATTTGCCGTCTAACAGAATAAGGGTGATTTAAATATGTCGTAGTTAGTGTGCATTTTGTCATTTAACGTTTCTCCTCACCACCAAAAATAAACCTGCATATACTGCAATAATATCATCTATTGTTGGTGTCGTGACTGACTACTCTGCTTAGCAGCCAGGCGACTGAGGTCTATTGATTAATGAATGAGTAATGTTTGCATTCTCAGCTTTGGCGTTCCTGTGACATTTGTTTGTATAATTGATTGCTTGTCTGTCAAGTGACTGTAATATGGAACTCCTTTATGTATGACTGTGCGGGCGAGTAGTAGACTGAAGTACGGTAATGATATGTTGATAGAAATCAGAATTAGATGTGGGTCAAATATGTTGATGTTGTCAACCGGTAAGATTTGACTGTCTGTAGCCTGATTGTTTTTTGGCATTATGTCTGATATGTCTGTTATAAATCTGACTATACCCTACACATGCCCCCCTGTACATCGACAGAGTTATTGATTTATGTCTTTACCGTTGTTTTTTCAGGTAAGTTGACTGAGAACATGTTCTCATTTACAGCAACAACCTGGGGAATAATTACTGGGGAGTAGAGGGATCAATGAGCCAGTTGGAAGCTGGGGGTGATTAGGTAGCCATGTTGGTATGAGGGCCATTGGACCTTTAGTGATCACTGAGAGTGTGGACACCCATTTTCTGTCACGATCTGAATGACTGCAAAGAAGATCAATTTCCTGGCCTGAATATTACGGCGGGACTGAAATGGTCAGAACAAACGCATCTCGGGAAGCTGAAGAAATCCACATGTCTCATAGGACCATCAGAAACCACTGGAGACAACCACTGAGGACTTCCTCTCAGGCAGTATGACCGCCAGCTACGCCAACTGCACAATCCACCATCTTGTCGCTCTTTATTCATGTCACAGGAAGGCCAAAGTGATCAGTGATCCAGCCCAGCCAAACCTTATAGTTCACGCTGTTACTACCTGCAAGGCTGGAGCACCAGTACCAGGACAGAGAGATAAAGCTTCTACCCCCCAGGCCAACAGGCTATTAAACTAACTATATATCTGCCCTGCACTCTGATCTGTACCTTTTGCAAACAAAACACACACTCCAGCTCATTCTGGCACACTCCCCATGCACACACTCTTCATGGACGCATGCAGTCACACACATATACACACACACAAACATATTCAGTTAGCACTAATGTCCCAGTGTTCATTTTGAACAAATGCACTGAACACGAGTCACTTAGCCAGTTATTTAGATCCTGCATATGTTTCCACAACCCCTCTTGGGCTGATATGTTTTGCATTTGTATAATCAATTTGAAATATTTGTTACAATGTTATGTATATGCTACTGTTATTTAATTAGCTGACAGGATGTGGTTGTGGAGCTGATATACAAGCCCTCCTCTAGATCCGCAACATCATGTGCTTTAAAGTGAATGCATCAAATATAACATTGAAATTGGCTATCAGATGCTATCCTATGAACTGAGCCGCAGCTTTTCAACGTAAGTAGATGGAACATCCTGAGCAGGATTTGAATCACTAACCCCTTCAATACCAGGGTAAGCTCACTAGCTGCTGTACCAAAAATTGGTGGATCCCCTGCCAGAGTTGGCTTCATGTAGCTACTGTAGTGACATGGCTATGCTACCGTCTCTACAATGTTGAATGTTGAATTCTCAGGGTGTGTTATTAGATCAGCCTCTTTAATGTTGAATTCTCAGGGTGTGTTATTAGATCAGTCTCTTGAATGTTGCAGTCTCAGGGTGTGTTATTAGATCAGTCTCTTGAATGTTGAATTCTCAGGATGTGTTATTAGATCAGTCTCTTGAATGTTGCAGTCTCACGGGTGTTATTAGATCAGTCTCTTGAATGTTGCAGTCTCAGGTGTGTTATTAGATCAGTCTCTTGAATGTTGAATTCTCAGGGTGTGTTATTAGATCAGTCTCTTGAATGTTGAATTCTCAGGGTGTGTTATTAGATCAGCCTCTTTAATGTTGAATTCTCAGGGTGTGTTATTAGATCAGTCTCTTGAATGTTGCAGTCTCAGGGTGTGTTATTAGATCAGTCTCTTGAATGTTGAATTCTCAGGGTGTGTTATTAGATCAGCCAATTTAATGTTGAATTCTCAGGGTGTGTTATTAGATCAGTCTCTTGAATGTTGCAGTCTCAGGTGTGTTATTAGATCAGTCTCTTGAATGTTGAATTCTCAGGGTGTGTTATTAGATCAGTCTCTTGAATGTTGCAGTCTCAGGTGTGTTATTAGATCAGTCTCTTGAATGTTGCAGTCTCAGGTGTGTTATTAGATCAGTCTCTTGAATGTTGCAGTCTCAGGGTGTGTTATTAGATCAGTCTCTTGAATGTTGCAGTCTCAGGTGTGTTATTAGATCAGTCTCTTGAATGTAGCAGTCTCAGGGTGTGTTATTAGATCAGTCTCTTGAATGTTGCAGTCTCAGGTGTGTTATTAGATCAGTCTCTTGAATGTTGCAGTCTCAGGGTGTGTTATTAGATCAGTCTCTTGAATGTTGCAGTCTCAGGGTGTGTTATTAGATCAGTCTCTACAATGTTGCGTTCTCCAGGTGTGTTGATTGTTTTGTTATCTTCTGTATTGGTGGGAGCTTGGCTTTTGTCAATCAACTATTTTTCAGGGATTAGCTATGTTAGTGACTCTCAGAGCCATCCTTGGTACCCCCAGCCATTTAGTCTATTCCCCAACGAGCACACCTGATTATCAAGTTCTTGAAAAGTGAACAAGTTGTGTTTGTTCAGGTGGTCCCAGAAGAGAACTTCTTAGCTAGTTAAGACCTTAGTTACGGTGTAGGTCATTATATGGTATCAGTATTGCATGTAGGATAATCCACAATAACAAAAATCACGTTTCAGTGTAACTGGATTGAAAAAAAAAAAAGAGGATTTTATGATGAAGTTGTTGATTATGACATTACAAAGATGTTGACATTTCCACACATGGCTTTCCAGTTGAAGCAGCTGCCTCTCATTGTATTGCCAATACTTTGTAACTTCTATGTAATCTGTACAGGATTGTGCAACAGGTTTCCACATTGCGGACATTATGTGTTTCCTCCCAAATGGTACCCTATTGCCTTATAGCCGACTCTTACCTTTGAGCCCTATGGGCCCAGCTCAGAAGTAGTGAACTTTAATGGGACTAGTGCACCATTTTGGACTCATTTTTAGAAACATGATCTGAGAACTAGTACTGTTAGTGGAAATTCAAGTGTGAAAATAGGGTATTTTTTATACCTGAATACCTTAAAAATACAATCTATTGGTTCTTTTGCAAAAAGTGGTCTGTTCGCAACAGAATCATGTGAATTGATAAACTCTTGGTGCGCCAGGGAACACACACACACATCCACATCCACATTCTCTCTCTCTGTCTGTCTGTCTGTCTGTCTGTCTTTGTGTGTGTGTAGGCTATTCAGCCCAGCAACAAAGGGTTTTTCATATAATATAAATGTGGTGAAACGACTGTGGGACAGAACCCTTGGCTAGAGGCTATTTGCTCTGGGGACAAACAAAGGCTAAGCATCATAAAGCCTTTATAAGACCCACTGCTGACTTCCATCCCTGAAGGCTGATGCCTCAGTGTCTGCGTGTGTTCGAAATGGCACCATATTTCCTATATAGTATGCAAATGTCTGTTCCTGCAACATTGACATTTCATAGGGGATAGGGTTTCATTTTGGATGCAGCCTCTGTGTCAGGGTCCATTTCAGGGGACAGATACCCCCAGGACCCCACTATGTCTAAAGATGTAACAGTCATAGTATGTTTGTCTTTACCACACACACCCACACACACTCAAAGGTCCAGCGGGCTGTAGTGTTATGTGTTACCCTGGTCAAAAGTTGTGCACTTTTATACGGAATAGGGAGTCATTTGGGATGCATTATAAACAATCTGTAAGGAGAGGCTTTAGTTAATGTACCAGCATGACCCTGGCAATGGTTTATTTAGTCATGGGAAGAATCATACACACACACAGAGGCATATCCATCTGGTAACAAGAACAGGGAAGTAGGTTCCAAACATTCAGCTCTACTCCTCTGGTTAACTATTTGATTGTCCATTATTCCACCATTTCAAGATGTTCTGATCCAATCATAAAACAGGCATTCACCTATATGGTAGAGATACTCTGGTTTCTTCTTAAATACCTGCCTTTCAGGGGACGTTTTCCTAGCCAGATCTTATTGCTGGCTCTGTTGCTGATCTGAATAAGCGTGCTGACAACTGCTGATGTATAAAGGGCTTTATCAAATGTTGATTGATTGACTCAGATAATGAACTTAGAAGACTGATCTACCTGACTGTGGCTTAATCGGAAGGTGACAGCTGTGTGGGGTGTGGTTTGTTTGTGTGGCCGGTTATTATAAACTGTCTCCTTGTCTCTACAACATGAATGTTTACCTAACTGAAAGAGTGCAGTCCTCAGCCAACAGTTCTCCTATTACAGGTGTATTGTAGGCTGGTTCATTGTTCTTGATGGGCCTGCCATGTTGCCAACCCTGACTGGTCTACCAGTGAGGACCATGGAACTGCTAGCTTTACGGGGCTTACAGTACACTAATGGGGGGCATTTCAAATAGCCTTACACGGTTCCCAACCAGGGCTCTACGCTGGTGAGGTACTATGCTGGAGCACATATGCGTTTAGTTCTAAACATCTGGGTGCATGAAAATACATTTAGGGGCGCAGTTCAGTTTTTGAGGTACAGTTTTGTCTTATTTATGCACAATACCAGAGAGCTAAAAACATAGCATATACAAATGTGGGTTGCAAAGGTCTCCAAACGTTTGGGGTCTGAGATCTATTTCTACATTTTGAAGCATTCTCTCCCCTGCAAGATTCCCTAGGCCTTTTATTCTACAAGAGAAAGTACTGCCCTGTCAGTACTTTCTGTCAATATACCTGCATAAAAATGACTCTACTGTAAAGGGAGCCAATACATCCACGTTCACCTTTTCCCAAATTCAGTTTTCTTAGTTGTATTTATTTTCGGATTCATATCGACGAATATTTAAAATACGAAATGGCAGGTTTTCAATGATTCAAACTATAAAAAAAATGTTCTGGAAAATTATATATTTTTGTGGAATTATCTTTGAATTGCAAATCTGCCCCTTATGTTGTGCATATGTTATGTTGATATGTTAAAGTTAACAAATGGGTCCAAATTGTTACAGCTGTTTACATTTGCCAAGTTACTGGTACAATTACTGCGTTGAGGTACAGTTACCGATTTCACACTGGTAAGCCCTGTAGCTCCTGTCACGTGATAATCAAATGCGCGAACAGATAGTTTTCAGCATGTTGCTTGCACCAAAAAATAAGTTTTGATTTTAAACCAACATTTATAAACAGCTTGGTATACGTGTGAAATTTGTTTGAGATTTTGCGGCGGAACACTTCATTTACTATCAAGTAACGTACACAAGCTGTATGTTACATGATAATAACACAGCCGGAACGTCGTGAATGAAGCGCTTGCAACAAGAGTAGATGGGTGCTTTCGTTTCCACCGCACAATTTTACTTCTCATGCTATTTTTTTTTTACCACGTTCTGTTAATATCAAACGTAAAATCGCGTTAATTTCCATGAGGTTACAGCCTGACTAAGCTAGGCTACGATCGGCTCTGAGTTGAGCGGTGTCAACTGGTGTCTTCGAGTTATGGTGTTAGTTGTTTGTTTAATTACCAAATATGAATTTAAACAAAAGAAACACTACAACCGCGGTAGCATTGTTGTTCTGGGTAGAAATTGGTCATTGCACAAGTGCAAAAACATAATTTTATAAATTTGCACGTTCTTATTTTTTTTTCGTTTGCCTCATTGTAGGGCTCTGCTTACACTCCTTATGAAATAGGGTGCTATTTAAGAAACATACATGCATATGCAGGCAGAGGCAAAATGAGAGCTGTTGAGGTAATGTGAGGGGAGTAAGCCGTGGATAGACAGACAGACAGACAAGAGGCTATGTGATAAGACTAATGCTTGGACAGACAGACAGACAGACAGACAGACAGACTGACTAAAAAGACAGATGAGAGGTGATGTGAGAGGAGTAATGCTTAGACGTTTGGATCAGAGCGGTTGTTTGAGTTGTATCAGGTTCATGTTGTTGGATGACAAACACCTCCCTTTGTCAAGAACTGAGGGAACTCACACACTGTGTGTGCGTGCGTGCGTGCGTGCGCGAGAATGTGTGGGGCGGAGCTAGCTTCTCCATGACGGTGACTGCTTTTAATTCCAGCTGTAATGTCCTGCTGCCGCAGTAATACCTCAACTAGTACAGCACCCCCTTGTTCTCTGTTTTTATCTTTCCTCTCCTATCTATGCTGCCATCTTTCTCCTAACCTGTTTTTGTCTCTCACTTCTTCGTTTCTCTCACCCACGTTATATATTATCCACCAACCATCTCTCTCGCTCTTATTTGTATTTCCATCCCTCTCTGATCCTTCCCTCCATCCACCGTCCCTCCCCATGTCTGTCTGTCATCTCTTTCCATCCCTTCATCTCCCACTCCATCTCTCTCCCTCCCTGTTTTTCCATTTGCCTCAGTCTCTCCCATCTCTTCTGCATCTACTCCACCCCCCTTCATATCTCCATCCTTCGGTCTTTCTCCATCTTTCTGAAACCTCCCGTGTGAATGCTGATTCTGAGAACCGAAATGGTTAGTTTTCACCGAAACGTGTCCTTTCTTTTCCCAGTGTGTGGCGGAATGTTCCGGAATGTTTTTGGTGTGATAACTGTGTGCCATAACGCCGTGTGTTAGAAGCTCTGTGGTGTGTGTGTTTCTCAGACGGTGGTTCCCTCCCACCCTCTCCCGATCGGATGAATAAATAATAGCCAAACTCTTCTTCACACATTCACCGTGATGATGCAGCTCGTCCCTCAGTGTTTAACGCAAGATAACAAGTGTTTGCGTTGACCAGTGTCAGTCTGTTTCAGCAGGAAGTAGAATCACCATGGTCACTCCCTCCCCCCTCTTCTGCCTATAGGCCTACGGTTCCGGCTGTGATATAGTGATCTTAGCCAGTGATTTCGAGTGTGTTCAGATTGTCCCTGGAGCTCAAAATGGCAACATTCAAGTGGGCTGTGTGGAGTGTTCTCACCAGCTCGGCAGGGTAAGACACACACACACGAAAAAACACCTACAGTTAATAATCATATTGTGATGACAAATGCATCTCCTTCCATTATCCATCTCTCCTTTCTCTTCATCTCCCTCTCTCGTAGTAATAACACTGGCGTGATGTAACACTACTGAGTAATGCTGAGTATTGAATGCTACTCTTTGTGTTTAGATTGCAGCATCCTATGGGAACACTGTGTGTATCTTTGAACCAATTGCTACCAACCCAAACAAACGTCATAAGGTGAGCGATGAGGCACTATGACATTTTATGCTACATATACAGCCCCGGAATATACAGCTTCCAAATTAAGAGACCACTGCACCTTTTTCGAAAAGGAAGGTTCTGAGTGAGGAACAGAAAGGGTAAAATTAAGAGACCACTGCAAATTGAACGCTTCTGTTCCTCACTAAACTTTCTTTTTCAACTTTTTTGGAAAGGAAAGAAAGAGGTGCAGTGGTCTCTTAATTTTTTCCGGAGCTGTATGTATGTGTGTGTTGCTGCAGTGACTTCCATCTGAATATGTTGTGACTTGTAAATGACTATATTAACTTCGCCTGGTGCCAAAGCATGTATCTTGTTATAGCTGTTCACACCTGGGCATGTGTTGACTCAACTCTTCCCCTTTTTCTTTCTGTTTCTCAAACCCTGCTTCTCCCTTTTGTCTACTCTGTCCTCTGTCCTCCTCTTCTCTCTTCACTGTCTCCTTCTCCCTCTCATCCTGTTTCTATCACTAACAGCATCTTAACTACCAGTGGCAAAAGACAGGACAGTTCTTCCTTAACACTATCACCTATAACCTGGCCTGGGACCCACAAGGTAATGGCTCCTAACTGACTGTGTGTGCAGTACCAGTCTGATTCCTGGTTGTTATGTTCTGTCTGACATGGTTTCTGCCCTGTAGGGAACCGTATCCTGGCGGCTACAGAGTGCCTGCAGCTTTGGGCTCCTCCATCTGCAGACACCCTGATAGAAGAGGAGGATGGACAGATGACAGACGACAAGCCTCACCCTGTCTTCAATGACTGGAAGTGTGTGTGGCAGTGCAAGTACGTGACAGGAGCTGTGTGTGTGTGTGTGTGTGTGTGTACGTACGTATAGGTTTTACTGTCCTGATAGTGACCAAAAATCGCTGTTTAAAAAAAAAAAAAAAGTAAGGACAATTTCACCTTCTGGAAATGTTTGGTTGGTCCCCATGAAGATAAAATGCTATTTTTTGCTTGGGGTGAAGTTTAGGGTAAACGTTACAATAAGGGTTAGGAACTAGCTTTAGGTGAAGGTTAGGTTTCGGGTTAGGTTAAGAGTTTGGGGAAGTAGGATTTCGAATGGGAATGATGATTGAGTTCCCCACAAGGACAGTAAAATATTATGAGGTAGTAGTTTGACACTAACAGAGATGTTGACATTGATTCGGTGTGTGTAGGCAGGCTAGCAAGTTGATTCATATAGCACAATTCTTACATAGAAGCAATGTGCTTAACAATGAAAAGAAAAATATAAAAATACCATAGAATAAAAAACAGTCAGTAGATTGTTACATTTACCCTAAGGTTATTCCTCTGATAGCACCAGAACCTGCATTACAGAAAAACTTTGGTAAAGCATTGAAAAACAGAAATATAGAATTACAACGACATAATAATAAATCATTGAATCAAGGAAAGAGAGAAATATAAAATACATGATAATAATGAAACATTGAATAAGAAAATATGAATATTTCATGAGGAAGCTATAAAAGCTGTAAGGCAAAACAGTGTTGTTAAGTTTAAGTGCTCACTCATAGGCGCATGAAAAGAGAAGTGTTTTTAACCTGGATTTAAAAATGGATAAGTTTGGGGCACGTCTAAGATCTTCTGGTAGTTTGTTCCAGTTTTGAGCAGCATAGCTGCTAAACGCAGCTTGGCCATGTTTAGTTTGGACTCTGGAATCTACTAGCTGACCTGAGTTCATGGAGCTAAGAGTGTATGCATATGTGACCCTCCTGGAAAGCAGAAGTGTGAGTTTCTAAACTTTTAACTCGATTCACACCTCTCTTCCTCCGTATCTCTATCAATTTACACCTATATTTCTCTTCATCTCGATCTTTCTCCCCATGAATCTCTCTCTTCTTCCACCTCTCACTGCACCTCTTCATCTCCCCCCTCCAGGACGGCAATGTCTGTTCATATCACCAAGTGGTCTCCTGATGGGGAATACTTTGCAACAGCTGGCAAGGTACAAAACTGTCACTCTAACAATCACTTGGCATATGTTTTTAGAAATGCGGTATGATCTGTAGATTTGTAGGTAGTCATTTCGTTGCTGTCTTGTGTGATACTCTCCTTATCTGTGTCCGTCTGTCTGTGTGCGTGTCTCCAGGATGACTGTCTGTTAAAGGTCTGGTACCCCACCACTGGGTGGCGCTCTGCTGTACTTGCCCCAGACCCCCCAGATAAAAAATGCCCTGAGGTCCACTTCTCCTTTGTATACCTGGCCCACCCGCGCTCTGTCACTGGCCTGTCCTGGAGGAAGACCAGCAAGTACATGCCCAAGTAAGAACACGCACACAAGCATGTTTAGTTTAACTTTACCCACAGACAGAATAGCTTTTTTCGATTTCGATTAGATTATGCCTGTGGGTATGCATGTATGTTTGCAGTGTGTGTGTATGTCCGTGGTAAGCGTGTATGTTTGCAGTGTGTGTGTATGTCCGTGGTAAGCGTGTATGTTTGCAGTGTGTGTGTATGTCCGTGGTAAGCGTGTATGTTTGCAGTGTGTGTGTATGTCCGTGGTAAGCGTGTATGTTTGCAGTGTGTGTGTCTGTCCGTGGTAAGCGTGTATGTTTGCAGTGTGT
This sequence comes from Esox lucius, assembly GCF_011004845.1. Lineage (NCBI taxonomy): Eukaryota > Metazoa > Chordata > Actinopteri > Esociformes > Esocidae > Esox > Esox lucius. The sequence goes on along the minus strand of NC_047570.1, from coordinate 28,067,423 downwards.
GTGTATGTCCGTGGTAAGCGTGTATGTTTGCAGTGTGTGTGTCTGTCCGTGGTAAGCGTGTATGTTTGCAGTGTGTGTGTATGTCCGTGGTAAGCGTGTATGTTTGCAGTGTGTGTGTATGTCCGTGGTAAGCGTGTATGTTTACAGTGTGTGTGTATGTCCGTGTTAAGCGTGTATGTTTGCAGTGTGTGTGTGTGTCCGTGGTAAGCATGTATGTTTGCAGTGTGTGTGTATGTCCGTGGTAAGCGTGTATGTTTGCAGTGTGTGTGTATGTCCGTGGTAAGCGTGTATGTTTGCAGTGTGTGTGTATGTCCGTGGTAAGCATGTATGTTTGCAGTGTGTGTGTATGTCCGTGGTAAGCGTGTATGTTTGCAGTGTGTGTGTCTGTCCGTGGTAAGCGTTTATGTTTGTTGTAGATCTGCAGTGTGTGTGTGTGTCTGCAGTATGCTCTCATGTCTGCAGTCTCTGTATGTTTGTGGAATGCATGTAGGTGTGTGGAAAAGCCTGTGGTGTGTGGTTATGCCTGTGGGCTGCTTGTATGTGTGTGGAAATGCCTGGGGTGTGTGGTTATGCCTGTGGGCTGCATGTATGTGTGTGGTTATGCCTGTGGGCTGCATGCATGTGTGTGGTTATGCCTGTGGGCTGCATGCATGTGTGCGGTGTGTGGTTATGCCTGTGGTATGTGGTTATGCCTGCGGGCTGCATGTATGTGTGGAAATGCCTGCGGTGTGTGGTTATGCCTGCGGTGTGTGGTTACTTCCTAATGTAACAGCATTGTCGCGGGAGCTGTTAGTAATGATATCGTGATGACTGTACATTGATCACAATGTGCTTGACGTTTAAATCTTTACACCCCAGGATGTTCTGAAGCCAAAAGTGTCTGACCTTGTGCCAAGTTGGTGTGTTTAATAACCTGGCTAATGTGTGTACCTGTAGCCTGACATAACCTTGTGCGTCTGTGTCTCCAGGGCCAGTGTGTGTAATGTGTTGCTGACATCGTGTGAGGACGGTGTCTGTAGGCTGTGGTCTGAAACGGTGCTGCCAGAGGACAGCATCCTGGGGGGTCAGATCACAGAGAACACACACTCCTACAGTTCCAGCCTGCCTGGCCTGGGGGGGAAGGACAAGATACAACACGCCCTGGAGGTACGCACAACACACACACACACACACATTACACACTCACACACTGTCATTTGCACACTGTCAATTGGAACATTACCTTGGTTTATTATCTTAACAAACTTCCGTTTTTGATCGTACACTGAACTCTATTAATCCTTTAAAAAAAGGCACAGCGATTCAACATGTGTATACAAAGTACTTGCGTAACATAACCCCGTTATGTCCGCCTGCTTCCTGCGTTTTGATTGGTCGCCGCCTGTCTTCTCCATGGCCAGTCGATGAGTCACCTGAAACACCTGCGTCGGGGTCGCCGGAGGTCCTCTGCCTTGGTGGCCCATACGGAGCTGCTGCCATCTCAGATGGGGAACGTGGAGACGCACACACACCGACACATCTCGCACCATGCTAACGCTCTGTGCCACTTCCACATCTCTGCCAGCATTAACCCTGCCACAGGTATTAGCACACACACACCCACATCCACCAGACAGACATATGCACCAGCATACGAAAATAAATTCCACCCCCCCCCCCCCCGGCCCCTCCAGATATCCCCGCGGTGCTGGCAGAGTCTGCTGTGTTCAGTCCAGAGGATGGAAGTGGAGGGGGAGGCTTTGTGGTCCACTGGCTCAACAACAAGGACCTGTCCTTTACCTCCTCAATGGATCTGTTCATGCTGCGGCTACGCAAGCTATCAGAACAGCAGCTGGACCAAACCACTGACGACCCTCTGGAGCAGGACGGATCCCCTATGAAGTTTGACTTTGGTACGCTCCGTACATTATGGTGCTTGGAAGTACGTGTTTGGCCAGGTCTTGTTTGACACAGCTGTGGTGATGCTGTATGATATGTACATCAGACACATTCCTCCCACCCAAGCGACTTAGATTGCTTCGTTCATACATTTTCCAATGAGTGGCGAAGGACGGCATCAAAAGCACCATCTTGTCTTTCCACAAATCGTGCTCTTAGCAACTGAGCTCCCACCTCTTGATATACTGTGTCAGGTGACATAACGAAGCATTAAAGTGTCGGCACTCTGTCTCACATTTCCTAACACAGGCTATAGTCAGAACAGTTGGTCTTTTAATAATGCTGGCATTTTTTTGTTGACATTTGCTATTAATTAGTTAGTAATGAGCTGCGATTATTTAGACTTTTCACACAACAACCTGCCGCAGCTCCGGAACGATCACTGGCTCCTATGAATATTCCATATTTTAACTGTGATAAAAGCTGTTATACGCGACTCACCCAGTTCAAAACCACTGTCGAATTGTGAAGCACATCTGAGTACAATAGGTCTGTCTGAAGCCTACACACAACCAGATGTCTCTGTGTTTAACTCTCTTCATCTCCCTCTAGACCTCGATGAGATGTCAGACAAGGGTTCGTCTGAGCATGGCGAGGAGGGTGAGGGGGGTGAGGGCAGCACCAAGGCTTCGTCTCCAGGCTCCAGTAGCTCCGTGCCACTGCCCTCCATGTTGCTGGAGAGGAAGATGGAGACTTTAATTCTGGAGTGGAATAAGAGTCCTGACATGCTGTTCACCATCCACCCCACTGATGGCTCCTTCCTGGTCTGGCATGTCAAATACCTGGATGAGTATATCCAGGGCATCTTCAGACAAGTGCATGTAAGTTGCGCGCGCGCACACACACACACACACACACAGTACATGAAAACACACAAATGAGCACAAAGACACAAAAAATACCTAAAACATTACTTTTCTACTGATTTTTTATTTTTATTATTCAAAGACTAGTCTGTAGAACCTGAAACTTATCTTAACCCCGAACCTAACCCATCAGTCTTCAAAAGCATTTTCAAATGTTTCCTTTTCTGCTTGGTGAATATTGGTCCTGAATGTGTAGAGGAACACACATCCTGACTCACACTCCTTCCACCATTAACCTGCACAATAGGAAACAGAATTATTGTCCTGTGTTACTAACCTCTTTTTCTCTCTATCGTTTGTTTCCCGTTTCTCCACCTCTCTCCATCCCTCTCTCTCTCTCCATCCCTCTCTCTCTCCATCCCTCTCTCTCTCTCCATCCCTCTCTCTCTCCATCCCTCTCTCTCTCCATCCCTCTCTCTCTCTCCATCCCTCTCTCTCTCTCCATCCCTCTCTCTCTCCATCCCTCTCTCTCTCCATCCCTCTCTCTCTTCATCCCTCTCTCTCTTCATCCCTCTCTCTCTCTTCATCCCTCTCTCTCTCTTCATCCCTCTCTCTCTCTTCATCCCTCTCTCTCTTCATCCCTCTCTCTCTCTCCATCCCTCTCTCTCTCTCCATCCCTCTCTCTCCATCCACCTCTCTCTCCAATCCTTCCATCTCTCTCCAACCCTCCCCAGGTGTCGTTCTCATCCCGTATCCCGGTGGCATTCCCTACAGGTGACGCCAAGTCCCTGAGTAAGAACATTCTGATGTACGCCTGTTCCTTCTCCGACATGGATAGCTCCAACGTCGGAGCCGAACAGGGGCGGAGGAACGGCCTGGTAGCCCACTCCGCCTCCGCCGGGCTGGGCTCCTCCGCCCTCAGCCTCTCGCTGGCCCAAGCTTCCGGCATCAGCCCTGCTGTCATGATGGTGTCCAAACACGTAGATGGTTCTCTCAACCAGGTCCCAAGTAACATCCTATTCCCAATGTAGTATACTCTGAAAAGTGTGCTCACGTTCCATTCTCTGTGCACTGACAGTCAGACATTCTAGAGGTCCTGTGATGCATGTTTAAGAGAGCTGGGTTTGAAGCGGCCTAGGCAGTGGCTGTTTGAATGCTCTTTATTGACGTTTCCCTTTCAATCCGTTTCCCTTTCCAGTGGGCCGTGACGTTCGCGGAGCGGTCAGCATTCTCCAACGTTCTGACAGTGTCTCATAAGTTCCGTTACTGCGGTCACCGGTTCCACCTCAACGACCAGGCGTGTCACACGGTCCTACCTCTCCTGCTGACCTCCTCCCATCACAACTCCCTCCTAACGCCCCCCTCCGCTCCCGGCAGTATGGACCTGGACCAGCCCCCCGCACATGCCCCTCCCCCCAGAGGACTGCCCAGGTATGGAGGATGGGAGGGGAGCTGGGTGCTTGGGGTTTGTGTTTGTTGGCGTGTGTGAATTGCGAGGGGTGAACAATGTCTCTGAGGAACTTCAGCGTGTGATCATCTGTGCGACGGCCCAGGAAGCAGCTGCGTAACACGGCCACCCGGACCTTCCATGACCCGAACGCCATCTACAGTGAGCTGATTCTGTGGAGGGTGGACCACATCGGACCCCTGTCCTGCACCGGAGGGGTGTCAGAACTGGCCCGGATCAATTCTCTACACACATCAGCTTTCTCCAATGTAGCCTGGTTGCCAACCTTGGTGCCCAGCTCCGTTCTAGGTTAGTGCACACACATGCACAGGCACTGCCACTGTAGGTAGAATGGGCTTCCATGAAGAATTGGATGGTTGGGATATGGTTTAAATCTGTCGCTGTCTAAGCTTGTTTAAACGCATTCTAAACACTGGAGTTCCCCCTTTTTATTTAGTCTGTGTGGTTAGGTAGCCTGGCAGTTAGAGCATCTGATCAGAATCCAAACGGTTGCCAAATTGAAGGGTGAGGGGGAAGTACTGAATCCAGCAAGGTTAAAAATGTGTCATTCTGTCCTTAAGCTAGTCAGTTATTATTAATTGCTAGATAAGAGGCTCTGCCAAATGACTAAAATGTCAAATGTGAATGGCCGCTAGCATTTCTTAATGAGTCAAATCTAAAAGAATACCATATCAGGATTACCCTTTAAAGGCGACATCTCTCTCACTGGCACTTTTTTCTGTTTTGTCCTCTATCCCTCCATCTCCAGGTACATACTGTAACAGTTCCAGTGCCTGTTTCGTAGCGTCAGACGGTAAGAACCTGCGTCTTTACCAGGCTGTTGTGGATGCCAGGAAACTGCTGGCTGAACTGTCTGACCCTGAGACCTCAGTAAGTGGACACACACACACACATGTCAAATCCAAATTGGGACATAAAAATATATTTCCCCTTAAAAGTTGTATTTTCCTTTACAAAATGCAACATTCTAGGACTCACCCAAAGTCCGATAACCAGTGCTGAAATCCGCAGATTTATTTGGACACAGACTGTAGCTTCCTGTTGTTGGATTAAAGGCAGTTTGTCTCTCTGTCCGTTTCTCCATAGAAGCTGGTTGGAGAGGTGTTTAACATAGTGAGCCAGCAGTCAACAGCCAGACCTGGATGCATCATAGAGCTAGACATCATCACCAACCAGGTTAGATTCATCTCAGACTGTCTCTAGAGGCTGGGCCGTATCATCAGAGGAACATTTAGTTTTTACGCTTGGCCTCTCAGCAGAACCGTACAAGAGTTTTTCTTTTAAATGTGGTCTTTCTGTGTCTCTTTACTGTAGTGTGGTTCGACCACCCAGCTCCTACATGTCTTCCAGGAAGACTTTATTCTCGGTTACAAGCCTCAGGAGGAACCAGAGCTCTTCACTCCAGCATACCCTTCTACCCAGGGTACAGGATGCGTGGATGGATGGATGTGTGGATGAATGGCTGGCTGGAAGGTCTGCTGGCTGGATTGATATTGATTGGATGGATTACAGGATGGATGGGTACATTGATGGCTTTCTGACCGGCAGGATGAATAGATGGCTGGATAAACAGATGGGTGGATGGATGGCAGGCTGGATGAATAGATGGCTGGATGGATGGCAGGCTGGATGAATAGATGGTTGGATGGATGGACAGATGGATGGCAGGCTGGATAAATAGATGGTTGGATGGATGGATGGACAGATGGATGGCAGGCTGGATAAATAGATGGTTGGATGGATGGACAGAAAGATGGCAGGCTGGATGAATAGATGGTTGGATGGATGGACAGATGGATGGCAGGCTGGATAAATAGATGGTTGGATGGATGGATGGACAGATGGATGGCAGGCTGGATAAATAGATGGTTGGATGGATGGATGGACAGATGGATGGCAGGCTGGATGGATAGATGGTTGGATGGATGGATGGACAGATGGATGGCAGGCTGGATAAATAGATGGTTGGACGGATGGATGGACAGATGGATGGCAGGCTGGATAAATAGATGGTTGGATGGATGGACAGAAAGATGGCAGGCTGGATGAATAGATGGTTGGTTGGATGGATGGACAGATGGATGGCAGGCTGGATGGATGGCAGACTGGATTTATAGATGGTTGGATGGACAGATGGACAGATGGATGGCAGGCTGGATGAATAGATGGTTGGATGGATAGACAGCTGGATGGCAGGCTGGATGGATGGACAGATGGATGGATGGCAGACTGGATGAATAGATGGTTGGATGGATGGACAGATGGATGGATGGCAGACTGGATGAATAGATGGTTGGATGGATGGACTGCTGGATGAATAGATGGTTGGATGGATGGACAAACTAAATACTTTTGTGTTGTTGTGTTTCTGTCTCCTGTCCAGAGTACCATCCGCCTCCCTTCTCTGAGAAGTTCTTCCTGGTGGTCATAGAGAAGGACCTAAACAGGAACTCAGTACTGCAGATGTGGCACCTGCACCTTCAGTCTGTACAGGCCTGTGTGGGTGAGTTCCTAACCATAACCTGACCTTACCTACCCCAACCGAACCCAACCTTACTTACCTCCAACAGGGTGCAGCACCATGTGATATAGTCCTGTATTACTGAGTACATTTCCATTGATTATTATACTAATTAGTACTGTGCAGTATTATCGAGTACATTTCCATGAAACATTGACATTTACAGTGTTGTGCAGTACAGTAATATCTCTTTCTCTCTTCAGATGAGACCGTTTCCAAGCCGTCATCCCAGCTGATGGTCCCATTCCAGCAGGGTACTACTGACTCCTCTCCAGACACCTCCCCCCTCACCGCTCTGCCACGCTCAGCCTCAACAGCGAACCTGCAGTCGGCCAGCAAACTCATCCTCAGCTCCAGACTGGTCTGTAGCCATCGCCTGGACCTGCCCTTCGGGGTGGAGGTGACAAGGGCGACGCCCTCTGCAGGTACTGATGGATGCATGTACACACACACACACACAAGCGCGCCTTTGCTCATAAGGATGTTATTGATCACACGCTGATATGTCTCTGATCAGTATAAACTAGTACAACAGCTAGCTACTGCAGCCAGGTTATTTTGATGCAGACATGCTACAAACTGGAGTGCGGTTGGCAACTTCATTTTGGCTGTCTGGTTAATTTATGGACCAAGCATTTTGTCTCAACTGATTCCTATACAATAACCAAATAGTTTGATGAATAATGTATTGCAGCAGACAATACTAGGTGAGTTTAAAGCTCTAAAAGCTGCTTTAATTTTATTGGCTGTTGCATTACAATTCAGTAACTCATTTTATTTGCTTAGAGGAACTGAAACGGCTTGACATGATGCCACTTGCAACTAAACTTGCAGGACAATTGTGTTATGTAACCCCAGCCCAAGGATGGGATGATTCACAGATGTGCACGCGCGCACGCAGACTCTGCCGGGTGGATGCGACTAACAATATTGCTTTAGCTTTTTTGTGTAAAAAAATATAATGCATTCAGAAATAAAGCTATTATTCTGTCCCTGCGGATTCAATCTGTTTCCTTCCTAACAGTTATGTTGCATCCTTCACTCTCTCCAGGTCACCTCAGCTCCTCGTCCATCTACCCAGTGTGTCTGGCCCCATACCTGATTGTGACAACCTGCTCCGACTCCCGGGTCCGATTCTGGCGCTGCTCCGTGGAGGGTTCTGAGGAGGGGGTGGGGGAAGCCAGGACCTATCACTGGGTGCCCTGGTCCCTACTCAACGAAGAGGAGGATAACAACAGTGCCGTTTGCGTCCCCGGGCGCCCCGTGGCCGTGTCCTGCTCCTACATTGGGCGGCTGGCGGTGTCCTTCAAACAGCCGCGACCTGGGCAGGGACAGGTGGGGCAGAACCGTACAGGAAGTCCCTAGCTGAGTGTCTTACGGCAGGTCGTTGTCTTAAGGCCCGTCACGTTTCCGGAGTTCGCCTGTCAGATTTCATGCACGCGCAGTATTCTTTTCCTTCTATTGACTTCACATTGAGTGATAAGTGGTCTGTGTTTGTTTCACAACCCTTAATTAGATACATTCATAGCATCTCCTTATATGGTTTAGAAGAAGAACATTATTTTACAGTGGATGTACTGTACAATAATTAACTGTCCAATTCCCCAAGGCATTTGTCAGTTTTCAGTTAACCCAGGAGATAACACGAGTCTCTTCCTGCGCTGTGCAGAGCCGTGGCCCGGCCGGGGACTTCTCCATGCACGTGTCCATCTATGAGTGTGAGTCTACAGGGGGCTCCGAGTGGGTGTTGGAGCAGACCCTCCACCTGGATGACTTCACCAGGCCCACCTCCACCCTGGACCCCAGAGTCAGCGTGGACTCCAACCTCTTTGTGTACAGCAGGTACAGCAGGGCGCGTGTGCGTGGGTCTGGGCGCGTGCGCGTGGGCGCGGGTGCGCGTGTATCCTAATAGCCTGCCTCTCTGTCTGCAGGTCTGATCTGTACATGGGTCGAGACCGCCACTCTCCCAACATTAAACACTATGTTAATCTGGACTGGCTGTCCAAAGAGGACGGGTCCCATATCCTCACGGTCGGGGTGGGATCCAACATCCTCATGTACGGACGCATCTCGGGCGTGGTCAATGAACAGACTAGCAGCAAGGATGGTGTGGCGGTCATCACCCTGCCCCTTGGAGGGAGCATCAAACAGGTACGTACCCTGACGCCAAACCGACACGCCGTTCTTTGTTAGCTGGACGTTTCTGCAGGAAGCATTGCGCCCTGCATCCCTCTGCTGGCTGGCCTCTGGAGCTAAACAGGGGGGATGCCGTTCGATCCCTGGATGGGAGACCAGAGGCCAGTAGGAGGCACTCTTCCCCCTGGTCTGATTATTAATTCCCCAGGCCAGTGAAGGGAACATTGTCCTGCGTAAGGTGCCATCTTTTGGGAGCAGTGTTTATTTGGTGTCCTGGCTATATGTCGTCGATGAAGACCTCACGGCTCTGCCTGGGCTGTAGATGAGTAGATGAGTTAACCCCGGTGTCATGGTCAATCTTAGAATCATAGCTCACTAATCAACCCCGGCTTCTCATCGACTCTTTCACTCCCTCTCCTCCCCCTGTAACTAATCCCCAGGTTGTTGCTGTAAATGAGAATTTGTTCACAGTCAACCTACTAAAATAAATACGTTTGTTTGCCTTTCTTATACCTAGCAAATGGCCTGTTCATGTGTTCCTGATGTCTTTCTGTTTTGTCTAGTTTGGTGTATTCTGCGATTATAAATAGCCTCTTTGGGGACATTCAAGGTTGTTCCTAAGTCCCTTCCCTCCTCTCCATACTGGGCTACAGCGGGCCTAGTGGTAGGAGGCCACTAGGGAAAAGTGTGTCATTTAGACCACCAGCCTAACGGAGTTAATGTGAAACAGGGAATCCGTTCCCGCTGGATCCTGCTGCGCTCCGTGGACCTCCTCTCCTCGGTGGACGGAACCCCCTCCCTGCCCGTGTCCCTGTCCTGGGTCCGTGACGGCATCCTGGTGGTGGGCATGGACTGTGAGATGCACGTGTACGCCCAGTGGCGCCAGGACCGCAAGCCCGGGGAGGTTGAGGGCGACAGCCCGTCCTCCGCTGATGACATCACATCCTCCGCGGCGTTCAAGGGACGAGCCCGGTCCAAGAGCATGTTTGAGGGCAACGCGGCCATCGACGAGGCTCTCCAGGCGCCGGCGGGGCTTCAGGAGGGGGGTCTGTTTGAGGCTGCCCACTCCCTGTCCCCCACCTTGCCTCAATACCATCCCACGCAGCTGCTGGAACTCATGGACCTGGGGAAGGTGCGCCGAGCCAAGGTGGGTCTGACTGACTGGGTTGGACTCGGAGGGTGGCTGTGGCTTTTAGGTGGACGCGTTGAAGTAGGCGGGTTTGAGAAGTTAGTGATGTTCTTGGGAGGGTTAGTGGTTTGAGGATCAGCTGGCTGGCCGTTTTTATTTCTGGCTGGCGGTCAGTCCCATCTCCCTGTTCAGTATTTATCTCAACCCATCCTACCTGTCAGTACACCTTTGTTGTATGTTCATGAATGTCTGTGCGGTTGATAATGGGGGCCGTGCGTGATCCTCCAGGCCATCCTGTCCCACCTGGTGAAGTGTATTGCCGGTGAGGTTGCCGTGGTGAGGGATGTGGAAGCCGGCGAGGGCGGAGCCAGGCGTCACCTGTCCCGGACAATCAGCGTGAGCGGCAGCACGGCTAAGGACACCATCGTGGCGGGGCGCGACGGAGGGAGAGACTACACAGAGATCAACTCCATCCCCCCTCTGCCCCTTTACTCTCTGCTGTCTGCCGACTTGGACACCTCCTACAAGGGTGGAGAGGAGGGGTTGAAGGGGGGGATGGTGGTTGAGGGGGAGGGGGCCAGGAAGACTGGAGAAGATCAGTACACAGACCTCTTCCAGGTCAGAAGCCTTTAGGTTTTTGTGTTTCAGTGACACAGAATAATGTATGTAGATGCTCAGTGCTGATGTACAGTAAATGTCTTCTTGACCCGTTTCAGAGAAGTGACATGAATGAGACGTTTCCATGTGTCACTTGGGTCTTCATGTGATCAAATCAGTAACCAGTCAGCAAACCAATGAACTCTTTAGCGTCTCCCTCCGTCCCTCCTCAGATGCAGGCAGTGACCACAGATGACTTTGTGAGCTTTGCTACCGAGAAAGTAGAAAAGTCGTCCAGAGTTATCAACCTGTCTCAGTATGGGCCCACCTACTTCGGACCAGAACATGCCCAGGTAATTTACCGAAACATCCCCTCTGTGATTTAGTGAATATATATGACACAATGTGCCAAAAACTTTGAAAACCAAAATATACCACATAGCTCCCATAATGTAAAAGCAATGATGAAACGGTTATGAGACGAGAATAAAGGATTTAACATTTCTGTCTAAGTCATAAGTTTGGGTCCGTCCGTTGATCCGGATTTACCGGCCTGGTTGACATCTCTCTGATCGATCCTCTCTCCTTCCTCCAGGTGTTATCTAGCCAGCTGATGCATTCCAGTCTGCCCGGTCTGACGCGCTTGGAGCAGATGTTTCTGGTGGCTCTGGCTGACACTGTGGCAACCACCAGTGCAGAGGTCAGCAGCTCCACTGACAAACAGTACACAGGTCAGTCCCAGGGGGAGGGGTTGGTGGTGGTGGTGGGAGGGGGGGGGCACCACTTAGGCTGTGTTTCTGTAATTACAGGCTTATCAGGGTTGTTCCCTGATTGGATGTGATGTTCTTAATGTTGGATATAAACACGCACCCTAATCTGTTGTTGCCTGATTGGATGTGATGTTCTTAACGGTTGATATGAAGACACGCATGATTGCGTTTCACGTCCACTATCAGGCTTTGTTATTTAGTCTTTAAGCGGGACGTGAGAGACCTTAGCAGGTTGTTCCTCTGTTAAGTAAGCTGTGAGCGAGAGGGGGAAAGATGGAGAGAGGGAAAGGGAGGCAGTGAGAGAGTAAGAGGGATGGAAAAGGATAGAGGGAGCGAGAGTGGAAGAGAGAAAGGGAAATAATCATAGACAAGTGAGAAACATTAGATAAACAGGTTCAAGGACACAGGACCTCATTGAACTGCCATGCCAAGAAACGTGACTCTGGAGAGGGCTAAAGACAGGGTTAAGGAGGGGGCTAAGGACAGGGCTATGGACGGGGCTAAGGACGGGGCTAAGGACGGGGCTAAGGACGGGGCTAAAGAGAGGGCTAAAGAGAGGGCTAAAGAGAGGGCTAAGGAGAGGGCTAAGGACGGGGCTAAGGACGGGGCTAAGGACGGGGCTAAGGACGGGGCTAAGGACGGGGCTAAGGACAGGGCTAAGGACAGGGCTAAAGAGAGGGCAAAGGAGAGAAGAACGAGAGATAGACGGGTTGTGTGTCTCTTGATCTCTCTGCCACCTCCACCTGACCGGTATATCAGGAGAAAAGCTGCAGCCTATCCTAAATGACTGGGAAAGCCAGTGACTTCACCTGACTGTAGTGGTGTGTTCACAGTGGGCCTTACTAACCCCCTGTGTTTGTACTGGGGTCCAGGTGGTGAGGCTCTAGATGAGTGTGGCCTGAGGTACCTGTTAGCCATGCGCCTGCACACCTGTCTCCTTACCTCTCTACCCCCGCTGTACCGCATGCAGCTGCTGCACCAAGGTATGGCGCGCACACACACACACACAGGGCGACACATTGCTGCTGAAATGAAATCAATCTTTTAAAGACGCTCCTGCCTCCCCAGGTCTGTCTACATGTCACTTTGCGTGGGCCTTCCACTCGGAGGCTGAGGAGGAGATGTTGAACATGATCCCGGCCATGCAGAGGGGAGACCCTCAGTGGTCTGAGCTCCGAGCTGTGGGGGTGGGGTGGTGGATACGCAACATCAACACACTCCGCAAGATGGTGGAGAAGGTGTGTGTGTGTGTGTGTGTGATAATTTACCAAATTATTAATTGATTTATTGGATTGATTAATTCATAGATTTCTATATTCGTTTAATTGATTTATTGACTGAGTGATGTATGTGTAGGTGGGTAAAGCAGCGTTCCAGAGGAACAATGATCCTTTAGACGCAGCTCTATTCTACCTGGCAATGAAGAAGAAGGCTGTTCTCTGGGGCCTCTTCAGGTAACACAGCTAACAGACTCTCCTGAGTCCATTTGCCTGGCTTAGGGTTAGACATAACTTTAGCGTTTGGTTACCAGTATGGTGAAGTTTTCATGAATTTATGACTCTGGATGCTGACGACTCTTCCTCTCCATGTCTCCAGACTTTCCCAAGCCTAAACCTTGATCTCTTGGTTTGGTTTTAGCTTGTTTTAGTTTTTGTTTTCACCTCGTCTTCATTAAATCCACATTTTGTTTTACAGTTGGTGAAAATGACCACAATTGAATTCAAGTACCTTTGAATTAAAGTCAAAGTATAATAAAGGTTTCCTGTCCCCTCCTGCTCTCCTCTAGGTCTCAGCATGATGACAAGATGACCACGTTCTTTAAGAATAACTTCAGTGAGGACCGCTGGCGTAAAGCCGCCCTGAAAAATGCTTTCTCTCTGCTGGGAAAACAGCGCTTTGAACAGTCTGCAGCCTTCTTTCTGTTGGCTGGTTCCCTGAAAGATGCCATTGAGGTTTGTGGGCGCGCACACGCGGACACACACTCATACAGGCACAAGCAGCCCGTTCCTCATTTAGACCCACTGTCAGCAGCACCTGTGTTGTCTGTTGTGACGGCGTCATCGTCCTCGTCGTGGAAACCTGGCCCAGATGGATGTTTATGGACGTTGACTGGGAGGTGTGTCAGTGACACGGAGACTGTAGCTGTGTGTGTCTCGGCTCTAGTCTAAACCTGACAGACACAGCTGCGGGGATGGTTAGCCGTGCAAGTGGAGTTTGTTTACCTTGCAACATCGCTCAGCCTCAACATGCTGATAGGAGTATGCTGCCTAGCAGTACAATGGGTTTCTACTTCAAGTCTGACTGTCCGTTCCGGTGGTTTTCAACCTTTCTCAGTTACTGTACCAGCTGAATGTTGTTCTTCTCTTAGTACCCCTGAGGTACCCCCTAAAGGGCATTTTGCTAGTAAGCCTGAGGTCTCCTGAGCCTTCTGAAGTCCCCACTGTGGATAGGTCCAGTTCCCCCAGGGATTCTAGTCCTTCAGGGATAGTTCACCATACTGTCACAGTGCATTTCTGAACGCTTGAACTCACATTCATCATGTTAGTCTATGTAAGCTACGAGTATTAACCTTGAACCTTGATTTTATCCTCCCCTATATCTAAAATGTGATTATTTCTTGTTAGGCCTGACTATTCCTCACATCACCCATCACACTCTACCTTTTACTCTCTGTCTGACTTGGACTCTTCCTCTACCTTTTACTCTCTGTCTGACTTGGACTCTTCCTCTACCTTTTACTCTCTGTCTGACTTGGACTCTTCCTCTACCTTTTACTCTCTGTCTGACTTGGACTCTTCCTCTACATTTCACTCTCTGTCTGACTTGGACTCTTCCTCTACCTTTCACTTTCCCTCTGACTTGGACTCTTCCTCTACCTTTCACTTTCCCTCTGACTTGGACCCTTCCTCTACCTTTCACTCTCTGTCTGACTTGTACACTTCCTCTGACTTGAACTTTCCATCTCCTTCTAGCAATACCTCTCTTTCTAACCTAAACTTTAAGTCTGTCATTTCTAGGTTTGCTTGGAAAAGATGGAGGATATCCAGTTAGCCATGGTAGTAGCCCGGCTGTACGAGGCCGACTTTGAGAGCAGTTCCACCTGTCAAGCCATTCTGTATGAGAAGGTTTTGGGGTGCAAGAGGGACGGTACAGACTACCACTGTACCAAGCTGCACCCGGACCCGTTCCTGCGCAGCATTGCCTTCTGGATCATGAAGGACTACACCAAGGCCCTGGACACACTGCTGGAGCGCATCCCCAAGGAGGAGGATGAGAACCCTGGTGAGAGAGCTGTGCACTGCTTGATGCCTGGAGAAAAGATGTTACTTTTCCTAGACTGAACTCTTGGTACTTCCGTCCTTCCCCTCCCCACTCCCCCAGATGTGATGGTGAAGTCCTGTAACCCGGTGGTGTTCAGTTTCTATAACTACCTGAGAACACACCCCTTAATCATCCGCCGACACTATGCCTCACCCGGGGTTGCTGTGACATCCTCAATGGGCCTCACCTCAGAGAAGAGCAGCGTCGACGAGATTAACCTCATCGAGCGCAAACTCTTCTTCACCACGGCCAATGCCCATTTCAAGGTCTTCCATTTGGATTTGTTTTGCCAAATTATTTAATTGTATAATGTATTTTATATAGTACATATGTAGTATATGTTATATAGTATTTGCTATGTCGTATTTGCTATGTCGTATATGTTATGCCAAATGTGTGGTTGTTATTTTCTGATAAAGGTGGGCTGTCCAGTGCTAGCTCTGGAGGTGCTCTCAAAGATCCCCAAGGTCACCAAGAAGTCGGTCCCCTCATCCCTGAGTAAAGGCTCTTCCATGGTTAATGTCAGCTCCAGCCTGAAGAACGGGGACCACGGGGCCCTGGACTGGGCCTCTCCTGCCCCAGCCAAGGACGCCCATGTTTGGGGTACGGCAGACAGTTCTGCCGACCTGGATTGGAGTCAGCCTCTGGTCAAAGTAGAGGACGACGGACTGCAGTTGGACTGGGGCGAGGATAAGAACGAAGATGACGACGACGACGATGACGACGATGACAGCGGTCTGACCATGAAGAAGGCTGAGGTGGAGACCAACGAGGACGTCGGGCCGCAGAAAGAGGATCCTCCGGTAGGACTGGCGTCATCATGGTTATTTCCAGTCGTCAAAATAGCGGTCAATAGTTTTGTTTGACAGACACTGATTATTGCTTCGGGCCTCTGCTCTCAGGGGGAGTCTGAGGTGGATGTGATCGCAGAGCAGCTGAAGTTCCGAGCGTGTCTGAAGATTCTGATGACAGAGCTGCGTACGCTCGCTACGGGCTACGAGGTGGACGGGGGGAAACTGCGCTTCCAACTGTATAGCTGGTTGGAGAAGGAGATCGGGGCCATGCACCGGATCTGCAACTACAAGGTACTCTGCTGCCTGCTGGACTATGGGATTCCTTACAGAATGTTTACGTACTTGACTTAAATATTACTGGCCACAACTGTGAGAGTTTCTGGAATTAAACGCGTCTTCAGCTGTGCTGTGCTTCTTTGGATACCACAAAGAGCCTAAAGCCCTGATGCAGTCTTTTGAGTTGAGTTTTTAAAACATCAATCTATTTCTAATTAATCTCTGTGTGCTTATGTAATAATATTTGTAACAATAATAATAGTCATTCATTACAGAGCACATTTCCTTTGCTCATGGTGCGAATAGTAGTATTTTAACAAAAGAAACTTCAGCATACATTTTGAATAATTTATTTACTTGAACCTCCTGTGGCTGTTGAAATGGTCAGTCTAATCAAGTGTGCATCAGGTAACAAATCAAATTAAGATTTTAGCATAAAAAGAACCTGATAGGATGGTTAAAAGCCCGCCCCTTACTCAGACAAACAGTCATTGGTGTATTACAGTCAGACCAAATTTGAAGTAATGATGTTTCCATCCCACCTGAACATCCTGACATCCATGTCCTATCCACTGCCCGGACTGGATAAATAAAAAATGTAAATGAATTTTACAGATATATAGTTTGTAAATATTATATCATCAGAATATTGATTTATACCACATATTTGCATGTGATATGAAACTTAAGAGCTGATACAAGCAATTGCTGTTGATATAAATATGATGCAATGCACATCATTACTTTTTAATAAATAATTACCAAATATTAGCTACTATAAATGTCATTATCATCTTTTCATGAAGATTCTTGCTTATTTGATGTGACATAAAAGCATGAAAATAAAATAAGTGAGTTAATATATTTATGGTAACAAATATGGCGCAATACAGTACTTGCACTAGTTGGTTGACTGCATTCTAGTCTGTCACTGCTAGCAAGCGATTAGGCAGGCGTAGTTATGGTGACACTGTCGACAAGCCATGTCCTTATGGTTTCTTTATTCCTATTCAGGGCCTATGTAATGGACATAGTCCGTGAATGGTTTCACAACATGATGTGCGGCCGTAATTGGTTTTTAGTTTGGCTTCGCGCCGCCTCATTCATTTGGAGAAGGCAGACGTTCATTGGTGCAGCAGCGGGGTTGTCAACAGCCAGTTTGGCCGCGATACATGCGACATGCTGCAGGGATTTAACAGCAGGTTTTCGGTAGTTGTTCTTTCCGTTAATAAACGACCCTGCCTTATTGGCTTTCATCAGGAACGCACAACATGAATGGCAGTACATGTCCCTTGCCATTATCCTTTTCAACCCATGGAATCGGTTCTTTCCACAAAAACAAAAATGATGGCATTTGCTTTGCCTCGTACAATACCGTATTTGTGTCCTGCTCTAGAATGCACTATGAACCAGTGGTGGAAAAAGTACAGAGTACAAGTACTCAACTGGGTTCGGCTGTGTTCATCACTTTAGGGAAGTATCTTACTACGATCTAAGTAACCAGGTAAAGGGAGTTCAAAACTAACCAGTGAAAATAAAAAGGAAGAGTGTAAATGTCCACTTAATGTCACTGGTTAGTTATGTACTCTGTTTCTCTGGTCATTTTGCTCTAACTTATGAACTTCCCAAAACTGGTAATAAAAGCAAGTACTTTTACTTTGAACTTTTTCCACCTCTGCTATGAACAACGATCGGTCAAAACTGACGAGCCATCGAATATAATTGCTCAACCGGCACCGGTACTTTACCACACCGAGTGGAGAAGAAGTGCCACAGACACATTTTAATGCAAGAACAAGCGGAAATCGAAGCGGGAAGAGTGACAAGGATGACGAGCAGACATTTGAACACGATACTATGAATTTAAATGGTGAAACTGAGCACTGGCCCATATGGGCCAGTGACTGTCCTTGTCTACTGGCCCAACGTTAGGTCTTATTGGCCCCGGGCCAGCGGGCCATCATTAATGTTGAACCCTGGTGTCTTTGAATTCCAGCCTCCTTGTGTGAACATCTAACTCTATGCACTTGGGCCTTTAACAAAATTGTGTATTTTTCTCCCCATTCCTTTAGCTTGCCGGGAAGGAAGACAGCCAGGAGGTGGAGCCGTGGGGGGATGGAGGTGAGGATGTGTTTGAGGAGTCCCTGGAGCTTAGCGGCGGTATGGAGGCTCGGGCGTATGAGCGCCACCAACTGGAGCGCAGGCGTCTCGCCGCCAAGCAGCATCATGCTGAGCGGAGGAAGGCGTGGCTGAGGAAGAACCAGGCTCTGCTCCGGGTCTTCTTGTCCTACTGCAGCCTGCACGGGGCCAAGGGAGGAGGGGTGACCTCAGTACGCATGGAGCTTATCTTCCTGCTGCAGGAGAGCCAGCAGGTAAGTTCGTAACAAACTCACACTGAGACACGCTCACATTGATATTTAAATGGGGACGCTTAAAAAAAATCCTACTTTTACTAATCCTAACGCTTTAAACGTAACCTTAACTTCACTCTAATCTTAACCTCATTATCCTAACATTCCTGAAGTTAGACATAATGCCTAACCTTACCTGTAATCCTTAACCCTAATTCCAAACCTACCCCCAATTGTAGCATTTGCCTTAAACCCAACACTCAAAGTCCATGTGTACACCCAGACCCCCACACACACACACACACACACACACACACAGACACTCTATATCTCTACCATGTATTACTATGGGTGTTATTCTGGTGTAGTCTAACTCTCCTCCCGTCCTGTCCTCCTGTAGGAGACTTCTGTGAAACAGCTCCAGTCCCCCCTCCCCCTCCCCACCACACTGCCCCTCCTCTCCGCCAGCATCGCAGCCACCAAGACCGTCATCTCCAACCCTGTCCTCCACCTCAGCAATCACATCCACGACATCCTCCACACCACCAACCAGATGGAGGTCCCGCCGCACCCTGAACTCATGGACGACAGGGTACTGACTGTGTGTGTGTGTGTTTGGTGTTTGGTTGCTTTAGGGTTCAAACTAAACATTACTTTCATTAAAATACACAGCACTAAACTGCGCAAACTGTTGTGGCCGGAGTGAGACTTCATTCTAATTAGGGAATCACACTTTTATGTTTGCATTTCCTGTTTAGTGTTGGACCGTTTGTCAATGGGCTCATCTCGCCCTCAGGGAGAGTGGAGTACTGGCTATGTAATCAAAGCCATGGACTACATTTATTTTCAGTTGGCAACAGATGGTGCTTACTGGGACTCTATAAATAGGCTACGCTCTACGTGAGTGAGGTTTATGAATACTTAGCATCTAATTATTTGACTTGGGTGGATGGTTGACATGCAGATATTTAGTCAGGCACGGGATGGTTGTCTGTTAGTGGTTTTAGGCCACAGAGAGAGATAGAGACACTGACAGAGACAAGGCTTTAGACCACAAGCCTATAGAGGAAGAGGTGTGTTGTTTTGGGTGGTGTTTAGGCTGCTTGTTGCTTTGCAGATGTAGTCACAGGTCCAATTGTGGCCCATGATCACATACAGCTCTGGAAAAAAATCAAGAGACCACTGCAAATTGACCAATTCTGTTCCTCACTCAAAACTTTCCTTTTCAACTTGTTTGGAAAGCAAAGAAAATGGTGGAGTTGTCTCTTAATTTTTTCTGGAGCTGTACATGCAATTGTCCCAATTTAGACGGTTTGCTTTGACAGAACTTGGCATACTGTTTTGCCGCATTTGCTGTGTTGATTGATGAATCTAGCACTGAACAGAGAGCAGTACATAGTGTGTGAATGTAGCTTGGACTCTTGCTCGACCACAGTCTCCCTGAGTGAGGGGAACAGTGCATCGGTCTCTCACATTAAGACACAGAGATGTGTAGACGCACAGACACATTCTGAACATTGTGAACGTTCTGAACTGTCGAAGCTGAAACGTTGCCAACAGAAAGGCTGTTGGCTTGTGACGCCATGAGTGAAATTGGTTTTGTGTGTGTGTGTGTGTGTGTGTTTGTGTGTCCCTCCACTCCAGGTTAACCTGTTACACACCTTGGCTGCCTCTCTGTCTGCCTGCATCTACCAAGCGCTGTGTGACAGCCACAGCTACAGGTACACACACACACACACACACACACACACTTTAATGTTTTGAATCCATAGATTGAATGCACATTCATTTATAATTAACAATAAAGGTTATCATTTACCTCTTCATTAATATATAATTATTATTACAAAGATCCTTATTTACATCAACATTCACATATGATTAACATTACAGAGGTCAATATTTGCGTCAATATTTAAGAATACAAATATCACCATTTGCAGTTGATTTTTATTGTCATCAATTAATCTGATCCTGTCCTTTGCCTTTTCCCATGGTGCCTTGCAGCAGCCAGGCAGAGGCCAATCAGTTCACAGGGATGGTGTACCAGGGTCTCCTGCTGAGTGAGAGGAGACGACTACGCACCGAAAGCATCGAAGAGCACGCAACACCCACCTCTGCC
Source organism: Esox lucius (assembly GCF_011004845.1). NCBI lineage: Eukaryota > Metazoa > Chordata > Actinopteri > Esociformes > Esocidae > Esox > Esox lucius. The sequence goes on along the minus strand of NC_047570.1, from coordinate 28,047,194 downwards.
CCGGCACAGTGGCCAGGTAGACAAACAACCACACACACTACCATTCCTGTTGACTCTATTCCCAGACAGCTGAATGGGCCACATGACTAATGTGTTGCTGTCAAGAGGGAGGGAGGTGAGGAGAGGAGAGGGATATGTGTAGAGAGAGGGGGATATGTGTAGAGAGAGGGGGATATGTGTAGAGAGAGAGGGATATGTGTAGAGAGAGAGGGATATGTGTAGAGAGAGGGTGATATGTGTAGAGAGAGGGTGATATGTGTAGAGAGAGGGTGATATGTGTAGAGAGAGGGTGATATGTGTAGAGAGAGGGTGATATGTGTCGAGAGAGGGGGATATGTGTCGAGAGAGGGGGATATGTGTAGAGAGAGGGTGATATGTGTAGAGAGAGGGGGATATGTGTAGAGAGAGGGTGATATGTGTAGAGAGAGGGTGATATGTGTAGAGAGAGGGTGATATGTGTAGAGAGAGGGTGATATGTGTAGAGAGAGGGTGATATGTGTCGAGAGAGGGTGATATGTGTCGAGAGAGGGGGATATGTGTCGAGAGAGGGGGATATGTGTCGAGAGAGGGTGATATGTGTAGAGAGAGGGTGATATGTGTAGAGAGAGGGTGATATGTGTAGAGAGAGGGGGATATGTGTAGAGAGAGGGTGATATGTGTCGAGAGAGGGTGATATGTGTCGAGAGAGGGGGATATGTGTCGAGAGAGGGGGATATGTGTCGAGAGAGGGTGATATGTGTAGAGAGAGGGTGATATGTGTAGAGAGAGGGTGATATGTGTAGAGAGAGGGTGATATGTGTAGAGAGAGGGTGATATGTGTCGAGAGAGGGGGATATGTGTCGAGAGAGGGGGATATGTGTCGAGAGAGGGGGATATGTGTAGAGAGAGGGGGATATGTGTCGAGAGAGGGGGATATGTGTCGAGAGAGGGGGATATGTGTCGAGAGAGGGGGATATGTGTCGAGAGAGGGGGATATGTGTCGAGAGAGGGGGATATGTGTCGAGAGAGGGGGATATGTGTCGAGAGAGGGGGATATGTGTAGAGAGAGGGGGATATGTGTAGAGAGAGGGGGATATGTGTAGAGAGGGGGATATGTGTAGAGAGAGGTGTAGGTGGGGGAGAGAGAGAAAGGTAGAGAGCGAATAGACAGATGGTACTCAGTAATAGGATCTCTCCTGCCTGTGGTGAAGACATTAGAGTGAGAGAGGATGAATGGATGGATGTGTCACACCATCTCTCCTCTGTTAATATGTAGAGGAATCTTATTACAGCACCAGTCTAATGCGGCTGAGCAATGCATTGTGAATAATGTCATGAAAATATTATTACAACCATCCAATTCTCCTGTCTGTTCTACAAGCCTTCATCATTTATGAGTCAGGCCTTTGTGCTCTAAAATGAAGATAATTTTTTTATATTAAGGTCTATCTCGTCTGTTCTGTTTTCCCCTTTCCCCGCTCCATCTCCTTATGTTTTCCTTTCTCTCTCTTTTGTCATTCCCTCTCTCCCGCTCCCATTTCTCTCCCGCCCCCCCCTCATTCTCCAGGTGTGTCCTCTCTGATAGCTCTGGTGCAGTCGGCCCAGGGCGAGGACCAACCCAAGCTCAGCGTGTTGCTGTGTGAGGCGGTAGTGGCCGTATACCTGTCCCTGCTCATCCATGGCCTCGGCACTCACAACAGCAACGAGCTCTTCCGCCTCGCCGCTCATCCCCTCGGCAACAAGATGTGGGCGGCCGTATTTGGGGGCGGGGCAAAAATCGTCATCAAACCCAAGCGAAACGTTGAGATCGCTCCAGGTATACTTAGTAGACACCCCCTCACCCTTTCTACGCGCCCCAGCCCTCTTTATAAAACCCTGTTACCCTCCTCTACTGTCCTGCGTTTCAGTAACAGCCATAAAGATTCATACAAACAATGACAGGGTGACTGAAGGCACCGGTTCCCATCTGGTGTCACCACAGGTGTGTGAGAGTTGCATTGGACATACCATAGGAGAAGACAAGGTTTAAGGATACGTTTGCTACTTTTGAGCCTGTGGCCTATTTACGGGTTATCTATCACAATCCTATTATGAAGAGACATGTTTTCCATCAATTATTTCGATTTTGAGTGTTTTCCAAAATGGAAATTGTACAGTTGCATCAACAGTTATGTCCTATGTGAAACTTGTTTTTGAATATTATGCACTAACTCAAAACATCTATAAAATGCTGCACTCTTCTTTTGCCAGAAAGACCTATAGAGGCTGATATCAACACACCCCAGCCTTCCCGTTTTGGAAAACCGAATTGGGAAACACTGTGCTAGATAATCTGCTAATAGGCCCCAGTTTCAGAAATAGCAAACTTATCCTTTAACATATTAAAGGTTATTAAGCCTGTTCAGGGGCAGGCAAATGTATCTGGTTTCTGCCCGATCATTTCAAGCTTTCAGGGACAGAATATGCCCAGTCTTTATTTAACAACTGTTATGATCAGGCTTGATAAAGAAAAAAGAACAATTAACACATTTGTGGAAAGATAATGCAGAAACTTTTGTTTGGTTTCACGGAGACACACATAAACACCACATTTTCATGACTTTTCAGGAAAATCTAATTTTTTCTTCTAATCCCAATCCTTAACCTAACCTTCACCCAACCTCAATAAACAAACTTTAACGTCTATATTTAACTTAAATGATATCCCCAAAACTCTAAACCTAACCCATAAGCATGCAAAAGCATGTTATACATTGTACTGTCAAGACAGTTTGGTGTACATTTCAGAATCTAAATGGCTTCTATCCTCCCACAAGCAGCCTACTTGTTCATAACAAACACTTAAATTGAAACTAACTAATTATATGAAATAATAAAAGCATCTTCATTAAACTGAAACTCTAATAAAAAGCTAAACAAACAGCTCTAATAAGATAACAAAACTATAATAACCTTGCTTCCCTTCCCTCTCCTGTGCCAGATGATTTTGAGGCCGGCAGGCCAGAGCCGAGTCCCCCGAGTCCTAATGTCACTCAGACCCCCCAAACCGGGATAGATACAGGGAACACTGCAGCAAACCGCTGTGAGTTGTAGACTTGCAATGACAGAGTGCAGTGAAAAACTGTAGTACTGCTTTTGCAGTAGTCATTTGTAGTGCTGGTTTTGCAGTGGCCATTTTGCAGTGCTGGTTTTGCAGTGCAAGGAGCTAGATTGTTGTGCTATAATTGCAGTGATGTGGGTTTCCCATTGTGTGTTCCTCAGGCAGGAAGCTAGTATTTCTTGGAGACTACTAATTTGAACAGCATGGTTTTCTGAATAGACAGGACTATATCTCAGTCTTGAGTGGTGCTAGTGTGATGTGATCTCAATTCATGGTCCAGCCACTGTCCGGTCTCATTGTGAACCAGTGTGGGTGTTTGCCGGTGTGTTTGTTCAGTGTGCCGGAGTGTTTGTTCAGTGTGCCGGTGTGTTTGTTCAGTGTGCCGGTGTGTTTGTTCAGTGTGCCGGTGTGTTTGTTCAGTGTGCCGGTGTGTTTGTTCAGTGTGCCGGTGTGTTTTTTCAGTGTGCCGGTGTGTTTGTTCAGTGTGCCGGTGTGTTTGTTCAGTGTGCCGTTCAGTGTGTCTGCGTGCCGGTGTGTTTGTTCTGCGTGCCGGTGTGTTTGTTCTGCGTGCCGGTGTGTTTGTTCTGCGTGCCGGTGTGTTTGTTCAGCGTGCCGGTGTGTTTGTTCAGCGTGCCGGTGTGTTTGTTCAGCGTGCGCTGTGTTTGTTCAGCGTGCCGTTGTGTTTGTTCAGCGTGCCGTTGTGTTTGTTCAGCGTGCCGTTGTGTTTGTTCAGCGTGCCGTTGTGTTTGTTCAGCGTGCCGCTGTGTTTGTTCAGCGTGCCGGTGGGTTTGTTCAGTGTGCCGGTGTGTTTGTTCTGCGTGCCGGTGTGTTTGTTCAGTGTGCCGGTGTGTTTGTTCAGTGTGCCGCTGTGTTTGTTCAGTGTGCCGCTGTGTTTGTTCAGTGTGCCGCTGTGTTTGTTCAGTGTGCCGCTGTGTTTGTTTAGCGTGCGCTGTGTTTGTTCAGTGTGCCGGTGGGTTTGTTCAGTGTGCCGGTGGGTTTGTTCAGTGTGCCGGTTTTGCAGTGTTTCTGGGTTTCTGAGCATGGTTGCTTTGTGGTAAAGGTGTGTGTATGTGTGGTTTTTCTCATCTCATTGTTTCATCCCCATCTATCTGTCACCATAGTGGGAGCAGCAGGTAAAGCTAGAAAGGACTCATCATCATCATTGACCTCTGAACCTGACACATGGACTAAACCAGGTACATTCACTGGGCTAAGACTTTTGAACTTGCATTTAAACTTGATATATTTGCATCCATGTATAGCCCTCTTGCCTATAAAGCCAAGTGGGTTTTCAGTGTGTGTGTTAGAGTAAGAGTGGGGGAGTGAAGAGGGAGGGGAGGAGTACAGTTAAGAGGAAGATGTAGGAATAGAGACAATCTGGGTTTATTTATAAGAAGGCCAAGTCGTCAATAAGCATCAGCTCTGTTAAAGATCTGCTGCCTAGTACTGCTCTCTGGTCCTTGGGGTTACACTGCCTTTCAACCAGCTAACTGAACTTGATTAGAATATAATTAGGAATCAATCATATATTCATAACCATTCTTCTGTTTGTCTCAGAGGACACACTTGTATGACTTTATAGTCTGATGTCTGTCTGTGTTTGTTTATCTCTGGTCTGGTCTTGTATGCGTCTCATCTCCTTGGTCTACGTGGTTCCAGAGATAGTCATCCAAGATAACGGTTCAGGTCTGTGCAGAATTGTGTGTGTGTGTGTGTGTGTGTGCTTTCAACACTCTGAATGAAAGTTTCCGACTAACTCCATTTTCTAACCAAACCAGGGTTATATCCATAACCATGTGGACTGATCCGGAGGTAACTCTGTGGGTACTAGTCCTAACCGAAGCCCCTGTTTCCATTCGTGTCTGTATTGAGTGCCTCCCTCCAGCTGCATGTCTTAGGAGACAGAACGGTCCAATTCTCTCTCTTCCTGCACCCTCCTAGCCGTGCCGACCCCTCCCCCTGCCGAGGATGTGGACCGACTGAGACGGAGGTTTAACATGAGGATGCTGGTTCCTGGTCGTCCTGTGAAGGAGGTCCCTGCCACCCCGCCTCCCGTCCCAGTGGAGCGACCAGCCTACAGGGAGAAGTTTATTCCACCTGAGCTTAGCATGTGGGACTACTTTGTGGCCAAAGTAAGGCGTGATGCAGTTCCCGTTCTGATCGTTGTCACGGCATAAATACGCTCAGTGACCAGCCATCAACGCGTTACAAAACCAACCTCCCGCCCCCTCTACCCCTCCCCCCAGCCCTTCCTGCCCCTGTCAGACAGTGGAGCGTTGTACGACTCCGACGAGAGTGGGGCGGAGGATGATGATGATGACGACGATGATGCCTTCCTGTCAGACACACAGATGACGGAGCACTCCGATCCCAACTCGTACAGGTGCCATTTCATTTCCTGCATTTCTATGGTTTGTGGGGTCGAACGAGATTCACAACCAGTCCTCACTTTGGATGTGGCATTTTAGCCTTATCTCGCTCCCCCTCTCTGTCCCTCCCCCCTCTCTGTCCCTCCCCCTCTCTGTCCCTCCCCACTCTCTGTCCCTCCCCCCTATCCCAACCTCTCACTCCCTGTCACACTCTCTCTCGTTCTGTTTGCAGTTGGGCTCTCATGCGTCTGGTAATGGTTAAACTGGCGCTTCACAATGTCAAGACCTTCCTCCCGCTAACTGGACTGGACTTCACAGGTACAGACACGCTCATACAGAAATAGAAACATCTAAATCTAACCCTAACATTAACCTAACGGGTATGCCTAAACCAAACCATCAGGCCTAACCCTGAGTTCAACTCTAAACCTAGCCTATAATGCGACAAAAGCATTTTAAAAAGTGGGGACTTAGAAAAAGCTATCTTTTGATGTGACGTCTGGCTGTTTTAGTGAATATTGTTCCAGAAAACAGGGAAACAAGTGACAGAAAAACGCCACCACACACGCACGCCACCACAACACACATACAGCCATAATGGTCCCACAAAAACAAATGTTTCTCACTCTCCTCCTCCTCTTCTTCAATCAGACCTGCCGGTGACATCTCCTCTGTCCAATGCTGTTCTGAAGACATTAGAGAACTGGGAGACCATGTTGCTGGAGAGGATGAACAAGTTTGATGGTCCTCCCCCCAACTACATCAACACCTACCCCACAGACCTGAGTGCTGGAGGGGGGCCCGCCATCCTGAGACACAAGGCCATGCTGGAGCCTGACAACACTCCATTCAAGTAGCTATTATTCCAGTTCAGATACATGAACATTACTGTATGTATAAACATAAACAGATGCGGACTCACAACCGCCATGCTGACTTGTTCTCACGTGTGTGTCGTCTCCTTCAGGAATAAGAGCCATGCGTCATTCCCTGCACGACGTCTCTGGCACTTCCTGGTGAAACAGGAAGTCCTTCAGGAGACACTGATCCGGTACATCTTCACTAAGAAGAGGAAGCAAAGCGAGGTAAGAAGCTTAACTGGGCCTCTGGTACCACCTGTGTCTGTCTGTCTTTACGTCTGTCTGTCACTTCCCCTCTACACTGGAAGTAGGTCTGGTCTGAGAAATCAGGTGAGCTTTATTTTACACCTATTTACCTGGTCATCACTTAGGAATAATAATATTTTCTTTTTGTGTGTGGTGGAGTTTTTATTTTGTTGTTGTTGAATATTGCTTCCTTTAATCACCCATCCATAATACACTTAAACTGTCCTTATTTAAGTTGGTCCAAGACAACTGCAAGCTATGGGTGTTGACAGACAGCGCCTGAAGCACGTCTTTTACCAGCCCTCATTGCTGTCGGAAAAAATGAATAGCCTACACTCGACTATGTTTAGTGTCTAGTGAGATCTGTGACTGACTTTATGATAGTCAATAACCAAGTGGAATAAGAATTATTGAGGAATGGGCTTTTTTGGGTCTTTTTATTTTTTCCATCCAAAGATCAGATGATTGCCAATTCCAATTGCTGGTCGATCTAGCGTGCATCAGTAGTTTCACCTACGCATAACAGATTTGAATAATCACATTCCATATCATGTGCAAAAGTAATTTATCGTCACCCGACATTGAAATGATTAAAGGGATTTTGATAACCCCTAAATAAAATCAACTGTTCCTGTAGGATTTCCTCGAAGGTTTTCTGTTACTGCAGTGTTTGCCATGGTCCCCAAGGAGCAGACAAAAGATACAGGAGCTCCTCGTTGAAAGTTAGAGATCAGGAGAGGGATATAAAAAATGTATGTCCAAGGTATCATCATTGAGCACTGTGAAGATCATCATTAGGAAATGGAGTCAAGATGGCACCACCAGGACATTGCAAAGATCTGGAAAAGTTTATCAGGGAGGCGACCAAAGTGCCAACAGCAGCCTTAAAGGAGCTGTAGGAACACGGACTCTGGTCACAGTAGGGGGGACAATGAATAGTTTCAAGTATAATATCAAGGTATGTTGGCGCTAATCCTGATGCCCTCTACCATTCTATAATCTGAAATTATAGAATAATGCAATGTACCCCAACCCCCGCTACCCCACACTACAATGTCCTCTCTAATGCAATAGCAACCAAAAAAACAAGCAATAAATACATTCTTTACTTAGTAACATGTTACATATTTCAAAGAAATTACCCCATGTTTTTGTTCTCCTCACCCGGCACAGCCAGAAGAGGACTGGTCACCCCTCTGTGCCTGGGTCCTCTCTAGGTTTCTTCCTAAAATTCGACCTTCTTAGGGAGTTTTTCCCAGCCACTGAAATTCAACACTACTGTTGTTTGCTCCTTGGGGTTTAAGGCCGGGTGTCTCTGTAAAGCACTTTGTGACAACTGCTGTTGTAAAAAGGGCTTTATAAATACATTTGATTGATTGATTGCCTGTCCAGGACTAGAATACATTTTATTGGATTTAAGTGCATCCAGCCTGTAATTTCTGCTGGCTGTTTTCCTAAGCCCCAAAACACATTGGCTCCACAATGCTTCTAGCATACAGAGCATATCATTCACTCATATCATTCCCTCTTTATTATGTCTGAGCCACCTGAAAACATTTTGCCATTGAGCATCAAAACTTTGTTTATTACAAGATCTAAAATATTAAATCACTCATCAAGCTTTATAAATAATCACAGTCAATATTATTGTTGTCTATTTTCGTTGTTAACCTATGTTTCTTGTTAATTTAACTTGCATTAAAAACGCATCTGAGCTGTAGGCTTTTCATGCTTGCCTTGACGCCACATCAATTATCCTCCTCCTTCAACTTCCTTCAGCTGTAGGCTACTTGGCTATGCTGCTTGCGCTCATCCAGCGTCTTCACCTTCATATATTTATATTGTTAGTGACTTAAATATGTTTATTTACACTGTATATTGCATGTAAAATATTGTTGGGGACAGTAGCCTACACACCCTAATCTCATCATCTTTTCATCAGTCATCTTTGTCTGTCTCGCGCACTCAATTGAAAAAAATCTGTGTTTCTACTAGACATCATCTGAAACATTAACAAATGTTACGCGGATTGGATGTAGTTTTGGCATTATTCCGTTTCTTTTAAATGTTTTGACATGCATGGGTGTAAAAGAAAACTAGGATGCACTTGTTTTTTTGACGTTACTCATCTCTGCGACATCAGGACTGTTAAGGTCCTGTATGCATGGTTGCCAGATCATTGACAGTAAAAGTCCTCAAAACGCTGTATCTTCTATATAACCCTATCTGTAAATTGACCCGCCCAAGCCCATTAAAAATAGCCCAAGTATGGGGAAACCTACCCATCTGGCAACCCTGCCAATATGCAAAAAGTTTCCTCCTATTTGACATGGCCTGTAGCCTTCTGCGAAGACAGCTGGAATGCATTTGGAAAATCCAGGTGTGCTTGGTTGATAGAGACCTATGAACACAGACTATTTAGGGTTATTTTATCAGGTGAATTGTCTGGAACACATTCTCATTTACACCAACCACCTGTGCAACTGCAGGACGGGGAATTAATGAGTTGATGAGGGGTCAGGGAAGATTAGGTAGCCCTGTGGGCACTCAAGACACATTTGCTGCTGTAACCTGAGCAAAAGTTACTTGCACCTTTTGCAAATGATAAGATAAAAATGGTTGGACATGACTTGTCTTGATTTTAGCCTTTACACTAACAAAGATGCATTTTCAATAAGGTTGTTGACCTTTGATGTCCATGTAAAATTATTTCCCAGATAAGGTTTTGGCCAAACCACGTGAATATTGGGTCCTAGTGTAATTTAGACATAACTTGATACATTATGGACTAATTAATGCACTAACTAATTCAATTCATTTTAACTCACACACACACACACACAAACATAAAGACATGCACTAACACACACAACCACCTGTTGTTATTATGGTTTTAACGGCCTTGTATTGTGTAATCAAGAACAGAGCAAAGTTCATTGTATTCTGTATTGTCTACACTTTATTAGTACGATTATCGTTAGCATTATTATTAAAATGATCATTATCACGTCTGCAAACATCCGCTAAGACCGTAAGGAAGACCAAGACACTAACACAGAGAGACAGACACTAACACAGAGAGACAGACCACTAACACAGAGAGACAGACCACTAACACAGAGAGACAGACCACTAACACAGAGAGACAGACCACTAACACAGAGAGACAGACACTAACACAGAGAGACAGACACTAACACAGAGAGACAGAACACTAACACAGAGAGACAGACCACTAACACAGAGAGACAGACCACTAACACAGAGAGACAGACCACTAACACAGAGAGACAGACACTAACACAGAGAGACAGACACTAACACAGAGAGACAGACACTAACACAGAGAGACAGACACTAACACAGTAAGACACACCCTTAAATAGTGCATTTGCTCTAACAAGCGCATGCATGCATGCGTACACATACATACCTGTATAATGACTAAATAGATCCTGCTTCTTCAAGACTAAGGTAGACCGTTAAAGATTTTATCCAGCCTCTTTAATGTCAGAGGCGGGTAGATTTTTCCTTTGGCATTGAGACGTAAATGCCCTCCACCCTCCGTCATTACATTGAGGGAGACCTCTCTTATCTCCTCAGCACTGCTCTAAAATACACTCCAGTCCGTGTGATAGGGCATTGTTTGGGTTGGAAGAAGCTTTAGTCCGATTCTCCCACTGACTGTGTGCACATGTGTGTGACTGTGTGCACATGTGTGTGCATTTGTGTGGTTGTTTGGTTGTGTGTTTCGGTGTGGTTGGTTGGTTGTGTGTTTGAGTGGTTGTATGGTTCTGTGTTTGTGTGGTAGTTTTGGTTTGTCTGATTGTACCTGCATGTATCATCCAGTCAACCTTCTTCATCTTTTTTTTTTCTCTCCGTTTCATGTTTTGTTTGTTGTCGTGCATGTGTGATGTGATGTGTTTGTATTTGTGTGGTGTGTTTATTTGTGTTGTGTAGTGTGTAGAAGACCATGTGGATCTGCTCATCCCAAACTGTGTAGCTGGAGCGCACAGGTCTAACAAGGTAGTATGAGCCAGTCTGTCTCTGCAGTAGATAACTGCTCAGCCCTGTTTCCCTTCTAGTCATTGCTGGACACAATTTCACCCCACCGGGCCTACCACTGCCTATGTCTGATCATTGATCACTAACCCCACTACCTTAACCCACCAATCACCATGTCTGATCACCACCACTGATCACTAACCCCACTACCTAACCCACCAATCACCATGTCTGGTCACCACTGATCACTAACCCCACTACCTTAACCCACCAATCACCATGTCTGATCACCACCACTGATCACTAACCCCACTACCTAACCCACCAATCACCATGTCTGGTCACCACTGATCACTAACCCCACTACCTTAACCCACCAATCACCATGTCTGGTCACCACTGATCACTAACCCCACTACCTTAACCCACCAATCACCATGTCTGGTCACCACTGATCACTAACCCCACTACCTATCCCACCAATCACTATGATCATTAGCTGGAGGGAGTGTTGATCATTATTATCTTCATGAAGGGGACTTGCCCTAGTGTCCACTGCCGTTCAACCATCTTGATCCTGCAAGCTTACCTCATGCTTCAGGTGGAATTTACTGAGAGAAGCGGTAAGGATGGTGGATGAGGCTAGATAGAAAGTAAGGAGAAGACATTGACTTGGAGAATTAGGACATAGCCAACCTGGAGAACTTAAGCCCTTTCTGTCTCTCTTTATCAGGTAACACTGTCTCTATATCCACTGGCTAATACACTGTCTATCTTACTACCAGCTAACACTCCCTGTCTCTATCTCCACTGGCTAACACACTACTGTCTGTCTCAGTATACCAACTAACACACTTTACTGCCTAAAACACTGTCTGTCTCTGCTGTCGTTATCCCTAACACCCTACACTCTCTATCTCCAATAGCTAAAACACTGTTTCACTCTCTCTGCCTAGACAAGTTAAACTGCCAGTCAGTCTCTCTATACCCCCACTGCCTAACTCACTGTGTCTATCCTTAATTTTCCTGCTACAGGGACCGTTCGTCTGCTTCCGGAGTAGATTCATTATCCCTCTCTAATATTGACTTGTTCCAGCCGGTCCTCCAGCTCTGACAGACGTCATGTGGCCCTAACCTGCATGTTCTTCCTGGGTGCTGACTGCTGTGTGGTGTCGGGGTCAGTGTAGGGGTGTCCTGAGCCATAGTGTGCGTTGTCATACTGTGCTTGTGCTAAATGATGCTTTGTGTTGTCGTAATGTGTTTCCAGGTGGAGGCAGATCTGGGCTACCCAGGAAAGAATGCCAAGATTATCCATAAGGAGTCTGACATCATTATGGCCTTTGCAATCAACAGGGTGAGACCCAGTGCATTCCCTCGCTAACGCACGCTCATAGCTCCCACGTCTGGCTCCGACAATGAATGTGCGGAGTGGATTCCATTACAAGTGACATCGACTCTGCATTTGACTTTACATGGAAATGTAATTGGGACTGCGGTTTCTTTCCGTCCCTCTGTCCAGGCTAACTCCAATGAGATAGTGCTGGCGTCCACTCATGACGTGCAGGAAGTGGATGTGTCCACTCTGTTAGCTGCTCAGCCCTACACCTGGATAGGAGAGGACTTCGACAAAGAGTCTCGCAGGTCAGTTCACAGACACACAACTTAAAAAGCAAAAATAAAAAATGTGGTTACTTTTTTCCTTCCATATCCTTTTTTCTATTTCTTTTTTGCCTGAACCTAATCTTAAGACAACATTTTGGTCTTGCCAAAGTAGGGATACAGGCGTTGTACAGGCGGTTGTCTTCTACATTCTATATGCCTTTATCTCCTCAGTTCTGATGATGTGGACTACCGTTCATCCCACACAAACATCTCCCAGGCTTCCTCAACCCCTTCCCACTTTGCTCCTAAAGACGTTTCAGCTTCTGCATCCATGCCCTGGCTGGGAACTGGGCAGACGACCATGGGCGCTAGTGTGGTACAACACAAACACACACACACCACCAACATACCCAGTGCATCCACAACAGACCTTATACAGCAGGATATCACAGTGTTTTCCAAGTTTCCTGTGACTGTACATTTGGCATGGTCTCTGTTAGTGCTGTTGTCCATTGAGAGTGGTAGTTGTGTGTCTGACCAGTAGGGGGCAGTAGTGAAGCCTCATACCCTCTCAGGTTTTTTTTATTATGAAAACTCCCTCCTTATTCCCTCTCTCCATTCTGATATGGTGTCATAAATTCATTATGCATTACCTACAACAGAAAACTTTGAAGTTTAGCAGACACAACAGTTTGGAACACGCTTGGGTTTGAAACACAAAGAGGGTTTGGACCATAGAACAGGTTTGGAACACACACAGGTTTGGATCACAAGTGGGTTCAGAACACGGTGGTTTGGAACACATAACAATTTGAAACACACTGCGATTTGAACGTCCAGTGGTTTGGGACAAACTGCTGTTTACAGCATACGGACATACAGTTGATATAAAAAGTCTACACACCCATGTTAAAATGCCAGGTTGTGATGTAAAAGAATGAGACAAAGATAAATCATGTCAGAACTTTTTCCCCCTTTAATGTGACCTATAATGTTTTTTATAGAAAACACACAATAACCTGGTTGCATAAGTGTGCACACCCTTAAACTAATACTTAGTTGAAGCACCTTTTGCTTTTATTACAACACTCAGTCTTTTTGGGTAGAAGTCTATTAGCATGGCACATCTTGATGTGGCAATATTTGCCCTCTGTTCATTGCAAAAGCGCTCCAAATCTGTCAGATTGCAAGGACATCTCCTGTGCACAGCCCTCTTCAGATCACCCCACCGATGTTCAATTGGATTCCGGGCTGGGCTCTGGCTGGGCCATTCCAAAATGTTAATCTTCTTCTGGTGAGGCCATGCTTTTGTGTATCTGGATGCATGCTTTGTGTCTTGTTGTTCTGAAAGATGAACTTCATCTTCAGCTTTCTAATGGACGTCTGAAGGTTTTGTGCCAAAAATGCCTGGTATTTGGAACTGTTCATAATTCCCTCCACCCTGACTAAGGCCACGGTTCCAGCTGATGAAAAACAGCCCCAAAGCATGATGCTGCCACCACCATGCTTCACTGTGGGTATGGTGTTCTTTGGGTGATGTGCAGTGTTGTTTTTGCACCAAATATACCTTTTGGAATTATGGCCAAAATGTTCAACCTTGGTTTCATCAGACCATAACACATTTTCCCACGTGCTATTGGGGGACTTGATGTTTGTTTTTGCAAACTTCAGCCGGGCTTGGATGTTTTTCTTTGTAAGAAAGGGCTTCTGTCTTGCCACCCTACCCCATAGCCCATTCATATGAAGATTACGGGAGATGTACCACTCAGCAAGTATTTGCCAGAAATTCCTGCAGTTTCTTTAGTGTTGCTGTAGGCCTCTTGGAAGCCTCCCTGACCAGTTTTCTTCTAGTCTTTTCATACATTTTTGGAGGGATGTCCAGTTCTTAGTAATGTCTCTGTTTCTCCACTTGATGATGACTGTCTTCACTGTGTTCCATGGTATATCTAATGCTTTGGAAATTATTTTGTACCCTTCTCCTGACTGAAATTTTTCAACAATGAGATGCTTTGGAAGCTCTTTGCCGACCATGGAGATGCAACTAAGAAAATGTCAGGAAAATCCTACTAGAACAGCTGAACTTTATTTGTGATTAATCAGAGTCACTTTAAATGATGGCAGGTGTGCCATCACTTCTATAAATAGAAATGACTTCTATTTAACATGGGTTTGAATGTGATTGGTTAATTCTGAACACAGCCACATCCCCAGAGGGTGTGCACACTTATGCAACCAGGTTATTGTAAGGTTTCTATTTTTCATTTTTCCCCCTTGAAGATTTCAGTTTGTTTTTCAATTGAATTCACATTATAGGTCACATTACAAGTGGAAAAAGTTCTGACATGATTTATCTTTGTCTCATTCTTTTACATCACAAAAAACCTGGCATTTTAACAGGGGTGTGCAGTTTTTTTATATACACTGTATATGGTCTCTTCATATTCTGTCTCTGTGTCTCTGATCTGAGGCCCACTACCTAGGCGCTGTCCAGTGTGTATTGACTCGTTGTCTTTATCAGGCCAAACAGTCAGAGTGGAGGACTAAACAGGCCAGTAGATGAGTCTATGTAGCCAGAGATAGGCATTGTGTGTGTTTATGTGAGACGGAGGGTACAGTATCAACAGGCAGATACACTGCGCTCACAACGTCCCTTTCACTGCCCAAGGTACTGACCTGCGTCACCACATCACTGAGTTCTCAAATATGGCCTAGTTCAAGTGATAATTCCAGTGTGGAGAGGTCTGTTGCCGCTAGGGGAAATATTTCATGGTTTTGTGATGATAAGTATTAAGACATAGCTGTGGGGTTCAGTGTCGTTGGCTACTGCTGTCATACATGTCCCGCTCCTGATGATGAAGCCCTTCAGAGTTAAAGTTGTAATTTAATTTGAAGAAACACCCTGAAAATCGCAGCATCTCTTCAGTCTGTTCAGTTTGCCTATGAGCCTGAAGTGCGTATTGTGGGGTCTTTGTGGGGCAAATGTTCTCTTTCCTCATGTCTTACGTTGTGGAAATGTTGCTTTTCAGATTATGAAGAGGAACCTTAACAATGTGAAGAGAATGACCTCCCACCCCATATACCAATATTGTAAGTACCGTATGTCTGTCTCTCCAGGTATACCAAAACATTATTTGAATGTGCTAATTCAGTTCATAACTGGTTTATTATAGGAATAAGGCAGCTTGAGGTATATCACCAGTGTTCCATGGCTGTGTTCTGTATGCAGGCACGTCCAGGTGTTGTCTTATGCTAACTGTTCCTACTCGTGCTGTATTTGCCATATACTACGCATCTTGCCCTGAACGTGTGTCTGTGTCTGTGTTAGATATGACTGGGGCTCAGGATGGCAGTGTCCGTATGTTTGAGTGGAACAGGCCGCAACAACTCATCTGCTTCAGACAGGCCGGCAATGCCAGAGTCACACGCCTCTATTTCAACTCCCAGGGAAACAAGGTGCGCATACACACACACACGCGCACGCACACACACACACACACACAGCCATGTTCCCTGAGACCATCATTTATTCATTATTATGAAATTCTGAATGCTGACAGGCATGATATGTGAGACGTAAACCACAGGTGAGACATCATGTGACTCATTACACACTTTTTACTGCTTTAGTTGCGTTGGTGACTGGTTTATGATGCCTATAAGGCATTTTGGTGTTTGTGTTATATTGGCCATTTAATCACTGTTATTTTAATGTACGGGTTTTATAAAAGCTGTAAGTCACAATAGGCAGGGCTTTATGCTGAATACAGTCAGTGGTGAATTCATTGACTGGTACATGACCCCATTTACCTGTGATTGTATTCACCATATTATAACTAATGGTCCCTTCAGCGTATTCTCCCTGAAACCATCCTCACACATTGTGTTGTCATTTTCTAGTGTCCCCCTGAGACCATCTCTCCTACTGGGATCTGGAGACCGTTATTCATGCATTCATTTCCTCCCGTCTGGACTATTGTAACTCACTGTATATGGGAGTCTGTCGGTCTTCCTTGTCTCACCTTCAGCTTGTCTAAAAGGCAGCTGCTAGGCTTTTAACCGGTACAAAGAAGAGAGAAAGCATCACCCCTCTATTGGCCTCTCTCCACTGGCTACATGTTAAATATAGGATTGATTTTCAGGTTATTTTATTTGTTTTTAATGTGCTACATGGATCAGCACTCTCCTATATTTCTGACCTTCTTAGCCACCACTCTTCCCCCAGGACCATAAGGTCTTCCAACCAACTGCTTTTCGATGCTCTTTTTTGCCGGACCAAGTAAGCGGGGCCGACCTAGAAGAGTGATTGTCTCTGACTGAGTCTGTCCATCCCTGACTGACTGACTGACTGACTGACTACCCCTTGTTAAATAGTGTAGTGGTTAGAGATACGGGCTCCGCAACAACAGGTCCTGTGTTCGACTCCTGTGTTTTTTCTGCCTGAGGTTCAGGATAGAGAAAAACTTTGCTGCCTATAACTTAATGTAGCTACGTAATAGGAAGACTGAAATAAAACGGTTCTGGTGGACATGAGGATTTGTTCAGGAAAGACAAACACTTCGCTGGCTACACGATTCTCTCGTCTTTTCACTTGAGAAAAAAGTCAGTTAGAAATATATCGTCACCTGTATTGATAGATACTCAATGTCATTCACGAATGGTTAATTAGCTGTTAAAACGGCCAGTGGTTAAAGAGGATTTGTTCAGAATAGACAAAGACTTCACTGGCTACAACATTCTATAGCTACGGGAAGCCTAAAATGAAACTGTTTGCTGTAGTGATGACCAAACGAGGCTTCATTATGTTCATTTTAGCAGCAGGATATTATGCTGGCAGCACTCAGATTTTCATTATCACAATAAAAGCTGTCATTGACATTTAGAAGGCCATATAATTAACAATCTAGTATGTAAAAAAAGAACAGGCAAGAACAACATTGTAAAGGGCATTAAACATAAAATGACAGACTAAATTGACAGACTAGATTGTTAATTATATCGCCATATATAATTCAGTGATGGCTGTTATTTTGAAAAAGAATGTCTGAGCTAGCATAATATCCTGCTGCTAGAAGAACGGCCATCACTAGTTTACTTTTATATTGCAACTATTTCTGGTGGATTTTCGAATGATGTCTTTGCATTTCTTCGGGATAGTTAAACACTTCACTGGCTACACGATTCTCTCGTCTTTTCACTAGACTTAAGTTTTTCGTCACCTATATTGATACAGTAGTTATTGTATCAATGTAATTCACGAATGGCAAATAAGCTGTTAAAACGACCACTGGCAAAAGCCATACAGTTAATAGATGCTATTTGTGGTGGAGGTAAACTTAATAAGAAACGTTACTCAGTTTAACTCAATGCTTAATGGTGTCTAACCAAATATTCAAACTTGGCGGGATGTTAATGCATGACAACATTATATAATGTGAATATGCTATACTGAGAACCGGCAAATGGTCAGCTCTTTCACGTGGGCGACCGAGGTTAGAATCTTGAGTGGGCAGCCATGGTCAACACTTTCTATTGCGGGCCGGCTGAACTAGGCTTGCCTGGTTTCTTGTTTCTTTAGCATTTGAGTCTGCATATGGTTAGGAAAATGTGCTTGTCTGTCATGTCATGAAAATATGTTTAGTTGCTATATGTTTTATGTATGGTTTTCTTTTTGCTGTCCTAGACACTTCATTGTACAGCACTTTGGTTGACTCTTGTTGTTTTTAAATGTGCTTTATAAATAAATGTGACTTGACTTAACATGTCTCACCAGTGTGGTGTTGCCGATGGTGAAGGCTTCCTTAGTCTATGGCAGGTCAACCAGACCTCCTCCAACCCCAAGCCCTACCTGGTACGTAACCCCCCCCCCCCCACACACACACACACACTTTTTGTCTGTTTAGATAACACAACCTTTTCCGTCCCGCTCCACTGTCCTCCTGTAACTTCTCTTCCCATCTGTCTTCTCTCCTTTCTTCTCTCTGTCTGTCCTCTCGTATCTCCCTGTAGAGTTGGCAGTGCCACTCCAAGACATGTGGTGATTTTGCCTTCGTCACTTCCTCCAGTCTCATCGCTACTGCAGGACAGTCCAATGACAGCAGGTTAGTACACACCCCAAAGTTCTTAAATCCCTGTATATAGATAACATTACATGCTATAACTACACATGTCAACATTACATGCTATAACTACACCTGTCAACATTACATGTTATAACTACACCTGTCAACATTACATGCTATAACTACAACTGTCAACATTACATGTTATAACTACAACTGTCAACATTACGTGCTATAACTACACCTGTCAACATTACATGCTATAACTACAACTGTCAACATTACATGCTATAACTACACCTGTCAACATTACATGCTATAACTACAACTGTCAACATTACATGTTATAACTACATGTTACATGTAGTTATAACATGTAATGTTATAATTACAACTGTCAACATTACATGCTATAACTACACCTGTCAACATTACATGTTATAACTACAACTGTCAACATTACATGCTATAACTACACCTGTCAACATTACATGTTATAACTACAACTGTCAACATTACATGCTATAACTACACCTGTCAACATTACATGCTATAACTACAACTGTCAACAATACATGTTATAACTACACCTGTCAACATTACATGCTATAACTACAACTGTCAACATTACATGTTATAACTACAACTGTCAACATTACGTGCTATAACTACACCTGTCAACATTACATGCTATAACTACAACTGTCAACATTACATGCTATAACTACACCTGTCAACATTACATGCTATAACTACAACTGTCAACATTACATGCTATAACTACAACTGTCAACATTACATGCTATAACTACAACTGTCAACATTACATGTTATAACTACAACTGTCAACATTACATGCTATAACTACAACTGTCAACATTACATGCTATAACTACACCTGTCAACATTACATGCTATAACTACACCTGTCAACATTACATGCTATAACTACAACTGTCAACATTACATGCTATAACTACACCTATCAACATTACATGCTACAACTACACCTGTCAACATTACATGCTACAACTACACCTGTCAACATTACATGCTACAACTACACCTGTCAACATTACATGTTATAACAACACCTTTCAACATTACATGTTATAACAACACCTTTCAACATTACATGTTATAACAACACCTTTCAACATTACATGCTATAACTACACCTGTCAACATTACATGCTACAACTACACCTGTCAACATTACATGCTATAACTACACCTGTCAACATTACATGCTACAGCTACACCAGTCAACATTACATGTTATAACTACAACTGTCAACATTACGTGCTATAACTACACCTGTCAACATTACATGCTATAACTACAACTGTCAACATTACATGCTATAACTACACCTGTCAACATTACATGCTATAACTACAACTGTCAACATTACATGCTATAACTACAACTGTCAACATTACATGCTATAACTACAACTGTCAACATTACATGCTATAACTACAACTGTCAACATTACATGTTATAACTACAACTGTCAACATTACATGCTATAACTACACCTGTCAACATTACATGCTATAACTACAACTGTCAACATTACATGCTATAACTACAACTGTCAACATTACATGCTATAACTACACCTGTCAACATTACATGCTATAACTACAACTGTCAACATTACATGCTATAACTACACCTATCAACATTACATGCTACAACTACACCTGTCAACATTACATGCTACAACTACACCTGTCAACATTACATGCTACAACTACACCTGTCAACATTACATGTTATAACAACACCTTTCAACATTACATGTTATAACAACACCTTTCAACATTACATGCTATAACTACACCTGTCAACATTACATGCTACAACTACACCTGTCAACATTACATGCTACAACTACACCTGTCAACATTACATGCTATAACTACACCTGTCAACATTACATGCTACAGCTACACCAGTCAACATTACATGTTATAACTACACCTGTCAACATTACATGTTATAACTTCACCTGTCTAAAACACCCTGCAGTAACTAATGAATGAATGTTCTCATTCTCTTCCAGAAACGTCTGCCTTTGGGACACTCTGATTTCACCCAGCAACGCCATGGTGCATGGTGAGTAGAAAATGAAGCAACGTTTTAATTTCACTCCCTTTACTCTACCTCAGTAGATGAACCCTTTGTGTCCTTGAAAGTGATCAGATAAATGAGTGGCAGGTATAATTCTTCCTTAGTGTGTTGACATTGTGACTCATCCGTCGCCCGTCTCTCCAGCCTTTCCATGCCATGAGAACGGTGCCACTGTGTTGCAGTACGCGCCCAAGCAGCAGCTGTTGATTTCGGGGGGAAGGAAGGGCTTTGTGTGTGTGTTTGACATCCGGCAGAGACAGCTCCTACACACCTTCCAGGCTCACGACTCCGCTATCAAGGCCCTGGCGCTCGATGCCTCTGAAGACTTCTTTGTCACCGGCTCAGCTGAGGGGAACATGAAGGTGATCGCAGAGAGTTAAGGGTTACCAAGGAATTGCCAACAATCAACTCCGCAAACACAGCACACTTAGGTTTTTATTTGATATGAGGAAAATGTAGTTTAAATCCTCCTGAATTGAAACTAAGCTGAGTTGATTGTTTACTGAGCCATGTTAACCACTTACCAGTCCTCTGTAATCCCTTATATGCTGCATGTCCAAGTAACAGGATGGACTTGTGAAGGGCGTTATTTCATTGCCTTAATGATTATTGACTCTCCTTTCCTCCTCCACCCCATCGCCCCTCCAGGTCTGGAAGCTGGCAGGCCACGGTCTCATGCACTCCTTCAGCACGGAGCACGCCAAGCAGTCCATCTTCCGGAACATTGGCGCGGGTGTCATGCAGGTGGAGACCCGACCCGGCAACCGCATATTCACCTGTGGAGCTGATGGAACGCTCAAGATGAGGGTTCTACCAGACCGCTACAACATCCCCGCTAGCATTTTCGACATCCTGTAGACCACTTAACGACTTCCTGTACTGTCTGTAACAAGGTCATCTGATTGGTTAGTGGGCAGAAAGGTTGAAAAGATATACTAAACTTTCACTAGAATATTCAATATATAGAATATCTTGTAGAAACAAAAAATATCTGAGAGTTATATGTCTAAAAGGTGGAGGATAGAAAGGTTTAAGGTCAACCAACCTTGCTGTCATTTGTTTAACACTGAATTTAGAGCCTACTCTTGCGTGTGAGAAAGAGAGTAGGGGAAAGAGAGAGATGTGGTGAAGGAGAGAGAAGGATAGAGTGTGGGAGAAATAGAGAGATTGGGGGAATGGAGAGAGCGGTTGGGTGGTGGGTTGATCACTAAATATATTACATCACTGGATATTCTTTAGTTTGACTTAAGTGTGTGTTATTGATTTGAGTTTCATATGGGTCAAAAGTTGAGAGATGACAAGGTTTTCGGGGGCTTTGACTGTTGGTACTGTGTGGTTTAAACTGTACCTAAGAGAAATTCTGTCAGAGAAGTGAAATTGAGCTGCAAATCTTTTTTTCCCCCCTGATGGTCCAAGCGTGTGTTAATGTTAATGCGACGGGATCCGTTCTTGATTTTAACAGCTAGATTTCCCGTCATTTTAAAGTGGATGGTGGACTTCTAGTGGAGTGTAAGTCCATATGGAAGCTATGCATGTTCTCCTTTTAAGCAGTGCAATCACAAGGTTTATTGATATGATAGTGCTCTGTACAAGTGCTCAAGCAAAACTTTTAAAGTGTGTATCTGTTGTCATTTTGTGCCCACAAGCTGCAGGACTATCTTAGCATCTACTTTTAACCAGCACTGTGGTTCCTTAATTCAGTCAGTAAGTCAATCAGTGGTCTCTGTTGTGACTCTAAAGTTGTTGGATTCTGCATTTTGTCCTTTCTTTCCTGGCTTCTCTCACTGTTAATGGCAGAGTTTAATGGCACATTATCCCCATAGTGAACCCATGGCACTGGCTGCCTATTGTTTCGCTCGCTAGATGTGATCACACCTTTCTATCGGCCATTATAGCCCTGCTAAATGCCTGTTTGTGCGGAAGCAGCAGCCTCACTGCTAGAACGCTGTGTGTGGAAGATGGTGTGTTTTGATCCTGTGACTGTATGGTCTGTGTCTCATCTCTCCGTTGCCCTGAAATCCCCACCCTGAGAAGAAACTAACCCACAAAGTCTGTTCAGTCTGTTGCCCTGAAATCCCCACCCTGAGAAGAAACTAACCCACAGAGTCTGTTCTGTCTGTTGCCCTGAAATCCCCACCCTGAGAAAAAACTAACCCGCGGAGTCTGTACTGTCTGTTGCCCTGAAATCCCCACCCTGAGAAGAAACTAACCCACAAAGTCTGTTCTGTCTGTTGCCCTGAAATCCCCACCCTGAGAAGAAACTAACCCACAGAGTCTGTTCTGGCTGTTCCTTTTTGCACAAAAAGATATCCGTTTATTTTAATAACTACAGTATGTAAATGTTTTTTTGTTGGTTGTTTTTTATTTTGCAGACTTGTTATTTGTGTTTAACTTATTGCCTTTTTCGATGTATGTAGGACTGTAAGGTTAAAACTGTATTTGACTGGGACATAGTGCAACATGGCATAGGTTTGTGTTTGGTTATACTACTGTAATGTTATTGTTTTTGCAAACGTTATACAATTGATATTGAATAGATATTTGCACTCAAATCTGGGGATACTATATGTTTATTTCGAAATGAATAGGGTATCAGAATGAGGAAGAAACTGTTATATACAAATGAATGTTTGGCTGCATTTGGCCTAGTAGTAAAAAGTTTGAGATTTTATTCAAAGCAGCTTGTACAAACATTAAATAATTTTATTTGATTTCTTGGTTTGTATCATACCGACTGGATTAGTTGTACCTTTTGTTAAATGTGTGGTATTTATTTTATGAGTAAAATTATTATTATCGTTATTATTATTAAACATTTGTGTTAACCTTCTTTCCCTCTGTCTGGGCACTATGTCTGATTTCTGTGTTTACATATCCTATACCGTATATATACAGTATATACACTCCTCTTCATTCTCTGTCATGTTTGTTTATCGCTAACACTTATGAAGTGTTATAATGCTTTATAAACATTAATATGGCACCTTATAGTTGCGGTCATAGAGCATTTTTTAAAACCTAATTAATACTTTAAGGCACTGTTAAACAATATCACCTCTGACACGCTGCTAAGTTTTATTCACAGTACTGTGCAAAAGTCTTAGGCCACTCTGAAAAATAACTCAAAACCATTTATCAGAGCAGTGTTTATTTGGATTCCAAATTATACCACTACAAATGCACGATCAGCGTTTTATGTGGCCTCCCTTAGAATGAATCACTGAAGCAATTATTTTTGGTAGTATTTTATTCTAGTCCTTTGGAAACTTTTTCCAATCTTCTTTCTGGATTTTCCATTATTCTTGACTTTGGCTGCTTTTTTGTCTTTTTCCTCTCCGAATAATCCCAGACAGCTTCAGTTATGTTGAGGTCATGGCTCAGAGGTTGACAATCTAATACTATTGCTGTTCTGCATGCAGACATCTGTTCCAAGTAAGTCTTAATAGTAAGTTCAGTGTTTCCTAAAGATACAGCATGATGAATGCAAATCTCATGTTTTTCTCAGATGGCCTAAACGTTTTTGGCAGTACTATGCATGCCGCTGTATGTAACGGTGCTATTGATGTCTATACAAGATTAACACTACATAAAAAGGTGCTTCAATTGTTGTGAAAGTATATATATATATATATAAATATATATATATATGAAACTCAATATGGGAAGGGTATGATTATGGGACTAGAGAAAGAGGAGGATATAACCGGCTGCTCCACCGTGGGGAAGTTATACCTTTGTAAGTCGAATAAATTATTTTTATTTTATCAGGGTGATTTTATGCCTGTTTATTTTCTTGATACGTGGAGGCAGTACAGGCCATGCATATGCAAATATAATGGGCGGCAATAAAAAATTAACAGATTTCCAATTTCCAAGTATTTTTTAAACATTTTACTATCTGTACTGGATGCCGTCATGATGGTAGCATGTGAGTAGATATGGAAAAGCATTTCTGGTCTGTTTTGTCATGCAGTCACAGAGACATTAAAGGAAGAGCTATACAACAATAAATACTTTTCAGTCCACAACAAGCCAGGATTTCAGGGCAGACCTAACAATAGTTTCTGCTTTCAAATAAATATGATATTTATAAAAAACAAAATGTATATATAAAACAAAAAGCTTTCGTCAAACAATTAGTAAGAATCCTTACAAAAAGATGTTTCACAACGACACCGAAAAAATCTAATATAGGGGGAAATGTAGTACAGCAGTTATTTTTCTGTTTAACCATATCCACAAAACAATATAGGATATTAATAACAATTATTTAAATGTATGAACTCTAATAGCCATAGATAATATCTTATCAATTCAACTACACTTTGAAAAAGGTACATGTGTTTGGAAGTTGTAAACCATTTTATACGAATGAAAACAACCAGCCATTGCGAAACGTTTTATATATTCCCAGCCAGTAGTCACAAAAAGCCATTAGAAATAGTCCTTGGTGTGACTGATGAGATGAAATAAAAACAAAAATAAGCTTTACGTACTAGAAGTAAAATATACAAACACAGGTACAGGTTGTTGCTGGCTGTCTTTGAGCCCTTTGATGTATAGCCTCAGTCGTCAGAGATGAAGTGCACCACATAAAGCTTCACGTAGCTCTGATCCCACAGGTACAGGTGTCTGTCTTTGGGGCTGTATGACAGCATGGCGAGCACTCCACCAGATGACCTCAGATCGAACGTCACATTGACAGGTTTGCCCTTCAGAAGGTCAAAAGCGAATGTCACGCGGGTGTCCTTGGTGTCAGTGATGTAGAGCACGCCGCAGGCCACGAAGGCATTGCCAGCCTTGGTCCTTGGGTAAGTGGTGTTGATGTACGACGTGACTGAAAAGCTCTTCAGGTCCAGCTGGGCCACCACGATGCTTTCATCCAGGCTGGAGGCGAAGATGAGCCACAGGCCGTTCTCATCTGCCGCTAGCTTGAAGTAGGTCTTGGAGTTGTGGAGCAGGTAGGACAGATTGTGGTACAGAGCATTGTCGATGGCCAGGGTGTGGAGACGCTTGGACTGCAGATCAAACCTGTGAGAAAGATGGAGGGACAGACAGTGTTACTGTACCCTTGTGCTTACTTTGCGTTTGCTTTCCTTTGAGCAGCACAAAATCACACGATCAGAAGCACAGGACACTGACATGCTCCTTTACGTTGAAATCACTCAGCTGAAACACCTATGAGATGCACTTTTTTCAGATAGCAGTTGTGAACAGGGGGCTTAAAATTGGTATTTTGTGTACTGTGTCAACTAAAGGTGTACTGTTTTGCCCATTTCATGTATATCATGACCTGCAAAATAAAATCAAAAAAATGTCTGTTCAGTTCATACGCAAATGAACAAATAAGATTATTAACATATGTTTCAATTTGGTACGCTGAAGATCCTGGAATCAAACAACTACCCACCCTTATTTTCAGTGGCCAAGTTGGAGTTGCCATACTATAGATCTTTACCTGGCCAGGTTAGCAGTTCCAGCGATGTGGTAGTAGAAGGATCCGTTATGAACAGCATGGCCACACCCCTGGAAGAACTTCCTGGCATCTATGACCTCACTGGTGGCATTCTGGAACGAAGCAATGCTTTTATACTCCTTCACTGTGCGACCTGGTTTAAGAGAGTCAAAAATAAATGTCAGTGCTTTTTGTTTGATTGTGTGGAGGGCACAAGAAAAGTGCCAAAGACATTTGATCGGCTGTTGAGAACATTTGGGAGGTACCAGAGAAATGCTCAGCCACCCAGATGCGCTCATCGTTTAGCACAGCTGTGTCTTTCATCCACGTTCCAAATGTAGTCTCCATCTTAGATATGTTACGGGGGTTGATTAACGATTTGATGATGCACTCTAGGGGACAGAAAAATGATTAAATGATTAATGGATAAATTGGTTGATTTGCAGTCATAAAATACAATGATAAAATAATACATTTTGCAAGGTATTGTACCATTTTTCTTTTTCAATGGCGTCTCTCGCAACCTCCCCACCTCTTTGGCGGACAGGGTCCCATCATTTGGTACAGCATGAGACAGTTCTGAAAGCATCAATGATAATTGACTGTACCAATGATAATGTTCTTTCTGTATCAATATTGTGTTGTATCAGTGATTATCAATACTAACATACCGTTTCTATTATCTTTTGCATCATTGATAATGTACGACATGGTTGATAATGTGCTGTATCAATTATAATGCACTGCATCAGTTATAATGTGCAGTACCAATGATACTGTACTTTGTCAATGTTAATGTGCTGCATTACTAATGTTTTGTATCAATGATAACATACTGCATCAACGATAATGCACTTTATTAATGCAATAAGTGATTGACATTGACCAGTAGGAGAGTTTGAGGTGGGTAGGGGAGCATTGGGGGTAGCTAGTGTAACAGTGCAACTCACACAGTGTCCTTGCAGCCTGCATTGCAAGCTAGGAGGTGTCTAGGCTAGGGTAGTTGATACTGGATAGATAGTCTCCCCCCAGGGTCTGGGCAGCACGGTCGGTAACACAAGTATGGGAGTTAGTAGAATGGGCAGAATTTGGAAGTGTCTTTCTTACCCAGTGTCTGGCCAGCATGGATCGGGAGATGGGCCCGCTGTCTCTTGTTCCTGTGGGGCCGCTCAGGTCCAGGGGCACCAGGGGGACCGGGAGGCCCAATGGGTCCTGGAGCACCAGGAGGACCAGCAGGACCTGGGGGGCCTGGACAGACCACGTTTGTCATAATTCCATTCCAATAGGTGCTTCCCAGGAATAAACTGGTCAGGACATAGGACTTGGGATGCACACTCAAAAACCTTGCAAGATACTACACAGTACCATCATAATTGCTTTAAATTATTCAGTGAAATCTGTTCAAAATGAGTTGAAATGAAGGTTTGTGCTGGAACATTGGTAATGGCACAATAGCTCTACATCTACTATAGGAGTTTGGAGAGACATTTTAATGATGATCACCCCATTCAAATGGTCAAGCCCCTACAAAAACACTGTTGTTGACAGTGACCTCACCCTGTCTCAGACAAAACACCACTGATCACAGTCCCAGTCAAAATGAGGTTTAGGTGTGCAGCAGATTGTTTGGGCAGGGGGGAAGTACAGCTCTGTCCTTTAATGGGCTGGAATGGATTGGCACTCTTGAACATGATTGGCTTGCAAGGTGGGATTTATCAGATTGAAGGAGATTTCAGATGGATAATAATGTGTCTGTTGTTCCCCTTTCACCTTAAGGGAAAACAGGTGACCTTGTTTTTGCTGTTCTTTCTCACCCTCCAACATGACTTCATTGGACGAATTTGTCATTTCTCCTGCGGGTCCTGGGTCTCCTCTCTCTCCCTTCTCCCCTGGTTCTCCTTTCTCTCCTGGTTCTCCTTTCTCTCCTGGTTCACCTTTCTCTCCTGGTTCTCCTTTCTCTCCTGTGAAATAATATGGTTATATATATTTTTTTACATGCGCAGGTCCTCTGCAACTAATTCTGGCTTGAGACATTGAAAGGAAGAGGACAGAAGAAGCAGAAATTCTGACAGGCCTAATTTAAGAAACAAGCCCTTGCTTCGTAAGATTAAAATAAAGGTCAAACACAAGTTGATGGCTGTTCTTGTGACTTATTGTTAAGAAAATAGTTGCCACATTGTAAAAAGACATTACCATTCCAGTAAACCAGCATGAACTATTCCATTCATTTCTCCTAAACGGGGAGCAACCCAAATGGCAACCTCTCTCTTACATAGGGCACTACTCTAAACTAAATTAGTGTACTAAAAGGGGAACAGGGTGTCATTTGAGACTCAGACCCATGTCCTTCCCTTCTGAGTAAAACACCAGTGGGATGATAGAAGAATTCCTTTTCCAGCCCATTCAGTAGTACCAAACCACAAAACCATGAATAATCTTAATGAATAACATCAGTCTCCAGTAGGATAGATGTGCAGCTTCCATTCTTCCTTCAGTTCCGGTTCAAGGGACACAGAAGCACCCACAACTGTTGAAACATGACTCATAATTGGGAAACATCACATCTTTGAGTATTTCTGGAAAGAACTGACTGGCTGTTGACTGTTGACATTTGAATGGATTATAGGATTGTCTCTGTATATGGAAATCTGTGTGTATATGGCTTATGTGCACAGCATTAGGTTTGCGTATGTGTGTGTGTGTGTGTGTATGTGTGTGTGTGTGTGTGTGTGTTTGCCACACTCAACTAGGCTCCACGGAGCTTACATGTCAACCACATTTATAAGCATTTTCATTTGTTTGTGTATGTCTCTTAAAGGTATTTGTTGGTAAAT
Source organism: Esox lucius (assembly GCF_011004845.1). Lineage (NCBI taxonomy): Eukaryota > Metazoa > Chordata > Actinopteri > Esociformes > Esocidae > Esox > Esox lucius. Next base: position 28,018,545 of record NC_047570.1, on the reverse strand, counting down.
ATGTATGTTTGACTGATCTTGAGTGAGTATATGTGTGTGTGTGTGTTTGTGTGTGTGTGCGTGTGTGTGTGTGTGCGTGTGTGCGTGTGTGTGTGTGTGTGTGTTATTGACCCTGAGGGAATCTGCTCTACCATTTCACTGGTCCATTATGTGTTCACTAAAAGAACCAGAACGGGCCCTGGGGAATAGATGAGATGATGGACAGATTGATACAGGGACACAGAACTCTGACAATGGAGCGCAAGCCCCTTTTACAGTAAGTGGGCCTTTCAACCCGTACCTCTCTTCCCTCGTTTCCCTTCAGCCCCAGGCTCTCCATCAGAACCTGGGATGCCAGCAGTGCCATTGTGCCCAGGCAGTCCATGCACTCCAGGCAGTCCTATAACACATAGACACATTGCATTCACGAGTAGTATCTTAAGAACAGATGCTCATCCATGGAAAATACCCAATAGTTTCGCTGGTAATACCGTCATAATCCACAAGGTTTGATGCAGGTGCAAAAATCACAGCAAGTTTCCGTTAGTTAGTCTCCAGTAGATCTATAAATCAGTTAGTTAATATTGGGTTTTGCTTGACCGTTCTGACTGCAATGTAAACAAGTTGTTGTAGGGCAGGGAATGGTCAGTTTTGACAGAATGGGGGGTGGTGCCTTAAAATGTAGAAAAGCAAATAAGCTTTCAAATTTGAGTGACTTCCTGATGTAACATCAATAACATCTACATTAAACCATGTAGGGCAGCTGACTAAACACAACAAGCCTCTCCTCTGATTCAGGTCTGTTCATTTTGTAAACAAAAGAGAGGGAATCTAACAGCATGGTGCCATGACCTGAATGGTATAGTTTCTCCTGGTACCTGTCATGGAGAGAAGAAGATTGCTGGCCATGCCCATCGATTTGGGAGTTGGCGGCTTCATCATCTAATTCCACAGCAATAGGTGTGTCAAAACCAAACCATTAACTGGTCAAGTTAAGCCCTGCCAAAGTACCTGAATGCTGCAAAGGTGCATGGGTACATTTGTGTGGCATGTATTCACTGGTTCTAGGAGTTATTGTGAGAACCCTTCCTCTGACAGAGGTGTGCTCACAAGACAGAGTAAGAACTTGACACGTGTGTATTTTTAAATGTCCTACACTGAAATGGGTCACAAGTTAATGTGAATCCGTCCCTGCTTTTGGAAGTCCTTACTAGACAGATTTTTTTCAAACACATTTTGTAATTATAAGTACAGTAAAAGAGGAAACGGCACCTTCAGGTGAAAAGGCAACAGTGAAAAAGGGGGGAACTACAGCCCCTGATTTGGAACATGTTTGGTTAAATCTAAATAAATTTCCAATCTGTCTTAGAAAGGGTGTGAACACATGCAGTGTAAGGCACTGAGAATATTTTATTTGATATTATTCTTCAGAGAAATTTATTTTTCATTTAAATATTGCAAATATAACATTAGGTGGAAAGATGGTCTGACATGATTTGTCTTGATTTCAGGCTTTACATCAACAGACGCTTCATTTTAAGTAAGGGTGCATAGACTTTTCATATCTACTGTTGATGTGTTTAAAAGGTGGATGATTTAGTTAAATCACTGTTTGTAAATATGCTGGTAGGTAGAGACGACCTGAACCACATTGTAGACATTGATTATAGCGAGATGCTTTTTTGGAATGGACAGCTTGATGACAGCAGGTCAATACTTAAGTTACCCAGAAAATACATCTGCTAGCCCATACATTATCTAACATGAATGTGTTAAAGTACTGACTTCTAGCACTTACTGGTCTATAAAAACTATTTGGAACACAACTTGTACTAAATAGTGAGGCAAGTAAACTTGTAGATGGAATATGACACACATGAATCGCAACTTGAATGACTTACTTACCAGGGGGTCCAGGTGGGCCCGGTGGTCCTGCAACACAGAATGCAATCAGAGACAGATAACACGCCAAGACCGATAACACACGCCAGGACCGATAACACACGCCAAGACAGATAACACACACCAAGACCGATAATACACACCAAGACAGATAACACACGCCAAGACCAATAACACACGCCAAGACCGATAACACACGCCAAGACCGATAACACACACCAAGACCGATAACACACACCAAGACAGATAACACACACCAAGACATATAACACACGCCAAGACCGATAACACACGCCAAGACAGATAACACACACCAAGACAGATAACACACACCAAGACAGATAACACACGCCAGGACAGATAACACACCCCAGGACAGATAACACACACCAAGACAGATAACACATGCCAAGACAGATAACACACACCAAGACAGATAACACATGCCAGGACAGATAACACACGCCAAGACAGATAACACACGCCAGGACAGATAACACACGCCAGGACAGATAACACACACCAAGACAGATAACACATGCCAGGACAGATAACACACGCCAAGACAGATAACACACGCCAGGACAGATAACACATGCCAAGACAGATAACACACACCAAGACAGATAACACATGCCAGGACAGATAACACACGCCAAGACAGATAACACACGCCAGGACAGATAACACACGCCAGGACAGATAACACACACCAAGACAGATAACACACGCCAGGACAGATAACACACGCCAAGATAGATAACACACGCCAGGATAGACAACACACGCAAGGACAGATAACACACACCAAGACAGATAACACACACCAACACAGATAACACATGCCAAGACAGATAACACACCAAGACAGATAACACATGCCAGGACAGATAACACACGCCAAGACAGATAACACACGCCAGGACAGATAACACACGCCAAGATAGATAACACACGCCAGGATAGACAACACACGCCAGGACAGATAACACATGCCAGGACAGATAACACATGCCAGGACAGATAACACATGCCAGGACAGATAACACACCCCAGGACAGATAACATACCCCAGGACAGATTACAGATGCCAAGATAGACAACACACGCCAGGACAGATAACACACGCCAGGACAGATAACACACGCCAGGACAGATAACACACGCCAGGACAGATAACACACGCCAGGACAGATAACAAACGCCAACCACTGACTCGTGTTAGAAAACGTGAAGCTTGGCTAGAATCCATTTGAAAGTCACTAAAAAAAGTAAGCCATTGTAAGACGCTGTTTGTAAGCTGGGTAGTTGGATTGCTGATTAAAGGAAAGTTTTGGTACATGAAACATTATACTGCATCACGGATTTGAGAACAGGTTACTTTTCTGTAACAGGTTATGTTTGTAAAAGGTTGCAACCCATGAATTTGGGGTATTAATGACAATAAATCACTATTCTGTATCCAGGCCCTTCCCATTACATTGCTCCCATAAACCTCATCCATCAGTGCCTTATTACTTGTATATAATGTGGACATACCAGTTATGCAGACTCCCTTGGTGCTGTTACAGATGTCCAACAACACTTTGACCTGGAAACAAACACATTTGAAACCCCTCTCAGCTACACACAAGAACAACAAACAGATTGATTTTCTTTTTTTTCTTTAAACACACCAAAACCCACAAAATACGTGAAGAACACAGACCCACACATTGAGTAGCCTAGCATACCGGCACCATAGAATAGGTCATCATCATCATCATGTCGTCCTGCAGCTCCATTTTCTGAAAACTCTTTGTCTTCCTATGTTTGTGGTTCAGCTCGTGCCTTATCTTCTTCCCCATCTCCTTGTCCGTTTCTTCCTTTAACCCAGGTTGAAGCTCTTCTTCCACCTCCAGCTCTTCTTGCCCCATCTCTTGCCACTGGTCTAATCCCACGGTCACCTCCTGCAGGAGCTCACGGCTTTTCTGGGTCTCCTGGTGGTTCGGCTCCAGCCTCTGCTCCTCCTTCAATTCCTGTCGTAGCTCTCTCTCTAGCTCCTGACTCCTCTTGTTACGCAAATACTGGAGCTGCCCCTGCTCCCTCAGCTCCTTTATTGAACTACCTACACCTCCTTCTGCTCCTTCTTGTTCTTGTAGTTCAACTGGCCTTCCCGGGCCTTAGATAAGATAAGAAAAACGTCATTAATTACAGAGGGGAAAATTATTTTTTCAATCATTGCATAATGTTAGGACCAGATTCAATAATAGCTACTTGGCAGTGTAATATACACTCTGTCCAACAGAGATTCATTATTGCACTATGTATTCACAGGCAGAAAGACAAATGATTAACAATAAAAGTAGGAAAGGCATAAACAAATAACAGTTTAGGAACAGCAGCAGAACCTCCTCTTAACTCCGCCAGCCTCCCTGGACCTCTTGGGACACCTCGGGGCACCTCCTGGAGGAACTCCACCACAGAGCTCTGTTCCACCCCTTCCAACCTGGCCTCGATGAGCTCCACGCGGCTCCACAGCTGGTTCTGTTGCAACAGGAGCACCAGCAGAGCTACGGTGTGGACCAGGGCAAGGGCACACGTCCCATAGATCAGCACCCGCAGAGGGACAGACAGGCTGGGGCGCAAGGGGATCATCTCACACGCACCAGCCCCTGCCCCTCCCCTTCTCCGGGACTCGGCGACTAGTTTCAGCATTCAAAACAGGATTCAAATGTCCAAGACTGTCCAAGAAGCGTGTATTTTTCTGAACGGTCAACGGAATCCGATTAGATGAAAGACGAGTATCGTTGCCCTCAAAACAATCTTGGCAAAAGGCTAGAGCTGAGTCCAAGATCTCATTCCAACTGTAAAAGGTAGATGTTTACAAATCCAGAAGAACCAGACCTTGCTTCATAATAGATTCTGACTACAGATCAGCCCAGAGAAAATGGTCTAAATCCAATTCAACAGAACAGAGTTTATAGATCTTGTCCTAAACAAAAGATTATGTCAGAATCTTTTGTTTAGGTCCAAGCGGAAAAGAGAAATTTGGCCCTAGTTGTCCAAATAGAATCCAAGAAGTCCAGTAGGATATGTCCACACCTGATCTCTCGATTTGTGACTCTGTGGTCCCGATGATGGCTGAATGGTACTCCTTGTTGTGTGAGTGTGTGTGTGCATGCGTGTGTGTGCGTGTGAGTAGACTGGAGCAAAGCTGTTTGTGCGCACAATAGATCAGTGTTTTGTGTGTAAATTGTGTGTGCGGCATGTGTAGGAGGGGGCATTACACAACCTTCTAGGCTTTGTGAAAAGGGAAGAAACCCATCGTCTGTGCAGTCACCTGATTTATATTCAACACAACCCATTCTTAAGCAACCACCGTGGGCTGAGGGCTGACATCACACACACACAGACACACGAACACACGAACACACACAGTGAGTGTAAGAACTAGAGGCTACAACTCTTCGTTAATGTGCTCTTCATAGACTTTCCCTTCCACTCATAAACAATGCTGCCGTATTCCTCTGATTTACACAAAACGCAGGTTTAAGGTCCTAGGGGTCATTACATCACGGACGAGACCGGTGAATGAACCATTCACAGCCCTTACAGTGTGTTCACGCACATTATACTTGGAGAGAGCACTTGAAAAAAATTTAGGAATAATCTGACACAATGTCTGAGGAAAAGAGAGACAAAGAGAATACTCAGTCCAGACATGAAGAACTATAGGTGATCTGCCGCCGTCCACATCTTTCCCCCATCTCACTCACCCTTTATCCCTATCTCTCTCACCCCTTTCTCCCCCACCCTTCTCATCTCTTTAGAGAGAAACCCCCCTGACATGTCTTGAGAGCTCTCTCCATCCCTCTGTAACGGCAGCAGTGACCTATTTCTGTAACTCCAAATTGAGCTAAACTAATTATGTTTAAAAAGAAGTGACATTTCACTAAATAAGTGTCATTTTTCCTACCAGTATATATGATCTTAGACACGCATGCATGCATGTTTGCAGGCAGAGCCACGCACAAATATACCACATACTGTACACATGCATGCACACACACACACACACACGCACAAACACTCCTCTCTGCTTCATTCAGCCAGACTCCTCCCCTGCGGCTGTAGGTCAGTGGCAGACAGAAGAGATGAGAGAGGGGAAACTTGCTCACAGGAAAGAAGAGCACAGAAAAGTTGACCTGAGTTCACTGGGCTGAAGTACAGGAATCACTGAGTACAGTACAGTATAGCATTGGACAGAAGATCTGGGTTTAAAACATTTTTTAACACTTTATCTGGGCTTAATTGTGTTTGCCTGGCACAATGGAACGAATGATTTAGTCCCAAAAGATACTATCTCCACCTGCATGGCACCCTATACAGGTTGAGGCAGATGCACAAAGTAGTTAAAGTAGATGCTCAAACACTTTCAAAATGTTTTGAACCCAGCTCAGGAGGCTAAAGTAGAAGGTTTAAGTGGAATGTATGTTTTATCCAATCCATCACAAACACACGTAACCAGGGTCAGTCCTGGTTGGTCCCTGGGCCAAAGACTTGGGGCTGTTGTGGGTGGTGTTTAAGGCGCAATGTTTTTTCTGGCCTTAAGATCCAAACCCAATGCCCCAGAACATTGCCCTGTTGAAAGGACTGACATTAAACGTGCATCCTGACTCTGAGAACACTAATGATCCCATGGCGCTGATCCAAATAGTAGTGGTGTTCATCCCAATGTCATGAAAGAATGTTGAATCTGGAAGGAATGTTCAATAAATGGATAGGTCAATTTGGGAAAGTGATCTTTCAAATGTTCTTGTTTTGTTTTGTCCAATCAAAAGCACACACCAATCAGCCATATCATTATGACCACCAGCCTAATATTGTGTAGGTCCCCCTTTTGTTGCCAAAACAGCCCTGACTCGTCGAGCCATGGTCTTTACTAGACCTCTGAAGGTGTGCTGTGGTATCTGGCACCAAGACGTTAGCAGCAGATTCTTTAAGTCCTGTAAGTTGTGACCTGGGGCCTCCATGGATCAGACCTGTTTGTCCAGCATACATAACAATAGCTACCTATACAGTAGCTCGTCTGTTGGATCGGAACACACGGGTCAGCCTTTGCTCCGAATATGCATCAGTGAGCCTTAAGCACCCATGACCTTGTAGCCGGTTCCCCGCTTTTCTGTCCTTGGACCACTTTTGATAGGTACTAAACACTGCAGACCAGGCACACACCACAAGGGCTGCAGTATTGGAGATGCTCTTACCCAGTTGTCTAGCCATCACAATTTAGCCCTTGTCAAAGTCGCTCAGATTCTTATGCTTTCCCATTTCCTGCTTCAAACACATCAACTTTGAAGACAGAATGTTCACTTGCTGCCTAATGTATCCGACCCACTGACAGTTGCCATGATAACGAAATGATCAGAATTATTCACTTCACCTGTCAGTGGTCATAATGTTATGGCTGATGGGTGTATCAGTGATATTCACTTCACCTGTCAGTGGTCATAATGTTATGGCTGATGGGTGTATCAGTGATATTCACTTCACCTGTCAGTGGTCATAATGTTATGGCTGATCTGTGTATCAGTGTTATTCACTTCACCTGTCAGTGGTCATAATGTTATGGCTGATGGGTGTATCAGTGTTATTCACTTCACCTGTCAGTGGTCATAATGTTATGGCTGATGGGTGTATCAGTGTTATTCACTTCACCTGTCAGTGGTCATAATGTTATGGCTGATGGGTGTATCAGTGTTATTCACTTCACCTGTCAGTGGTCATAATGTTATGGCTGATGGGTGTATCAGTGTTATTCACTTCACCTGTCAGTGGTCATAATGTTATGGCTGATGGGTGTATCAGTGTTATTCACTTCACCTGTCAGTGGTCATAATGTTATGGCTGATGGGTGTATCAGTGTTATTCACTTCACCTGTCAGTGGTCATAATGTTATGGCTGATGGGTGTATCAGTGTTATTCACTTCACCTGTCAGTGGTCATAATGTTATGGCTGATGGGTGTATCAGTGTTATTCACTTCACCTGTCAGTGGTCATAATGTTATGGCTGATGGGTGTATCAGTGTTATTCACTTCACCTGTCAGTGGTCATAATGTTATGGCTGATGGGTGTATATGCAATACTTACAAAAGTGCATAGCCCCACTAAAAGGATTATGTAAGTTGTGACAGTTGTTATATTTACAGAAGTTAGATTTCTTTCCTTCTGATTACCAGTCAACACTGTTGTAAAAGATTTAATAGGAAAAATACATTCATACGTTTGTGTTTTCGATAGTGATGGCCATTTGAGGCTTCATTAGCGTTATTTTAGCAGCAGGAGCGTTATGCTGGCAGCACTCAGATTTTCTTTATCACAATAAAAGCCATCATTGAAATGTATAAGGCAATATAGTTAACAATGTAGTCTGTGAAAAAGAACAGACAAGAATAACATTGGAACGGACATTAAACATGAAATGTATAGACTAGATTGTGAACTATATTGCCTTATATATTTCAATGATGGGTTTTATTTTGAAAAAGAAAATCTGAGTTAGCATAATATCCTGCTGCTAGAAGAATGTTAATGAAGCCTCGAATGGCCATCACTGGTTTTCGAGTTGTTAAAATACACTACTCAAAAAGGGAGCATTTACTCACCACTGTATAACACAAGTCAAATTAAACTTCAGGGATATCAATCTGTCATATTAAGAAGCGTAAGCGATTGTGATCAATGTCACCTGTTTTGGTGAAAAATAAAGTGACAACAGACACACTGGAGGGGCAACAGTAAAACAACCCCCAAAAATGGAATGGTGCTGGTGCAGGTGGCCACAGACAATTGCTCTCTCTTATTCCTGTCTGATTCTTCTCTAGTTTAACATTTTGATTGTGTCCTTGTCACTACTGGTAACATACTGATAATATTAGCTTAGTTTGTAGGGTGCTGTACTTTTACTGACAGCTGGTGTGGTTCGAATCCTGCTGGGGTCACTATATCATTAGTAATTTTTTTGTAAAATCCCTTTAGATCAGTGATCCTTAATCCTGGTCCTGGGGACCCAAAGGGGTGAATGTTTTTGTTTTTGCCCTTGTACTTTAGATATATAGGAGGGCAATGATTTTCCTGGTGGTTAAAATAAATAGTGTTCCCTTTTTTTATTATTATTGATCTCTACTATACAATGAATGTAACACGTAGAATTTTTGGTGAGGGAGAGAAAAAAAAGTACAATAAGTTAAATAAAAATGTTTTTGCCACCAATGTTCAAACCCCTAGAAATCTGAATGATTGTATTTTCCTATTCAGATGTTACCCTTTTACATTCATTTGAGTGATTAGTATCGCTGGGTTCCGGTTTGCTATTTATTATTAACATATTCCTTCTGTTAATATTTTAGTATTTTTTATATTTATGTATTTTAAAACAATCTATTTCTCTTACTTTTCATCTCTGTATGTTTCAAAAGGGCCTCTGAGTCAACATTTCGCTGTTACTTAATGACAGTTGGTGTGCCAACAACGTGACAATGAATGACCTCTTAACTGTGCTTTAACATCTGATCCCGGGACAGTTTAACCACCCTATTCCCTATACAGTGCTCTACATTTAACCTGGGCCATAATGTGTTAAATAGGGTTTAGGATTCCATTTGGTAAACCATCAGAGAGACATCAGCGCTCACACAGCACGGCTCTGTTGAACTGTACTTTGCACTGGAAGAACAGAAAGTGATTTCTCATCCTGTTTATAGACAGACGTATGAGGAGGAAACAGGAAAAAAAGGGGAAGGAGTTTGACCGATTAACAGTTTTCACCTCTTTGGAATTCTCAGTTTTTTATTTTTGCTCTGAATTAATCTTTGCTCTCTCTCTTCCTTCTTCATTGGCAGAGGCTGTGAGAAATCTCTTCTCCTCCTCCTCTCACTTTCTCAGTGCAGATGTCCTCCCAGCTGGCCTGGCACTGTGTTCACAAGGAGCAGCTGCTGTCTGTTGACCTGCTATGTCCTGCTAGACATCACTCTCATTTCACTCTCATAGTCTCTTCTTTCTTCATCTCCTGTTCTTATCTCTGGTGCCAGGATCTCTTCATTCCCATTTACTTTATTTTGTCTTTTCAATCCCTCACTAAGCCCTGAGTAAAGCTTTTTGGACATTACCGGACAGAACAGCAAATGACTAGACCAGACAGGACAGGACAAAACAGAACAGGATTAGACTAGACAAGATAGAACAGAACTGGGCAGGATAGAACAGGATTTGACCAGACTAGATAGGATAGAACAGGACTAGACCACACTGGACAGGATTGAATTGGACTGGATCAGACTGGACATGATAGAACAGGACTAGACCAGACTAGACAGGATTGAACAATGCAAGACCAGACTGGACAGGATAGATTAAGACTAGATCAGGCTGGACAGGATAGAATAGGACTAGATCAGGCTGGACAGGATAGAATAGGACTAGACCAGACTGGACAGGATAGAATAGGACTAGATCAGGCTGGACAGGATAGAATAGGACTAGATCAGGCTGGACAGGATAGAATAGGACTAGATCAGACTGGACAGGATAGAATAGGACTAGATCAGGCTGGACAGGATAGAATAGGACTAGACCAGACTGGACAGGATAGAATAGGACTAGATCAGATTGGACAGGATAGAATAGGACTAGATCAGGCTGGACAGGATAGAATAGGACTAGACCAGACTGGACAGGATAGAATAGGACTAGATCAGATTGGACAGGATAGGTGTAGACCAGACTAGACGTGATAGAACACAACTAAACCAAACTAACAAGGACAGAACAGAAGTGGGTAGTATCTGGATAGGGGCGCACACATTGTCTGATATTGACCTAACTGCTGTATAGTGACTAACCCCCAAAACAGACATTCAGTGATTCAGGAAAGGTTAGGGCTCAAATGTCAAGAGAAATGTTTGGGATAATGTCATGGACATGATAAATATCCATATTTCTAAAATATTTGGAGAATCACTTGTCTTCATCAATCCATATACCATGACTAAAATTCCAGCATGCAAATAGAATCAACTCCCCAGGACAATGAGTGGATTGATAAGAACAGAGAGGGATGAAGTTGCATTAGCATACTGTGTCTTTTCACAAACACACAACAGACTCGGTTCTTGGTTTTTAAAGTGAGAGCTAGACATAGGCTAGCTCTAAACATACCATGGAACAGGGAGCCCATTACATACTGGACACACATACGCCCACACAAACACACACACACACACAAGCATGCACATAAACATGCCATATGTGTGTTCTCATGAACACACACACACACACATACAGACTTGCTCTAATATAATATGCCAAAGAATCTGGGGTGTTGACTATCAAGTGGCCAGTGATATAAAATCTGTCTCTCAGTCAGAACACAGAAAGGCCTGTTTGAATATGAACTTTTTTCCAGGCACAGTGGGAGGTGAGGGAATTCACAGAGCCAAAGAGAACACTTCTCTGTGTTACTAATGACTAGAATGTTTTGGACATTTGAGAATCCAGGAGAATCCATTCTCCTGAACACATTACCTGACCAGAGAAACATATGGGCACTGGATGACTGACAACACGGAAAAAGGATGCACTGATACACTAGTCTATTTTTTCTATCCTTGTGAGGACCTTAGATCTAACCTTGACCCAGAAATCCTCATTTCCTATTCTCTAACCCTAATCCTAACCCTAGCTGTTGCCTAGCCCTAACCTCAAATTCATCCTCAAATTAACCCTTTTTTTTTAAATTCAAAATGGCACACACACGCATCAAATGAATAGATTTGTCTCCCAACCAACAAAACAAAATACTAATATGAATATCCTATCAGTTGGTTTAAGCATTTTGCATTGTCCAGTGGCCTGGAGAAGACCCGCTTGCCGATGAGGGTTCCGATCATACACCTTCCAAAATTCCTCAATTGGATTGGTTATGGTGGAAGGAAAATCATTTGGATTTTGGTTGGTTGTTGAGCCTGGGGCCCTGTATTGTCTTTCTGGGGGGGGGGGGGGGGGGGGGGGGGAATTGTCCTATGTTGCATCAAGGAATACCAGGAGGACTGCTGTTGTAAGGGGGTGTAGTGTGACATAGCAGGGGACAAATCCTGCTGACTGAAAGCAGCCCACATGGTGATGTTTCCACCCCTTTGACCAGGAACCTCCACCTTCACTCAGCGGCCAATGATATTTCTTCCCCTGTGCCGCCTCTTGGTCAGGTTGAATCCTCTGTGTCTTCCCCTACCTCTTCTCCTTTCTGCTCTTCGTTGCTCCATTTGTCCTGTGCAATCATGGGTCCTTGTGTGCCCCTTTTTATACTTGACAGAACGAGGAGAACAGGGTTAACTATTTGGTCGGCTGGGTTTGTACAGCTAACCACATTGAAGTGTGTTGTAATGCATTAAGAACTCAGAGTTTTGTCTGGTGACTCATATGTATTCTTACAAATGGCACAGGTGTTTTCTCAATGACAATTGTGCTCACACACTGAGAGTTGTGTGTAGTGTTTCGCCACATGAGTGAACTGGAATTGCAAATTGAGTTGAAGCAAGTAAAATCTGTGCTTGCTTCCGCTGAAATGGTTCAAGGTTCTGGGACGTTAGCTTGAACATCTGATAACTCTGTGTATGCTTATGGGCTCAGTGTATAAATGACTGAGAAAAACTACACTGTAGCCATTTGCAAAAGATTTTTACAGTAATGTATACATACTCAAATAAACACACAAAAATGCAAAAGGGTAACAAAAACAATGTCATTTATTTCACAAATGCTGTATTTTTGAACACTTATGTTTTGTATGTAACACTTTTCCATACCCAACAGGGGAAAAACACGAAAAGCATTCAGTAACACAAAAACTATTAATTAGGCTGCATCCAACCTCCTATTTTGTTCAGGGTTAGAGGGTCTCATCTACACCCCAAGCAATGTTCTCCCTGGCTAAGTGTCAGGAAACTCAAGTTGTCCCAGATGACAACATACCTGGGCTGCTCTGTTCGGCTGGAATGAGGATGCCATTTAGTGTGTCCAGGAACGTGATGAGATGGGCAGTGTTGTAGGGACCAAGGTTGGCATGGTGATGAAGGTTGGCATGGTGATGAAGAACATATGGCTGGCTAACGGCTGCGCGCAGGGTGGTATTCCCTCCACACTGTCCAGGGACATTCACAAAGGCACGGTGGCCATAACGTTCCGTCCCCTTTTTTTGGCTAGGTTGAAGCCAGCCTCATTAATTTAAATATAAACGTGCTGAATTGGTGCGGCATCCAGCTCCAAGACTCTCTTTGAAAACCAGACAATGTGAAATAAAACCTGAGCAGTCAATATGGTGAGGCACAACACACAGGACTGTAATACTGTAATGTGTCTATACAGTGCTGATATGATAGTAAACTAACAGTATAGTATTTACTTGCACATAATCACAGGGCTGTTCTTTAACCCTCTAGTTTTGCTAAAATGACATGCTGGAGACCTGTTTCTTCCGGATTTGGTTCCGCTGTAATACACATTCCAATGTAGACAAGCACTTGCACTCCTTTCACACTATCTCTTGCTTCACAATTAACTTCCATTTTCTACCATAACAGGAGAGCTCATCTGTGGCCTTTTATATTGCTATAGTTCTAAGTGAACAATTCAGCAACTAGTGTTTACACCTCAGTGAGGATTTGTGTGTAGAGCTTAGCATTGTGATTGGTGTTGCTTTCCAAAGGGACTAAAGAGATTTTAGTTTTGAATGTTGTGCCTAATGTAGAGAACTGTGGGTAGTGTTTTGCTAAAAAAGAAGGAATTGTGGAATTGTGCTTGTAATTTTGCAGACTTGGTTTAAGGATTTGGTACATGAGTTTCAGGTTTCAGTGACAGTGTTTCAAGTTCCAATTTTAATGTGTAAACAATTGGGGAAACTGCAATCACATTCTGAGAGTACAGTTATGCTCCCACCTACAGGCTGGACGTAGTACTGCTGGTGAAAGAGCAATGCTGGTTACTGTACATTGTAGTAATTTAGCTGACCTGCTGTCCAGAGCAGCTTACACTGTAGAGTGCATTATTTTTTTCGAACTGGTTCCCCATGGAAATCCAACCCAAAAACCTGGTGTTATAGACACCATGCTCTTCCAACTGAGCTTCACAGGACCAGATACCGTCACCCCTTTATTTCTTCAATAAAATAAATATCATTATGTGCACATGCACGAACATGAATGCAAAGGAAAGCATTTGCACAAACACATCAAAAATACATGCAGCTTAACCATTGGCCTGGCACCTTTACTGTGTCCTACTGTAACTATTGAACATATCCAACAGTTCTCTCTGTTGTCATATTCATCATTTCTGACAAACACTGTGACTGTGAATAAGAATTTGTTATTAATGGATTTCAAATAAACGGAACAAAAATTCAGGTAATATACACGCAGAATTAGAAGACAATTTAACTAAAACGTCTATTGACAACAAACACGCTTTGCCATTTCAAAATATCATATCAAAATGATGATATGAAGCTCCCTCTCTCTCTTTCTTTACCAGATACAAGTCTAGTCTGTAAGTGATGCAACAGGGAGAGTACAATTTAATATCAAGTTGAGAAGTGGGGCAGAGAAAGATAGACTGCAGAGAGAGATAACACTTCCATAACAAAGAACCTCCCTCTCCAGTCTGAGACACAAATCTCCTGCATCGTCTCCTCTATTGTCCTCTCCTTTCCGCTTCGCTCCTCCCTCTCCTTTCGTCTCCTCACCTACATTCTTATATCGTCTGCTCTCCTCTCCCTCTCTACATGCTTTACACGCCCCATGCTTTACTCTCCTCTTCTCTCCTCTCTTCCAGACAATACTAAAACAACACAGTTGTTTGAAGCCCTCGACTATTTCTCAACTCCTCTCTGCATTGTTGGAGGAGGGGGAGGACAGACTCTCCAGCTGTAGTAACAGAGGTCAGGGGTCAGGGGTCAGTGGTAGGGCCTTTAATGTAGAAACTGTTTAGACCACTCCTCAAAACACGCCTGTGTAACAAACCAGGCCATCAGCTATTCAAGGCCGTTATGAGTTGGCGGTGTTCCAAGATACAAGGTTACACAGAAATTGTTTAAAATCTCCCTTTTTTGTTTTGACTTTTGCTTTACCCTGACCTGGCTTATAACTAGGCCCGCTGACTATAAGAGAAGCGGGGACAGTTGAACAGTAACTCAGACTCCAGGAGAGCCCAGTGATGTGAGTGTGCATCGCTGCGTTACGTTAAGTGCGTGTATCAAATCGGTCCAATTGAAACTCTAACTGTCCTCAACATCCGGGAGCAGCGGTCCACTGGTGGCGGGTTTGGAGAGGGTGTTGTCTCACTGCGTCCATTCTGTGTGCTGATGGACGTTCTGTCCCCGATGTGTGAAGGTGTGATGGCGGCGGTACGCTTGGACCCCAGCATAGCTGACCTGTTGGCGCCCAGGACACGGAACACCACTGCTGCTGTGTCAGAGAGCGTCTCAGTGGCAACTGGGACCCTCTTAATGCTCCTGTCTCTGCTTCTGGCTGCCTGGACTCACACGGATAAGAGCTCTGTACCAGGTCAGTGAAAATACTGTGTCATCATTCATCTATCCTGCATAATCACGCATAGCCACGGTTATCTTAACATGTGATTAAGTGACAAGAGCTTTCTATCAGTTCAGTGACAATAGTGTGTGGTTGTTTTCATTCCTTTTTGAAAACAACAACTTTAATTATAATCTGCCTTTATGTTCAACTATATTTTAGTTATTCTCCATTTTGTTTTCGAGCTCAAGCCGTGTTGTATCCATACCAGGAGTGTAGATTACAAGACTAGTATATAGGCATCTAATATGAAATGGAAGTTTTGTTACACTAAGCAGTTATTTAATGTAATGCCATGTTATGCTATGCTACTTTGTGCTTTGCAATGAAATGCCTTGCAGTGCTGAGTTATGTAACCTTTCCCTCCCACTCTGTGTTGGCTATGCCAGGTCCTTCCTTTTATCTTGGTGTGGGTCCTCTCCTCTCATACCTCAGGTTCATATGGACAGGTAACTTCTATAACATGAAATAGACCTGCAAGCTCAATTAGGATTGAGATATATAAAAAATTATATACATAATGATATTAAATGAATGTTCTGTATCCAGGTATCGGCTCTGCCAGTAACTATTACAACAGTAAATATGGGGACATTGTCAGAGTCTGGATCAACGGACAGGAGACAATCATACTCAGCAGGTCAGTCACGACACATCTATCAATCTCAGCGGATCAGGCACAACAAATAGATCAGCCAGCCCAATCAGTCAACAGAGAGTGTGTGAACTGAGATGTTTGAATAGCATCTTTTCAAAAACATCTGTAGAATCCACCTGTTACCTTGACCACATACAAATGTCCATAAATCTAGACATGTAGACGAGGGAGAGTGAATAATACTGCTTCCACCCCCTGTGTGCAGCTGCTCTGCCGTGCAACACGTCCTGAAACAGGGCTGCTACGCCTCTCGGTTCGGCAGCAAGCAGGGTCTGAGCTGTGTGGGCATGGACGAGAGAGGAATCATCTTCAACAGCAACATGACTCTGTGGAAGAAGGTCCGCACTTACTTCACTAAAGGTGAAACATTCAACTATGAATGAGTCAATTGAGAAAAACCTAAGACGATCAGGTGCCTTCTGGGGTCATTCTTTCAAAAGACATCCATCATCTGGCAGTGCCTTTCAAAAAGCATTTCAAAAGCAATTTTCTCTTACTGGATTTCAGATGGTGATTCTGACAATCGTTATTATTTTCAGGTGGGATGGGTTTTATTTTGTAAAACAAATTGAAAAAAGTCGCTTGCCTAGGTTTTGTAATTAACCCCTGTACACTTATGTTAGGTACTGCCACTTCCTGCAGATTTGCTTCCAGTTCAGGTTGGTTCGACAAAACCTGTGGACTGTGATTTTCATATAGCACTGCAGGTTGTGAATAGGATATTAAGATCAGGACTGACTGGACCATTGTAGAACATTCACCCTTTTGTTCTTGAGCCATTCCAATGTTGCTTCGGCCTTGCGCTTGGGATAGTTGACCCGCTGTCATTTTTAACCATGCTTCTAAACTGTAGCAGGTTCTTCTGCAGTAATTCTTAGTATTTTGCTCTATCCATGCGTGTTGCAATGTCAACAAGATGCCCCCTTCCTTCGGATTAGAAGTATCCCCACAACATGATTCTGCCACCAACATACCTCAGTGTCGGGATGGCGTGTTTTTTGAGGTTTTGCAGTTTTCAGGTTTGCTCCACTCATACAGCTTTGAGTCTTGGCAAAAAAGGTTCTGTCACGCCCTCCGCATCCACCTCCTCATAGTCCGTGCCAGGCTTTCTCTCTCCCCTGTCTGTCCGTGTATGTGGGACTTTCCCCCACTGCCTCTCAAGTCTCCTCACCTGCTATTCATTCCCTCATCAGCCTGCCTATATATACCCTGGTTCCCGTCCGTCCAGCACTAGATTGTTATTATTCACTACTTGGTAGTAACGTTCACGGTCGCTCCAAACCATAGTTTGAGCCCTAGTTAGTTCTTCCTTCCAACTAACCCTGTTTGTTCCCCGTTACCAAGATCAACCTTACCCACCTGCCCGCCTGTCAGCCACCTGCTCTGCCTACCCGCTGTCCTGTCTGCCCTGCCCTACATACCTACCTGCATGCCCAGCCCCAACCCCTCCTCCTCCTTCCATCCCAGCCACCATTAAAACACCCTTTTTGTTTCCCTGATTGTGTCTTGGTCACATCTGACCACAAAACATTTTCCCACTTCACAGATAGGTCACTCTCATGCCTTCAGATTGTATTTTAGCAGTAATAGCTTTTGTCTTGCTAACTCTCCAATGTAACCCAATTTCATGCAGAGCTCTTAAAACTCCACTCTCCGCCATTGATTTCTGTGGCGCCTTAAGAGGGATTGTTGACCTCTGTGGTTTTTTCACAAGTATCCTTGAGCGGTGAGATTTGAGGGACTTTTTCATACCTAGAATGGCGCTGCAGCTGCCTACTTCGGTTAGCTGGCGCAAAATGTTCTGTCTAATTCTGTGTTAAACTCGTGTTATTCTCAGTCTACTGTTCTTATTTGTTTTTGTTTCCGTTATTTATTTTGTATTAACTGTTGCACCAACAGCAAGAGCAAATTCCTCATTCGTTGTGAAACATGCTTGTCTATAAATCTTTTTCTGATTCAGATTTTGGGCATTGTCAGGGTGGTGTGAAGCATCTTGACTATTAATACAATGGTGTTCACTGGAATACCCAACCATTTTGACATTATTTTGTTCTCATATTGTGATTTATCCATTTGTATTAGCTTATCTGTAATGTCTGTCATCTATCTTCATCTGCTTTCAGATTCAAAGTAAACCAGGAGCTTCCGTAGCACTGAGATTTAATATTTAAAAAAACATATTTAAAAACATATTTAAATATTTTTACCTCATTAAATATCTTCCAACATAAAACCAAAGTAGAATAATTGAATTTGAGTGTCAATGTTCTGAAATAGAATATCAAACAGAACAACATTTCAATGTATCATTTGTAATTCAATCATGTAAATAATTTGTCAGAAGTCTGACAACCCTTTTTAGGCACTTTATAGAACAGACTTATTAACTCATTTCTGTTGATCGTTTTCCAATGCGATGGACTAAATACAGATGGAAACCATTTACTGGTGAGTCTGAATAGTGAGAAGCTCCTATCAACTGGTTGTCAAGGTCTTAACTGGAAACCAACTGAAACCTACACGAGACACTAGAACATGTTTGAAGCTTCTAATAACCCGTTAGTCTTCTCCTCCACGCATACTAGTAGAGAAGTTTGAAAAGCACAGGTGTCTAATATCATGCTTGTTACTCACAATATCTACACTGCCCTGAGTCTTCGGTGTATGTTTCAGCTCTAACAGGACCTGGGCTACATAGGACAGTAGAGGTGTGTATCTCCTCCACCAACACACACCTGGATGATCTCCAGGGCCTGGACCCACTCTTAGGTGGACAGGTGGATGTCCTAAATCTGCTAAGGTGTACAGTAGTGGACATCTCAAACAGGTTGTTTCTTGGGGTTCCTCTCAAGGGTGAGCCACACCACATACTTAATCCTAAAGAATACCATAATAATATATTCCTTGTAATATGCATTTATATATACATTTAGTAAACTTTATTAGTAAAGCTTTCTGTCTCTATAATTGGTAGCCCATAAATTCAAAGGGGCCGATATCAAAACACTACAGGTTATGAAAGCCTATAACATGTAGAGTTAATAATTAAAACTGCATTGTTATTTGATGCCTTTAGAGAAGGAGCTGCTGCAAAAGATTCAGAAGTACTTTGACACATGGCAGACGGTGCTGATAAAACCCGATATCTACTTCAAGCTGGACTGGATCCAGCAGAAAAACAGAAGAGCAGCGTGAGTCAAGCAAGTAGAGGGAGGATGAATTTCCTGAATGTATAACGTTTAACGATAACGGTTCATTTATTTAATATGGAGTCAGGAGAAAAATATCTATTTCTCCTGGAGGTAACTTCTGTTGTGGCATTCATTCTAATTAGAAAATATACACATACAAGTCTTTTCCCATTGCTACTGCCCTCAGCAAATGGCCATCTGTCACGCAGAGACTAAAAATACTATCGCCATCACAACAAGCCACCTCCAGACAGTAAACTAAATAGCTTCACTAAAGCTGCAGTCAAAACTCTGCACATCTCCTTAGATATGTTAAAGTGGAAGTGTGAATATGTGTATCCTCAATAAATCCATGTACATTGTACTCTATGCTTACCGCACACATCTCATCATAGGCCCACCACCTATTGCATATTGATGTAGACATTTGCTTTTAATGTACTTATAGGTTGTCTACCACCAGCAGCCTAAGTACTCTAAGTAAATGTAAGTGTACTTTCGATTAAGGTGATTAAGCATAGGTCTATTATTCTGTGTGATGTAGTCAGGAGCTGCAGGATGCTATAGAGACTCTGGTTGATCAGAAGAGACGTGCTCTACAAGAGGCAGACAAACTGGACTTCATCAACTTCACAGCAGACCTTATCTATGCACAGGTCAGTTCCAAACCTTGCCCTTGCTGACACTATTTCAAGCCCATGGCCTTTGCATAGTCATTACAATGCCTTAGCCCACTGAGCAAACTATATCTAGGCTAGTCCTAAAATCAGATTTCACCAGGATAGGGTAAATTCCAGTTCAATTAAGGTAATATGCATTCATGGAATCTCAGCTTACTTCCTGAATTGACTGAAATGTAATGGACTATATATGATCTCTTGCCTTTGTCCACGGGACAACATTCATTTAAATTAGATTGTGACGATTGTTTGTGTTTGGATGTTAGAGCATGGAAGTGTATGATTACATACCCTGAGCAGTGGAAGTGAGTCAACAAATGGGATATGTGTGTCTGTTTTTAGAACAATGGAGAGCTGTCTGCAGAGAATGTGAGGCAGTGTGTGCTGGAGATGCTAATAGCAGCTCCAGACACTCTCTCTGTCAGTGTGTTCTTCATGCTGCTACTGCTCAAACAGAACCCGGAAGTAGAACAACAGCTTCTAGAAGAGATATACACTGTTTTAGGTGAGACCCTCCTTCAAAAACTAATGCATTGTCTTTAATGTCAGATGTGAGTGTGGACCCATTAAACCCAGACTGCATTTTCATGATATGGTACATTTCCTGGAAACATTGGAACTCATGTTTCTGGTCTGTTAATCTATACTGAAAGTGTACAGTTTGTAACCCCCTTCTTCTTCCTCTCTGCAGGTGGTAGAGAGCTCCAGAACTCTGACCTGCAGGACTTAAGGGTCCTGGAAAGCTTCATCAACGAATCCCTGAGGTTCCATCCAGTGGTGGATTTCACCATGCGCCAGGCACTGTCTGAGGATATCATCGATGGCTACCGGGTGCCAAAGGGGACAAACATAATTCTGAACACGGGCCGCATGCACAGATCCGAGTTCTTCTTCAAGCCCAATGAGTTTAGTATGGACAACTTTAAGAAAAATGTAAGACCACAATAAAATCAGAGGGAGAAATGTGTCTGCAGTCTGCGAGTAAATGTGTTTAGTCATGTCCCTGACCCTTTTTCTCCTTCGGTCAGGTACCCAGTCGTTTCTTTCAGCCCTTCGGTTCGGGCCCTCGGTCCTGTGTTGGCAAACACATCGCAATGGTGATGATGAAATCCATCCTGGTAACATTGTTGTCACGGTACTCCGTGTGTCCTCATAACGGTATGAGGCTGGACCGCCTCCCACAGACAAACAACCTATCACAACAGCCAGTAGAGGAGGAGCCTCTCACCATGAAATTCCTCCCACGACATCAGACCAAGAAGCAGTCCTTAGAGCACTGCTCAGACAATCGATTGCAGTCCCATATGGCCATTATGTAGTACTTTACCTTTCTGTAAAAATCATGGGTTATGTAGGGAACAGGATGCCATTTGTGATACATGGGTTTGAGGGCTAATCGCAAATTATGTTCCAAATTCATTTCTCATAGACTGTAAATATGTTGTCTTTGTGTGTTTTGTTATTGCGTGTTTTGTGATATTTGTATTACATATTAGAAGCTGTTTTGTAACTTTTTCAATGTTAATGAGATATAAAGATGTTTCAGGAGGACATGTCTTCATAACCCATGATACCGTATTGTCAATAAGAAAGAGCTTGTTGATTTACACAAACTGTTGTATGTAATTGTCATACCTGAACTGTACATTCACACATTTAAAACTGTATAATTCTGAAGTGAAAATAAATGTAATTTATTGTGATACACAACATATTTAATTTATTCATTAGCAATGATGGCTCCAAAGGTCAGGATTTTTACTAGTCAGGTACTTTTAGCTTTGTACCTTAACTGAATATTCGGGGATCAATTAAATATTTTAAACATATTTTGAAGGTATACAACTAAATACCTGACTAGTCAAAATCTAATTTCATTCTGTTCACCCATATTTTGCGATGCACTTTCAGTTATTATTATGCTTTATTTGAATGAAAGGGGGAGAAAGTCCAGGAAAGAGAAGCAGGCCAGATTCAAACCCACACTGCACTGAGCACTGGACCAATGAAACTGAAAGTTCACCCCTTTAAATGCGGCCATATTTTGACTCTGGCTTGTTTTTGTTTAATATTTTAAACATTGTTACTGAGGAAATTGGAGAGAAGAATAGCACAGCTTATGAATTATTAACTTTAGTTACTTATTTCAGTTATTATGTTTCTACCCCTTTAACACACACCAAACTAATATTGTTTACTTCTGCTATACTCATTTGTGGCCTAAGCATAAATTGGAGAAAATCTGTTTTTCTTTTTTTTTCACATAATCTCAAAATGATTTTAAAATCAATTGCAATTAAGTATGATGCAAAGCACGTGTAGAAAAGGACGAGCTGACCAATCAGCACACTACATATTTTAATTAACTTATATACAAACACACCATTATTTTATTTGTGTACATCCAAGCAATTCCATGGCAGAAAAACTGCATACATAATTTAAATGTTTTGAAAAGAAACCTGAAGTTAAAGAAGCCATCACCAACAAAGTAGCTAATTGGTAGCCAGATTGTTGTTTGTAAAATGTACCATACAATAATGTAATGACCTGAGTGCAGTTGGCGTGAGCCTGTTTTACCGCTTTCAGTCATAAATCACCCCCGACAAGTAGTATACGACAGAGACATCATGACACTGGAAAAGTCCCTGCAAGATGGTGCTATCGAATCATAATACATCAAAACCCTACTGGGCTCAGCTTGTCAAGCTGTTTGGCCTGGAATAAAGTGCCCCCAGGATGCTCACAACAACACTGCACCATTGCTTGCAACATGTACAGAGTAAAAGTTGATTTATAGCTGCAAGCGGAACTGCTTGGGTTAATTAAAGCTGTGGGCCTGTATTATTATCATGACAATTTGGACACTTTTGCCTTTGAAGGAGTTGACTCTGTGCTCCGTGACACCCATGACAAATATAACTGAAAATCATAGTTCATTTCATATCCTTTAGGACACTTTTAATAATAACAATAATAGATTTTATTTGGGGGACGCCTTTCAAGACACTCAAGGACATCTTACATGTGGAATGGGCCTACAAACAATGAAGTACAAGACATAAAGACAAATGATTAGTGCCTTAAAACATTTAAAACAGATAGCAGAGAACCAGATAAAAAAGAGAGATAATATTATTATTGAAGCCAAAAAGGGTTAGGATATGACAAATCAATCTGAATGATATTTGAAGGAGGTTCCTTACATAAAACTGGTACAAAGAGTGTCATTCCAATGTAAGTTATTCTGGTCAAAAAGACAGAAAGCAAATAGTAACACCTTTGTCTTTCTGATATACTCCATCTATACCACTCGATTATCTGCTGCTTCCGGTGAAGGTTACGATATGTCTTTCCCATTTATTTTAACCATGCACTGCCACTGCATAGCAAGAATTTCCGCAATTTGCTTCCACCTAGTGGACGTAACCTGAATTAAAGCAACAGTGCATTGCTTTCAATCTGAATAACAGTACAGAATGCCTCCATCATCAAGCAAATGCTTTTTGAAATGTATAGAACCACTCTTTAGTTGTAAATAAAATGACATTGAATGTTTTATTTTAGAATATATATATACAGACCACTGCATATATAAGAGACCACTGCATCCAAAAAAGTTGAAAAGGAAAGGTTTGAGTGAGGAACAGAAGCATTCATTTTGCAGTGGTCTCTTAATTTTAACCTTTCTGTTCCTCACTCAAAATCTCTCTTTTTTACTTTTTTGGAAAGGAAAGAAAAAGGTGCAGTGGTCTCTTAATATTTTCCGGGGCAGTATATACATTGGGAAGAACAAGTATTTGATACACTGCCGATTTTGCAGGTTTTCCCACTTACAAAGCATGTAAAGGTCTGTCATTTTTATCATAGGTACTCTTCAACTGTGAGTGACAGAATCTAAAACAAAAATCCAGAAAATCACACTGTATAATTTTTAAGTAATTAATTTGCATTTTATTGCATGACATAAGTATTTGATACATCAGAAAAGCAGAACTTAATATTTGGTACAGAAACCTTTGTTTGCAATTACAGAGATCATACGTTTCCTGTAGTTCTTGACCAGGTTTGCACACACTGCAGGAGGGATTTTTGCCCACTCCTCCATACAGACCTTCTCCAGATCCTTCAGGTTTCGGGGCTGTCGCTGGACAATACGGACTTTCAGCTCCCTCCAAATATTTTCTATTGGGTTCAGGTCTGGAGACTGGCTAGGCTACTCCAGGACCTTGAGATGCTTCTTACGGAGCCACTCCTTAGTTGCCCTGGCTGTGTGTTTCGGGTCGTTGTCATGCTGGAAGATCCAGCCACAAACCATCTTCGATGCTCTTACTTAGGGAAGACGATTGTTGGCCAAGATCTCGCGATACATGGCCCCATCCATCCTCCCCTCAATACGGTGCAGTCATCCTGTCCCCTTTTCAGAAAAGCATCCCCAAAGAATCATGTTTCCACCTCCATGCGGTTGGGATGGTGTTCTTGGGGTTATACTCATCCTTCTTCTTCCTCCAAACATGGCGAGTGGAGTGTAAACCAAAAAGCTCTATTTTTGTCTCATCAGACCACATGACTTTCTCCCATTCCTCCTCTGGATGATCCAGATGGTCATTGGCAAACTTCAGACAGGCCTGGACATGCGCCGGCTTGAGCAGTGGGACCTTGCGTGTGCTGCAGGATTTTAATCCATGACGGCGTAGTGTGTTACTAATGGTTTTCTTTGAGACTGTGATCCCAGCTCTCTTCAGGTCATTGACCAGGTCCTGCCGTGTAATTTGGCACTGATCCCTCACCTTCCTCATGATCATTGATGCCCCACGAGGTGAGATCATGCATGGAGCCCCAGACCGAGGGAGATTGACCGTCATCTTGAACTTCTTCCATTTTCTAATAATTGTTGCCTTCTCACCAAGCTGCTTGCCTATTGTCATGTAGCCCATCTCAGCCTTGTGCAGGTCTACAATTTTATCCCTGATGTCCTTACACAGCTCTCAGGTCTTGGCCATTGGGGAGAGGTCGGAGTCTGTTTGATTGAGCGTGTGGACAGGTGTCTTTTATACAGGTAACGAGTTCAAACAGGTGCAGTTAATACAGGTAATGAGTGGAGAACAGGAGGGTTTCTTAAAGAAAACTAACAGGTCTGTGAGAGCTAGACCACTGAACCACTCGGGGGCCCTGAGAAACCTGTTTGGCTCAGCTATGTTAAGAGACTGCGGTTGTCTCTGAGAAGAGGATCAGCGGAGACATGACTCTGATCTGACTCTCAAAGACTAGACAACCAACAGTTATTGTGGACAACAAACCTGTCAGAAGTGATTTATTTCCCTGTGCTGGGAAGTGCAGAAGCATGCCAACCAGAGATAACACGGTGAAGTGAGTGTGATATTCGGCCTGCAGAGAGACATACAGTAGTACCAGATCAGTCATTTTCGTGGCCTTTAATGGACGGCATTGTGTGTGTACACCATAACCCCTGCACAAAGCTCCAGCAGAGTCTGTATGTGTACAGTTTATGGAAGCTAGAGACAGTGAATCCAGGGAAGAATAATTTATTGTTGTGATTGTATTACTTTTGCTGCAGACTTAAATTGATATATCTAATGTCCTAATGATAAGTTACTTAGGGACCTCCTTTCACCAAGTACAAATCTGAAAATGTGCACATGTACTTTATATTTGTACAAATATTCTATAAAAAATTGTTTTGTATTTCTTCCAAATGTCTTGCTCTCCAATTCATAATTTTAGCCTTGTCTCATTACAAAAAGATCAAATCAGGTTCAGTTGAGTATGAAATTAAAACAAGCTTTAATCTAACCTCTTATTGAGCAAAGAAAAGAAAAAAAAAACATCACCTAGAAATAATGACCTTATTCAAAAACATGCAGTATACAGTCCTTGGCACTTCATAAACAAAGGACTGATCTCCCCTATCAGAGCCATTATTAAGAAAATAAGTTGTAGCTGTGGAAGAGAACACGTGGGCACAATGAGAAGGATAGCTCAAGAGAGGAACAAATCTTCCAAAATTATAGTTTGCAGAGAATTGCAGCGGGTGGTTACATCTTGCGGAACAAAGTACGATTAGACCCCACCTCCATGCCAAGACGTTGTTTGGAAAGGTTGCCAGATGAAAGCCTCTGCTGTCGCCAAACCAGAAATGTAATCACCTTAAGTTTGTCAAAAGTCATTGGAACTTTAATTGGAACAAGGCTCTATAGTCTGATCAGACTAAAATATAGCCTTTTGGCAGCATACACCAGAGGAGTGTTTTCTGTAAAAATTCAGACGTACAGAAAACAACCTGATACACGCAGTGAAGCATGGTGGTGGATCCCAACTTGTCCCTCCTGAGATTCAGTGCTGAGCTGTGAATTCGACTGAATCATTCAAATTCCAAGAGACCATCCTATCCCGGAGGAGTACGAAATCCCAGAAACCACCAGGAAGGGCACACCAGCAGATGTACCTATTGCGGCAGCTGAACAAAAATTTAAAATCACACCACCTGAACAGTTTAATTTCCCATGCTGTGACCCTCAGCAGTCAACCATCTGTCCCAAAGAGACTCATAAGACTAATCTCACCATTTCAAGCCACTTCCAAACTGTCATCTGTTAATTAAACGGCAGGATTATACTGCAGACAAAACTCTGTATTTGGTCCTCACATGTTATCTAGCAGTAACAGCACCACTACAGCGTCAGCACACTCCTGAGTATTTGTAAATACACTTAGGGTTTAAAAGTGATTTGGATTATCACAATGCTTGCACAACACGAATGGATTCGTCTGCACATCCTAGAACGAATTAGCTGACTAACAAACAAGATTGATATTGCAGGCTACTGACCGGATGTAGGAAATCACCCGAGCAACAAGGCAGCGGAGACCAGGCAGCGCTGTCTGACATCCACCCATCATCCACCTCAGGTGGAGCAGATCCAATATGCACCAGCCTCTGGATCCGGTCTGGTGAATGAAGTTGAGTGAGCTGTTGAGATTAATGTTCCTGATGGTCATCAGAGATTTGATGAGGGTTCTCAGGATAGGAAGTGGATGACACTTCTGATGGAGGTGAAGGTGGAGAAGGTAGGAGTGTAGTAGTCACTGGAGAGTCTGTTGAGTAGAAAGAAATAATTTGTATACATTTTTTACAGAGGAGAGTTGTTGGTATCCAGAGAAAACTCATTATTATCACCATGACAGGGATCAAATCTATACTTTCAGTGACATGGAGGGAAATGCAATGTTTGAAACTCGGTTGAGTCTCAGGAGGCTGAAATCCAGTCATAAGAAAACTTGGTTAAAACTTGGTAATGATTTCGTCAATTTCAAATGTAATTCCAACCATTGACCAACAGGTGGAGACAAACACCAGCTAAAAGCCACTGCAGACCTAATTAATTTCAATTTCATGTCTGAGTATTACAGGCATGAGCCTGAATCAATTAATCAGATCAGTCTTCTCCAGTCATCTGTATTGATTATACCAGATGTTTATTTTAAATGGAAGAGTCATTTGGGGCTGACACAGCTGTACCCTCCATGCCACGACAAGACCAATAACCATCAGGGCTGGATTCATTTGTCCACACAAACTGTTTTAGTTTTGACATCGTTTATCAAACTGATGAAATGGGGAGGGAGCTATAAGAATATATATATTTGTTTAATTTAATATTGGAGTCATTCTTATACGTATATACAATATCTCACCAAACTGAGTACACCCCTCACATTTTTTAAAATATTTAATTATACCTTTTCATGTGACAACACTGAAGAAATGACACTTTGCTACAATGTAAAGTAGTGAGTGTACAGCTTGTATAACAGTGTAAATTTGCTGTCCCCTCAAAATAACTCAACAGACAGCCATTAATGTCTAAACCGCTGACAACAAAAGTGAGTACACCCTTAAGGGATAATGTCCAAATTGGCCCCAATTAGCCATTTTCCCTCCCTGGTGTCATGTGACCCGTTAGTGTTACAAGGTCTCAGGTGTGAATGGGGAGCAGGTGTGTTAAATTTGGTGTCATCGCTCTCAAACAGCCTCATACTGGTCACTGGAAGTTCAACATGGCACCTCCTGGCAAACAACTCTCTGTGGATCTGAAAAAAAGAATTGTTGCTTTACATAAAGATGGCCTAGGCTATAAGAAGATTGCCAAGACCCTGAAACTGAGCTGCAGCACGGTGGCCAAGACCATACAACGGTTTAACAGGATAGGTACCCCTCAGAACAGGCCTTGCCATGGTCGACCAAAGAAGTTAAATGCACGTGACCAGCGTCATATCCAGATATTGTTTTTGGGAAATAGATGTATGAGTGCTGCCAGCTTTGCTGCAGAGGTTGAAGGGGTGAGGGGTCAGCCTGTCAGTGCTCAGACCATACACAGCACACTGCATCAAATTGGTCTGCATGGCTGTCATCCCAGAAGGAAGCCTCTTCTAAAGATGATGCACAAGAAAGCCTGCAAACAGTTTGCTGAAGACAAGCAGACTAAGTACATGGATTACTGGAACCATGTCCTGTGGTCTGATGAGAGCAAGATAAACGTAATAGGTTCAGATGGTGTCAAACGTGTGAGGCAGCAACCAGATGAGGAGTACAAAGACAAGTGTGTCTTGCCTACAGTCAAGCATGGTGGTGGGAGTGTCATGGTCTTGGGCTGCATTAGTGCTGCCGGCACTGGGGAGCTACAGTTCATTGAGGGAACCATGAATGCCCACATGTACTGTGACATACTGAAGCAGAGCATGATACCCTCCCTTCAGAGACTGGGCCGACATGATAACGACCCAAAACATACCTCCAAGACGACAATTGCCTTGCTAAAGAAGCTGAGGTTAAAGGTGATGGACTGGCCAAGCATGTCTCCAGACCTAAACTCTATTGAGCATCTGTGGGGCATCCTCAAACGGAAGGTGGAGGAGCGGAATGACTGATGTCATCATGGAGGCGTGGAAGAGTACTCTAGTGGCAACCTGTGAAGCTCTGCTGAACACCATGTCCAAGAGGGTTAAGGCAGTGCTGGAAAATTATTGTCACTTTGGGCCCAATTTGGACATTTTCCCTTAGGGATGTACTCCCTTTTGTTGCCAGCGTGTGTTATGTTATTTTGAGGGGACAGCAAATGTACACTGTTATACAAGCTGTACACTAACTACTTTACATTGTAGCAAAGTGTCATTTCTTCAGTGTTCTCACATGAAAAGGTATAATCAACTATTTAAAAACATTTGAGGTGTTTATTTATATATATATATATATATATATATATATATATATATATAAACATACATATTTGTTTGATGAATGCAACTTAAATAACTGCACAGCAGAATAACAATATATCTAGATGTGGAATGGATTGTAGTTTATTTAAAATATATACTGTATAAATGATTAACCTCCCTCTTCTTTATCCCCCCTCAATATCAAACTGAATCTACAACCCTGGGTCATCAAACCGACTACCAACAGATTCATAACAGATGGAGATAGCGGTAAGTCTTCCGCCTAGCCATCCACGCCAAGCCTTTCTGCATTTTTCCACACTGGTCTTCCAACCAGGAAGTCACGTTGGTCAAGCAGCGTGATGGCACTCTCACTCACTGCCCTGATGACCTCAGTTAGCTTTGCAAGCTCTCCAACTGCCTAACGAAGTTGCTCTAGCACAATGAGACCAGGAGATCCCAGCTTCTGATGGCATCACGCTCCTCAAGCATTGCTGGGCCATTTGGGGCTTACCAAGTAACGGCATGTTAAAGGCTTCAACCTAGACTGTGGTGGTTAGCTATGTGTTAGAAAATGTCTTGGACTGCTGGAGTGGAAGAGTAGGAGAGCTATCAGTATGGCCTTTCTACTAAATTCATGAGACACACAAAGAAACACACAGAAACACACAGATACACAGACACAAAGCATATAAACACACACAAAGCATTGAGCTTTGTAAGCACCAGTACATCACTGCATCTGTCAGCCCATCTAACAGACTTTCATTCAAGGTATGCATTCCCATTTATTTCTACAAACAGCAAAGCAGATGAAGGTGTATACAGTATATAAATATATAAACACAAAGAGTTTTGTAAAGTAATCGATCAAATCACTGGACAGCGCTGTTTCTCCACACTGACATCCTCGATATGAGGCTCATACATCTGTAATTAGAACAACAATTGGCATGCAGAAATTAGTTTCTATGGAAATCAATGAGGTCTGAGAGGAGTTGAAAAAAACGTCTTGGTAAAAACAGCCATGTAGGTAGAATTTGCTCTCTGTGTGTTGTTAATCATCATCAGGACAGAATTTATCGTAGGAGAGAGAGAGAGAGAGAGAGAGAGAGAGAGAGAGAGAGAAAGAGTGTGTGTGAGTATGTATGTATGTGGGGACAGTGAGTTTGTCATTCTTCACATGTATGTACACATTTTTATAACTTCAGAGACCTCCCCCCTTATCTCTCTCTTCCACTCTCCCACAACCACCCCCCCCTCTCGTGGTCACAGAGATCTAAATAATTATTTGTCATGCCAGTTATGAAGTGGTCTTTGACTCTGAAGTCCTGCTACACTATGATTCTATGAGAGTTTCATATTTTCACAATCCTATCAAATATTAAGAGCAGGTTAAGAGCAGCTGCTGGCTATGATCCAGATACTGAGGATGTAGCATTTAAACCAGGGCCGCCGGACAGCCTGACACCAGGGGCCGGCTAACAAAAGATCCACATGAAACAGCCAACAGTAGAGAAGAGCAGAGTTGAGAGAGAAGTGAGAGGTAGGAGTCAGTTGCCAAAGGAAAGGAGATGAGGAGAGGATGGGATAAAGAAGAGGAGTCAGCTTGTCTCTCAAGGGCAAAGGCCAGAGTGCCCACTAGCATTCGTTACACCAGCTTCTTGCTAATGATGTTTCCCACTACTGGGAGTTCAACTTCTTACTGCCCGACAGAGAGTGACTGATTCCCAGAGTAGGCGCATGTGTGTTCCCTGCATGGGTTTCAGCATTCATGTGCGTATTTTTTGTCTGTGTGTGCTTGTATGTGTGTTTGTGTGTGCGGTGCCACAGGAAACCCTCAGCCAGTGTTTTGTGGTGCGCCCTTCTCTTACTTTTTTATTTTGTCCTAGCACTAAAACTCTTTCTCCAACACATCTCCTCATAATGGGGTACCATTGTGTTACAGCCTTTGTAAAACATCAGACACTACTGACACTAACTTCTAAAAGTTTGTAAAGTGAAGTGAGTTTGGTGTCTGGTTAACTTCAGCTGAATGTAGACTGAAATACAGAGCCACTTTCTCTTAAGTCAAAGGAATAATTCACCCAAATGAATAAATTAGACATTAAAGTCCTCACTCTGTAGTCAGTCCATGACAAGATATTAGAGAAATCCATTGCTTGGTTTTAGTTCCCTGGCAAGGTTTTCAAATTCTAATGCTTTAGAAGGCGAGGCAAATGTCTCATCCAAGATAAGAAACTGATATGTAATATTTTGAATTTGGGTGAACTATCCCTTTAACTACATTTTTTTGTCTGTATGTCTGCCAGGGCTAAAGGTATTCGTTTTGAAAATTTATCTTTGTTCTGACAGTGCATTTATTAGACTGGAAAATTAACTCTCCGCCCATGCTACTATTGAGGAGTAGAGTGCTAAAACTACTTTTACGATCTGACTAGTCTGAGTGTGTAATGTGTCCAGGCTTGTGTATGTGTGCATGTGTGGTTTGTATTGTCAGGCGTGAATGTTTGTGTATTCTTTTGGGAGTTTTAGGGCTCTTTAACCCTGATGACACTGTTGAATGTTAACATTACCCTTAAGCTAGTCTCATTGTACCCAAAGGGCTGTGTATGTTGTTTTATTTATTCCACAGAAAAACACTGAAAAAACATCATATTTCTGTCATTCACTCTTTCCTCAGCGGGTCATATGAAAAATAACTATGTGAACAGGAAACAGAGAGTTTAGTATCACCTAGTATGTCTCAGTCACAGAGACTGACCACACATGTTCGTGACAGCTGTGTGTATGTTTCAGAGGTCGGAAACTGACAGGGTACCAAGCTGTTCAACAAAGACATGCAACACACATTCAGAGAGTCCAGGCCACGTCTATGTGTGGGACCATTGAATGGAGAATGAGATGATGAACGTCATTTAGTCTCATGAATAATTAATGTAATGGATGGTAGCAGCTCAATGCATTATTTAACCCCCTACAACTAGCCTGACCAAGCGCACTCATTTTAGATGTACTTCATTTGGTGGGGGAGTGGAAGCCTTTCAAACACTGGAGGAATGGAAATCTTACACTACGGCTTTATTTAAATGGCTCCTTAGTTTACTGGCCATGCAGGTGTCTGGCAGGAGCTTTACTTTGTAACATGAACTGAAGCTTGTAGCATACATGGTAGAGTTAGCTTGTATCATGTATTGTAGCTTGTAGATGGTAGATTTTGCTTGTATCATGTATTACTAGCTTGCAGGATGTATTGTAGCTTATAGCATGCACGTTATAGCTTGCAGCATGTAGTTTGTATCATACAGGGTAGCTTTAGCTTGCGGCATATATTGTAGCTTGTAGAATACATCGTAGCTTTAGCTTGCAGCATGTATTGCACAGTGTCTTCTGCTAATATTGGCACCCTTGGTAAATATGAGCAAAACAGGCTGTGGAAAATTTTTCTTTGCTGTATTTCCTATTGGTATTTCATTCAAAATATTCATAAAAATCAAACCTTTAAGTAGTAAACTTGCAAAGTAAAATGAGTGAGACAATATGAAATAGAACCTCATTACATATTTTAAGACTCAGAGCTGTTATATTGGCAAAGGGAGATCGCACAAAGTATTAAATGAAAGGGTGTAAATTATTTTATTTTAAGATAATAAGTAATTTTTTCTACAATTCTTTTACTTTAATTAAGATTTAAATTCTTGTTAATAATTTCAGTGAAAGATCCAATTCTAAAGATTCAACAGTTAATAAAAATTACAACCTGTTTTTCCCAATGTTAGTGAAGGACGCTGAAGCTTCATTGTACACTCTCAGAAATAAATGCACAGTTAGGGGACATTTTTACATATTTTTATACATAAGTGTGAAGTTACAGATAAGTACATGTAAGTAAATGTACAGAAAAGTAATAAACCAAAGAAAGCACCCTGAAACCAACAATTGCTTTTTAAAATCAGCACTTTTAATTCTAGGCATTAGTTATTAGCACAAGAGATTCCTGGTGCATATGCTGTAGTTTTAGCTTTTTCCCCCCGATTACTGTACATTGCAATTGTTTTACTTATTATATATTGAATGGATGCTTTCCCTAAACTTGCACAATGTTCTCTAAATAGTAATAATTAAACAAATAGAAAACGTGTGCAAACAACAAAGGGTTTTATGAAGTGGATATAGTGACGTGTTTTAATAAGCTGTTTTACTCTTAAGTTTGAAAAGTGCTATTCTAAACTGTTCTGATGAATAAGAAATAATAAAGAAAACAATTTAAAAAAATATGGAAAAGAAAATGTATTTAGCAATAAAAAGATAACTCCATTACATTTTATTCGTTAATTTCCGGTGCCAATTAAATTGAGACATGTTTTTTGGAAAGAATATTCATTAATTACACATTTCTTTCTTTGAACAATTCTACTTAAATTTGAAGGCTAGATTTATCCAGAATTGTTCTGAGTATAAAATCAAGCTCACAAATAAACAGCAATCTTTTCATAGACTTTTTGTTCCTTCTTTTTGGGATCCAGTAATTCTGGAGGGCATTGTATGACCAACATGATCCTTCACAAAGACCTGCAGAATTCTCAGGGACCCTTCACACCCCAATCACGTGCTGTTCACTCGCCTACAGCCTTTGAGCCAGGTACTTTACTGAAACACAGGGTCTCGTACGAAGAGGCTCGGAGAGACTTTCTATCTGCAAACCATCAGAATGCTGAACACTGCTCTGACTACCTACACTGACTGTTCATCTTGGCACAAATGCTCTCACACACGTGTGACTAGACACACACACCGTGTAAGTATTTCTGTACACGTTCTGTGGTAATTAGTACAGACACGGTTCAATTGTTTTTATTATAATCTACATTATCTATTTTGAATCATATTTATTGAATTTGTATTGGTTTCTCTAGCCTTGTCAAGCAGGAACTTTTAATAATGTTCCTTCTGCATACTGTGCCCATGACTATTAAAAACATGACACATCATCCAGGCTATCGATGGCCTGTCACTGGCATGTGCCCTTTACCCTCTGCTGCTCAGGGAGACTGATGAGGATCAATGGCTGCTCCTCTCACCCACAGGAGACAGAAGCACAGAATCACACAGACGTCAACACTCAGACGTTCATGTGAGAGCCTCTACTGCAGGGACTCCAACAAGCAGGTTAATGGAAAGAGAGCCAGTGACTTTTGGATGTTAGCAAAGCAGCACTCCATTTTAACTCAGAAACTCCCTACAAAATGTTTTTTTTTTCTTTTTTCATCAAGACAAGTATGTAGGGGGGGGGGGGGCGGGGGGTAGTTCCAAGCATATCTTCATGCCCGCCACTTCAGGTTAATGGGACGGGGACAAGAGTCAGTGTGCGTCCCCAGGCACAGCATGCCCTCTGTCAGACAGTGACATTCAAAACAGAGTTACATCGATCTATGGGAGGGAGGGAGGAGTAAAGTGGAAGGAGGGTGTCAAGGGAAGGTAGAAGAGAGGAGGGAATGACAGTGTGGGGAGTGATAGAGGAGTTAAATAAAGGAATTATCTTTAGGGTTACAATACTATTTCCAAGCAATTCAAAGAACACAATCCCACTGTATGACAACTTCCAGATCACTGGCGATATACAAGTCTGTTTCTAAAAAAGTTGGCACACTGTGTAAAATGTCAAGTACAAAAGATTGCAATGATGCGCAAATCATTTGAACCCTATATTAATTAGAAAATAGTACAAAGATAACATATTGTTGTTATTGTTTCTTGAAAGGTATATATCCCACTTTGAATATGATGCCAGCAACACATTTCAAAAAAGCATGGAGAGGGGCAACAAAAGACTGGGTAAGACTAAAGAAAACATGGTGGAACATCTCACAACTAATTAGGTTAACTGGCAACAGGTCAGTAAGATGATTGGGTATAACAAGAGTTTTCCAGAGAGGAGTTTTCAGAAGTAAAGATGGGGAGTTGTTCATCACTCTGTGAGTGTACAATTGCAAAGAGTTTGGGGATCTCAATGCATTAAAAACAGACACGATTCTGTAGTGGACATCACTGCATGGGCTCAGGAACACTTCCGAAAACCATTGTCTGTGAACACAGTACGTCGCTGCATCCACAAATGCAAATTAAAACTCTACCATGCACAGAAGAAACCATATATAAATAAGATCCAGAAATCCTGCCACCCCAAGCTCATTTAAGATGGACGGAGTCGAAGTGTAACACTGTCCTGTGGTCTGACGTATCGACATTTTAAATTCGTTTTGAGAATCAAGGACGCTGCATCCCATCGGAATACAGAGCAGAGGGACCATCTCGGTTGTTATCAGCGCACAGTTCAAAAGCCAGCATCTGTGATTAGTGCACATGGCATGGGTGACTTGCAAATCTGTGAAGGCACCATTAATGCTGAGCAATATATCCAGGTTTCAGAGCAAAAATTTTTGCCTGGGTGAAGATCAAAACTACTGGAGCAAAGTGTTTTAGACAGATGATTCAAATTTTGGAGCTGTTTGGCCACGATGACAAGTGACAATTGGCCCGATGCCAACACTAATATGTACCAAAACCCAACGCCAACATTGTATTTGATACACTGCCAATTTTGCAGGTTTTCCCACTTACAAAGCATTTAGAAGTCTGTAATTTTTATCATAGGTACTCTTCAACTGTGAGTGATGGAAAAATCCAGAAAATCACATTGTATGATTTTTAAGTAATTAATTTGCATTTTAATGCATGACATAAGTATTTGATACATCAGAAAGGCAGAACTTAATATTTGGTACAGAAACCTTTACAGTAACAGAGATGATACGTTTCCTGTAGTTCTTGACCAGGTTTGCACACACTGCAGCAGGGATTTTGGCCCACTCCTCCATACAGACCTTCTCCAGATCCTTCAGGTTTCGGGCTGTCGCTGGGCAATACCGACTTTCAGCTCCCTCCAAAGATTTTCTATTGGGTTCAGGTCTGGAGACTGGCCAGGCCACTCCAGGACCTTGAGATGCTTCTTATGGAGCCACTCCTTAGTTGCCCTGGCTGTGTGTTTTTGGTCGTTGTCATGCTGGAAGACCCAGCCACGACCCATCTTCAATGCTCTTACTGAGGGAAGGAGGTTGTTGGCCAAGATCTTGCGATACATGGCCCCATCCATCCTCCCATCAATACGGTGCAGTCATCCTTTCCCCTTTGCAGAAAAGCATCCCCAAAGAATGATGTTTCCACCTCCATGCTTCACGGCTGGGATGGTGTTCTTGGGGATGTACTCATCCCTCTTCTTCCTCCAAACACGGCGAGTGGAGTTTAGACATGTTTTTTAAAAAGCTCTATTTTTTTTTCTCATCAGACCACATGACCTTCTCCCATTCCTCCTCTGGATCATCCAGATGGTCATTGGCAAACTTCAGATGGGCCTGGACATGTGGTGGCTTGAACAGGGGGACCTTGCGTGTGCTGCAGGATTTTAATCCATGATGGCGTAGTGTGTTACTAATGGTTTTCTTTGAGACTGTGGTCCAAGCTCTATTCAGGTCATTGACCAGGTCCTGCCGTGTAGTTCTGGGCTGATCCCTCACCTTCCTCATGATCATTGATGCCCCACAAAGTGAGATCTTGCAATAGTGCTCCAGACCGAGGGAGATTGACCGTCATCTTGAACTTCTTCCATTTTCTAATAATTGCGCCAACAGTGGTTGCCTTCTCACCAAGCTGCTTGCCTATTGTCCTGTAGCCCATCCCAGCCTTGTGCAGGTCTACAATTTTATCCCTGATATCTTTACACAGCTCTCTGGTCTTGGCCATTGTGGAAAGGTTGGAGTCTGTTTGATTGAGTGTGTGGACAGGTGTCTTTTATACAGGTAATCAGTTCAAACAGGTGCAGTTTAATACAGGTAATGAGTGGAGAACAGGAGGGCTTCTTAAAGAAAAACTAACAGGTCTGTGAGAGCCGGAATTCTTACTGGTTGGTAGGTGATCAAATACTTATGTCATGCAATAAAATGCAAATAAATTATTTAAAAATCATACAATTCTGTCTCTCACAGTTGAAGAGTGCATATGATAAAAATTACAGACCTCTACATGCTTTGTAATAGGAAAACCTGCAAAATCGGCAGTGTATCAAATACTTGTTCTCCCCACAGTGAATGCGGGTTGTGCATTCAAGAAAACCCTCAAATAACACAGTTGAATCAGTAATGTAAAGTAAAGTAGACAAACATCCTCTCAGTTGATGTAAAAGACAGAAAAATGGAAGACAAGAAACAACTACATGAAATAATTCCAGCCAAACAGGGCAACAGGGTGTGTTTTCTTTCTAATGCACTTTGAAATTGCTTTTTTGTAGATTTCTAAGAACAATATTTCAGTGTAATTTGTTAAATTAGATTACCTTCATCTGTCAACAATGTCTTAAGTGAAGCTTATATATCCATATGTCCAAATAAAAAGGTACTTACAATTTCACATGACTGTTATTCCTGTCCTGTGTAGAATGTCTGACAGTTCTGTTCATGAGCACACACACACACACACACACACACACACAAGCAACAACGAGTGGAAAAGAAGATGGAAGGAGGGGGGAGAAGAAAAGAGAGCGGTTAGGAGAAGAAAAGAGAGGAGAGGTTAGGAGAAGAAAAGAGAGGACATGAAATGTCAGAAGAACAGAGAAAAAGAGAGCAGTAGGGGTTAGAGAAAAAAAGAGTGTGTGAGAATAACCTGGAGGCAGTGACATTAACTGAGATATGGAGAGATCAGAAAGAGGAGAGGCGTTCGGAGTGCTGAATGAAATGTAGCTTTTCTCTGTGGTAATGGAAGGACACCTGACATTTATCTCCCCTCTTCTTTCCCTGCTTCTGACAGAGAGGTTCAGGATGAACAAGGATGTCCTCCCTTACAGCTTAGAGACCCAATAAATGTGTATGAGTGTGTGTGTGTGTTCATCTTTATTGTGTGCCTGCACAGGTGTGTATTTATCCTTTCTCTGTATGTTTACATATTTTACTGTTCCTTTCAGGACCAAATATCCCCACAAGGATAGTAAAATATTTATTGAAGGAGAACATTTTAATGTGTGGGAACATTTTAGTTGTCCCCATTAATAGAAAAACTATTTTCAGCTAAAAGTTTATGTTTAGGGTAATTGGGGTTAGTGGCTGTTGGTCAGGTTAAGGGTTAGTATTAGCATCTAGGAGCTAGTGTTAGGCTCAGAATTAGGGTTAGTGCTAGTGAACATAGTATTTGGAATTTGATTCAAGTAAGAGGTCCTCACAGGGATTTTTGAGTGATCCTCTTCAGTCTGTGCGCGATATAATTCAGCAGCCTGTAGTCATAGCAGCTCGTTAACGGGATTTGATTGCACAGCGCTGTGCTTGTGTGGAAGTTGTTATCAAATGAGTGTGTTTTATAACACTATATTTACTACTAATTATGTCAGCTTAACTAATAGCACATCACCTGAACTGTAGACACATGCTCTCTGTATGTTAATAGGCTAGTGAAGCTCCATCTGAAATGTAAACACGGGGATCTCCACTTTGGATGTCATCACCATCAACTAGTTCCTGATGTCCCCAACCTTACCATCTCTCCCTTCATTCGGTTTTCCAAAACGGGAAGGCCAGGTATGGATTTAGGTCTCTGTATGTTCACCGAAAACTATTTGTGTTAAAATGAACATTGTTTCAATGGTTATCGCTGTTTATTCATTCTGGAAAATGTATAAGTAGCTGCCGTGCGGATGAATCTGTCTGTGAGGAAGCTGTATCTGTAACGGTCTTTGTTTACAGAACTGTAGCTCAAGTCAGCTAGTAGACTCCGAGTTCCAAAAATAATGCCAGCAAGTTCTATTAGCTGCTGGTAAACTGACATGAATCTGTCTGTGAGGATGCTTTATCCTGCAACCGGTTTTCTTTACTAAACTATAGCCCACGCTAGCTAGTATAAACTAGTACTAGCTCAAACAAAAATGCCAACAAGTTATATTAGCTGCTGGTAAACCAGCACAAATCTGTCTGCGAAGTGGATTTATCTGGCAACCAGCTTTGTTCACTAAACTGTAGCCCATGCTAGCTAGTATAAACTACTAGCTCAAACAAAATGCAAACAAGTTTTATTAGCTGTTGGCAACAGATGGCCTTAACCTTCAAGCTCTTATCAAGCGGGCAGTTTTGGAAACCTTCCACATCCCCAAAGAAACTGGAAGAGGCAGAGGCCGGAGGGACCAAACGGACAAATCTCCATTCTGTTAGTAGGCATGTAATAGCTATTTGGATAATTCTGTCACAAGTACCATTCTGCGTGAATGGTATGGGTAGGTACTGAAATTATTACTAATACAGAGCATTGGTATGATTTTCATGCTGTTGGGAATGGCCATGTCAGTTACTTTCCCTGACATTTAGACAATTAGCTAGATTTAATTGTTTTAACAAAATAGGGGACTGCACATTCTCTAAACATTTTGATAAATGTCCGTAAATTGTGCTTGTTGCTAGCTAGTAAACTCCAATGAGGTCAGCCCTGCAGTGTTGCCAACTCCTCAGTAAGGAAAGTCGCTATTGGCTGTCCTAAAAGTCGCTAGAAGTCGCTAAATTATATCATCGCCTAATTAGCATATTTTCCCATCAGCATCATGAATGGATTTTTTTTTTTTTTTACATACAAAACTCTTGTTGGGGAAAATAATATACATGCATATATCAAATGTTGTCCATGTACAAGAAATAATCACCTGAGCAAAAAACAAAGAACAAATCAAAAAAGGGGGCGCTATTTAAGTCAAAATCAAAAGGCTGGACATTTATCATCATGGTCATGGATTAAGAGAACTGCACGTGATGGATGCTGCCTGTAGGAGAGGAATAACGTCGTAGGAGAGACAAAAAGTGAGTAAAAACACCCTAAATATGTTTAGAACTACAAATTAACTTTCTTCTGTCTATTCTTTTTTAATTTTTTTTAAACCAAACCTCCTTCTTTATCCGGGGCTTGGGACCGGCAAAAGTTACCCAATAGAGACACTCTGGCGGAGTGCATGCGCGATTCATTTTCAGCTAGGACGCGGAGGAGTTAACATCTCCTGCTCTGACTGCAGCTCAGAGGAACTGCTGTGCAAGGACTGGGCCGCCTGTGAGTGCTTTCAGATGGGGGAGGGGCCCACGGCGGCACCCGCTGCTCGTTGAGAAGAGTAAGAACAAGTCTCCAATAACACCACAAAAAGTCGCTAGATTTGTCGCTAGTCGCTTTTTTGAAAAAAAGTTGCTAAGGGGGTCTGAAAAGTCGCTAAATCTAGCGACAAAGTGTTTGACCCCCTTTTGCCTTCAGAACTGCCTTAATTCTACGTGGCATTGATTCAACAAGGTGCTGAAAGCATTCTTTAGAAATGTTGGCCCATATTGATAGGATAGCATCTTGCAGTTGATGGAGATTTGTGGGATGCACATCCAGGGCACAAAGCTCCCGTTCCACCACATCCCAAAGATGCTCTATTGGGTTGAGATCTGGTGACTGTGGGGGCCATTTCAGTACAGTGAACTCATTGTCATGTTCAAGAAACCAATTTGGAATGATTCGAGCTTTGGGACATGGTGCATTATCCTGCTGGAAGTAGCCATCAGAGGATGGGTACATGGTGGTCATAAAGGGATGGACATGGTCAGAAACAATGCTCAGGTAGGCCGTGGCATTTAAACGATGCCCAATTGGCACTTAGGGGCCTAAAGTGTGCCAAGAAAACATCCCCCACACCATTACACCACCACCACCAGCCTGCACAGTGGTAACAAGGCATGATGGATCCATGTTCTCATTCTATTTACGCCAAATTCTGACTCTACCATCTGAATGTCTCAACAGAAATCGAGACTCATCAGACCAGGCAACATTCTTCCAGTCTTCAACTGTCCAATTTTGGTGAGCTCGTGCAAATTGTAGCCTCTTTTTCCTATTTGTAGTGGAGATGAGTGGTACCTGGTGGGGTCTTCTGCTGTTGTAGCCCATCCGCCTCAAGGTTGTGCGTGTTGTGGCTTCACAAATGCTTTGCTGCATACCTCGGTTGTAACAAGTGGTTATTTCAGTCAAAGTTGCTCTTCTATCAGCTTGAATCAGTCGGCCCATTCTCCTCTGACCTCTAGCATCAACAAGGCATTGTCGCCCAAAGGACTCCCGCATACTGGATGTTTTTCCCTTTTCACACCATTCTTTGTAAACCCTAGAAATTGTTGTGCGTGAAAATCCCAGTAACTGAGCAGATTGTGAAATACTCAGACCGGCCCGTCTGGCACCAACAAGCATGCCACGCTCAGAATTGCTTAAATCACCTTTCTTTCCCATTCTGACATTCAGTTTGGAGTTCAGGAGATTGTCTTGACCAGGACCACACCCCTAAATGCATTGAACCAACTGCCATGTGATTGGTTGATTAGATAATTGCATTAATGAGAAATTGAACAGGTGTTCCTGATAATCCTTTAGGTGAGTATATTTTCCCCGTTCTGTTCCATTTTAGCCTAGAGAGACACTGCAGGAAAAAAAAATACTCTCAAAACTGTATCAATTTCCAAAAAAGAATGTCTCAATAGTCCAGGATAATCTGAAAAAAGACCCCAGGATCAGAAAATCACCAATGTCAGCAGGAAGTTAGTTGACTAATAAAACTAATGTCTGAGGATGTTTTTGTGAATGAATAATATGGTCATAGTAGACCACAATGTGCAAACATAAACATAGAAAAAAAAGCTAAATTATGTCTAAAATACAAATATCTACAAACACTAACAGCTAATATTGTCTTCAACTAACCGTTAGGTTGGTTCTGTCTAGCTAGAGAAGAGAGAGGAGAGGTGAGGAGAAGAGAGTAGATGGATGGAGTGCAGTCAAACTTCTCTTCTCAGGGTAGAACATAATTTCAACATGATTAAAAATTAGCAGTAATACTGACAGGGCCGTGTCAGGTGGTTTATCATTAGCCTCTATGGCTAACAGCCAAATACAACTCACCCTAAGGTAATGTGGGGCTCTCAGTGTGTGTGTGTGTGTGTGTGTGTGTGTGTGTGTGTGTGTGTGTGTGTGTGTGTGTGTAGGTGTGCGCGTGCGTGCATGTGTGTCACTACAGGAAGCATGCCATGCAGAGATAAATGCTTCCAATCAATCTCTGTCCACTGAGGTGAGGGGAGAGAGACAGACAAATCTACTAAAATGCAGACAGAGGAAGAGAGAAAAGACCAGGACAACATAAAGGAAGAGAGGGAGTGAAAGAAGCTGATATATGACCTGAACACCAGTACATTGAAATCATGGTAACTGTTTGCTGTCATGGGTGACATATTTTCAAAAGTCATATGTAATGTAGCTTGTAGACTAGC
Source organism: Esox lucius (assembly GCF_011004845.1). Classification (NCBI taxonomy): domain Eukaryota; kingdom Metazoa; phylum Chordata; class Actinopteri; order Esociformes; family Esocidae; genus Esox; species Esox lucius. The sequence goes on along the minus strand of NC_047570.1, from coordinate 27,975,903 downwards.
AAGAGGTAAAAAGATGGAGAACAGGAGTGGAACTAACCTTCTGATCCTAACATGTTCTCATTCTGCATGTTTATGTGTGTTTCAAGAAGGTATATAAGAGAGTAAGAAGTTTGGATTCGTTTTCCAGTAGCCCCTTACCAAGCTATACACATGAGAACAAACCTTGCATCAACAGATCGCTCCCAGCAGTAGTCTTTATATACAGTAGCTGGGCAGGTCAGGAGAGAGTGGCTGATAGGCGGTGATTTCAGCCCACATGGTGTCAGTGTTCCATATAATGACAACAGTTAGTAAGACTATACAAGTCTGGTAGTACTACTGTACAGTTCTAGATACTAGAGACTGCTGGGTAATGATGGGTTTATTCTTCTGACACAGAGTTTCAGTCAGAAGGGGGGAGTGAGAGAGAAAGAGAAGGAGAAAGACACAGACAAAGTAAAAGACAGAGAATGGGAGAAAGAGATAATTATGATTTATTAAAAGAGAAAGAGATAGATGTGTATGTTGTTTAGACATACATATTGCCTATATTACCTCTCCACATTTGATGAAGTGGGTACACTAAACAACAACAACAAAGCAAGCATTTTTCTTTATTCAATCTTAAATGGACATAGATAGGAATAGAGGAAGAGGACGCAATAGTGATATGCGACTGAGGAAGAGGCAGTGATGTGTTCCTGAGGAAGAGGCAATGATGTGTTCCTGAGGAAGAGGCAATGATGTGTTCCTGAGGAAGAGGCATTGATGTGTTCCTGAGGAAGAGGCATTGATGTGTTCCTGAAGAAGAGGCAGTGATGTGTTACTGAGGAAGAGGCAGTGATGTGTTCCTGAGGAAGAGGCATTGATGTGTTCCTGAGGAAGAGGCATTGATGTGTTCCTGAAGAAGAGGCAGTGATGTGTTACTGAGGAAGAGGCAGTGATGTGTTACTGAGGAAGAGGCAGTGATGTGTTACTGATATGTATCCTTCTGTTAGTGTCTGCAGGGCTTCTTTAATCTCTGTATGGTGAAAACATACACACACAGTAATAGTAGAAAGGACGCAAGTATAGGCACTCATTGCATGCCCACCACACACACAATCAAACGGTGTGTCTTTGACAAGGGTGTGGAGACAGGCTGAGTGAACATTAACACAGTGGAACAAGTCATTGTTCTCAAGTAATTATGGAAATAATAAGGAATCATGCATGAAACAAACTGGAGTTGCCTTTTGTCTTACATCGCTGAGCATTGGTTAGCCTGCCTCAGGGATTCATCAGCCCTATTGATTCATTAACATTCACTGAACTTGGAACTGCACTGTCAGGCATTATGTCAGAACAGCTCAGTGTCTGTCCCTCTCTCTTCCACTTCCTTTCTTTAATGGGGTGGTGTCCTGGACAGATTAAACCTAATCCAGGATTATTTCCCATGGAGATGGACCATTAAACTTGATTTCACAGGTTTGATGTAGGTGAGGAAGACTGGCCCTAAATCCTTTGGGATTGATCTGTTTCACATCTAGTCTCCCTTCTTTCTCGCAGACATAAAAGGTAGAAGACCATAATGAGTGGAAGAGTGAGAAGACCTCTGAAGCCCATTGGGATAGGCTAGGGTCAGAAACAGGGAAACCTGCAGGAAGAGGTAGGAGACAGGTGGGGAGGCGGATGACAGCATCTCTGCCACCCTCCCCTCCACCATAGGGCAGACAATATCCCAGCATGCCTCAGTGCTCAGCTCGCTGTTCCATTCATATAGACACACTGACAGCTCCTGATATCTACAGACACCCATCTGCACATATGCACCCCCCCGCCCTCCCTCCACACACACACAAACACACACCCGGTTTGATTATAACTGTTCTGTTTTTCAGTGAGGGTGGGATTTTACTCAGTCATGAGCAAGACAAAAGGTTGCATCCCTCCCATCTTTTTTTTTAGAGGACTCAGACATCTTCACACATCCACTAGAACAATAACTCTACGTGTCAATCAAAGAACAGCCATTTTCTGTGTGAGTTCACTAAATAATGTGTCCCAGGGGATCATTGTGTGCTCAGAGAGGGAGACAGACAAATCCGAACAGCCCACCTCTTCCTCTCCTTCATTTTCCCTCCTCCCTCCCTCTGTATGTGTTATATGTTAGACACTGGAAGAGGTGTGTGTGTGTGTGTGTGTGTAGATAGATAACTCTGTTACCTGTATATATGGGCTCCCATCAATCTGCAACACACATGCAGTGATATTTCAGGACAGCGTGGTTGGAGTGGTACGTTGGGGAGTGATTTGGTTTGTTTACTGTGATGCTGTGATCACATCTGCATAACTGCATAACACTGATAGGCTTCCCTTGAGGACCAGTGGAACGGCTGAGATCTGGCCCCACAGACTTCCTAGTTAAAGATATTATATCCGTTACGGCAGCCTAGACTGGCTGTAACCGTGACAACCTGATCAGTTAGCCTGACAGTAATGCCATCAGCCAGATGTAGAGGATGCTGCTTGGGTTCGAAATATCGGGTAGAGAGAAAGAGAGAGAGAGAGAGAGAGAGAGAGAGAGAGAGAGTGTGTGTGTGTGTGAGAGAGAGAGAGAACAGGCATAGACAGAGAGATGGAGTGGCTGTGGAGAGAAAGTGGGGTGGAGAGAAAGAGAGAAAGAGAGACTGCGAGGGAGTTAGAGAAAGAAAGAGAGTGTGAGAGAGAAAGAAAGAGGAGACGGAAAGTGTGAGAAAGGGTTAAACCACCCAAATACCCAGACCTACGATGGGACATTTTTATTTAAATGTGTTGTGTAACGTCAGCATTCAATACACAAGTGCCACACAGTAGCAGAACACTGAGGCTTTGTGTTGCACCTCACAGAGCTCCTTGGTTCATAGCCCATTTTATGATGCCCGACACACGAGGCAAGGAAAAATAGTTAGGAGTCCCTATATATGGCAGGTGTAGTAACTGGAGAAGATATGGGTGTGAACATTCAGTCTTCTCAAGATAGTCAATTGTATCTTTTTCAATTGTTCTCAGGTTTGGGATTCAAAGAGCATACCTCCATGATTCCCAGGCACTTCAGTCTCTCCAATAATCGTATCTGTTGGCCTTACCTCTCTGCTTGTATTCACTCTGCTCCTTTCCACTCATCTCCACTCTGCTCAACTCCACTCTTCTCCTCCACTGACATATTCTACAACACTGTATCCAAAAAGGTTGGGACTCTATGTGAAATGCAATTAAAAACAGAATGCAACGATGTGCAAATCATGTATCCCTGTATTTACTTGAAAATAGTAGACGACTTATCAAATGTAGAAACTGAGAAATGTAATAGTTTTTGTAAAAATACATGCAGGCAACATGATACAGGCAACACGTTTAAAAAATGTTGGGACAGGGGCATGTTTACAACTATGTTGCATCATCTTTTCTTTTAACTACACTCTGTAAGCATTTGGGAACTGAGGAGACCTATTGCTGAAGTTTTGAAAGTAATACGTTCTGAATGTGGTTTGGCATTGCCTTGCTGAAAAAAGCAAGGCCTTTCCTGAAAAAGACGTTGGCAAGTGGATGGCAGGATATGTTGTTCCAAAACCTATATATATATATATATATTGTTCAGCATTAAGGGTGCCTTCACAGTGTACTAATGCACCCCCATACCATCGCGGATGCTGGCTTTTAATTACAAGCCAGATGGTCCCTCTCCTCTTTAGCCCAGAGGACACAATGTCCATGATTCCAAAAAAATATTTCACATTTTGATTTGTCAGATCCTCTTAGCCTAAGAAGACAGCAACATTTCTGGATCATGTTTATATATGGTTTCTTCTGTGCATGATAGAGTTTTAACTTGCATTTGTGGATGCTGCGTACTGTGTTCACAGACAATGGTTTTTCAAAAGTGTTCCTGAGCCCATGCAGTTATTTCCACTACAGAATCGTGTCTCTTATTATTGCAATGCCATCTGAGGGTCATGGCCATCCAATATTGCTTTTTGGCCTTATCCCTTGTGTACAGAGATTTCTACAGTCTCTGAAACTTTTAATGATATTATGTACCGTAGATGATAAGATCCCCAAACTCTTTACAATTTTACATTGAGAAACGTTATTCTTAAATTGTTGCACTATGTGCCTGTGTCGTATTTCACAGAGTGGTGATACCCTCCCCATCTTTACTTCTGAAAGACTCCAAGATGCTCTTTATTTCATGTCTTTCATATCTTTTTCACATTTCTCTTATTTGATATGTTGTATTTGTACTATTTTCTATTGAATAATTTGCAAATCATTGGATTCTGTTTTTCTTTACATTTTACACAGCATCCCAATTATTTTGGAAACAGGGTTGGAAATGTTGACTTTTGACTGTAGTTATCAACTCAAGTCATACAAATATGAATTAGTAGTGTGTAGGAGTGACTCTGTGAAGCATTACAAAATAAACAGATAAATAAAGACTGAATCCATTACCATGAATCGAAGGATATTTAATAACATGCATGTCTGTATCTTTGGGTGATTAAATGTGTCCATATGTGGGCCCAGTCAAGCAGTTGGTCCGGTGATGCAGTGTGATAGCTTAAAGGGAGAAACTGTCTCTGAGTCTGTTATTATGAGACCCTATGCTTTGATACTGTCCTATGCTGACAGGGTAGACTAATTACTAATATGTAGCTGAGGTGTGAGGGGTGCATGGTAATGCTGCATTATTTTGTCAGACGCAGCTCTTCACACCCCAGCTACATACCAACTGTTGGAGGGCCATATAGCAAGCCACCTAGTTCCCATATCAGGCCATGATACAGCCAGTCAGTTCCCATATCAGGCCATGATACAGCCAGTCAGTTCCCATATCAGGCCATGATACAGCCACTTAGTTCCCATATCAGGCCATGATACAGCCACTTAGTTCCCATATCAGGCCATGATACAGCCTGTCAGTTCCCATATCAGGCCATGATACAGCCAGTCAGTTCCCATATCAGGCCATGATACAACCAGTCAGTTCCCATATCACGCCATGATACAGCCACTTAGTTCCCATATCAGGCCAAGATACAGCCACTTAGTTCCCATATCAGGCCATGATACAGCCTGTCAGTTCCCATATCAGGCCATGATACAGCCAGTCAGTTCCCATATCAGGCCATGATACAGCCACTTAGTTCCCATATCAGGCCATGATACAGCCACTTAGTTCCCATATCAGGCCATGATAAGCCTGTCAGTTCCCATATCAGGCCATGATACAGCCAGTCAGTTCCCATATCACGCCATGATACAGCAACTTAGTTCCCATATCAGGCCATGATACAGCCACTTAGTTCCCATATCAGGCCATGATACAGCCACTTAGTTCCCATATCAGGCCATGATACAGCTAGTCAGTTCCCATATCAGGCCATGATACAGCCAGTCAGTTCCTGTATCAGGCCATGATACAGCCACTTAGTTCCCCTATCAGGCCATGATGCAGCCAGGCTGTTCCTGTATCAGGCCATGATACAGCCAGTTAGTTCCCCTATCAGGCCATGATACAGCCAGGCAGTTCCTGTATCAGGCCATGATACAGCCAGTCAGTTCCTGTATCAGGCCATGATACAGCCAGTTAGTTACCAGACCAGGTCATGATGCGGTCGGTCAAGATGCTCTTGATGCCACAACAAAAGTATTTTGACAGGATCCAGGGTGTCATGACAAATGTCTTTAGTCACCTTATTGAGCCCTCTTGACAACAGTGGTGATGTTAAAGAACCCTGAAATGTCCTCAGCTATGTGGAAACCAAGGAACTGGAAACAGTGGACTATTTACTGCAGGCCCATTGATGTGGATTGGGGCGTGTTCCCTCTGCTTCTTCTGCTTCAGTACAACAATCATGGCCTTCGTTTTACTGATGGTGAGGGATAGGTTTTTGTCTTAGCACCACAATGTCAATTTACTCACCATTGTGGGTTAGGCTTACAACCATGCTGTGTTTTTGCCAATTTTCAGGGGCTGGGCCATCTTTCATCTTTTCATCTTCAATCTTGGATTATCTCTGTCATTTTCTGTCATCGCTGTTAATTTATAACAGTTCTGTCATTAATGTTATGTTCTGTCATTACTCTAATCTTCTGTCATCTCCTGGACATCTCCATTATCTCCTGTCATCACTGTCATCTTCTATTATCTCTGTCATCTAGTGTCATCATTATCTTATATTTCACTGCCATCTTATTATATCTGTCATCTTCTGTCTATGTTGTGTTATATAATTTGTCATCTCCGTTAGTCTCTGTTATCAGTTGTCTTCGGTCATCTCTCACCCATATGACCCAACTCAGCAGTCACCATCAGTGTACTGAAAAAAACATTCACAATGTTAATATAGAGTAATAGGTTTAAAAATGCTATTGCATCAAAGGCCTGATTTAGTTTTGACATAGCCCAAATTAATCTCATTGTAATCAATCGAAAATGTTTATGAAAAAGTTGCTCTAACCGATTTATTTGTGATATTCTAAACTTAGTGACATCATAATTCTTAGGGTGTCAGTAGAGTAAGCGTCACGACACAACCTTTGTCTATGAGGTCAGCAGCATGACTGAGAAGCAAGAGTGGTCCATTTTTACTTCTTAACATAAAAGTCTAATTTAAGTCGTTGAGCACTACATCACATTATGCAATATCTCACCAAAGGGAGTACACCCCTCACATCTTTTTAAATATTTGAGTGTATCTTTTCATGTGACAACACTGAATAAATGACACTTTGCTACAATGTAAAGTAGTGAGTCTACAGCTTGTATAACAGTGTAAACTTGCTGTCCCCTCAAAATAACACAACATACAGCCATTAATGTCTAAACTGCCTGGCAGCAAAAGTGAGTACACCCCTAAGTGAAAATGTCCAAATTGGGCCCCAAGTGTCAATATGTTGTGTGGCCACCATTATTTTCCAGCACTGCCTTAACCTACTTGGGCATGGATTTCACCAGGTCGCCACTGGAACACTCTTCCACTCCTCCATAACGACATCACTGAGCTGGTGGATGTTAGAGACCTTGTGCTCCTCCACCTTCCGTTTGAGGATGCCCCACAGATGCTCAATAGAGTTTAGGTCTGGAGACATGCTTGGCCAGTCCATCACATTTACCCTCAGCTTCTTTAGCAAGGCAGTGGTCGTCTTGGAGGTTTGTTTGGGGCCGTTATCATGTTGGAATACTGCCCCCCGGCCCAGTCTCCAAAGTGAGGTGATCATGCTTTGCTTCAATATGTCACAGTACATGTTGGCATTCATGGTTCCCTCAATGAACTGTAGCTCCCCAGTGCCAGCGGCACTCATGCAGCCCCAGACCATGACACTCCAACCACCATGCTTGACTGAAGGCAAGACACAATTGTCTTTGTACTTCTCACCTGGTTGCCGCCAGACATGCTTGACACCATCTGAACCAAATAAATGTATCTTGGTCTCATGAGACTACAGGACATGGTTCCAGTTATCCATTGTCTTCAGCAAACTGTTTGCAGGCTTCCTTGTGCATCATCTTTAGAAGAGCCTTCCTTCTGGGACGACAGCCATGCAGACCAATTTGATGCACTGTGCTGCGTATGGTCTGAGCACTGACAGGCTGAACCCCCACCCCTTCAACTTCTGCAGTAATGCTGGCAGCACTCATAAGTCTATTTCCCAATGACAACCTCTGGATATAACGCTTAGCATGTGCTAAGCGTTATATCCAACTTCTTTGGTAGACCATGGCGAGGCCTGTTCTGAATGGAACCTGTCCTGTATGGTCTTGGCCACCATGCTGAAGCTCAGTTTCAGGGTCTTGGCAATCTTCTTATAGCCTAGGCCATCTTTATGTAGAGCAACAATTCTTTTTTTCAGATCCTCAGTGAGTTCTTTGCCAAGAGGTGCCATGTTGAACTTCCAGTGACCAGTATGAGGTAGTGTGAGAGTGTTAACGCCAAATTTAACACACCTGCTCCCCATTCAGTCCTGAGACCTTGTAATACCAACGAATCACATGACACTGGCAAGGGAAAATGGCTAATTGGGCCCAATTTGGACATTTTCACTTAGGGTTGTACTCACTTTTGTTGCCAGCAGTTTAGACATTAATGGCTGTGTGTTGAATTATTTTGAGGGGACAGCAAATGTACACTGTTATACAAGCTGTACACTTACTACTTTACATTGTAGCAAAGTGTCATTCCCTCAGTGTTGGCACATGAAAAGATAAACATTTATTTGCAAAAATGTGAGGGGTGTACTCACTTTTGTGAGATACTGTATATTTAATGATAGAGTTTAAAGTCCTCAATGATAGCAAACCGTATCTAAAACAGCATACCGTATGTTGTCACATTTTGTAGATTTCAAAGAAATCTACTACATTTTAGTCATTTAGCAGACAATCTTATTCAGAGCAACTTATAGTAAGTGCATATATTTTAAAAGAGCTAGGTGAAAACAACCACACAGTTCAACAGTAAGTGCATTCTAATCAGTGAGTTATCGGCAAAGGTCAGTGCTGGAAAGAAGACCATACAAATAATAAATATAAAGCATACAACGTTAACGAAAGGCCACAGATAGAGGTGGTGGAAGTAGAAATATTTTAAGTACTCTATGAAAAGGTAAGTTTTCAGATGCTTTTTTGAAATAAGGTAGGGACTCTGCTCTCCTAGCCACCAAGGGAAGCTGGTTTCACCATTGAGGTCCCAGGACAGAGAAGAGTTTTGACTGTATGTGTTGGGAACGGCCCAGAAGGATTGGGATGGCCAAGAACCCAGACATGACTGAACAAAAAGCCGGGTAGGGGTTTAGGGTTTGAGCATTGCCTGAAGGCAGGGATGAGAAGGTTGTGTTGCTGTGTAGGCACCTTAGCCTTGAACCTTAGCCTTGAACATTAGCCTTGAACCTTAGCCATGAACTTTAGCCTTGAACCTTAGCCTTGAACCTTAGCTCTGAAGCAGATTTGAGATTCAGCTTGAAACCAGCATAGAGGGCGAGGCAGCTGGGTGACATGGGATAATTTGGCATGGTTGAACACCAGGTGGACCTTTGCATTCTAAATTAGTTGCAGGGGTTTGTTTGCACACACCGTGAGGCCCATCCAGAGTTTGTTGCATTTATCCAGATGTGAGATGACAAGTACATGTGATGAGTGAAGTAAAGTCATACTGTATGAATGTCATGTAGAGCATGAACCTGCATGAGCGAGTCAAAGAGAGGATGAGACAAAGGCATGGTCAGACAATTGGAGCAGTGTAGTGCTGTGATTAATTGACAGACACCTTCTAGTAGAGATTAGATTTAGAGCATTTTGGTGAGTAGGAGTTGACAAAAAAGGGTGAGGGCAAAAAAGGAAAGGATTGGAAAAAACTAATTGGAATGAAATGTCTCAAAGGCAGATTTTGGAAGCTTGAAGTCACCCAACAATATGAGGGTTGAGCTATTATCTGGGAATGAACTAATCAGCATGTCAAATGTATTGAGGTCACCCAGAGCACCTAGCGGATGATGGATGACAGCACTGTTGAGCTCGAATGGAAAGGTCACATTGACAGCATGGAAAAGGAAATGGGTAGGTGAGCAAGAGGGAAGAGAGACATTCTCCTAGTGGAAGAAACTAGCCCTGTGCCCCCACAGTGGTGACCAGATGCTCTTGGACTCGGGGGGAAAACATCTAATCAGATGAAGAGTGAACAGCCAACGTAGCAGTCTTTTCATGTTTCTGTCAGGGCCATGAAGTCAAGAGCTTGGAGGGCAGCATAGACCAACATTCATTTGGCCTTGCAGACTTTAGATCGGCAGTTCCAAACACTGCCAGATATTCCACATGGGCTGACCGGGCTGAGAACACAAGATTACACATGTATCAGCCATGGGTTTGGGGGTGGCAGTAGAAATGACAAGGTGACAGGTGGATGGGAAATAGCCACATTGCACAAAACGGACAGCAATTTTGTTTTTGTTTTTTTACCAGGGATGACAGTTCCTCTGATTGGGTAGCTTCCCCTCATAATTTCCTTGAATGAGGCTGCAGAACAAATCAACAGAACTGTCTTAGTTGCAGGCGACAACACTGCTGCTAGTCAAGATGCAGCATCAAGCTACCACTTCAGGGATCAAGGAAGCCTACATACTCGCATCAAACGAAAGCAGCCAAGAGGGGGCCAAAGCACACCACTGTCACTGCAAGTACCTTTTTGCACAAGTGGCAAGCTTGGTCGTTAGAATACGTATCAACATAAAGCCGACATTATATATTGACCATGTTGAACAATCATATTCCAGTTGTCATACCAGTTGCTCACTAATGATGCCTGTAATCTACTGCAAATCCCACTGGCAGTGCACAGGTAACGAAATTAAAATGCATTCTAAAATTCCAGTGAGGAAAAACTGCAACTTGCTTTGTGTCATGATAGCTCAAGAAGAAATTGATTTGTGTTTTTCATTAAGACATCTTTGACTGGAACCTGGCCATGGTGGCTCACTGCAGGAATAATGAATATGTGCATGTCCACTGAGGACGAGTCAGTTTTGTGGTGTAGTGTGGTTTTGTGTTACGTTTTGTGGTGTAGTGTGGTTTTGTGTTAAATTATGTGGTGTTGTGTGGTGTGGTTCAATATTACGAATCGTGTCAAGTCATTTTGTGAGAGGAATACAACTCCATGATCACACAGTCGTTCATGTTGTAAGGTCTCTTTGTGTGGTTTTGTGTGACATTGTATCGGTAGTTCACACTGCTGCTGCCAGTGGACAGAAATACCTCCTTATCCCGGGAGATTAGAAACTGTCAGAAATGTTTGAATATTGAGCATCTCAGGAAAACTGAGGTGTGTACAGTAATATTAGAAAACAACATGCTTTCTAGAAATGACCTGCTCAGTGGCACTTTCAGACCAGGTAGACTTGGTTGAAGCAACAGCTTCCCACAGAGTAAGAAGAGCTGGAATGTGAAGGCACCTGAAAGAAGCTAATTTTAAAGAAACCTGGGTGGATGTAGCTGGGTACATAGCCCACCCCTCTGGTGTCTGGCAGGGACAGCCCCCGGAGGCAGACCTTCACTGTGGCTGGTATGTGTACAATGTGTGTGTATAGAGGGGAGATCTGGCATGTTCCGGCTGCCATCTGTAAGCCCCAGGGAGTCTAGCTGGAGTGTGGCATTTGCACACACACACATACACACACACACACACAGTAGACTGGGCTGGTGGTACAGCATGGTGAGGGGTTGTTTACAAAGACCAATCTGAAATCCCTCCACAACAAAAGACACAGTTTCACTACATCCAGCTCGGCTCTGAATAACACTGAATATATGATCTACTACACAAATATACACAAAACTATTTCAAGTGTCTGATATTATTATCATCCTGTGAAATTAGTTATGTCCAACCATGACGCCTACTGGTACAACCTAACAGATGATCCCATGTACTCTAATAGGAACCACAATATTAAAAGAGTCAGATGCATGATGTTAGGACCCTGGACCTCAGGGTTGTTGGGTAATACAAATTCTCTGTTTGATTTCTCCAACGTCTCTTACTGCGCTCTGCTGGAGCAAACATCACATATGAAATATCAATGACTGGGAAACAAGGGGAATATAAATACAGCATACTATATTGTTGGTTCCCAGGAAAAATGAAAGATTCCTAGCTTTTCACAATATTTGTTGATGCCTGAAAGATACATGTACGCAAAATGTGATTATCTGAAGTAGTAACTTGACAATGGCTGAGTACTGTATAATGCTGCTGTGTGATTGTGTGAAAGCCTTAACTACAAATCGCCACATTTTTCTATTTTTTTCTCTGCAACTTCCCCTGGGCACAGTGCTGCATGACTGAACAGTTAATTATATGTGGTGAAATAAAGGTTCAATGTAGATACATTTTCTGTTATGTGGGAGTGAGGTATGTGGGTGTGAGATTGTAAAGGATGAAGTCATGAGGGATGAGGTTGTCGGAGGTGACGTTATGGAGGGTGAGGTATTTGGGTGTGAGTTTGTGGAGGGTGAGGTTGTGGAGGGTGAAGTTGTGGAAAATGAAGTGGTGACGGGTGAGATTGTAGAGGCTGAAGTCGTAAAGGTTAAGGTTGTAGAGGATGAAGCCATGGTAGAGGGTGAATATATTAAGGGTGCGGTTGTAGAAGATGAGCTTGTGGAAAGGGAAGTTGTGGAGGGTGAGGTTGTGGAGGATATGGGTGTACAGGGTAAAGTTGTGAAGGTGAGGTTGTTGAGAGTGAGGTTTGTGGAAAGTGAGGTTGTTGAGACTGAGAGTAAGGTTTGTGTGGGGTAAGATTGTTGTGGATGAGATTATGGTTTATGTGGGGTGAGGATGTTGAGGGTGTGGGTAGGGTTTGTGTGGGGTGAGGTTGTTGTGGGTGAGGGTAAGGTTTGTGTGGGGTGAGGTTGTTAACGGTTAGGGTAAGGTTGTGTGGAGTGAGGTTTCTGAAGTTGAAGGTAAGGTTTGTGTGGGGTGAGGTTGTTGAGGGTAGGGTTTGTGTGGGGTGAGGATATTGAGGGTGAGGGTAGGGTTTCTGTGGGGTGAGGATGTTGAGGGTTAGGGTAGGGTTTGTGCAGGTTATTGGAGAGTGGACATGAACAATGTTCTAATGATAGCCTGTATCCCTAATGCCACCCTATTCCCTACGCCATGCACTACTTTTGACTGAAGGCCTGTGAGCCCTTACACTATAAAGCAGGATGCAGATACATCCATGGGCAGACAGCTTGTTAAATCGCCTGCTATCTTCCAGTAATAATCAAATCTCTCCTCTCTGAAATAAGTTAAACAAGGCCCTAGTTATCTATCTCCAGTAATAAACAATTAACCACATGGAGGATATTAGGGACAGGTTGGGAACAGGAACAGCATTATACTGACAGGAGAGCGAAAGAGAGAGAGAAAAAAAGGTGTGTGTGTATATAATGTGTGCATGTGTGAAGTGTGTGAGAAAGAGTGAGGTTACGTGCGGTTTGAGGGTCTGGGGACATGCTACTGCAGGAGAGCTGAGCTTATGTGATCAGCCATCATCTCCTAATGATTTTCTCACTTAACCCACCTCTCCCAACCCTCCTGAATAAGTACCACTTACTTCATGCTTCCACCCACTACCCACTCTTGAATTACGCCACAACACATCCTCTGAGCTTTCTCTGTCTCCAAAGTTCTGTTGCTTTCTGTATAAAATGAACCGTAAATTATACTCACCTTCACCTGCATTAGCCACAGCCCTGGTTACTGTTTTATTTTAAATTCAACTTTTATTTCTTTGGCAACATAGAGACAGAAATAGAACAAGGACATTAACCAAAGCAAATACAAACATGACAAAAGACATCTGAAATAAAATGATCATGAAAAGCCATGAAACAGGCTCTAAAATAATCTAATGTGTTTATCCCAATACACCAAATACACGTAGTGTGTGTGCCAAATTGCTGAATTATTTTTCCAAAATATGAAGACACGTTTGTTTTGCCAAAACAGGCCTATGTGAAATGCAATAAATGAAATGTGTTCTGGCTGTGGGCTTGGGTGTTTATGCAGTGGTTAGCATTCGGTATCTCTGTAATCAAACTTGCCTATGAAAAGTATTTTTAGGCTGGTACAGAGATACTATGTATAAAAACATTTACGTCAAATTTTGAATAGCCTAAAGCAGAGGTCTCCAATATTTTCTGCAGATAAGAGATACTTTTCATTGCTTGCAGTTAGGCACATTCTTCTTTCTCTTCTTCTTTCCCCTAGGTTGTTAATGTTTAAGGGAAAGAACTGGACAACATTTTCAATATTCTGTACCTGGTGAAATAAAGGTTCAGGAAATCCTTAAAAAAAAATATTTGCAAGAATTAAACATTGATCCACATTCCGTTTTTTCAGTGGTATTTTTCTGATTGAGGAATATTTTTATATCTATGAATATAAAAACATATTTATAGAGCAAAAGTTAAATGTGAATTAATTAAAAAAATAACTCTATCACATCAAAATAAGGAAATGTAGGTCCGGAAGAAATTACAGTTTTTCTGTGTTAATGTGGACCATTAATTGCACTTCTAGCAAAGGAGGAACCTAAGTCTGAATCTGTAGCCATCTGCTGCGGATATTCCATAGAAATAAAACATAAATTAGATGTATTCAAAACAAATAGTTTTTGGCTCTGGTTGGGAACTGGTTGTGAACTGCTGGACTATACTATAGTCTTCAGTTTAGGTCTACTACGTACAATAGGGATTTTAATACAGGTCTACTATATATTGTCAACAGCATGCTATCATCATCAGTATAGGTCTACTGTATAGGGTCTATACTATAGGGTCTGTACTATAGTCTTCAGTATAGGTCTACTGTATAGGGTCTATACTATAGGGTCTGTACTATAGTCTTCAGTATAGGTCTACTGTGTAGGCTCTATGCAGCACTATAGTCTTCAGTATAGGTCTACTGCATAGGGTTTATTCTATAGGGTCTTCAGTATAGGTCTACTATATAGTGTTTATACCATAGTCATCAGTATAGGTCTACTGTATTGAGATCAATACTGTAGGGTCTTCAGTAAAGGTCGACTGCATAGGGTCTATACTATAGGGACTTCAGTATAGGTCTACTGCATAGGGTCTATATGATAACATCTACAGCATAGGTCTACTATAGCATCTATACGATAGGGTCTACATTATGGGGTATAAAGTAAAGTTCTACAGTATAGGACATAAAGTGTAGGTCCAAGTGTGACGGCCACAGTTTTAGCCAAAAATTACGTTCAGACAGAAAACACCACTTATTAGTTTAACCATTTATTGGAGAAAATATGCACAGCCCTGTACATGCTTTGTCTTGGCATTAGGTCCTTCTCTTCTAGGGTAACTCATTGCCATCACATGACCGTGTATACAATAATACCACAATAACATAGCCTTGATATTATTAATGCTATTCCCACAGGTGGAGGCAGGGGTGGTAGGTGGACATCTGACTGTAGTGATCCTGCATAAGCTGATGCGTTGCTGACCAATTACCACTCGGGTTTCCTGGCTGAACTGGCTATGCTAATTTAAATCACGTCACTTCCTGGTAAGTTCCATATGAACCTCCACACCCTCCACAACTCAAACAGAATCATACAACAGAAGAGTCGTTCTCACTTGCTGAAATTACTTAAAAATACAATGTCACCCTGTTAATTAGTAATGCTTTTTATTATTTTTTTGGAAAGCCAGGATGATCAGAGTGAACAATTAGTGTTGTGTTTTTGCTGTGTGTTCTCTCTAATGGGACAACACAGCGCTTCAGGATTCCTCTGGGTGTCAATTATTGAATGTCTCCTCAGGCTCCAGTCTATTGATGTTTGGTGAATGTTCAGCTCATAACTGCCACAGCCTGCCTGCCACAATCATTACTATTTCATTGAGGGAGGGGGGGGGGGGGGGAGCGGTTGAGAGAGGGAGGGAGAGAGGGTGCGTGATTCCGTGCGTGTGTTAGTATTCATACCAGCATAAGGAGGCTGTTCGGATGTGATTTGATATTCTCTCCCAGATGTTGTAAAACATTGCAGGCCTATTATCAGTCTCAGTGTGGTTATTAATCTAGTAATCCATTTATGAAGCTAATATTTCCACCCTTCAGTCTAAGGCCCTTAAATGCCATTGCTAGCAGCTAAACATATGTTCCATTTGAATATGCAATAGGTAATTTAGCACGCTGGTAAAATCTTAAACAGTCATTAATGATGTAAGCTGTCCCTTCAACTCTGATGTCCCCGATCACAGCGCGAGGGAGGAAAGGAGAGCGACCTAGCATGCCGCTAGTGTGTGTATTGCACTCGCTGTTGCCCCTAGTGACGGGTTTTATAACCATATTGTCGTTTCGCGGTCTAACTTAAACTGGGAACACACATATTCTAGGAATGGGTGTTTGTGTGTGTGTGTGTGTGTGTGTGTCTGGGTGTGTGAGCAGCTGTGTATCAGGATGTCTGTCCACAGGAGACCAGCCCACACACACAGGACAGGAAATTACCGGTTCACCTGGGCCAGATCTCACGGGTGATATGTCCTGCCTCAGCATTGGCACTCTCTACATCCCTTGTCTTTACCTCTCTGTCTTTCTTTCTTCTGTGCAAGGCTGAGTCATAATTTAGACCGAAAACCGCGTCCAACTAGGTCCAATGAGACACTATATACACCGTGTACCAGTAAATGCAGTGAAGGCAGCCCAAAAATGCATTACATGAGCTGTAACAACCGCCGTCAGTTACAGCGTCTTCTGTGATCCCATTCTCCCTCATACCCCTGCCCTCACCTCCCTCTTCAGCTGTCAGACGCTCTCACCCCACCTCTCCCTCTTTCCCTCCAACTAATGAAACACAGTAGCGGAGACCCACAGCAGTCAGCCTTAACCACAGCCACAAAGTTCACTTTCCAGGTTCGCTGTCAGCAGTTTTAGTCTGTTTGGCAGAATAGCCTCGCCCCACTCTCTCGAGGGCCATAGTGTGTGATATAGTTTTGGCACAGTGTGTGTGCTGTGAGCTGTAGACCGCTGAGGGTGAAAGGGGCAGAGGTTGCCAGACGTGGAGACGTGTCCATCCATGGATCACCTTTCACCTCCCTGGCTCCCTCCCTTTACTGTTGTCCAAAGTCAGCTCCTTTGTCTTGCTGATGTTGACCTTCTCCCTGTCTCATCATCACCAGTGATCATGGCCATGCAGTCGTGTGTGGACAGGGAGTACAGTAGGACAGGGAGTATCAAGCAGGCAGCCCTGAGGGCCTGCATGTTGAGGGTAAGCATGGTGGATGTGCGGTTACTCACCTTCCCCACTGGGGGTGGCCTGGCAGGAAGTCCTGGATCCAGCTAGACAGGGAGGTGTATGGAGGGGACTGGCGCTGAAAGTTGAGCTGTAGTCAATGAACAGACTTGACACATAGTGGGTTTTCCTCTTGTCCGGGTTGCAGGTATGCCAACTGAAGTGGGTCCAGGGTGTCTGGGATGGAGGTACTGATAAGAGCCATGACCAGCCTTTCAAAGCATTTCATGTCTACAGACGTGAGTGCTACTGGACGGTAGACACTTCGACAGGTTGCCTTTACTTTCTCGGCCACAGAAACTATGGTGATTTACTTGAAGTTGGTGTATATAATGAACTGGTTTCAGGTTGAAGATGTCTGTGAAGACCAGGGCTTCCACCAGGAGTCCTGGGCCCCCTCTTATGACAGCATTGATATTATCACAATCGGTGGGCCCTGCCAAGCCAGGGCACCTTAAATTATACTCACCTTTACCTGCATTAGCCACAGCCCTGGTTACAGTTTCTCAATTGCTTAAGCACAATTTTTAAAACAGGGCCCGGTTTTTCAAACCCTTTCACACAATTAGCACAACACTACACCAAAGTAGCACACCACCTCAGATCATTTGCAAAATGGAACACTTTTGTCAAAACTATACAATGTCTTATAAGAACCTAATTTTGTTGTCATAACATAAACCCAACCATCATATGGTCTGATTCTGTTTGAATCAGTCAAACACCTGTGCTCAACCTAAAACACTTTTAGCATTTACACAGAGAAAGTGAAAAAATAACCAACACCACATGACACCAATTGTGCGGACTAATAAATATTTTCATGTACTCAAGTCAGTCAATACGGAACATTTCAACAAAACATTTTCCAGTTTCCATACAGTATTACTGAACATACCATTGTACTGTAAGCCTACAGTAATGCTGTAACAAATTACATATCCAGTTCAGTACCAAAGAAAAAAAAGTCTCTCCGCCTGGCTGGATCTGGCCACAGGGCCTTGTCAACATCACAGGCTATATTTTCATTAGAAAGGCAACGTGGGAAGAATCTTTTGGAGTGACGAATCCACCCTTGTATGGATGCTGCTTCAATTTGATCACATGCTTCCTCCATAGCTTGAATGAGGGCCATCTGGACTTAGGGCCGGAGATCATAAACCTTCCACCGCCATGCTGAGAAGAACTCCTCGATGGGGTTTAGGAAGGGGGAGGATGGTGGAAGGTATTGAACTGTATATTCTGGGTGTTGATGAAACCAGTTTTGGACCAGAGCAGAACGATGGAAAGCTACATTGTCCCAGACGACAATGTATTGCATCTGGTCCCTTTGGTTTGCTGCGGTGATCGTGTAATCTGTCTAACAATGTAAGAATGAGGTCAGTGTTGTAAGGACTCAAGCGGTGGAGGACCCCATTCTGTTTAATGGCAGTACAAAGGGTAATGTTACCCCATATTGCCCTGGTATATTGACAATAGCCCTGTGGCCAGTGATGTTTCTTAACCTTCTTCTCACTGTTGTCAGGTTAAATCCAGCCTCATCAATGTATATAAACTCTTGCGGGACTTCCTCCGCATTCATTTGCAAAACTCTGAAATATAGCAAAAGATCACATTGTGTAGATCAATTTATTGTAGTTCTGCTATACAGTAAAATTACATGTACAGTGAAAAGGTTGTGTACAAAACATACCACCACATATTCACACCCTTCACTTCATACAGTTGTTTCATCAGAACTTGATGTTTATTGGCTATTGTTGACAGAGACACCAGTTGGACATTATTGAAACTTGGGTTATATGGGGCCCCTCCCTCCTTGGTGTTCTCAATGTTGAATCCTATGTTGGCCAAACAAAATACATGTAGCTTACTGTAAAATGATACAGGAATAGATGCCAAAACTGCTGATATAGTACAAGCAGTAAGCTATGGATTTTCCAGTTGACAGAAGATACGTTTCTCACCTGTGCTCTTGACGAAATGTCAGGACTATTGATGCCACCGTGTGCCTGCTTAGGTTAGACTGTACTCACAGTCCAGCCTCCCTCAGTGTTATTACTGCACAGGTTTGGTTGTCTTCTTCTTTGTGCATGTCCTGCCCCTCCTCCAGGTCTTCCTCTCCCTCTCTTTCTTCCTCTACCTTGGCCTCTTCCTCCACCTTGTTCTCTCTGGATTACCCCTCTCGTCCGCACTCTTCCTCTGACACCGTCCATTTTTTTTTTTGAAGACAGGTAAACTTACCTGTTGCCTTTTCATGGTGCTTAAACCTGATTGGTGTGTCTACAAGTAAGCACCAGTGTGTGTGCACACCTGGTGGCTGTGTTCAACCAATTGGTTCATGGGTGTGTTCTTCTGAACACTTTTGCTTTGAAATTGCAAGGAAATGACATCATGATAAATGTCTGTGTCAAATGCGTACAAGTGTGTTTAGTGTTTTGCACAAAGTGTGAAGCTGATAATGTGCTTACAGTTATAGCCCGGTGTTTTGCTCCTTGAGTGTAAGGTTTTTCTAATTGCGGGAAAGTTTTAATTTTAGTGTGTAAGCAATAAAAAAACAAAACTGTAAGGCCCCTGCCAGCTGGTGAGTGCTTGCTCTGACTACACACTCCAGGGTTCACCTGTTTAAAAGTCTTACATCAGCTACAGAGATCACGTCTTACCAACAACCTTAACTTTACATCAAAGCCTCGATCCAACACCCTCCTGCTGATTGGGTCGCAACCTTTTGTCCCTCTGACAAACACAGACACCCATACACACATACACACACACGGCTAGAACAAAGACTTTTGGGCTAGGACAAAACAGAATATAGAGGGGAGAGAGAGAGAGAGAGAGAGAGAAAGAAAGAGAAAGAGAGATGTTTGGGTGTTTGAAGAGCCCCCAGCAGACAGGCAGTCAGGACAAGGTCACTCTACTAGACAGAGCAGGAAGAGGAGGAGGAGGTGTGGGAAAACAAGAAGGGTGAACCTGAGGAAAAGGTCAACAGAGCAGGAGGAGGGGGAGGAGTGAGAAGAGGAGGAGGAAATTGGAAGAGGATATGGTAGAGGCAGAGAATAGAATCTCCCATTAAGGTGGGTCATTAAATGGAAGAGTTCTGGCCTGTTAATATAAAGCCTAACTTCATGTGTTTATGTGTGTGTGTGTGTGTGTGTGTGTGTGTGTGTGTGTGTGAATGTGTATATGTGTGTGTGTATGTGTGTGTGTGTGTGTGTGTGTGTTTGAGTATGGTTTCACACAAGATCTGTAATTAAAGTTGCTGTGACCTCAAGAAGCAGGAGGTGCCGGTCGCCATGGAGGTCATGCCCTGGCAGAGACAGACTCATACAGGAGGAGTGTGTGTGTGTGTGTGTGGGGGTGTGGGTGTGTGTGTGTGTGTGTGTGGGTGTGTGTTTGTGTGTGTGTGTTTGTTTGATCGATAGGGTGTGAAGCAGAGAGGTTTCTAAATTCATCTCCCTTAGGCCACTCCTTGTCTGTTGCTATGGGATACCATTCTGCTTCACTTTCTGGCAAGGTCTCTCTCTCTACCTTGCTAAGCCTTATTCTCTTTCCCTCTACTTTTCTTACCTCCCTCTGTCCATCTCACCCTTTCCCTCTCCCTACCCAAGTCAGTTTCCACCTTCTATGTACATTTCTACTCAGAAAAAATCATTCAGCAGATCATTTATTAATTTTGCCAGGAAAATCAGGCCTTGAACATCTGAGAGGACATGCATCTCTCACCCACCTGGCATCGTACCCAGACACTGCTCTACTGAGACACAGAAAGAGGAATAGTGGGAGGTAGCAAGGAATGACACACCTTTCTATTCACCTGGACATTCCCAATAAATCGAATCCAATTTTACTCATAAGTCTTTTAGGTGAATGTTTGTATAGGTGGTGGGAACAACAGGTGGCCTACACGTCTCAATTCACACGCCTGCCTAATTTATAGTGTGGAATAAGGAAGCACGGTAAAATAAGCGCGAGTAACAGTAGCTGATGAAATAAATTAGCAATAGTGTTAGCATTGGGAGAGGGTTGTGTCAGCCTAAGCTAACAGAAACTGGAGTAAACAATGTATCATCCCGCAGGACTTCTGACCTACCGTTCCGCATCACCAGACAGCCACAGCTCTGTGTGGAGATACGCCCTACTGTCCTCCCTGTTTGGATTTCTCTCTACTCACCTCTGTCCTTCCTTCTCTCTCTACTCCACCCACTCTTGCCTCATATTTATTCTCAATTGCACCTCGCTCTTCTGCCCACTAAACAGTCTCATCCCCCGGGAGCAGTACATCTGTCCTTTCACTTGACAGTCATTTGTGTGCGTTTGTGCGTGCGTATGCGTGTGTGTGTGCGTGTGTGTGTGAGAGAAGAACACTACAGTTAGTTAGAAGTGGTCCTACTCTCCTCTCCCCGACTCATTTACCTTCTCCTTCACTTCTCCCCCTCAATACCCTCCATGCTCACCCTGCTTTTTGTCTGCCTCTATTTCACAAACCTCCACTGTCTCTTGGCCTCCTGTCTCTCTCACCCCTGTCTCTTCTTCCACCCCCCCTTGGCCCCCTCTCTCATTAAGCCATTCACACCCAACCTGTGAATTCACACAGTCTTCAGAGCATCACAGCAGACAACTATCTCACCCTCTTTCAACTCAATTCTCCCTCTCTCTCTCACTCAACTTCTCCCTATGTCAGCAGTGTAGCATGCACTATTTTTTTAAGTAAAATGAACATGATACATCGAATTGAGTAGTGGATCTAACTTAAAAAATTAATATGTATTCAGCAACCCTTATAAATCAGCTGATGAGAATCAGGCCTTGTTAAACTCAGATCCCAGCCCGGTATGGTTAAAGCACTCTGGTTCAATTCATATTTCTGCCATTTTCTCCACCAACAGTGACATGTGCTGTGCTTGCATTTGTGCTAAATGTTTTGGTTATTATAGGTTGTAGGTATGTCAAGGCTTCACTCTATGATCAGTCAGACAAACCTTCTGGGAATATTCGGATAACATACACACTTCCTCAAGTGGGATGTTCTCACCGTAAAACCAGGATGGTTAATAATTTGAAGTTTTGGTTCATCATCATCATCTTCTTCCGCTTCATCCGGGGCCGGGTCGCGGGGGCAGCAGTCTAAGCAGGGATGCCCAGACTTCCTTCTCCCCAGACACTTCCTCCAGCTCTTCCGGGGGGACACCGAGGCGTTCCCAGGCCAGCCGGGAGACATAGTCCCTCCAGCGTGTCCTAGGTCTTCCCCGGGGTCTCCTCCCGGTGGGACGGGACCGGAACACCCTCCCTGGAAGGCGTTCCGGAGGCATCCGAAACAGATGCCCAAGCCACCTCAGCTGACCCCTCTCGATGTGGAGGAGCAGCGGCTCTACTCCGAGCTCCTCCCGGGTGACCGAGCTTCTCACCCTATCTCTAAGGGAACGCCCAGCCACCCTGCGGAGAAAGCTCATTTCGGCCGCCTGTATCCGGGATCTTGTCCTTTCGGTCATGACCCAAAGCTCATGACCATAGGTGAGAGTAGGAACGTAGATTGACCGGTAAATCGAGAGCTTCGCCTTGCGGCTCAGCTCTTTCTTCACCACGACAGACCGATACATCGACCGCATTACTGCAGAAGCTGCACCGATCCGTCTGTCAATCTCCCGTTCCATCCTTCCCTCACTCGTGAACAAGACCCCTAGATACTTAAACTCCTCCACTTGAGGCAGGCACTCTCCACCAACCTGAAGTGAGCAAGCCACCCTTTTCCGACTGAGGACCATGGCCTCAGATTTGGAGGTACTGATTCTCATCCCCACCGCTTCACACTCAGCTGCAAACCGTCCCAGCGCATGCTGAAGGTCCTGGTTTGAAGAGGCCAACACGACAACATCATCTGCAAAGAGCAGAGACGAAATCGTGTGGTCCCCAAACCTGACACCCTCCGGCCCCTGGCTGCGCCTAGAAATTCTGTCCATAAAAATTATGAACAGAACCGGTGACAAAGGGCAGCCCTGCCGGAGTCCAACATGCACTGGGAACAAGTCTGACTTACTGCCGGCAATGCGGACAAAGCTCCTGCTTCGGTCATACAGGGACCTGACAGCCCTTAGCAAAGGACCCAGGACCCCATATTCCCGAAGCACTCTCCACAGGATGCCGCGAGGGACACAGTCGAATGCCTTCTCCAAATCCACAAAACACATGTGGATTGGTTGGGCAAACTCCCATGAACCCTCCAACACCCCGTAGAGGGTATAGAGCTGGTCCAGTGTTCCACGGCCCGGACGAAAACCACACTGTTCCTCCTGAATCCGAGGTTCTACTATCGGCCGTATTCTCCTCTCCAGAACCCTGGCATAGACTTTCCCGGGGAGGCTGAGAAGTGTGATCCCCCTGTAGTTGGAACACACCCTCCGGTCCCCCTTCTTAAAAAGAGGGACCACCACCCCGGTCTGCCATCCCAAAGGCACTGTCCCCGACCGCCACGCGATGTTGCACAGGCGTGTCAACCAAGACAGCCCCACAACATCCAGAGACTTGAGGTACTCAGGGCGGATCTCATCCACCCCCGGTGCCTTGCCACCGAGGAGTTTCTTGACCACCTCGGTGACTTCAGCCCGGGTGATGGACGAGTCCACCTCTGAGCCCTCATCCTCTGCTTCCTCAATGGAAGATGTGACGGCGGGATTGAGGAGATCCTCGAAGTACTCCTTCCACCGCCCGACGACATCCCCAGTTGAGGTCAACAGCTGGCCACCTCTACTGTAAACAGCGTTGGTAGGGCACTGTTTCCCTCTCCTGAGGCGCCGGACGGTTTGCCAGAATCTCTTCGAGGCCAGTTTTGGTTTGAATAAAATGAAACAGGAAACAAGCAGTTGACACAGGATAATGACTTTTTGTATTTTTTTGGGATGTGCTAAAATAATGTTGCGTATAATGAAGGCTTGCCTATATGATGATAAGGGAATGTAATCTCTGGGTTCCTCTCCCACTTCCTGGCATTCTTACGAGCCAAACCTTTAGTCGACAGTCTTGACTTGTCTTTAGGCAATTGCATTGGGGAGAATGAAAAGTGTCTTCATTCAGAGTAGTTTTTTATTAAATACAATTCAGAAGAACAATAATTAACAAATGAGCACAAAACACTGGTTGCTACAGCTCCAACAGTGCAATCATGTAGAAACGGCCGTGTGTCACTAACAGACCCATTAAGATCATTCTACATCCAAGTTGTAAATGGTAAGAGATTTTCTTTGTGCATCCAAGTGTAGACTGACATCTGCTCTGTGGGCATAATTATGATAATGAACAGATATGATGTGATTCTTATATTAATGATGTATTTCTTTCTTTTAGATTTCCATTAAGGTCCATCAACATTAACTACATAGAAACAGTGAGCTGGAAACAACAGAGAGAAATACCTAGGACTGCTGTTTTTTCCCCAACCAAAAAAAACAAAAGAAAAACAAGCAGTTGTCTCAATATGAGGTTCACAGGAACTGAAAGCATGTTAATGTTGTTTTGTGCTCATTATGGCGCAGTGTGCATGTCCATGCCTCTCTTTAGAGGGAAGACAAGTTGATAAGACATTGCCAACCAATGTGCGTTTCAACTTCAGTCACTGTGTGTGTGTGTGCCTGTTTCTGTATGTGTGTGTGTGTGTGCCTGTGCCTGTGTGTGCGCGTGTGTGCGTGTGCGCGTGTGCGCGTGTGCGTGTGTGTTTGTGCGCATAGGGAGAGAAAGATGCCTACCCTGGGATGTTGAGGTCCAGCATAGGACAGGAATAGAAGTAGAGTGCTCTGAGACTGTGGGCTCAATTTTAACAAACCAAACGCAATGGGAAATCTCAGGGCACGCACTACCGTTAGGTTCGAGGGTGTGTCGGAAATATTTCAGCTATTTTCACAAACAAGTAAGACAGGCTGGTTTTGGTGAGCTGTGCATGGACATTCAAAAACTGTCAACAAGCAAGATTAATTCCTTATTGCTAAGGCCTAACAACATAGTGATTAACCCAAATTAAAATCGAAAAAACAAAATTAAACAACTTGTTTCAAATACACTAACAGGCCCCATTTACATCACCACTCTCAACGGGCATATAATATTGAAACAGTGCAGACTACGGAGGGGTTTAAAGAGAAAATATAATGCCTAACAACAGTATCACTCATAGTTTTATAAACACAGAGGAAACAGATAATTCACACTTTTATAATTGCTTTTACAGAATAGACATTCCCACCATGACCCAGGATGTGATACGTTTTATGTGATATTTATGAGGCAATAACTGTGATACGTTTCGTGTCATATTTATGAGGTAAAACAAACCATCCTAACCAGAAAAAAACTTCTAAAGATGCTCTTCTCGTGATGGAAATACAGTAGATGCACACATTATACATGGAAGGGATTTTTAAGGACACCCAAATTGGACTTGGCTTGCGTGATTTATGCCAATAACGTAGCCTACATGAAAAGAGATATTCCACTCACTGATTTTAAATAAACCTTTGGAAGTTAAGATTTATTTCCAAGCCTCGTGAGCCAAACAGAGTATCCTCCACGGGAGGCCTCTTACAGTTTTTTCCCAATTGAATACACACTATTCTCTGAATTATACCCAAATACCCCTAAACTGTTAACACAAAACCCATCTAAAAAGTCACATATCCAAAACCTTACACACACAGGAAAAAAATGAACATCCTAAAAACTATACACTTAGACAAGAATTACACACACAGACATCATAATCTGTTGCACACACTGAACATACCAGTTTTTTTTTCTGAAAGCGTAAATACTAATGCCGCTTTACCCTGGTACCAGGGCTACACCAGTGATATATCTTAATGTGGGCACCAGACTGTCCTGTTTCCACTTTACATTTGGTACCAAGGGCTTAAGGAGGGGCTCAGGTGGGGAGGGGTGTAAACTATCAATGCAATTTAGTTTTCCGGTAACAACAATTAGGCAATATTTCTCTGGTAGTAAAACAAAATAAACAATAACACCATGCTCAGTTTGTTTGCAATACAGTGTTTGAGCTTGAGTAATAAAACAAATTTCTTCCTCAAACTCCTGCGACCGGCTACATCTCCACCTACACTCGTAACTGTAAGCCAGTGTATTCATTATTTAGTTTTAAAAGTATTTTGTCAAAACTGCCTTTATTAGGGTAATGTTACGTAGGGGTAACATTACCCTTTGTACTGCCATTACACAGAATGGGGTCCTCCACCGCCATGCCAACTTGAGTCCTTACAACACTGACCTCATTCTTACATTGTTAGACAGATTACACGATCACCGCAGCAAACCAAAGCGACCAGATGCAATACATTGTCGTCTGGGACAATGTAGCTTTCCATCGTTCTGCTCTGGTCCAAAACGGGTTTCATCAACACCCACAATATACAGTTCAATACCTTCCACCATCCTCCCCCTTCCTAAACCCCATCGAGGAGTTCTTCTCAGCATGGTGGTGGAAGGTTTATGATCTCCGGCCCTAAGTCCAGATGGCCCTCATTCAAGCTATGGAGGAAGCATGTGATCAAATTGAAGCAGCATCCATACAAGTGTGGATTCGTCACTCCAAAAGATTCTTCCCACATTGCCTTTCTAATGAAAATATAGCCTGTGATGTTGACGAGGCCCTGTGGCCAGATCCAGCTAGGTGGAGAGACTTTTTTTTCTTTGGTACTGAACTGGATATGTAATTTGTTACAGCATTACTGTAGGCTTACAGTACAATGGTATGTTCAGTAATACTGTATGAAAACTGGAAAATGAAAATTCTAAAAGTGTTTTAGGTTGAGCACAGGTGTTTGACTGATTCAAACAGTATCAGACCATATGATGGTTGGGTTTATGTTATGACAACAAAATTAGGTTCTTATAAGACATTGTATAGTTTTGGCAAAAGTGTTCCATTTTGCAAATGATCTGAGGTGTTGTGCTACTTTGGTGTAGTGTTGTGCTAATTGTGTGAAAGGGTTTGAAAAAAACTGTATTAGCACACTCCTAGCACAACTGTAAACATTGCTCTCCATGTTGCTACACAATTTCGCTAATTGCCTCTCCACATTGACACGTGAAAAAACTCTTTGAGAATGAGTTCACAAGCAAATCAGAGCTGGACCACTATAAACAGGCCACAGGTCAACAGTATCCCATTTCTGGACAACCTCCACAACAGGCTAATGACCAGGGGCCAGGGCAGCCCAGGTACGTGGTCATCTGGGGCAATTGTAGTTTTCACCGGGCTGCTGTGGTCTGCAACTGGTTCACAGTGTCACCCACTTTTTCATCGCACTCAATCTCCCGCCACACTCTCCGTTCTTCAATCTTATTGAATCTTCTCTGCCTGGCGTTGGAAGGTGTATGATCACCAATGCATCCCCCTTCTACAGGCAATGGAGGAGGCTTGTGAAGACATCGATAGAAGGGCATGCCAGGCCTGGATACAGCACTGCAGGCAATACTCTCCACACTGCCTAGCTCAAGACAACATTGCATGTTATGTGGATGAAGTCTTATGGCCAGACCCACAAAGGCCAGATGGAGCCTCATTTCTGTTCTTTTTTTCTACCACATTTTTTTTTTCTTCTACTGCGCTTTTGTTGTTTGAGGAGTGTTAGAACATTTTGAGAAACGAAAAAACACTTTCCCATAATTAGAACTTTTTTGTTCGGTATACACATCCACACTTTACACATTTGGATGCCTGTGTGTTTACAACATGTATTACAAAACTGTATAGCAATCTGCAGTGTCCTGCACACAAAATGCAAAAGCAACACGTGCTTTTCATTTATGCTATCAGTGTGATGTGGGTGCTTAATGTGCTTATTCAAATTATGGTTTGTGTGTACTGTATTGAAGCAAAAACACATTTTTGGACAGTTTAATGAGTTCTGCAAGGATTGTTTGCTTTTCCAAGACACGTATAATGTTTTGCTGGTTTGGTGTAAGATCTTTTGGTAAGTGTGTAGTTTTGCAAAATAGCCTATAGTTTCAAAGATAATGCCTATGCAATCAGAAAAAACTATAAGAAAACTGTATGTAGAAAAATGTAACTCTCTCATCAAAATGGAAGCTTCATGTAGGAAAACAAAAATAATCTACCAACACAGCCAGTAAAGAAGAACTTTATTTTACATAAAGTTTGATCCTGGTCAGCCAAAAAGGGAACACATAAATCACACATCGGGTCTTGATGAACAAAATATATTTAAGATCAAAATCTTTGCTGTACAAAATGACGTAACAACGGTCAATGGAAACCAAAATCTCCAAGCGATTGAGGGCTGCATTCCAACTCACAACGAAAATCTAAGTAAACAACTAAAATCACAGGCTGTTCCAGCTTCCATGACTTTCATCACGGAAACTCATGATGTGACTCAGTAGTGTGTATGGCCCCCACGTTCCTGTATGCACTTACAAGAACATCTGGGCATGCTCCTGATGAGACGGCGGATGGTGTTTTGGCGGATCCTGGAGGCATCAGTGAGATCCTGGACAGTCTGTGGCGTTACTTGGAGAAATCAGATGCACCAATTCATAATATCCCAGAGGATCTCAATTGGATTCCGGTCTGGGGACCATGAGGGCCAGTCAATGGCATCAATGCCTTTTGTCATCCAGGAATTGCCTAAACACTGTGGCCACGTGAGGCCTGACATTGTCCTGCACCAGGAGGAACCCAGTGCACCTGTTGTCACTTTAATTTGTCCCAAAACTGATTCACAGTCTCTTATGCTTCCTAACTGGAAATGTGTCTCCATTGCCTGGAGAAAACCCACTTGCTGATGAGGGATCTGATAATACACCTTCCAAAATTCCTCCATTGGATTGAGGAAGGGGGAGTATGGTGGAAGGAAAATCATTTGGATTTTGGTTGGTTGTTGAGCCTGGGGCCCTGTATTATATTTCTGGGGGGGAAATGGTCATATGGTGCATCAAGGAATACCAGGAAGACTGCTGTTGTAAGGGGGTGTAGTGTGACTGAAAGCAGCACACATGGTGATGTTTCCACCTCTTTGACCAGGAACCTCCACTTTCACTCAGTGGCCAATGATGTTTCTTCCCCCGTGCCACCTCTTGGTCAGGTTGAATCCTTCCTCATCCTCTGTGTCTTCCCCTACCTCTTCCTCCTATTGCTCTTGCTAGCTCCATTTTTACAGTTTTCCACTATTGTAAGACACACTTTTTGAAACCTTCCCCCATTTTTCTCAAAACTTGAATCACAGATCCAAATCTTCAAACTACTTTCACAAAACCTCTGACTTTTCTGTCAAATTCAAACACTTGCCTCAAAAACATTTACTCTGTGCTCAAAATCAAACAATGCTTTCAGATCATACACACAGCCAGTCAATATAAAAACACTACAGAGCATTCATTAGACATTACTGTGAGGTTCTGTTCCATTTTTTCTTTTTGAATGAGGCCCATTATGTTTTGTTTTTGTTTGTGTTCTTACACACAGCCTGTCCTTATTGTTTCCACCTGTGCCTTGTTTGCTCCCTTGTTGTGTCCCAATTTAAGTTCCTCCTGCCCCAGTGTTTCTTGTTGGTCATTGTCGTTGTGTGTGTTTTTTTTCTGTTGCCTGTTCATGCCAGTTGTGCCCCTTTGTTTTTGTACTTTGTGAGTACTCTTTTTGCAGTTTTGGAATCCTCTGCCAGGGGTGTCCTTCTACCCCTGCCCAAACCGTGACACCTACATACAAAAATGGAGAACACAGCATCCAGGGCATGTAGTTACAGATTTATTGAAACATTTTAAATAATACACACATTTTGCAATAAAAAAGTATAATGATCACAACTTAGTTCAGTGAATATATTGACTACTGTATTGAATGTCTGCATATTCAGCAGTGGCATAACAATACAGTAGTCCACTGCAAAAGGCCAAAGATCAAAGACAATTCTAAATGAAAAGTACATTACAATAAACTCAAAAGTTTTGTGCAACTGCAAAATCTAAATCAATGAGAAATGTATTCTGCCTCAGCATCATGTAATTTTGCTGGGTCCGGCCAGGGGACTCTTCCTCCTTGTCCAACACCTCTGACACATACTCTTCCCCTCTGCCTCAAACCTGTGCCACCTGTGTACTCTGAACTGAATTATATTCTGAACAATTTGTTTGATCTCATCATCAGAAACAAGTGTGAACTATTTTGAGTCATTGTGTGTAAACGATGACAACTCTGTGTAAGGTTTTGAAGAAAGATCTCAAGAAATGTGTCTTAGCAATTGTGAAAAACTATTTTTTACCATTTTGCCACACAAGTGCATCACACGGCGAAATGTGACATAGTGAGTATGTGTTTAGAGTTTTGCCAAAAGAGTGACTGATTTGACAAATGGGTTTAGAGCACTGAGAATTTGGTTCAGAGAATGGGGTTTAGTCTTTTAGCAATTCAGAAAAAACTGTACAATCATGAGTCCTTGTGTGGCCTTTTTTATATTTGACAGAACGAGGAGAACTGGGTGAACAACTTGGTGAATTGGGTTTGCACAATTGATGTGTGTTGTAATACATTAGAACTCTGAGTTTTGTCCGGTGACTCATGTATTCTTACAAATGGCACAGGTGTTTTCTCAATGACAATTGTGCTCACACACTGAGAGCTGAGTGTAGTGTTTTGCAACATGAGTGAACTGGAAATTCGCAAATTGAGTTGAGGCAAGTAGAATCTGTGCTTGGTTCCGCTGAAATGGTTCAAGGTTCTGGGACGTTAGCCTGAACATCTGATCACTCTGTGTATGCTTATGGGCTCAGTGTATAAACGACTGGGAAAAACTGTAATTCTCTAGCGATAAAGTCACTGCTTCACAGTTAACAGCATCATTACAAGACCAGCATTTGAATCCTGCACATGGATTAGCCCAGGGGTCCTGCATATGCCATTGGAATGCCATGGCTGTATTCTGTAGTGTTATGTTTTTATACTGTAGTGTTGTGCCTATATACTGTAGTGTCAGGTTTTATTACCATAGTGTTGTGACTGTATACTGTAGTGTGGTGTCTGTAGTTTTGTGTCTTTAGTGTTGTGTATATACACTGTGGTGTTATGGGTGTATATTGTAGTGTTGTGTCTGAAGGGTTTTGGTTATATACTGTAGTGTTGCATCTGTATGTTGTAGTGTTGTGTCTGTATATTGTACTGTTGTGTCTATATACTGTAGTGTTGTATCTATGTACCCCCATTATACGCACCCTCAGTAATTAGCTGTCTAATTATTATTCGAGTGTACTAAATTTGGGTTGGAGTGACATTAGCTCTCCAGGAGCAGGGCTGGAGACCCCTGCGATACTGTAGTGTTGTGTCTGTACACTGTAATGTTGTGTCTTTAGTGTTGTGTCTGTACACTGTAATGTTGTGTCCATGTACTGTAATGTTGTGGCTGTTATCTGTAGTGTTGTGTCTGTACACTGTAGTGTTGTGTCTATGTACTGCAATGTTGTGGCTGTTATCTGTAGTGTTGTGTCTGTACACTGTAATGTTGTGTCTATGTACTGTATTGTTGTGGCTGTTAACTGTAGTGTTGTGTCTGTACACTGTAATGTTGTGTCCATGTACTGTAATGTTGTGGCTGTTATCTGTAGTGTTGTGTCTGTACACTGTAGTGTTGTGTCTATGTACTGCAATGTTGTGGCTGTTATCTGTAGTGTTGTGTCTGTACACTGTAATGTTGTGTCTATGTACTGTATTGTTGTGGCTGTTAACTGTAGTGTTGTGTCTGTACACTGTAATGTTGTGTCTATGTACTGTAATGTTGTGGCTGTTATCTGTAGTGTTGTGTCTGTACACTAATGTTGTGTCTATGTACTGTATTGTTGTGGCTGTTATCTGTAGTGTTGTGTCTGTACACTGTAATGTTGTGGCTGTTATCTGTAGTGTTGTGGCTGTTAACTGTAATGTTGTGTCTATGTACTGTAATGTTGTGGCTGTTAACTGTAGTGTTGTGTCTGTAGTGTGATGTCTATATACTGTATTGTTGTGTCTATATACTCTAGTGTGGTGTCTATAAGCTGTAGTGTTGTGTCTATATACTGTAGCGTTATGGCTGTGTACTGTAGTGTTGTGCCTGATTACTGTAGTATTGTGTCTATACACTGTTGTGTCTATATACTGAAGTGTTGTATCTATATAAAGTGGTGTTGTGGCTTTAAACTCTAGTGCTGTGTGTTTTGTGTATGTAGTGTTGTGTCTGTATACTGTAGTGTTGTACCATGGCCTGACCCAACAGGGACTTGGAGTGGGAGGAAAAATGGGGCATGGTTCTGCAGGTCGTTAGGACTGTTTCTGAAGGAGCCTCTACTTCTTGGACGCCAGCCTGTCAGCCTGATAGATGTCCAGCAGACACACAAACAAATGAATGTTTGTGAGCATGCAGGCAAAAAACACATACATACAGCCCACAGACAATGCACATAGACACTCATTTTCTTGCTTACACACACACACACCCATTATAATGAAGCATATTTTTCTACTCTGTATTTCTGGAAGAGGAAACAATGGCTTTATGTGTGTGTGTGTGTGTATGTATGTGTGTGTGTGTTTGTGTGTGTGTGTGTATAGGTGTGAGTGTTTGTGCCTGCAACCAAGTGAGCCTGCGTGCTGTGTTTGTGTATTACCATCAGCTCGGGGACCAGCACCATCCTGCCTGTTCTTTCTGCAGGACCCAGGAGGTAAAGACAGAGTTCATAATGAAACCAACTGAACAATAACAACCTGAGTCAATGAGGAAAGAAGAGGACAGCTTCTGTATCTAACATGCAAACCGTCTGACAGGAAGATGATGTGAGAGTATATGTTTGTTTCCCCGTCCCTGGTTCGTCCTTGACTCTCTTCAAAAGACAACTGGACAGGGTCATCTCATCCAGCCCCTATAGACTTATCTGTACACATGCATACAGACACACACACACAAACTCTCTCATCTTTTACAGACAGCTCTAAGAGACTTCCTGCCAAGTTGGTTCTATAAGCCTTGTTATTCCCACCTCATTTCACACCAATGGCAGGACAGGCTCCTTTGAACAGCCTAATTCATGCTCTGCTGAATTGCCGCTTGGATAAAAAGAATACATGAATAGATGTACTCTCTTCTGCCCTTAATGCTAGGCTGGAGACAATGCCTGTCTCAGATGATGCCCGCATCTCTGCCCTCCTCCGGCTCCCCTGATAAAAACACATGCCGGGATGTCAAGTGAAACACGCAGCCATACATTCAATCCATACATTACAATACATCTATTCCATGTGGCGATGTTAGTTTTACCCAGAGTGAGTCCATATCTCACACTGGGACCAAGCGGTTGGTCGTGTGGGATCTGCAAACTAAAGAAATATCTGAAGCAGAACCCTATTCCGTATACTGCACACTGCTTTTGACCAAGGGCCATAAGCCTAGTGCACTGAATAGAAAAGAGGGGGTCAGTTGGGACACAGAGTTTTGTCTGGATGTACAGAGGAAGGAAGAAGGCCTTTTTCATGGTGGGAGTTTCTACTGAATCTGTCTTTACATGCTGCTCTCTCTTTTTGAGCGTTGCATTAGATTCACTCTGGGTTTCATTCATGATCCTCCCAGGTCGATCAGAGCGTATCATAGACTTTTACGCTTTCCTTTTCCCCCTTTGCTGTGTATATGTTCCACATTTACAATCGCCCTCTAAATATACGATCAAATTACTTAGTGGAACCGAATGACTCATTTTCCCAAATCACCACTATTCTGTAATCTCCCCTATAAATACAGGAGGCCTAATGTAGCGTAGAACAGATAACTGTGTAAAGATAATGTAGTGTTCAGATAGCACAGTTACACTGAGTTGTCCTGATCTACTCTGCCCTGAAGTATGACCAGAGAAATCATCACATTTACTGAAACATGTTTTGCTAGAACACACTGAGTTCTTTTTGAATAGAATGGCTATGTATTCATGTCTGCTAGAACACCTCAGGTCTTCTAAGGTGAAACTTGAATAGAGAGAATTAAAAGTCTAAATGGAGAGGAAGAGAAGTAACCTAGATCCAGTTGGTCTTTAGGGGAATATTATAGAGCTTCTGTTTTCACACCACTTTTAATTAGTGTTGCATGAACACACTCACTGGAAAGGCTTCAATTAGAATGAGAACCCTCTCTTTCTCTCTCCTTCCTTTCTCTCTCCCTCTCTTCCCCACTCTCCAAGCTTCATGGATCCCAGAGAGAGAGAGAGAGAGAGAGAGAGCAGCAGTTTCCCATACTGTTTCTGCCCTAGACTTCACTTCTAGAGCTAGTCCAAGCACACACTGGTATTTTTTAATACGGGGGATTTTTCTATGCGTTTTGGCCTTTCGCCCACATGTAAACTAGGTTTTAGGTCACTGAAATCGGACCTTTTTGAAAACTCCTTCCAGGGTGAGGATATTCAGAAATACAGTTTTCAGTGTTGACGTGTAGACTGGGAAAACTGAGTTTTTGGCTTGTTATGTTACAGTGTGTTTGCCGTTATCTCTGTTATGAGTCGATTATGTGCTGTGGCCCTCTGTAGCCAAAGTAGTGCTGGTTTTAATCTTGCTAACAGGACTTTTTACATGTTTACACATAAATGCAAACTTACACTGCCACTGTATTGAGGAACAGAGGTCACTGCTACGTCCAACACTCGTGCCATTGTTGTTACAGTAGCCTACTGGAACCGCTAATAACTTTTTTCAGGCTTCTGATTGGCCGACATGGCTTTAAGTTTAGGGTTATGTCATTGCCTGTTGGTTTGGCATGCTCTTGACAGTGTTTTTTTCATTTTCATGTAGGCTGCGATTTTTTAAAACAGTGCTTGTATGGACAGGAAAAAAAAAACTGTTTAAAAAAATACCTTTGTATGTGTGGGCTAGGCCCTGCTTTGTTCTTTCTATCCAATGTTACTGGTAAGACCTTTCTCTGCTCTATCCAGGCGCCAGTGTTCCTTGAAAGGTCTTTGTCTGTTCTGTCCAGGGGCCAGTGTTCCTGGTAAGGCCATGTCTTTGCTATTCAAGGGCCACTGTTACTCAATCCAGGGGCCAGTGTTACTGGAAAGGGCTTTCTCTGCTCTAAGGGATTATTTTAAATATGGTTCACCCAGACACTCAGCTGCACTTTCCTCTGGATTGTCCCCTGTTATCTGTATTGTGCACTACTTTTAAATAACACTGCATGTCATAGGGTTCCATTTAAGACCTTACCCAGTGTCTTTCCTACATTAAATCCATTGGTTGATACATAGTTACAATCCTTCATTACTCAGCCAAAAACAATTTCCCTTTTTCTACTTCTTACTTTCTCATTATCTCTTTATTCATCTCACTTTCTCCTTCCTTCTTTCTCTCTCTTGCATTCTACTTCACACTTTCTCCTTTCTCCCACACTCTCTCTCCTCTCTCTCTTCTCTCTCCTCTCTCTCTCTTTCTGTCTTTCTCTCAATCTCTCCAGTCTCTTCAGAAATACAGCCTCTTATTATTGCACTAATCCTCAGCTTAGGAAAAGCAGCTTTGGGCATTAAACTCATTCCCTGTTTAATCAGCTTCAGAGTATTCAACAAATACTGTATGATCTATAACTGCTTTTTCATGTCACTCGCATTCACACAAACAAACTCAAATCTGAGCAATTGCACAGCAGGAGAGGCAGGGATAGCAATGAGGGGATTTTTTTGCAGTTATTGGTCAGATGCTTTTAGGATCCAGTAGAACGACTAAACCTACTATTAGTAACCAATATAAACACTAACTATACCCTTAGTAAGCAATATTAACACTAACCCTACGATTAGTATCCAATATTAACACTAACCCTACTATTAGTAAGCAATATTAACACTAACTCTACTATTAGTAACCCATATTAACACTAACCCTACAATTAGTAACCAATATTAACACTTACCCTACTATTAGTAACCAATATTAACACTCACTCTACTAATAGTGACCAATATTAACTCTAACCCTACTATTAGTAACCAATATAAACACTAACATTACTATTAGGAATCAGTGGTAAAACTAACTCTACTACTAGTAACCAATATTAATACACACCCTACTATTAGAAACCAATATTAACACTAACTCCACTATTAGGAAACAGCAGTAACACTAAGTCTATTATTAGGAACCAATAGTAAGAGTAACTCTACTATTAGAAACCATATGTTACACTTACTCTATTATTAGGAACCAATAGTAACAGTAACTCTACTATTAGAAACCAGATGTTACACTTACTCTATTATTAGGAACCAGATGTTATACTATTTCTTTAAGACACCGCAATGTCTTTGAAGTCTGATAGTCGAGTGCCCACAATACTGGCAGGTTTGCGACAGGAGAGAGGACAGTGTTTCCCAACTCCTCCAGTACCCCCAAGAGAACCCATTTTTGTTGTAGCCCCTGACAAGAACGCCTGATTCAACCCGTCAATGAATTACCAAGTCCTCAATAAGTTGAATCATGACTTTGTCTAGGGCTACATGAAAATGTGGTTGGGAAACCCTAAACTTCCTCTCCTCTCCCACACCTGCCGGAGTTGCACTCCCTCCTGGGATTTAGGATTGGAACGCGCAGCAACGTTGTGAATCAATAGGCTTTTCAACGGCCTCATAGCCAACCTAGAAATCAATAGCTGAGGGAAATGAAGCTGGGGTCTTTGAATAAATTGAGGATTGTGATGCAGGAAGCAAACAGACCGGGTCCAAACAAACCTAATCTGCCAGAATAGGATATAGTAGATACAACACAAGTCTTAGTAATACTTCTCACTAAAGCCTATATCTTCCCCCCTGAATATGAAGACTGCGGAAATAAATGGTTGCTTATGGTGTTGTAATGTCGTTTTATCTGTCAGTTGTAATGCTGTTTTTTAGAACAAAAACATAACTGCTGCATGACTGCATCTAAATAACCAGAATATTGAGCTGATCAGGGGAATGACCTGTAAACCTGTAAATGGGAGAGAAAGAATAGGGGGTTGAGCAGGAATTACAGAAGGGAAGGCAAAGGGAGCAAGATTAAGGAAGGAAAAGAAGAGGAGAGAAAAGACGAAGACTGACAAAACAGGTGCATATTACCTCTCTCTCAATCCCATGATGCTTCTGTTCAATGATAACTATGTGGTTTGACGTTAGCAATGACAGATTCATATGCTGTTGTAGCATGAGGCACTGCACATCTTACTCCTAGTGAAAATCTGCAGCTTCTCTCCCTAACATAGCTTTAAGACTGGCCTGGAAACAAGAATGTTTTACTTTACTATTTAACAAGGCAAGCTGATTAATACAGCAATAACCTTGGGGGAATGTTTTTCAGGAGGAGGAGCAATTACGGGTTAACTGTCTAGAACCAGGGACCTTCCAGGCACTTGTCAGATGCCCTAACCACTAGACCACCTTGCCGCCCCCTTAAATAACACAAAGAAACACACAGAGGCTAAACACTGGAGGAAACCAACAGGTTTGCCAAGATTCATAAAGCGAGGAAAGACATTGTCTAGGGACGTAATTTTCCTGTCAATCAGTTGATTAGTTGGCTAAACTGAAATGCTTGTGTGTGTTACTATAAAACCACCTGGCCTGGGCTGCTCTGCTCCTCCCCGTCTTGAGTTCACACCTACAGGCCATATGGCCATGATGCTCCTTATGGTGGTCCAAGGTGCCGCACCAACCAAAAGGCCAACTGCTCCGCTCTGACAGAGAGTACAGCAGGTTAATTAATAGAAGACATTAACAACATTGTAGGCTGATTCACTGGGATGGTCGCTCATCCTGTATTATACAACAGAAATGTGCTATTCAGACGGTTTATTAAAAAAAAACATACCCCTGGTAAAAAAGAGAGAGAAGGGAATAAATGGGGATGGAGAAAGAGGAAGAAAGAAGAAGGAAGAGAACTATAGAGAGAGAGAGAGCAAGAGAGAGAGAAAAGAGAGAGGGGTTAAAGAGGGGTGGGGCTAAAGAGGGGTGGGGCTGAAATGAGATGGGGTTGAAGAGGGGTGGAGACTGAAGAGGGGTTTGGCTGAGGGGAGGTGGGGCTGAAAAAGGATTGGGGTGGCAGGTGGA
The DNA here is from genome assembly GCF_011004845.1 of Esox lucius. Classification (NCBI taxonomy): domain Eukaryota; kingdom Metazoa; phylum Chordata; class Actinopteri; order Esociformes; family Esocidae; genus Esox; species Esox lucius. The sequence continues at coordinate 27,938,016 of NC_047570.1, read as the reverse complement.
AGATGGACAAAGAGGCTCATGAAGGGTAGGGTGAGGGCTAAAGAGGGGTGGGGGTTCAAAGGGGGTGGGCTGATAAACGGATGAGAGGTTGCAGAAGTCAATCCAATCGCTCCATTACTGTCACATTCATGATATCGCCATCTGGGACCACAGTGGAAGCCAGGTCCTGTGTGTGTGCAGAAGTGCGTGTGTCCGTATGCCTGTATCTGTGCACGTGTGCTTTCATCTGTGTATGCTTTTGAGTGTGTCTGTGTCTGTGTGTCAACCATGCAGTAATTCTGTGATCACACAGACCGAGGTGGAGGTCCAGCAATGTCGCGCTTGACAGATCCCTGACAAGGACAGAAGCTTTTGTGTGTTTGTGTGTGTGTATGACCACGGCCCACTGCCCTCGATCACTGAGCTGACATTTATAGCCTGATGGATCCTGAGCTCTCCTGAACTGAATGTGTGCTCTAGCGACCGATGGAATAAACACTGTCTGCTGCTCAGACTCCCTTTAGAGCATTAACTTCCAACCCACTTAAGAGCGCATCGTAACAATCAGAGCTGTTACCCCAACAATCATTGTCGCAGTAAGACCTAGTAAGGCCCTGCTCGAATCAGACGGCCAGACAGAGAGGGAGGGTGGGACGGTGAGCATGTAATTATGTTATTGTGTCTGTGATTTTTCTGAGTGCTTCACTTTTGATTTCTTCTTTTTTTTTTTTTACGTAGCTGTTGTTGTTGCTCAGCTCCTCCCTTCGGTCACTCACAGCGTGTGTGTTTGTGTGTGTTTTTGTTAGAGTGTTTGTTATGTTGTGTGCATTGCCCAGAGGGACTTCAGAAAAGCCATATTTTATTCATTTAATTAGCCCTGAACCCGATGAAATTCATCTATTATCCTTCTGCTGACATTAGACACATTGGGCCCTATTTTTACAAGCCGTACATTATGTTGGATCTTAGGGAATGTGCTAGCATTATAGGTTCGTTGTAAGAGTGTTGAGGTTGGAAACCTCACAGGCCAGTCATACCCCATGGCTAATTATGTGGTGCCTCATGTATTCACAGATTTGATATTGTTTTAAACAACTTCCGTCGGAGGGAAAGGATGTCCACCCTATTTTCTGAAAATAATTGATTAAAATATAGTACAGTACTGAACCTAGGCTATAATATTATCCATTATAATGTATGTCTAACATGTGATCCACTTCCACAAGGACATATTTCCTGCATTTGCATAATTTACAGTCTATCTTATACAAGACCCCAAATAGTAACAGTTTGATAATAGAAGGTTTAACAGGTTGACAATTGCAGGACGCTAGCTTTAACAGGTTGACATTGCCAACCAATTGCGTCTGATCCTTAGGGTTGTCTAAACGGTAGACAGATAGTGAGCTCTTACTGTTTTTTTTATGGTTAGCACACACGCACACATCTGTTATTATTATAAATTATTATAAATTGATATCAGAATTGAGGTGATGTGAACATTCCATGGAGGGTGGTGCAACTGCCCAGTCATGGATGCCATTCAATACATACTATTTATACCAGAGCTATTCTGAGATAGTATACTATAGGTAATATTAGGGTACAATAACAACATTAGCACCATTACATTTTCTAAACGCTGTCTGTCTGCATTTATGTTTCTGTGTATTTGCGTGTGTGTGTGTGTGTGTGTGTGTGTAGTTGTCTGTTGCATGCCCTGCCACCCAGGCAGGTATCCTCAGTGTAGTGGACCATATTTGTTTGTCTGTTACATTTTAGAGTCCCCCCCAAAAAATATAAAAGCAGACTTATTTTCAAACAAAATGAACTTCTGAATGTTTACCTAAAATGTGTTCTTCAATCAGTCAAGGTGGGTAAAATGATGTCAATATGCTGTTGAAATCCTTCTCCCCAGATGTGAAATCTATTTTCATTTACTTCAAGTTTATATTGCTCTGATTGCCTGAGCAACCATCTCAAATGGCCACAATTGCCTGTTGGCTACTCCCTGAAACTGTAACTAGAAGCACAGCCACCGTGTTCACTGTTATTATGTGCCAAAAGTTTCCACTCAGCAGACTATACATTTGCTCAGTAACCCAAACAACCCAAAGCACACTGGTTGAAAGCAAATATTAAACATTTACCATTATTGGGGATTAACCACATGAGACTGAAACAAGATCTACCAAGATACAAGCAACTGGTGAAGTGGCCAACAAGACATTATAAAATCGTGGACTATGTTAACAGCCCTATTTAAAATAGTGCTGAGAAATGTACCTAAACATGTCCTGAAGGCAGAACTGCCCTAAAGGCAGGAATTCATGTGATTGTTTAACTCAATGAAAAGGGCGTAGCTTTATTTATTAAATGTTATTTTTACCTATTCACGCAGAGACATGGATTGCGGCCGACTTTAGGTGTCTTATACAGCTGTGCCCTGGTTTACAGCATAAACAACACCTGCAAATGAAAATATAAAATATACCATCAAATAAAAAACATTTATCAGATATTTAACTCTTTAGGACCCATAGTGCCCGTAGATGACATCCTATTACAGAAATGACAATGGACAGCCTTCTGAATTTACACTAGAATTGTGATGTTACAGTTGTTTCCTAGTTTCATGGAGAAATCGAGACAGCTTTTAACAGTGTGACTGAGAGGTATTTATTTGGTCGTAAATATGACAACACCTGCACCTCTACTCACCTTGCCCTAAAAGCATGGAACCAGTGCAATATCTGCTAGTGCAATATTCACATCATTTATTTTCTTTGATTAGCAACCTTCAGATAAAACTAAGATATCAGGAATAGACTGAGATACCCAAACCATAACAAAATCCAGTATACACGGTAAGGGATGTAATGGATAGATGTAAAAACAGTGATTGGGGACAGGATTATGGCGTACTTTACCCCTGTGTTTATGAGAACATTGATTGAATATGTTTAGCTGATATATTACCTTTTATAGCATAGGTAGGGCTCACATCTCTATGCGAGCTGACAGTACACAGCCCATTACATCAGTAAAACCAGTGGTTAAAAGATGCCACAAAAGTTTATGCTCCAATCTAAATTATTAATTTTAAGTTTAATTCTAAAACGGTTAGGGTAGGAGTTAGGGTTAATGTTAGATTAGGTGGGGGGGGGGGCAACCTTGGTCAAATGTCTACTTAGAGCATTTCAAATGCATGTCCTGCCCTCACCATTGATTCAACCAATCACATTAATTTCTGCCTTCCAAGCAGATCTGCCTCTAAGTCATGTTTAAGTAAGTGGAACTCCAAGGGCCTATTAAAAGAGGCATACTTCACTGTCACCCATGTCCCCCAGCGGAACTCCATGTGATGCTTCCTCTCAACCCTGAAAACAGACAGAAACTGAAATGCGAAGCCTGCCAAACATACAGTGAGGAAATGGACTGATGAGGCCATTAGGGGGATAAAGGACTGCCTTGACACCACGGAATGTGAAAGGAGACATTCCGTCTTAGATATCGGCCCACTCCCAAAAAATTCTGGCTGCTATTCCTCCATCAGAAGACCTGTCCACTCCAAAACCTTCCATTGTGGTTAAAACCCTACCAGAGGGCAAAGAATCTTGGCCTAACTCTTGACAACAACTTGTCATTCTCCACAAGCCATGTAGTGACTCACTCCTGTATGTTCCTACTCTTCAGAATTGGGAGAGTATGGCCTTACCACACAAAGGAAGTGTCACAGGTACTTCAGACACCTGTCATCTCAATCAAAACACTGCAATTGGCTGTTTGGAGTTTTTCCTGCATGTGCGATCAAGCCCCTGCCGCAGGTCATCTGGTGTTCAACCTTCCCAAGTTCTCCCATTTTCCTCTGTTCCTGAGCACACTCATCTGGCCTCCAGTTGAAAGTCATATCCATGATACTTATCCAAGACCATGATACTTATCTCAAGAGCAGCGACGGGAACTGCCCACCCATACCTTCAAGCAATTCTTAAATCCTACATCCCTCCACAAACTCTTCAGGTACTCTGGTGTCTTAGTCATCCCACCAAAGAAGAGGTGGTTGTTGACTTAAGGAAACATCTCCTAAGGGTTACCACCCCCCACAGTCTCAGGGAGGAGGCCTACATCTCTGCGATCCCCAAAAAGGATGTACCATTTCTGTTAGCTGAGAAATCCAATAAATCTTCCAGGCAATCCTAATCTGCACTGAACTCAACTTTATATACTGAAATTGTGAATCTGTAAATGTGTACATCAAGTGTAAACATTGTTATATGATTTAGTCTTTGAGCACTTCCAATTCTATTTGCATATATTTTTGTGCATTCGGTCCATATGTTGTGTGCCACTAACAGCCCCTTCATACCATATAATACTGGGTTTGTGTAAATCCAACTATTATCAAACAATGGGGATTCTGACTACACACACGTTTGTTTTTCTATATTGTTGGGACTTAACTCCTATGCACACATGCACACACACGTAGACGCACGTACACACATGCACACACACGTACACACACGTGCACTCACGCGTACACACATGCACACATGCACACACACGTACACACGTACACACACTTCCATCTGCTAACAATTCCCAAATTCAAATTTCCTTTGCCGTTCCAGTGTCTAGGCTCCTTGGGGAGTCCAAGCACACACACACACACACATGCACACACACACGCACGCACGCACGCACGCACAAATCAATGGGGGACACCACAAGGTGACAGCATCAATCACCCCACATCTGCTGACTGTCGTCTTCCAGAAGGAAGTGGATGTGAAACACTCATTTACATGCTCATGATAGGAGTGTGTGTGTTTCAGATTGTGTAGTGTGTGTGGCTGTGGCCTGCCAAGAACAACCTTCTTGGTGCTCATCATTGTATGTTCTTCTGACCCCTAGATTGCCTCATCTCTCTCTCTCTCTCTCTCTCTCTCTCTCTCTCTCTCTCTCTCTCTCTCTCTCTCACACACAGACAGACACACACATCTCTGTACTGTGATGCAGAAAGTCATTAAGCGGACGTATTGATCAGACTAATGAAATAAGAGCAGAGTATGCACACAGACAGAGGTGGAGGTCCAGCAATGTCACGCCTGACAGATCCCTGACAAGGACAGAAGTGTGTGTGGGTATGTTTAGGTGCATGGTTGCGTGTGCGCATCTGAGCTTGTGTATGCACGTGCACGTGTGTGTGTGATGGCGGAGAAGAGGATGTTCGGGCTGCTTGTCTTTCTCTATAGGAGCCAATAAACCAAGAATGTTTTCTCCTCTGCTACCTTCTCCTGCCTTCTCTCTTTTGCTCCTTTCGCTTCTCATTTGTTCTCTTACCTCCACTCTTCTCTCCCCTCCCTCCTCCCTCCCCTCCACCCGTTCCCTCCTCCTCTCCCCCCTCCAACCTCTCCTGCCTCTTCTCCCACGCTCCACTCTTTCTCCCTCCTCTTCTGTTCACTCAGTCTATATGAAGGTAGGTTCTTCAGTAGGATGCTCCTCATTGCCTGGCAGGGCTGTTCCTGTCCGACAGCCAGTTTGGCAGCTCTTTTTGAAGAATATACAATCTCAATGACATGTTCTGGCTGCAGAACAGCCCTTGTGTCGGACCACCAGGCTACAAGGTTATCTGTATTCCGTTTACTCTACCAGAATATAAGGATTTATTGAGTCTACTCCACCAGGCGATCATTTTAAATTCAGTCTGCTCCACCAGGCTATCGTTTTATATTCTGTCTATTCCACCTGACTGTGAAGCTATACTGTACTCAACTTCTGTAAGCCACCAGGCTAGCAAGCTCTCTGAAGATAGGTGTTTAAAGGATCAGAGGTTTCCTACCGTGGTACATTACAGTGTGTCATCTGATCCACAAGAGAATGCTGTCCCAGGAGAGCCGCACCATTGTCTATTCAGAAGTACTGTTGTTGTGCTAATGAGACCGTTTCACTATAAAGAGAGATTCCTAGACTGTCCTCCCAGAAAGGACTGTTCTGTAAAGTGTGTGCGTGTGTGTGTGTGTGTGTGTCATTATGTTCATCTCGCAGCAGTGATAATACTCCCAGCTTTAAACCAGCTGTGAGGAGACAGACACTGTGGTGTGTCAGGTGAGTGTTGCTTTCTTCAGGCCAACCAACCGTACACAGCAAACTAGTCATTTGCATTCATTAATTTAATTGCAACGACTTTACTCCCCCTCAAGGGCTGGGATATGATTTAATTACCTACATACACATACACACACATATACTAACATACTGTAGAGGTAGGCAGGCGCAGATACACACTATTTGGTCGTCTCAACTCCTTTCGTCTCTATTACAGGTACTTATCAGACACATTAGCATCGATTAGCATTGATTAGTTCCTGTAACATCCCCCCGTCAACCGCCTACAAACACCCAAATTAAACTGTTCACCCTTTAAGAAATACCATTGAGCTCCTTAATAAAAGCATGAATAATCTCCCTACCGCCAGAAGAGTTAAATAGTGAAATAATTAGCAGAGTCAATGGGTTTTGCTATCTCCTAGACTGGTTGAGTGCTCCGGAGAAAGCTATTAAGGTTTTTGTATGATTTCAATTAAAATGCGAAGGGATGTTGGCTATCTTTAAACGAGAGTAAGTCCTCTGCTCCTCTCTCCAGAGGAACCATTCTTCTGCTCTCTTCAACACTTTAATTAGCACATGCCTATTATCTCCATGGATAAAAATATGCATGTTATCCTTTACTCACAACGTGATTTTCTCTTACTCATCATTTCATTACAATTAAGCTAATGGTTTTGAGCATCTGAATAAGAATTTTCCTTGATGCCACCAGTTCTGATTGACTATTTAATATGTTTGGTCATTCATCTGGATATCACAATGCAGTTATAGCGCGCACACACAGATATATGCAAAAGAGTGAAACAGTATACAATATGTTTAGGTGGAGTCCTCATTTAGCCTTATCTCCTCACCACCGTGGTAGCTTGTGTGTTAATTCCCTATGTCTATATGATATGTTCTATATGTCTGCTTTTACATGAGATTGACTTTTCTGAATAAAATTGGTCACACATGGACTTTGCTGATACTAATAATTTTTGGTCTTGATATAATAATGTGTCTGAACTTATGTCAGGTTATGTTTAACAGCCAACTAGCATATTATCTTTTACTAGTTTCAGCCATAACCTCTAAAAATCGTTTCAGGTAACTTAAAAGCCTCATAAAGCCTCAATACTGTACAAAGCTTGCAGAGATCAAGTACTGTATACTTTTTTTTATAAATCGGGGGGTGAGCCCTGACAATTTGCCATTGGTATGAACAAAATGGCTTTGTACTTTTCTAATTACGTAAGAAATCTGTTTATAATTACCTTACTCCACCAGATTATAAGGCTGTAGTAAGTCTTTGTGCAAATCTATTGTGTTGTAAACTGACTATATCAGGTTATATTCAGTGTAGTATACCAGGCTTTCATGCTATATTCAGTCCAATCCCCCAGGCTATTGTGCGTCAGGTATCAATGCTAATGGCTTTTCCAGGATCCCCCACACCATTGCAGCATTGCCTAAATAATCAGCCTCCATTACACAATATACTGTGAGTTGGGCTGGGCTGGATAGCAGCTGTAATTCATGTTAATATGTGCAGCCTTCTTTAACACGTACAGTGAAAAAGCCTAGCATAAAGATCAGCCAATTACACACACCCACTGCATTCATTGGTCTAATTGGGTTTTAATGATTTTGTATGTTAATGATATATTAAAACGATTTACTTCGTTCAGCACCTGAAACGTGTGAACTCTTTATTTAATGATTAGTTCAAACCATGTAATAACAAATACATACACAGCTGTGTGGCAAATATACAAAAGCCAAGGAAACTATTTCACAAAAAAGTATTTTGGCAAAAAACACAGAAATATCATTCAGGGATTTGAACCACTGAGATGTCAAATGGGACAAAGGAACAGATGTGAAAAAGTTTCTTCCTCTCACGTGCATGTGTGGATGAGGAGAGGGGTAGAGAGGGGTAGAGCGGAGGGGGAGAAAGGAAAGAAGCGGAGGATGTTAGTGGTTAAAGAGATAGATTGTGTTACAGATTATGTCCCATGCTGTCAGGAGCCGTCATAGCGGAACATTCAGGAGAGGAGGAGCAGAGGTCTCTCTTCACCACGACACCTGCTGTTTCTCCATCTGCTGCTCCCTACATGGGCTCCCACATTCCTCCCCGCGTCGCTCCATCCATCCCTCACTCTAATGGTCTCCCTCTCCTCCTCTCCTTCTCTCCACCTCTCGACAAACTTTTCATCCAATCCTCTCTTTCTCCGCTCCATTTGGTTCTCACACACAGAGGAATGCTAACTTTACCCAAACACATAGTAACAAACAAGATTAACACCGGCAGACCGAGAGACAGAAAGACAGACAGGAAGCTAGAAAGATATATGGTGAGGCAGACAAACATACAGAGATAGAGGGAGAAAAGGGACTGTTCTCAGTGTGACTGATATTTCATAGTGATCATGTCTCTGGAGAGCTCTGCATAATTGATTGGAGAAAATAGCTTGGATGAGGCACACGTGCACGTACACGCCCCCCCCCCCCCGCCCCCCCCCACACACACACACTGTCTTTGTTCTGTCTGTCAGCAATGACGTCTTTCAGCAATGAGAACTAGTGCCCATATCCAGCCCATCAACCACATCAGCCACTGTAACATCCAACCTAATGTCAGATAAAGCATTATCAGCATGAAACATGTCTGTTTTAAATCAGTGTTCCTAACGTCTTGGTGGGCTTTAGCTCTGTTTACCAACTCTCTACTATTAAACCTCCCAGCATGCAGTGGGACATCATAACAAACCCAGCTACTCAGATTGATGCTTCAGCTCATTGGCTCTGCGAGCATTCTACAAGTTCTACGAGTTCCCCATGGTGATATCATCTCTTTCTGTCTTCTCTGTCTTCTTCTCTTCCTCCCTCTCTCTCATCCTCTTCATTTCACTTTTGGTTTTCCCCCCATGAGGATCTTATATGATTTTAGTTGAGTAGGTGTTGTTGTGAGGGAATTGCGGTTTTGTTGGTGGGTTTGTTCAATCTGGTGCAAGAGAGAGGGATTTTAGAAAGAAAATGTTTGGAACAAAAATTGCCTTTCATGAACTAATGCTTGCAATTGCAATAAAAAAATATATAATATCTCCTTTCAGGCACTAACTTTGCCGTTAGCTACTTACTTTTTACTGGATAAGATATGTACAGTTGTGCTGAAAAGTTTGCATCCCCTTGGAGAATTAGTAATATATGTACCATTTGTAAAGAAAACATGAGTGAGCAGGCAAAACATTTCTTATAGGATTCACATTCAACTGTAGGTCATAACAGAATGACATAATCATAAAACAAAACATGGCAACAAAGATACATTTTTTACTGACCCGTGTTCAAAAGTCTGCATACTCTTAGTTCTTAATACAGTATTGCCCCCTTTAGCGGCGACGACAGCGTGCAGTCTTTTGTAATAGTTGTCTGAGGCCCCAAATTCTTGCAGGTGGTATAGCTGCCCATTTGTCTTAGTAAAATGCCTCCAGGTCATGCAAAGTCTTTGGTCGTCTTGCATGAACCGCACGTTTGAGATCTCTCCGGAGTGGCTCAATGATATTATGTTCAGGAGACTGTGATGGCCACTCAAGAACCTTCACCTTTTTCTGCTATAACCTCTGGAAGCTCAACTTGGCCTTGTGCTTAGGGTCATTGTCATGCTGGAAGGTCCAAGAGCGTACCATGCACAGCTTTCGTGAAGAAGAATGCAAATTGTCTGCCAGTATTTTCTGATACCATACTGCATTCATCTTGCCATCAATTTTCACAAGACTCCCCATGCCTTTAGAGATCAGACACCCCCCAAAACATGAATGAGCCACCACCAGCCTGTATTTCTCCTGAGGTAACCTGTGGGTTGTTCTTTGTATCCCGAACAATTCTTCTGGCAGTTTTGGCTGAAATCTTTCTTGGTCTGCCGGACCTTAGCTTGGTATCAAGAGATCATTGAATTTGACACTTCTTAATAGGTGATTGAACAGTACTGACTGGTATTTGCAAGGCTTTGTAAATCTTTTTATATCCTTTTCCATCTTTATAAAGTTCTATTACTTTGTTACGTAGGTCTTTTGATAGTTATTTTCTGCTCATTATCTAACCTCCTCAGTGCATCCACGTGAGAGCTAACAAATTCCCATCCACAGGAAGTGATTCACAGCATCTGGTTAGAGTGTTGAACACCTGCCTCCTGGGCTGCATTGCTTCCTGTGACCCGTTTTGTTTGTTTGTTGTTAGAAATCGTCCAGAAATATTTTTGGTGCAGTTTCTACTTCACAGCACTGCCTGCACCACCTAGATCTCAAAAAACATTGTCCACCAAGTGACATACACATGCATGGGATTCTGTTTTTACCATTTATACAGTTAGGTCTGGAAATATTGGACACTGACACAATTTTGAAAAAGAGAGGGCTACATATTAAAGAGCTGTAATTCCTAAACCATTCCCCAAATTTGGATGTGAATACCCTTGAATTAAAGCAGGAAGACTGCACTTAAAGCCCATATTCATTATTTAACTGTAACTTGACTGTATTTTGGTAAAAAGCCAAATGAACAAAACTTGTGTCAGTGTCTAATTATTTCCGGACCTAACTGAATCTGACTGAACCAAAAGACTGTATCCACAAACAGGTCAACATTGCCTGGAAAAAATGCATTGCTGAGATACTGCAATCGGATAGAATGCAGACAAAAGCCATGTAACCATATATACGAAGCTGTAAACTAGTAGCTTTACAAATGTCATAAAATCAGCACACTATAGGAGAATGTAGGTAAAATACAGAACAAGACTTAATAAAAATTGTATAAACACACATCATCCACTGAATGAGAATGACTTACACTAGGGTTACAATTCACTTAAAAAAAAAGTTTTGAAATATCTATGTCATTAGTCAATTCTTCAAAAGAGAGATTAAACATTGTTGATGAACTGTAAATAGTGTTGTTGCATTCTGTGTTGTTGTTCTGCTCAGTCTATAATGAGCAGTATTACAACTCAGAGATATTCAATCCCCTCGTTGGGGACCCCCAGCCGTTCCATGTATTTTATATATTCCAACAGTAGTACAACTGATTAGATTTCTCATCTAGTCATCAAGCCCTTCAATCGAATTTATTTATAAAGCCCTTTTTACATCCGCAGTTGTCACAAAGTGCTTTTACAAAACACCCGGCCTTAAACCCCAAGGAGCAAACAACAGTAGTGTTGACTTTCAGTGGCTAGGAAAAACTCCCTAAGAAGGCCAAAATTTAGGAAGAAACCTTGATTTTTGGTTGTGCCAATTCGGGGCTAAAACACAACTATGAAATGTCTGCGGGTCCCTGTAGAGGGGGAAGAATACTTCTACTAGCTCAGTATACAGTGTAAGTAGTGCTACAATACGTTAGCATGCTATTCTACTAGCTCAGTTTACAATATCAGTTGAGCTACAACTAGCTATGTCTACAGTGTTTAATTGAACAAACACAAATAGAACTAGGAGCCAGATGACTCACCGGAGGTATGTTTTAAATCTGAAGCATCCTTTTGTTGATTGCATCCACACAGGGAGAGGAAGCCCAGTGGCAGGGCCATGGGAGTTCATGGAGCAAGTATTTTTCAGAATACTCTCATCAATTGAGCATAAAGCTCCGGAAGAAATTTTCTTTCTTTTCCAAAAAAGTTGAAAAGGAAAGTTTTGAGTGAGGAACAGAAGCGTTCAATTTGTAGTGGCTTTTTTGGAAAGGAAAGAAAAAGGAGCTATATAAATGTATTCTCAGAGTGGACAACATTTTGTAAACTTAAAAGTTAATAAATTGTGGTGTTTACATGGAGTCCAGGGCAAATTAGGTATGCACATGTGCTTCACAGAGTAGACGTTGTCATTTTTTAAATAAGAATATCTTTAACCCGTGCTTAGCTCTGCCTACTACCATCGTAGGTTCATTCTCATGTTTGAAAAAACAGTGTGTTAATTGTGTTACCATGTTATTTTACTATACTGTATATTGTTACAATGTGAACATGCTAACTACAAGCCATGTCTAAAATGTGAGTCATGCTACAATGTTAGCACGCGTACCTACTAGCTCATCTAGTCATCAAGCCCTACTAGCTCTTTTTGCAGTGTTTATAGTGCTGCTGTAAATGAATGGAATTGCTTACTTTTTCCTTAACCAAGGGCACCGACAACCGTTACCCAGAAACCACCAATGTTTATTTCTCCACAAAACCAACAACAAGGTCAAGGTATACCAAAAAGTGTGACTTATGTCACAGTTTTATATACTACTGGCGTGCACTGCTAACCAGATAGCCATTTCACAGTAGTTACAATAGAACATGTGTACTATTTGCATTTGATGTATTTGATTAAGATAAACTTTATATACATTTTGAGGCATTGTAAAATATTTATAATGTTACCCCATCCTCTTAGTTACTGGCCTGTTCTTAATTAAAAAATATGTTGTACCATGACATTTGCCTTGTCTTTATCACCCCTCCTTGGACTGCAGTGTTTTATGCTCGGAACAATGTGATTGGAAACTTGAGAGCAAACTATCAGATGTGAGCTGTCAATGAAGTAACACACAAATTCATTTTTATTGTTCCCTTGACCATTATTGAGGTGATTCTACTTATAGATTATGCACATATAACAAAATATTACACATCCAGCTCAGAATGGAAGCTTTAAATTCTTTTTTTTAATTATTTGCTAGTCCAAGACTGCATCTAAATAAAGATGAGGTACTGAACACAGGTTGGGATCTCACACTCTCACTAATAACACCCACGCAGCTCTCTACTGGCTACCACCGCAGTGCATCGATAAGAAAGGAGAGGTCAGGTGTTTTGGCCCAGTGACAGCATGCCCAGAGGGGTTGTATGGCTCTTTTGCTGCATCTCTTTCCCGGCCAGCCTGTTAAAATGCACAGACATGCACAAACTGCATCGCATTATAGCTGGAACATCATACATACTCATTCCCTTACAAAAGGAACATTGCCATTTGGTTAGAACAAAAAGCAAAACATGTATTTCTTCATGAATCTAATTTAAATAAAACATTTACATTTGCCATAAACCATGTCTAAGCTCAAACTATCTATACACACTAAATGTTACATTGCCTCATTGATGTTTAAGTTTATATCAATTTTAATGAACCCTTTTCTTGCATTTGTGCCTTGAATCTGTATGACATAAAGATTGTGAAAATAAAGGTATAATGAATTCCAAATGGACACAATAAGGATGTTTACTCATTACTATAATGACAATTGTGCCTTTGTACCAGTAATATGATTCTTCCATTTGAATAACAAAAGAGTCTTTATTAAATAATGATGAAAACCTAGTCTTGTTTTTATATCTTTTTGTTTGAGTCACAGGAATAATATTATTTTGCTTGTTCATTATAAAAATTTTAAACTGCCACATTTGTTATATTTATGTTGTCCAAGACAACATGCTGTGACTAGAAACAATGAGTTAATGTGCCAGTAAGGTATTACAATCAAGGAAGACAAATCTAGGTTCGCAACAGAGCCTGATGGTGTAAATAATGACCATCAACAAGCGCAGGTACAGGAAAATAAAAGCTAGTCTGTATTGACAAAGTTAACAAATTTGAAAATGTTGTTTCCTGAATGCACAATAATAAAAGTCAAAGTAACAAAAAAAATAATAATAAAGGCTCATTCATGCAATGGTAATGTTCAAATGGCTCATAGTGAGAATTTATTTTGTCCAAATGGTCCAAAACACAGTCCAAGATATCCCACAAATAAACCAAGTCATTGAATCCATAGCGTCTCAACTGTGCAGTGTAAATGTGAGTTTGTTCCTACCACACTGAAAAGTGTAGTGTAAAAGGATAATGCAGTGCAGCAAAGTCTGAGTCTTAGAGCCTGAGTCAAGCGGTACTTTGGGTTTGAAGTTAGAATATTTAACCCAAAACCTTCAAGATAACACTGACTATGAAATTACCCGTGGGTCAGATTTTAAACAGCTATCACACTTATAAAACATTTAGTTGAATACGTTAGCTTACCTACGTTATAGCTAATCTACAATTAAAGTATCTTAATACTAGCATATTCTAGATGACCTAACCGCTAGCATGCTATAAATGATTTAGCAACATTACATGTGTTAACACAACGAATCCCTGCTAAAAAGATCTTCCAACCCTCACTTTCAACGGGTGAAAAAAACAGCAACCAATATATCAACCTATAAATAGGTATTTTTCCTTTGAACATTATTTCTTTGTCATAACGTTTTTCTTTCACAGCTACATTTGAGTTCTCTCCAGTGCCTGTGCCAATCATGTCTCATGTTTCGAAATGAAGACCGTTAACCTACAAAGAAAAGATGGCGGGACGAATTCCAACCCTAGTGCACAATCAAGATTGTCCGATCAGCATCTTCTAATGATTGGGTCAGGTCAGCGGTGGACAGTGGCGTCGTTAGCCCTGGGCGTCCAGGGCTATAGCCCCGGATCTTTTATGAATAGCCCCGGATTTCAAATTGACCAGAAAAAATTGCCCCTGATCTCTTCATCTATAATTCCCATGTGGTGTAGGCCGCAAGCATGTAAGCCACAAACATGTAGGCCGCAAGCATGTAGGCCCCAAGCATGTAGGCCGCAAAGCATGTAGGCTGCAAGCATGTACAAGCAAACCCCTGTACTTTCTTTCCTGGGCGGAGCTGGTGGGTGGGCTAAGCCCTGAATTTATTGTGATCCTAGCGACGCCTCTGGCGGTGGATATAGGTATGGACGACATGGGCTACAGCCCAGGGAAGCATCTTGCCGGAGGCGGCACGAGGTGCCTGTACTAAACAAATCAGAATGGTGACATTTGCATGATCGGTTTTCTATCGCTCGTTTGTATGTTACGTGTGGAACTGTGGGTCAATTAACCTTGTCGGAATAGGCGCCCTGATTCTAGTTTGTTGACCGAAAGCCTCTGGTAGGGGGAGTAGGGGAATCTATCAAATAACGCACCTCTAACTTTCTATAGTAGGCCTATTAATGCAATAGGCAAATACAGTCACACTGTGAAATGCTATCAAATGAATCATCATTCATAATACTGTAAATATATAGTTTCACAGATATTTTGTTGCATATTTTTATGATTTCCACTCAGATCAGGCCTCACCATGGTTGACCAAAGAAGTTGAGTGCACATGCTCAGCCTCATATCCAGAGGTTGTCTTTGGGAAATGGACGTATGAGTGCTGCCAGCATTGCTGCAGAGGTTGAAGGGGTGGGGGGCCAGCCTGTCAATGCTCAGTCCATACACCGCACATTGCATCAAATTGGTCTGCATGGCTGTCGTCCCAGAAGGAAGCCTCTTCTAAAGATGATGCACAAAAAAGCCTGCAAACAGTTTGCTGAAGACAAGCAGACTAAGGACATGGATTACTGGAACCAGGTGAGGAGTACAAAGGCAAGTGTGTCTTGCCTACAGTCAAGCATGGTGGTGGGAGTGTCATGGTCTGGGGCTGCATGAGTGTTGCCGGCACTGGAGAGCTACAGTTCATTGAGGGAACCATGAATGCCAACATGTACTGTGACATACCGAAGCAGAGCATGACCCCCTCCCTTCGGAAACTGTGCCGCAGGGCAGAATTCCAACATGATAACGACCCCAAACACACCTCCAAGACGACCACTGCCTTGCTAAAGAAGCTGAGGGAAAAGGTGATGGACTGGCCAAGCATGTCTCCAGACCTAAACCCTATTGAGCATCTGTGGGGCATCCTTAAACGGAATGTGGAGGAGCACAAGGTCTCTAACATCCACCAGCTCTGTGATGTCATCATGGTGGAGTGGAAGAGGACTCCAGTGGCAACCTGTGAAGCTCTGGTGAACTCCATGCCCAAGAAGGTTAAGGCAGTGCTGGAAAATTTGTTTTGTCAACACAAAATATTGACACTTTGGGCCCAATTTGTACATTTTCACTTAGGGGTGTATTCAATTTTGTTGCCAGCGGGTTGGACATTAATGGCTGTGTGTTGAGTTATTTTGAGGGGACAGCAAATTTACACTGTTATACAAGCTGTACACTCACTACTTTACATTGTAGCAAAGTGTCATTTCTTCAATGTTGTCACAGGAAAAGATATAATCAAATATTTACAAAAATGTGAGGGGTGTACTCACTTTTGTGAGATACTGTATGTTTCTTAGCCTATGTTTCTTGCTACGCTATTACACGTAGGGAGACAATATTCAGTTTCCTGTCCAACAAGCTTACATGCATGCATCATCTTCCGCTTATCCGGGGCCGGGTCGCGGGGGCAGCAGTCTAAGCAGGGATGCCCAGACTTCCCTCTCCCCAGACACTTCCTCCAGCTCTTCCGGGGGGACACCGAGGCGTTCCCAGGCCAGCCGGGAGACATAGTCCCTCCAGCGTGTCCTAGGTCTTCCCCGGGGTCTCTTCCCGGTGGGACGGGACCAGAACACCTTCCCAGGAAGGCGTTCCGGAGGCATCCGAAACAGATGCCCAAGCCACCTCAGCTGACCCCTCTCGATGTGGAGGAGCAGCGGCTCTACTCTGAGCTCCTCCCGGGTGACCGAGCTTCTCACCCTATCTCTAAGGGATCGCCCAGCCACCCTGCGGAGAAAGCTCATTTCGGCCGCCTGTATCCGGGATCTTGTCCTTTCGGTCATGACCCAAAGCTCATGACCATAGGTGAGAGTAGGAACGTAGATTGACCGGTAAATCGAAAACTTCGCCTTGCGGCTCAGCTCTTTCTTCACCACGACAGACCGATACATCGACCGCATTACTGCAGAAGCTGCACCGATCCGTCTGTCAATCTCCCGTTCCATCCTTCCCTCACTCGTGAACAGGACCCCTAGATACTTAAACTCCTCCACTTGAGGCAGGCACTCTCCACCAACCTGAAGTGGGCAAGCCACCCTTTTCCGACTGAGGACCATGGCCTCGGATTTGGAGGTACTGATTTTCATCCCCACCGCTTCACACTCGGCTGCAAACCGTCCAAGTGCATGCTGAAGGTCCTGGCTTGAAGGGGCCAACACGACAACATCATCCGCAAAGAGCAGAGACGAAATCGTGTGGTCCCCAAACCTGACACCCTCCGGCCCCTGGCTGCGCCTAGAAATTCTGTCCATAAAAATTACGAACAGAACCGGTGACAAAGGGCAGCCCTGCCGGAGTCCAACATGCACAGGGAACAAGTCTGACTTACTGCCGGCAATGCGGACCAAGCTCCTGCTTCGGTCGTACAGGGACCTGACAGCCCTTAGCAAAGGACCCAGGACCCCATATTCCCAAAGCACTCTCCACAGGATGCCGCGAGGGACACAGTCGAATGCCTTCTCCAAATCCACAAAACACATGTGGACTGGTTGGGCAAACTCCCATGAACCCTCCATCACCCTGTAGAGGGTATAGAGCTGGTCCAGTGTTCCACGGCCTGGACGAAAACCACACTGTTCCTCCTGAATCCGAGGTTCTACTATCGGCCGTATTCTCCTCTCCAGAACCCTGGCATAGACTTTCCCGGGGAGGCTGAGAAGTGTGATCCCCCTATAGTTGGAACACACCCTCCGGTCCCCCTTCTTATAAAGAGGGACCACCACCCCGGTCTGCCATCCCAGAGGCACTGTCCCCGACTGCCATGCGATGTTGCACAGGCGTGTCAGCCAAGACAGCCCCACAACATCCAGAGACTTGAGGTACTCAGGGCGGATCTCATCCACCCCCGGTGCCTTGCCACCGAGGAGTTTCTTAACCACCTCGGTGACTTCAGCCCGGGTGATGGACGAGTCCACCTCTGAGCCTTCATCCTCTGCTTCCTCAATGGAAGACGTGACGGCGGGATTGAGGAGATCCTCGAAGTACTCCTTCCACCGCCCGACGACATCCCCAGTTGAGGTCAACAGCTGCCCACCTCTACTGTAAACAGCGTTGGTAGGGTACTGTTTCCCTCTCCTGAGGCGCCGGATGGTTTGCCAGAATCTCTTCGAGGCCAGCCGATAGTCCTTCTCCATGGCCTCACCGAACTCCTCCCAGGCCCGAGTTTTTGCCTCCACAACCACCCGGGCTGCAGTCCGCTTGGCCTGTCGGTACCCGTCAGCTGCCTCTGGAGTCCCACAAGCCAACCAGGCCTGATAGGACTCCTTCTTCAGCTTGACAGCATCCCTTACTTCCGGTGTCCACCACCGGGTTCGGGGATTGCCGCCTCGACAGGCACCGGAGACCTTACGGCCACAGCTCCGAGCGGCCGCTTCAACAATGGCGGTGGAGAACATGGTCCACTCGGACTCAATATCTCCAACCTCCCTCGGGATCCAGTCAAAGCTCTGCCGGAGGTGGGAGTTAAAGATCTCTCTGACAGGAGACTCGGCCAGACGTTCCCAGCAGACCCTTACAGTACGCTTGGGCCTGCCGAGTCTGTCCAGCTTCCTCCCCCGCCATCGGATCCAACTCACAACCAGGTGGTGATCAGTTGACAGCTCCGCCCCTCTCTTCACCCGAGTGTCCAAGACATATGGCCGCAGGTCAGATGAAACGACAACAAAGTCGATCATCGACCTGCGGCCTAGGGTGTCCTGGTGCCACGTGCACTGATGGACACCCTTATGCTTGAACATGGTGTTCGTTATGGACAAACTGTGACTAGCACAGAAGTCCAATAACAGAACACCACTCGGGTTCAGATCAGGGGGGCCGTTCCTCCCAATCACGCCCCTCCAGGTATCACTGTCGTTGCCCACGTGGGCGTTGAAGTCCCCCAGTAGAACGATAGAGTCCCCAGTCGGAGCACTTTCCAGCACCCCTCCCAGAGACTCCAAGAAGGTCGGGTACTCTGCACTGCCGTTCGGCCCGTAGGCACAAACAACAGTGAGAGACCTATCCCCGACCCGTAGGCGCAGGGAAATGACCCTCTCGTTCACCGGGGTAAACTCCAACACATGGCGGCAGAGCTGGGGAGCTATAAGCAAACCCACACCAGCCCGCCGCCTCTCACCATGGGCAACTCCAGAGTGGTGAAGAGTCCATCCTCTCTCAAGGAGTGTGGTTCCAGAGCCCAAGCCGTGCGTAGAGGTGATCCCGACTACCTCTAGTCGGAACCTCTCAACCTCACGCACCATCTCAGGCTCCTTCCCCGCCAGCGAGGTGACATTCCACGTCCCTAGAGCTAGTTTCCGTGTCCGGGGATCGGGTTGTCTAGGCCCCCGCCTTCGACTGCCGCCCGATCCTCTCTGCACCGGCCCCTTATGGTCCCTCCTGTGGGTGGTGAGCCCACGGGAGGGCGGCCCCATGTCGCTCGTTCGGGCTTGGCCCGGCCGGGCCCCATGGGGAAAGGCCCGGCCACCAGGCGCTCGCGAACGAGCCCCAACCCCGGGCCTGGCTCCAGGGTGGGGCCCCGGGTGCGCCATGCCGGGCGACGTCACAGGACACACAATTTTCTTCTTCATTAAGGGGTTTTTGAGCTTACATAACATTGGATATAATTTCACACAGTTTTATGATGTTAATGTGTATAGCCTGCAGCAAAACAATTACAACCTAACTACTGGTAGCATATTATCATAAAGGTTTTATCTGATTGTATTGACTAGGTCCTGAGCTCTGTAACAGGAATTTCCAATGCTGTAGGAAATTCGGTTGGAAATATATACATAACTTAAAATATGTCTATATCTTTTTTGATATATTACCTTTTATGCCTATAATTAGCTAAGGAGGTTGTATGGTTAATTTGGTTTCTGTTCTGAAAGATTGATAAATTGTGCATTTAAATGTGCAACAAATGTATTTTGGTTATCAGACTCGTATACTGTATTTCAATGCAGATTCTGGGGAATTTCTGAAAGATTTTGGAGCACCCTTTGGCACTGGTCAGGATCAGGAGCCATCTAGGCTTTGTACAATTTAGTTTTATTTGTGTTTTTTTGCCGGACCGTGTAAGCGGAGCTGGCCAAGAAGAGTGAAGTGTCTCTTACTGACTGAGTGACTGACTGACTGACTACCCCTTGTTATATAGCGCAGTGGTTATAGAAGCGGACTTTCTATGAGTTCATGAGTTCGTATAAGTAACTGTTCTGAATTATTCCATATAGACGAAAACTTTGTTGGCTAAAACCGTCAGTATCTGTATTATAGTAAGCCTGAAATAAAACAGTTTACGGCTATATTGTGACTGTTTCTGGCATGGAAAATTTCATCTTCAGTCTCGCTAGGAATTGCTAAATTCTTATGATTAATCTGAGGAAGTTAGTAGATACTAGTAAGCCTATTACTGGCTAATAAGGTGTTAAAACGGCCAGTGGCAAAAGCAATACAATTCATAGACACTATGGTGGAGGTAAACTTAATAAGAAACATTAATCAGTTTAACACAATCCTCAATGGAGTCTATCGACTGCTGAAACATGTAATGCTGTGGTGTAGTGGTTAAAGACAGTGCTGCTCAGGTGGAAGACCTAAGTTCAAATCTATTGAGAGCAACAACCTTTATTCATTATTTTTGTTAGATTCCACGATTCTCTCGTGTTTCACTTGATGAAAAAGTTATGGTCGCCTTTATTGATAGTTATTGTGTAAATGTAATTCACGAATGAAAGAAAAAAGTATGTTGTTTTACCATGACAGAAAAAAACAAGTTCTTATGCCATGAAATGAAATAGCTTCGGCAGACTTTCTAGCAATTGCTCAATTCTTATGACTATTCCAGTAAGTTAGTAGATACTGGTAAAGCTTATTACTGGCTAATACGCTGTTAAAACGGCCAGTAGCAAACGGCACACATAGACGCTATTTGTGGTGGAGGTAAACTTAGTAACAAACGTTAGTCAGTTTAACTGTATCAATGTTATTCATGAATGGTAAATTAACTGTTAAAACAGCCAGTGGCAAAAGACGATTTGTTCAGGATAGACACAAGAGGCTATACTGACACCTGAAAGATGTACAGCTCTGTGTTGTAATGTTTAATGACACAGCCTTTCACGTGGGTGACCTGGGTTTGAATCTCGAGATGGCAGCACTTTCTATTATGGGCTGGCTGATTATAATTTGATTATCTTTATTATTTGTATTTATGTACTACAGTTAATTTCTATTTGCCTTTGTTACCATACAAGCTAGAACCGCCACTGGCTAAGGTTATGCCAACTATGAAAACCACTATACAATCGATTACTTCATTATTTTATGAAATTAAATAACTACTTTGTATAGTAACCCTTTATTCACCTGGATTACAAAAACCTGTTTTTTTTGCTTCTGCAAATTAGTAATTAATCCTCATTAAAGACATTAGAGTCCTGCATTTATTTTAAAAAATCCAACACTTCCCAGAGTCAGATGGAAATCCAACTACTGAGGCATCTGTTTAAGACAGATCACAATTATCAACACAAGTGAAACAAGTAAAAATTAAAGAGGATGTTTGTATGGGAATAATAACTAAGAATCCTCATACACCATCATTAGGTTAACATTTCTACATCCAGAGGTTTCTGGACCGCTGAGTGGGGCAGTGGCATGTGGTAAGCAAGCTCAAACCAGGTTGTTGCCAGGGAAGGAGCTTTGATACAATCAATGTTATTTGTTAACAATTATAATTAAAGGAATAGTTTGACCAAGAATCATATGTGGGTGAAAGAATGCTTGAGTTATTCTTGAAGACCCATGGAATCATTTTTCACCACAAGCTATTATTCAACTCTGTCCCTGGAATTATTAAGATTAGCCTTGTCCAAATTCATGAATAGGAACTGTGCATCCCAAGCAACAAAAGCTGCTTTGCAAGCGGAAACCTACTCCAAAACACTTCCAACTGAGACTATTGGTGTTGTTTATCTCAAAGAACCAGTCAGTTTTGTATTCCTCAAAATAATGTTTTCATGTTTGCTGTAGGAACCTAATTTTCTACTGAACTAATACTATCTATGATAATAATGTTAATTCCTGCCTGGGACTAAGGGGAATAATGGCTTGTGGCGAAAAATGGATCCATGGTCCTTCAAGAACAACTCAGGGTAAAAGTCATTTCACCAAAATATCAATTTAGGTTGAACAATCACTTTAAGAAGACAAACAATAATCTTCATGAATTTACTTCTGATCTTCAGGAAGATTTACCAATTGTATCAAATTAGTTTTTGAACAAAAAATGTATCAAACCAACACAGGTAGACGCATACACAAACACATATACAATGTAAGTAAAGCAAATAGCCACACACACACAAAATAACTTACAGACATGAGCAAGCACCTTGACCTTTGCAAATACTTTTTAGTTCTGAATATCACAGGATTCAGTCAAGAAGGAATGTTAGTGGGTTTTGGAGGCAGGATAAGAGGTGTGTGTGTGTGTCCATCATTTTTAAAATGCAGGAGGTAGTGGTTGATTGTTTGTTTGTGCTTGTGTGTAAGATCTCACAAACTGCCTTGCGATCCAATGATTTTCCATGGGCGGAAAAACATCTAAGGGTAAGTTGGTTTAACCAAATGCAATTTTTTCAGAGTTCACACAGTTACATAACCTTCACAGCCTTTACAGTTACACAACCTTCACAACATTTACAGTTACACAACCTTCACAACCTTTACAGTTACACAACCTTCACAACATTTAAAGTTACACAACCTTCACAACCTTTACAGTTACACAACCTTCACAACATTTACAGTTACACAACCTTCACAACATTTACAGTTACACAACCTTCACAACATTTAAAGTTACACAGCCTTCACAACCTTTACAGTTACACAACCTTCACAACCTTTACAGTTACACAACATTCACAACATTTAAAGTTACACAACCTTCACAACCTTTACAGTTACACAACCTTCACAACATTTAAAGTTACACAACTTTCACAACCTTTACAGTTACACAACCTTCACAACATTTACAGTTACACAACCTTCACAACCTTTACAGTTACATAACCTTCACAACATTAACAGTCACAACCTACACTGAAAAAGATACAATTGTCACCTATGACTCAACATTTAAAAAAATAGAATTTCCTGCATTAATTATCCATTAATGATTCAAGTAAAAAAAAGATATACAGCTCCGGAAAAAATTAAGAGACCACTGCACTTTTTTCTTTCCTTTCTAAAAAAGCTGAAAAGCCTAATAAAGCATTTTGGCATTTACCCTCTTTCATGTTTTCATGCAATGTTCGCAGAATATTTGTTCAATTATGGTCCAGAAGGTGTAGTGAAACAATGACATATGTGCACAGACAAACACTCACTCACACAAATGTGCAAACTCATACAAGCACACCCACACACGCACATGTGCATGGCACACACAAGCATACAAACACACCCACACACGCACATTTGCATGGCACACACAAGCATACAAACACACCCACACACGCACATGTGCATGGCACACACAAGCATACAAGCACACCCACACACGCACATGTGCATGGCACACACAAGCATACAAGCACACCCACACACGCACATGTGCATGGCACACACAAGCATACAAGCACACAGTAATTCCCTTCCAGCCTTGAGCCAACAACTTGACCTTTGCTGACTCAGTGTTTACCTCAGAGCAGTTTCACTCTGATATACAGTTGTGCTCAAAAGTTTGCATACCCTTGGAGAATTGGTAATATATGTACAATTTGTAAAGAAAACATGAGTGAGCGGACAAAACACGTGTCTTTTATTTCTTATAGGATTCACATTCAACTGTAGGTCATAACAGAATGGCACATCATAAAACAAAACATGGCAACAAAGAAAAAAATTAACTGACCCCTGTTCAAAAGTCTGCATACCCTTAGTTCTTAATCCTATGTATTGCCCTCTTTAGCATCAATGATAGCATGCAGTCTTTTGTAATAGTTGTCTATGAGGCCCCAAATTCCTGCAGGTGATATAGCTGCCCATTCGTCTTGGCAAAATGCCTCCAGGTTATGCAGTCTTTGGTCGTCTTGCATGAACCGCACGTTTGAGATCTCTCCGGAGTGGCTCAATGATATTATGTTCAGGAGACCATGATGGCCACTCAAGAACCTTCACCTTTTTGCAGAAGAAAGCAAATTGTCTGCCAGTATTTTCTGATAACGTGGCGCATTCATCTTGCCATAAATTTTCACAAGATTCCTTATGCCTTTAGAGCTCACACACCCCCAAACCATCAGTGAGCCTCCACCATGCTTCACAGTGGGGATGGTATTCTGTTCAATATAGACCTTGTTGACCCCTCCCCAAACATGGCGCTTATGGTTGTGACCATAAAGCTCTATTTTGGTCTTGTCACTCCAAATTACAGTGTGCCAGAAGCTGTGAGGCGTGTCAAGGTGTTGTCGGCATATTGTAACCAGGTTTTTTTGTGGCATTAGCACAGAAAAGGCTTCTTTCTGTCAACTCGACCATGCAGCTAATTTTTGTTCAAGTATCATCATGTTGTGCTCCTTGAAACAACCACACCATCTTTTTATAGAGCAGACTGTATTTCTCCTGAGGTCACCTGTGGGTTTTTCTTTGTATCCCGAACAATTCTTCTGTCAGTTTTGGCTAAAATCTTTCTTGGTCTACTTGACCTTGGCTTGGTATCTAGAGAGCCCCGAATTAATAGGTGATTGAACAGTACTGACTGGCATTTGAAAGGCTTTTGATAGCTTTTGATATCTTTTGATATCCTTTTCCATCTTTATAAAGTTCCATTACCTTGTTACGCAGGTCTTTTGACAGTTCTTTTCTGCTCCCCAGTATCTAGCCTGATCAGTGTATCCACGTGAGAGCTAACAAACCCATTGACTATTTATACACAGACATTAATCACAATAAAAAAATTCACAGGTGTGGGAAATTCACTTTTAATTGCCATTTTCACCTGTGTGTGTCACCTTGTGTGTGGCCAAACATTCAAGGGTATGTAAACTTTTGATCAGGGCGATGTGTTATCATTATTATTTAAAAAGGAGCCAAACAACTGTGTGATAATAAATGGCTTCATGATCACTATACTTAAATAAAATACTTTTCAAAATCAAAATGGTTGTTGCAAATTCTTGTACTGTACTATAGAAACTTGCTGGAAGGGTGTTATATATTTTCTATAATAAAATAGCGTATTATATATAATTATAATATAAATATATAATTTTATATTACTATTACTGAGAGCGATACCGGAGTTGTGGAGTATTCATGGGTACAGGATGTGCATGAGCTCTCACAAAAAATATATTATTTTTTGGCAGGCCCCCTCAAGAAAAAAATACTAGGAGTTAGATTTAGGAGTTAGATTTAAGATGAAAGGTACCATTGGGGTTAAAGTTCACGTTACATTTAGGTTTACACATTAGGGGTTAGGTTTAGGGCTAGGAATTAGTATTATGTTAAAGTTAGGCACAAATGTTAGGTTATTGAGGTCATGGTTAGGGCAAGGCTTAGGATCATTTCTCTAATCCCCACAAGGACTGTATGTCTGTCTGTGCGCCTGCTTGCCTGAGTTGGTGTGTGTTAGTTCTTTTACAGCCTTTGGCTAGGACAGCTGTACATTAAGAAGAAATAGGGGCAGATATGTACTGTATATGTATGACAAGTACCACCTCTGGTTTAGCAGCGGCTTGGTCCCTGACTTTGATTAATGAGAGGCGCTTCAAGTAAAGTTATTCTTACAGCATGTGTGTGTGAGAGAGAGAGAGTTCCTGTTATACTATCATAGTGAGGAATAGTAAAACAAGTCAAAGTATGCAAATTATCCTTAACATTAGGGTTAGGATTAAGTTCAGGCATTAAGGGCCCGTTTCGCAGATTTCTCCATTGTCTTTGACCTTTTTTATTCCTAGACTAGGCTTAATCTGTGTCTTTGGAATTGGACTAATGTTTGCGGTCCGAACAATGTAAAACGTTCTTCCCCTCCGTCTGTCCCTCCATTCAGTCCACTTCATAGTCCACTTCATAAGTATTTGAGAAGCTGATTCCTCTCTGGTCATCCGTTGTGGCTAATGCCTGCCCTGTGTGTTGCCGTCCTGCTGCAACAGTGCAGGCTTGGCTTAACGGTCCTGGCTGCTTGCATTGCGTTGCTAGGATCCTTTTTCATGTAGATCACTGGTTCCTTTATACAAGACCGCTGGCATCGCCCACACTCCCACCGAGACCTCATGTCCCTCTCTGCACCCCACGACCCTCCGGACACTCAAACACACACACACTATTTCCCCCTCTTTCTTTCCACTCTATGCTGGATCCATCTCTGTCTGTCTCTGTGTGTAATTCCTAATAGGAAGTGAACAGGACATTTAGCTGGGCAGCAGATGTATGTGAACCTATAGAGCCCCTAAGGAGGGTGTGTAGCTACATGCCCGGCTGTATCAAAGGCCCTGCTTCTAACCTGCAGCTATGGAGAAGTGTTTAGTGAGGATCTAAGTGCAGGTGGAGGGCTATGCTCCCTGCCAGACTGACTGTTCAAAGGCTTGGCCCGGGGCTTCTACCTCGCTGCTGGTTCCCTAGACACAGGCCCAGGCCGACACACACACACACACACACAGTTGCTTACATATAGTTTTTGTCATTTATCAGACATTTTTAACCAGAGTTACTTAGAGTTATGGCACTCCCCGTAATATGCATAGCTGTGACAGCAACATATAGCAGTCAAATACTGACTGCAGTTTTGCAGAGGGGAGGATAAATAGTGTATTGCCTGCAAAGCAGTGAGATGCATAGTGCAGTGCCAGCAGCTCATTTACATATATTATCATGGACTTTAAAAGGGGAAATATGTGATTGGCACATCCACATTGAAATGTTGGATGAACAGGCATTGATTCTTAAAGAATATGCAATATAATGTAATAAATGCATGACCTAACTTCAACTGTATGACCCCAAAACAATCCAAAATATGACATAATCCACTACTGCAAACCACTGAGCTTGACTAGTGCAGTTCAGCAGACCATTTACATGTATAATCACAGGCATTAATAAAAATGTGGCGGGTTTAGGAATGATGTGTAATCAACATTCCCATTAGTTCTCCGTCTGTTTCAGTAGTCAAGGCTACCGCATATTTTAGCAGGAAATGTTCCAGTGGTGAGACACAGGGGAACTCTACAGCCCGCGGGCACTCTCCCCCCCTTCACTCTCTCTTTCCCTCTCCCACTCTAACCCTGCTCAGTACTAAGATGTTATAAACATGTTGCATTCTAATTCTCCCCAGGTAGTACATCCACTTGTAAAACCCGCCAGAGGAAACTCCCTCTTTATCTCCTCCTGTGTCTGATTTCCCACTATCACCCTCTTCTGTAATGCTCGCACTATTCCTCCTTTCCTCATTAACGTTCTCATGGACAATTAAGGTAGAGGGAGGGGTTGCGGGGAGACACCAAGAGGAAGTTCATTGTGAAGTCATATTTTCTCCTGCCCCAACATATCTTTTGAAGATTTTCATTTTGTTTTTCAAATGCCACTCCGAATAGATAGAAGTTCCTCCCTAACGCTGGAATATATCAGCCTATCGTCTCAGCGTCTGAATCAAACAGGTCATGGCCGACTGACTGGAACCAATAGGATCTCTGTTGAAGGGGGAATGCAACACTGTTGGGGTGGGTGGCAGGATCAACATTAATACATGGTGATTGTGCTGTGTCAGGTTCTACCACACTACACAGTTCCTATTACTAAGCATGAGCAACACTGGGAAACAAAGAGATGGAAATATCTGAAAACTTCTATACTGCCACCTCTGCAAATCCTTCAGAAGTTCAGCAACAACCTACCTCTTCCCTGCAGCCCAAACGGCACACCACTTCCAACATACGGCACCCCTTTAAACAATAGATGATTTGGCTTTGGTCAAATGTAGTGCACTCTGAGGGAAATAGGTAATGTTGGGACACATTCAGAATGGGTTTATAAAAAAAAAATTTTTTTTTAGTACAAGAGACTAAGAGTGTTATGCTTTAAATTAAAGGAAGTATTTCCTGTGGACAGACGGGTGGACCTTATGAACATGATAAAAACAAAGCCTCTTTAATCATACTTTTAAATGTTAAGAACAAACAGAGCCTTTGATCTTGACTTCTCTGGTTTGAAACACACAGTGATAAAAACATTGAGCTTGAATAATAACAGTGACTTTAGTGTAAATTCTCATCCATTGTTGACAGTACAGAACTGCATTTTTATAATACATCTTTATTACCCAGGAGTGTAGCATTTTATTCATGATCCGCATTCATAATTCCAGTACTATATGTATTTGTGTTTATATGACTAAAAACAGCAACAACTTTCTAATGATTGGTAATCCATAATTCTTTGGTCTCTCTCATTACACATTTCATATGCAGTAATATTGCTTAGTATTTCATAAAAAAATTCAAAATTATAAATAGTTCCATATAAACATGGTAAAGTCGGAGTTATAAATCATTATATAAATAAAAAGGGTAAATTGATTACTCTTTTTGCACCACTACAACCAAGCAGATCAGTCTCAGGCTTTACTGTGCCAGTTGGGAGCAGCTGGTTTTAATATGTTCTGCTGTTTAGTATTGAAGAAAACAGTGGTTTTCTTACAAATCCCTCTCCATCAGAAATGCACTAACACAATGCTATAAGATGGTACACTGAAATTAATCCCCTTTGATTTAAAAGTAAATTAGAAATGGAAACGTTAGAGTGCAATTTAAAGCCGGTATAAAGACCCTTGATGTCTGTCTGTTTGAGGATGTTAAGCGGTTATCTTAGACATTACCATCAACCATTACTGTTTGTCAAAACAATATAATCAACACAAACAGAATGCAGAGTGGTAGAAATACCCTGACATAGATAATTGAATCATCAAATCGACAATTTTTTTTTAAACATCTGTCAGGTTCTGGCTGGGGGCCTCTAGGCATTTCTATGCACCTGGGGGCCACAGTCAGAGCCCAACTGCAGGGGTGCCTCTAGGCATCTTTGCACCGCTGTTCTGGTTGTCCCCAATTAGAGGCAGCTGTGCTGCATTGCCTCTAATTGTGGAACCTATTTAAGTTCAGCAGTTATGTTTGGAGTTAGCAGCCTGTGTTTGACTCCTTTTGTTGTTTTGTGATTACAATTAAGCGACTAGCCCAGAAGAACCCCCATACAATTTTTCTTTTGTGTGTGTGTGGGGGTGGGGGGCGAGCCAGGTGGTGGAGGGCTTGGCTGACACTGAGGCCCCATAAACAGGGAGCCCCTACGGCAGAGGAGGAGGACGAAGAGGCCTTCGAGTGCCACAGGCAGATGTGGAGGGAACGCCTGTGGTCCTGGTATCCGGAGGGGTCGGCGGGTGTGGAGGCAACACCCAGCCAGGAGTGGCTGTCTGACGAGGCCCTGCCGTTACCACCACCTCCCTCTGCTCTGGTGCCCTGTCCTGCTTCGGAGGCGGAGCCTCCTCCCTACGCTCCAGCGCCCTGTCCGTGCCTCTGGACAATCTCTGCAGCGCTGTTTTGGTTGTCCCCAATTAGAGGCAGCTGCACTGCATGGCCTCTAATTGGGGACCCTGTTTAAGTTCAGCAGTTATGTTTGGAGTTAGCGGTCTGTGTTTGACTCTTTTGTTGTTTTGTGATTACAATTAAAAGGTTGTTTCCTTACACTCTCTGTGCACCGCGTGTCCTGTCTTCCTATGACCGTGACAACATCTGTGTACATAATTATTATTGTTTTGGAATCAATAGCCTACAAAGCTTCTAGAAGCTACAGTAAAGAATATTTTCTAAGGTTTAGAATGTATTGTACTGAATGCTTATGTGACCTTACAGAGCCATGTTTAAAGTACTATAGAAGTAATACATAAAAGGTTCATAAATTGTAATTGCAGAATAAGTCCATAAGGTAACTGTGGAAAAAGTAGAATTATGGTGTTTCACAGTATTACTTACAAGCCAGTGCAGTGATGTTTTCCTATTGATTTATACACATTCCCAGCTGCTTTATTGATTAGAATTCAGTTTAATATGTGTATCCAAGACTATAATATGTTTTGGTGTCAACTAATTGCATATCTGCTTTCACAGACATTTTCTCTTTTTTTTTTATATCAGAAATTAACAGCACATCCTGGAAGCGTGAATAATCACTTAGCAACAGCTAAGGAGGATAAAGTGCTGCTTTCGGAACATTCTGCCATATTGGTCAAACTGTCTTTCTATATGTAGTTATATAAAACTGCCTGCGGGGGTCTGGGGGGAGTTGGGATTACATTTTACATTTTAGTAATTTAGAAGACATTCCTATCCAAAGGATCTCCATGGACATGCAAGAAACATTTCAATGACGCATGTGGAACCAAACAATGCACTCCCCCGAAGGATTTATAATATTATGTTTATTGTATAGTGTCCAGAAACTCCCATTTTTATTGTGCATGTTTCCCATCAGGACTCATCAACATCCTGACCTTCCTGGAGACACCAAGGCTAATCCATTTTCCCCTTCCTACCCTCATCATAACTAACTGATTAAGCTAACAGGGGGTTATCTACTAATTACATTACTATGTGATTACCTCCCATCTTGAGCTAATAAGGTACAGTTATTATGATTGAACATGGTATGGCCAATTATTTCATAGTGTAGTGAACATCGACCTGGCAAATGGGAAAAGGAAGAAGAGCAATGGAAGAGGAACATTCCCTCCTAACCTATCCCTTCAGAAATACTGATCACATTGGGAACATTCCCTCCTAACCTATCCCTTCAGAAATACTGATCACATTGGGAACATTCCCTCCTAACCTATCCCTTCAGAAATACTGATCACATTGGGAACATTCTCTCCTAACCTATCCCTTCAGAAATACTGATCACATTGGGAACATTCTCTCCTAACCTATCCCTTCAGAAATACTGATCACATTGTGAACATTTAATGGTTGAAGGCCACAATCAAACACAACAGGATTTCCATTAGATGCTGGACATTAGACTGGGAGCAATTCAATTTTAAGAGAAATTTGAGAGAATATATGGTCATCCATATTCATTGGTTGGATAGCCATCCAATGTTCATCTGCATTGCTCAGAATTACCAAAATCACATTTAGATTATTGAATTAAAAAAAAAATTATACAAAACTACATATATAGAACTACAACAATGTAATATCCAAACAAATGTGCCTCCTTAATTATAAAAAAATTGTACCGCTCTTTGATCTGAAAATATAATTGTTCTTGTCTACATCTGGGTAGACCAGTGATTTTCCTCATCCTATACATGTCCCTCTCCTGTGTCTGATTTGACATCTTACTTGCTCTTTGTGTGCAATATTAACACCTGCTGCAAGACATTGTCCTTTTCTCTCGACTGGTGGGTTTTAAGCTGATTGACCTGACATTATACCTGAGCCTAAGGATGTGCAATTCAAACAAACCTTTTTCCTGACTTAGACATAATTCTCTTTTTTTCACATTCTTTATTTTAGCTGTTCAATTGACCAACTGACCTTAATCAATTCTATGAGGAGTACCTGCAATTCTCTCACTAGACCTGCTGACTTCGGCATTGACCAAAAAGTTATTCTTTGCACAGAAAAACTGATCGTGATTTGAGCTGGTAATTGATTGCATGGTGCAGATCTTAATATTAACAAACTCAAGTAGCCTAGAATTATTCCCAATACCATTACACACATTAGATATTCCTGGCTGAGGCTCAATGGGAGCCGTTCCATGAATCATTATACGTTTAATCATAACAGTCCTGAAGCCAGCAGGCAGCCAAACATATTACTTGTGGATGACAGACAAGACAAGCTCCAAACCTTTTCTCCGCTTGACATCGCTTCTCACATTACTTCGTGTACATTTCAAACAACAGTAAAATACACATTTGGACAGAATTAATTAGCCGACTATGCTTTATAGGAAGAGAAAACATTATAGCCAAACCATTTAAATATGTTATAAAAAACAAGTGTTGGTGACAAGGGAACCCTAAACCTAACCCTTGCCCTAAAATGTGCATGTACATATGAGTCATTTAGCAAATACACTCCACAGTAAGAAGAGCCGTCAGAAACACCAACCAAACATCTGACTGACTGTCTCCTCTGCCAATCCCTATCCAACTGTTGTGTGTGTGTGTGTGTGTGTGTGTGTGTGAGGTGCAGGATGGAGAGGAAGCAACAATGTAAAACCTGTAGTGAACATACGCTGTGAGAGCCTCCATCTATGAATCCCCCCTTGGTTCGTGCGTGGGTGCATGAGTTCTTCGTCACACTTTTCTCTTTGATAATTTGGTCTGGAACACTTATAGTAATCTTTTCCGGCTAATGGAAAGCACCCACACACTTTCAATTTTATTGTCAAAGTCCTATATTTCCCTAACACCTGACATAAAACTAACCTGAAGTTCAAATCGAGCACTAACCGTAGCCTAACCTCAAACATCTGACCCTAAACCTGAACTTTCAGAAGTCTACCGTAAAGCTGTATTCATACCCACAGGATGTATTGGCCATATTTTAGCGCCTTATCTAGGAAAGCCAAACTTTTTTAAAGCTAGGCCCTAAATAGTGCATCAGATATCATACAAAAGGTTTTGCAATGACTCATAGGTTAAATAATATATTTTTTTTTTTTTAATTCAAAATGTATGTGAAGAGGAATATATTTTCATTCCAGTTATTGATAAACATGCACCTATGAATAAACGTATGGCCTTGGTCCGCTCCATAAGTATTGCGACAGGATAGTCAAAATTGTTATTTTTGCTTTACAGTCAAGGTGTGGGGAAAATACAATTAAAAGATGAATATGATATGAAAGTACAGACTGTCACATTATTTTTGTCAGTTTCAACACAGTTTCAACACAAATAAGAATAACAGCACTTTCAGTTCCATCCCCCAATTTATGCAAGCATAAATATTGGGACATTTAACTTAAAGCAAATTAAAGAAGTTTGAAACCTATTTATTTAGTTGAAAGTCCCTTGGATGCAGTAACAGCAGTGAGTATGCAACCAACTGATATCACAAAACTCACCATGATCATCTTTTCAGATGCTTTGCTAAGCCTTTACAGCAACAACTTTGAGCTTTTGGGAGTTTGGGACTTTGTTCTTCTCTTCAGCATGTGAAACTCTTGTTCAATTAGATTTAAATCAGCAGATTGACTCGACCAGTTGCACATTTCCCTCCTGAAATCTTCAATGATAGCCAAAATGTTTGTGTACAATTCAACATTTACTCGGATGCTGCCATCATTGGTTATATCATCAGTAAAGATGAGTGAGCCTGTTCCAGATGTAGCCATGCATTCCCGTGCCATGACACTATCTCAGACATTCTTCACAGATCTGGTGGTATGTTTTGGATCATCTGCAGTTCCTTTTTTCTCTGCACTTTTTTTGCATTCTCATCATTTTGATAAAGGTGCACCTTTGTCTCATCTATCTATAAAACTGTTTTGCACAACTGTACTTACCCCTGTACTTTTTACAAAATTCTAATCTGGTCTTTTTGTTCATCGAGCTAATCAGATGTTTGTTTCTTGTAGTGTAGCCTTTGTAATTTTGCTGCCAAAGTCTTCTGTGAACAATAGATTGCGAAACTTTCACTCTAGCATTCGGGTGTTTGTTGGAGATTTCACTGACACTTACTTTAGGGTTGTTTTTCATAGCTCCGGTAATGTTTCTGTCATCAAATGTTGTAGATTTCCTTGGCCGACCTGTTCGTTGGCGATTGAGGTTTCTTTTTTGTTAAGGACATTACATTTGTTGATTTGGCTATCCCCAATCAAATGTATTTCAATCAATCAAATGTATTTATAAAGCCCTTTTTACAACAGCAGTTGTCACCAAGTGCTTTACAGAGACACCCGGTCTTAAACCCCAAGGAGCAAACAACAGTAGTGTTGGATTCCAATGTATGCATTGGATTCCAATGAGTTCATCTTTTCTATTAGCATCCAAATCTTTCATAGGCTGTTCCCTAGTCTTCATGCTGGATTATGTCTACTGACACCCAGTGCAGACTCCAAAAGCAAAAGCAGAGAATAGAACTGAGACTACACATTCACAGCTCTTTTATGTGTTAACACTCAATGCAACTTGTGAGACAAATGTCTATACACTTATGCTCACATAAAATGGGGGGTGGAACTGACAGTGTTGTTAAAACAACTGTAAATATTGAAATATATAGAAATAAAGGGTGACATTCTGTTGCCTCATATTCATCTTTTAATCTTATTTTCATATGCCTCAGGTGTACAACAAAAATATATATATTTTTTTACAGCCCCAATACTTGTATACTCTACATTGAGGAACTACAGTATCAACATGGAACAAAAAGAAGAAATTGTATTGTAAGTTCTATGAAGTGATTATTGCAAGTCAGGTAGGGCATTTATTGCAAAATCATTTGAAATTAACAGCCATTTTAACTTCCATTTAATTAGCAAAGTATTGAATAAAATGAAAACATGAAACTATGACCAATCATACTCAAGTATAAAACACCTAAAAAAGAAGGAAAACCATTGTCATTTTGAATTAAATGAAAGTTTGAAAGTGAATGTGAATGAGGTTGAATTATTATTGCTGTATATAAATAATGAGAAACCACCTGGTGTAAACAGAGAGATGATAAAGATGGTAGGGGACTATATTTACCAATTTTGTCATATTTTTAAATATATATATCTGGAGGAATGTAATAGAAAAGATAAACACACAAACACACACACACACATATATATATATAATATAAGTTTATAATTTTAAAAGGCTAATTTATCATTACAAAACTATTTTCCTATTATGTTACCACAGCTGAAAAAGATTAAAGAAAAAATAAAACTATCCGTGTTTAGACTAGTTCAGTATCTGGTCCATCAGCAATTGTGGGTTAAATTTCAGGCAAAAAAACCTGAATAACTTCCTTGTGCAATGAAAGCTCTTCCATGTGAGGGAATTGCCAAGAAACTGAAGATCAGAGAAGAACATCTTAAACTGTCTCTAACCAGAATAGAAAGATGAGTGGGAGGCCCCGCCGCACAACCGCGTATGAGGACAAATACAAAACATTAGAATATCTAGTCTGAGAAATATACGTCTCACAGGTCCTCAACTGGCAGCTTCATTAAATTGTACCCACAAAACACCAGTCTCAACATCAAAAGTGAAGAGCCATGTCTTAGACTGGCCAATAAAAAGAAAAGATTAAGATGGGCAAAAGAACACAGACACTGGAAAGAGGATGACTGGAAAAAAGTGTTATGGACAGATGAATCTTGAGGTGTTTGAGGTGTTTAAATCACAACAAAGAACATTTGTGGGATGCAGACCGAGGAGTGCTTTATGCTGGAGGAGTGCTTTATGCCATCTGTCAAGCATGATGGAGGCAAATTGTTATGGTCTGGGGGTGCTTTGGTGGTGGTACAGTCGTAGATTAGTACAGGGTAAATGGGGTCTTGAAGAAGGAAGGCTATCACTCCATTTTGCAACACCATGACATGATTGGAGCCAATTTCCTCCTACAACAGCACAATTACCCAAAGCACAGCTCCAAACTATGCAAGAACTATTTAGAGAAGAAGCTGTCAGCTGGGATTCTGTCTATAATGGAGTGGCCAGTAACCCCATTGAGCTGTTGTGGGAGCAGTTTGACCGTATCGTATGTAAGAAGTGCCCATCACGAGAATTCAACTTGTTCCTCTCAGATAACATCAACAAACCGACAACTAGAATTCAAAAGATCTGTAAGGCTGTGATTGCTTGCAACAAAAAAAAACCTTGTCAATGACTATATTTCCTATTCATTTAGCTATATTTCCTATTCAAACTCATTTCATGTATGTTTTCATGGAAAGCTAGTAACCCCACACTTTTGAATGGTAGTGTATTATTCTCCACTAGGATTATTCTCCACACAAATATCTGTGATGAGTACAAGGTGATCCCTGCCCCCCATTTGGCAAGTGGATGATGTCTCCCGGTTTCTCCTCCATGCCTACAAGCAACAACTCAAAAGGGAGCCACCTACACTAAGGTCAGGGAGACGGTGGACTGAGGAGGCTTACTCTACGCATGCTGCAAGATTGCTTTAAGAATACAGAGAGGAACATGTGCGGAGAGACATCCATCCAGGACAAACATTAAAGAATGTACATCACCAGTTACAGGCGTCATTAGAAAATGTGTGGGTGACATTCCCACAATATCAATTTGGAGATATCCTAGCCAAATAACCTGCCTGTAATGTAGCATTAAATATATCCTCAAGGCTCCAACAGTTCCTGGGTTTTGCTAATGCAGATTCATTAGGGCCTGCCTCAGCTCTCTTTGAACGCTGAGGCTGAGGTGGCTTTCCATCACCTCAAAGGAGTTACGACATTGGACACCAGTAGTTGTTGGAGATCAAGAGGGCCCTTGAGAAGTGGAGACACTAGCTGGAGGGCAGGAAACACCCCTTCCTCACCCGGAGAGCAGCTAATAGAATAAACCCGCGCCATGCCAGGTGGGCTCCGTTGTTCTCCATGTTTGCCTTCACCCTGTTGTATTGTCCTAGTAATAAGAACAATGCAGTAGATGCACTGTTCCGTATCCACAGATGCACAGGAGGCATCTTTCCTCTCTCCCACGTCGTGGCCCCGGTCCCGTGGAACATGGATAAGGGGGACATTCATTGGGCATGCATGAGGGAACCTGCACCTGTCAACTGCCCTCCTGTCAATGTCCACGTCCCCACAGGAGTGCGAGATCGATTGCTTACCTGGGTGCATACACTCCACTCCGGGAAGTACAGGTGGTCCTCCATGGCAGAGGACATTCTGAGGTATGTCTCTTACTGCTCAGTGTGCTTCCAGTTCAAGGCTCCTGGACACCTTCCCTATGGTAAGCTTCACCCACTCCCCGTTCCACAACAGCCATAGTCTCACCTGTCAGGGGACTTTTGTCACAACCTTCCCCTTTCAGAAGGCAACACCAACATCTTGGTCATTGTGGACTGGGTCTCTATAGCTCGCTGTCTCCTTTCTCTGCGAGTTCTTCCCACAATGCTACAAACCGGAGAGGGCCATCTTCTGTCATGTCTTTTGGCTCTACGGTATCACAGAGGATCAGAGATGGTGAAGATGGGGGTTGCGGTCAGCCTCACTTCCGGGTTCTGTCTCGCAGTCTAACGAACATGTGGGGGAGCTAAACTAAGAGCTATGGAGGTTCTTTCATAGCTACCACCCGGACCAGCAAGGGGGAGGTTTCCACCAGATTACCGTGTCTCACCTACCTTTCATGTGGTCCTCCTCAGGTTGGTGGTTACAGGGTACTCCTGGCTGGTGCTGGTTGCTCCGGTAACCCTCCACTGCGACCGGCCAACTCCATGCCCACTCTTCTGGACGCACGTCATCGTAGGGCCCAGCTCCCATACCTGATGGGATGCTTAACCAGGTTGCATCACCTCCAAAGACATCTTGTTGGCTTGTGCAGTCGTCTTAAGAGGAGATGTTAGAAAAACCCACACCAGATATTTCATGATTTCACTGGAGATATGGGATCAGAAGCCTTTTGATTGAACGTGGGGGATAGGCTTATATAGCACTGTTTCATTAAATTGGAGGATTCACAATCAAAATAGATATACAACTTTGTCTGTGTAAGGTGAAAAAAAATACTTTCAAAGGTTTTGCAGCTCTGTAGAGAGGTTATGCATGCATTGTCTAGCATACTATCAGACATCCTTGCCTTTGTCTCCCTCTTTTTTGTCTGTATCCCTCTTAGGGTAGGGTAAGTATAAATCCTGGTCAGATGTCTTCTCAGAGCATGTAGCCTATTTCATATGCAATCAATTAATTAACGTATGTGATGGGAGCAGATCTGCACCCACAAGATACATAGCGTAAGTAAATGTGTTATTGTAAAATTGTTCTTTTATAGAGTTTTTTTTTAATCTGTGTAATCCATGTTTTGAATGTAGCATACAAGTGAAAGTCTGATGAATCTCAGTGTTATTCTGTTACCATTGAATTGCCCAAAACCAGCAACCTAAACAGCTTTTTTTATATAAATACACAGATTTAAGATAGATAACGTATAAAGATGAAGCACTGTCTATTTACAGCAACTTCAAGAAGACAGGATTTTAATTTGCTTGTCTTGTAATAATTGAATTGCAAGGTGAGGCGAGTCGGGGACGTGTGATATGGGATGTGAGTGGAACAGGACCGAGGCAAAGGGAATGGTGGTACAGGCCAGTGATAGAGTGGCTTTATTACCTGAACTGAAGGGCAATCTGGCTGTTGTGGCAGAGACCAGAGAGAGAGAGAGACAGAGACAGAGAGCTAGAGAGAGAGATACAGATGGACATAGAGATGAAAAGAGAGCTGCAGAGGGAAAATGAAAGAGTAGAGGGAGATAGCACTGCCAGCCTCTCTTCACCAGGCTGTGATCTGTGACGTTTTACCTCTCTGGCCAAGAAGCCGCATCACACAGCCAACCAACCTGGAGACAGAGCAGAGGACCTCTGTTAACATGTATCACTGAGAACGGAGGAAAGAGACTTACAGGAACCTTCAGTACTAGCTTACTGTATTGTGCCCCTGTACTACTATGAAAAGGAATGGATGAGGGATTTTACCTCCGTTATCTTCAACATCAATAAAACTGATGATGTAACTATCAAGTACACACGTGCGCGCGTACACACACACATGCATACACTCACAAACACAGGGAGAGGGAAAAAGTAGCTATGGCAAACCTTCATTCTAAGATAATTTTGAAGAGAGTAATGGCCTTTCCTGACATTCAGGAAGGGGTTCATCAACTCACAGTGCCAGAGGCTTTAGGATGTTAGGAGACTAGGAGGATGTTAGGAGACTAGGAGGATGTTAGGAGACTAGGAGGATGTTAGGAGACTAGGAGGTTAGCAGAGTAGGAGTTGGTAGGAGGGTAGGAGACTAGGAAAACAGAAATCCCCCTCCCACTCTCCCCCAGTTCTCCCCCCATCAACCTCTCTGCCTCTCATTCCCCCTCTCCCACTCTTTTCCCATCTTGTAAAAATTCATTGCACTTAGCAGGTCCAATGGACGGAGGAGTAATGGTCTGTCCATCATGGTGGGGGGTGAAGGAGAGCTGGAGATGGAGCAGGGGCTTATGGGAACCGTTAATACTTTCTGGCTTCCTGATGACTTCATCTGTAGTACCTAAGGAACCTTAGGCTTGATTAAACAACACATAATTCTACAATTGATAGGCTACAGTAGGCAGTAAATACCATCTTGAGTACACACTGTAAATTACACAGTGGATCGATAGCCCTATAAAGCAGGGTGTAGCACGAACAGTAAAAAGATGTGTGCTTTTCAAGAGTAAGGAGAGAGTAAGTTCACAGAATGTGCATGTAGAAAGGAGAAGCTGATTAATGTACAGTAGACAGTTTTATGACTGCAGCTCATGCTTTGTTATTAAGCAAACTATGGTTATTATTTATACATGTACCAGGCTCAGATCCAATGTAGACCAGCTGTTTTATATATCAGTATACTATGTATATTATTACACTTTATATATATATATATATATATATATATATATGTATATGTGTGTGTGTGTGTGTGTCACAAATCCCTCCCCTGGTGGGTGCGCCCCCTGCTGGTGTTCATTGTTGTATGTAATTAGGTTAGGTATATGTCTGTCTGTTTGTTAGGGGGAGTTGTGGGTTATTGTTTCTTGACACCGCTCTGTTCGATGTAGGTTTTCTTATTTACTGAGTACCCTGTTATTGCCCTGCATTTACCATGCTTGCTTGTTTTGGGCACCCTCCTATGCTTGCTTAACCTTGAATAATCGGTCGCAAGCTACCTCCCTGCGTGTGACTCCTGCTTCCAGACGACAGAACGTGACAGAATAAACCACCAACTACATGGAGTCAGCAGGCCGTCCCGAACTTACTGGAATCATTGATCGCTTTAGGGACCACGGGGAGCTGTTGGACCAGGTCCTGTGTGCCGTCAACCGCTTTGAGCAAATCCCGCAGAACCCGGAACCAACCTCCAATACGTGCGCTGCGCCTTTGCCACCAGCCCTGCCCCCCCCCCCCCCCGGGATCCTACTGGAGCCGTTCGCCTCTCGCTGCCACAAGCTTACGAGAAGGAACAACGGTCCCATCATTGAGGACTACAAGGCGTTCACCCGGCTGTTTTCTTCAGTGTTCAACCATCCCTGTAACAGGGGAACTGGACAGCGAGGGAATTCGCTTTGGAGTTCCGCACTCTGGCTGTGCAAGCGCACCCGCATCAATCACTTTCGGTGCAGCCTGCGGGAGGATGTCCGGCGAGAGCTGGCATGCCGTGACGCCACGCTCGGGTTCGACCAACTGGTGGACATGGCCATCCAGCTGGACAGCCTCCTGCAGGCAAGAGGGCGCACCGGAGGGGTCGCGCCCGTTCCATCCCCCCCACATGCCGGAGCAAAGCCCATGGAATTGGCGGGCACGGGAGTCCGGGACTCAGAGAGGGGACTCACGATGTGCCCAGAGCTTATAGATTTGGGGGTAACGGGTAATTTCATAGACAGGTCATTGGCAAATGCCTTATGCATTCCGGTGACCACGCTCAACACGACATTCCCATAGCCACCAAATTACCACCCCATCGGCCCTGGGATTGTGCCATTGACCTCCTACCGGGAACCGTGCTGCCCAGGGGTCGGGTGTTTCCCCTGTCGCATGCGGAATCCCTGCGACAGGGGTACATCCGCCCCTCCACTTCACCTGCATCCTCCAGTTTCTTTTTTGTAAAGGCCTGCGCCCATGCATAGATTACCGTGCACTCAATCAAATCACCGTACGGTACACTCACCCACTCCCTCTCATTTCCTCTGTGGTGGAATCTATGCATGGCGCGCGCATGCGGAGTGCTTACAATGAAGACAGCGTTTAGCACTAAGACTGGTCATTAGGAATACCTGGTAATGCCGCATGGTCTTTCAGGCATTCATTAATGAGATCTTCAGGGACATGCGGGGTCGCTGGGTCCTGACGTACATCAATGACATCTTGGTCTACACGGCTTCTCGCGAGCAACATGTCAGCCTGGTCCGTCGGGTGCTTGAAAGCCTGCTGAAGCATGACTTGTACGCCAAGGCTGAGAAGTGCCTTTTCTTCCAGCAACCCGTCTCCTTTCTGGGATACCGGATCTCTGAAACCGGGGTGGAGATGGAGATGGGCCGCATTGAAGCTGTGCGTAATTGTCCGACCCCAACCACGCTGAAGGCGGTACAGCGTTTCCTTGGTATCGCTAATTATTACCAGAGGTTCATTCGTGGTTTTGGTAGGGTTGCAGCCCCGATCACCTCCCTGCTAAAAGGGGGGCCGGCCAGGCTACGTTGGACCCCCGAGGCAGACAGGGCTTTCACCTTGTTTAAGGTCGTGTTCTCCTCGGAGCCTGTGCTGGCTCACCCTTACCCGTCGTTACCGTTCGTGGTGGAGGTGGACGCGTCTGAGACTGGGGTGGGGGCAGTGCTGTCACAACGATCCGGCACGCCTGCCAAGCTCCGCCCCTGCGCTTTCTTCTCAAAAAAGCTGACGCCCGCTGAGGAGGGTCAACGAGGTGACGTACATGCTTCAAATGCCAGTTAACCTCACCCTTCTTTCCATGTGTCCCTCCTCAGGCCAGTGGTGGAAGGCCCTCTACATGAGGCCGCGGTGCTGGAGACCCCCCCCGCGGTTGGGGGTCGGCGATGTCCTGGTCTACGCTGTCCGGGCCATCCTCAATTGGAGACGGCGGCGAGGTGGCCTTCAGTACCTCGTGGATTGGGAGGGGTACGGCCCGGAGTAGCAGTGCTGGGTCCCGCCCCGGGATGTCCTGTATCCTGACCTCCTGCGCAACTTCCAACGGCGCTGGCCGGATCGCCCAGCAACACACCCTCTGGGTTGTCACCGGGGTCAGGGCACTGCACCGCTGGAGCTGCGCGTCGGGGGGGGGGTACTGTCACGACTCCCTCCCCTGGGGCTCCCGCTGCTGGTACGCCTGGGCTCCGGCGGTCGGCGTCACTGGTTTTCTGAAGCCACCGCCCCCTTTCCTCTGCAACACCAGGCGCACCTGTTCATTGTTGTGTGTAATTGGGGTAGGTATATATCTGTCTGTTTGTTAGGGGGAGTTGTGGGTTATTGTTTGTTGGCACCATTCTGTTCGATGTATGTTTTCTTATTTACTGAGTACCCTGTTATTGCCTAGCATTTACAGTGGTTGCCTGTTTTGGGCACCCTCCTATGCTTGCTTAACCTTGAATAAATGGTTGCAAGCTACCTCCCTGCGTGTGACTCCTGCTTCCAGACAACAGAACGTGACAATATATATAATATATATGAGAGGGAGAAAGAGAGGATTAGGTAACACTGCATCTGTGCATCTAAATGCCTACATGACAATCTCTATAGGCGGTCCTCAAAGTCAAGCTATTTTCTAATGTGTGTTAGGTTGTAGGCAAAATGATTTCAACAGTCTGCCAAAACATTCAGAACACTAGAACATTTTGCCTGCCAGAACAGTCAGGCTGCTAGAACAATTAGGCTGCAAGAACATTTAGACTGCTAGAGCATTTAGACTGCTAGAACATTTAGGCTGCTAGAACATTCAGGCTGCTCATACATTCAGCCTTCGAGAACATTCAGCAATGTTCATCACCACCAGCACAACCACACAACAGGCACAGCAGCACAAATTAACTTCCCTCCCCCCTTTTTTCTGTCTCCTTCCTTCCCTCCATCTCTTTTCCCCTCCTCTCTCACACACTCTCCCCCTCTCTTTGCCATCATAAATAATCCCTAATACCTGCAGTTTGTATTCTGCCCGAATAAGAAAATAGGAAATATTGCCTTCGATGACATCTGGCCACAGCTGCTGGACTACGATACTACCATTACGGAGGCACAGCCTGCATACTGATAGCCTAGCGGCACCAGCTAGTGAGCTGCTAATGAATACTGATGTTAGCATCGCTACCAACCTTGGGTTCAGACACTCCAGGCATGCTTGAGGAAAATGAAATTGTATAACTATTTGGAAGTTTTCAAATAGTATTTGAACCCAGGTGTATTTGCTACACCAGCCACTAATCTTCTTGGACAGGAGCGGAGCTAGGTGGGAGGATTTGGCCCTAGCTCTTCATAACGTGCCTAATGAAAGTCTAATTTCAAAAGACATGCAGAAGAGAGTGAGTCATTTCATTTGGTTTAGCGCTGTAACCTAATCCTCAGTATGAGAGATGAATGTCGATACATTGTTGTCAGTAGGGCTTAAAGGGACATTACACTGTGAGTTGCTAACCACATCCATAACGTTGGTTGTGTAGATGCATCTATATGGCTTTACACCAAATAAACCTGAAGGATATGGACCGGGGGAGGCTCTGGTCCGTAGAAGAGGATC
Organism: Esox lucius; assembly: GCF_011004845.1. Lineage (NCBI taxonomy): Eukaryota > Metazoa > Chordata > Actinopteri > Esociformes > Esocidae > Esox > Esox lucius. The sequence goes on along the minus strand of NC_047570.1, from coordinate 27,894,534 downwards.
ATCCTCCACAAAAGTACAAATAATCTGAACATGAAAGTTACAAAAGTTCCTTTTTGGATAATCAATATATAATGTTTATTCATGTCACAAAATACCTTAGATATATGTTTATATAAATGTAATGGTCCACAGTTGTCTCAACAGCAAAATAAAATATTATACATCATCAGCTAGCTAAGTTCACAAAGCTAAGTTGCCAGTAGGTCATTAACATTAACTTACAATTATATTTTAGTAATTTAGCAGATGGTCTTATACATACATTCTGTACATTAATCTTAGAATTAGGTGGGACAACCACACCATTAACAGTAAATGCTATCAGAAGTCATTGCAAAACTTTTAATACAATAAAAAGTACTCTCATTTGTCTATGTGACAGCATTAATATTAAGTCTATCTGCACACTCCTGCACACTGCTAACTGCTACTCCCTAGAGGAACCACCCATGGTCCATTCCCCTTTTAATATCTGACAAAACATCCTCTAATAAATGCTTTATTAATAATAATGTCTTAAATCTTCAATAGACTTTGTCGTCTGTGCCATTTGATAATATTTTGCAAGTCGACAGTTCTCCGTTTTTCCTCAAAGTCACCATGCTCCATTGGTGAGGCCATAATGAAACCAAGGACGCCAGGAAACGAGACAGTGAACATAAAAACTGTAACAAACTTTCCTTCCTCTGTGATTTGTCCCGGGGGATATAGTGATACTCTCAAAGTGCAATTGTTTCCTGTCGATCCCTGTTGAGTTCTCCTCATGGCCAGCCTACAGCTTGTTCTATACAACAGATGGACAGGGATATAGACCCAGCAGGACTACTCTGGGGTCAAAACAAGTCTGACACGCTGTGAATTGAACTTTAAAAGGGATCTCTTTAAAGTTCTTTGCAGTCTTTGTTACTGTATTTTTAATGACTGTATGTTGAATAAATCCCTGGGTTTGTTACCTGCACCTCCTTTGGTATGCTTTGAAATGCTCGGGCTGATTGTGTGGGTGTTACGAGGTAGGGAAACATGTGATTTATACACAGAGTAATATTGGGATTCAACCTTAAAAAAATAAAATTCAACTATTATTTCTCACATGGTACAGGTTTCGTCCTTGTGTTAAACCTACATCCATGGGTCTGAGGTATTAGTTTGCTTGTTTGTTTTGTTTGTTTTGTGATTTGTTCAGACCAGATTCAGTACACTTTGGTAGTTGGAATGTTTGGAATACTTTGGTAGGTTGAATGTTGAAAATATGGTACTTAGGGTTGTTTGAGTATCACCTCTTGAAGTACGTTGGACAGGTCCATCTCCTGAGACAGAATCACTGGACCTAACAGAGAAAACAATCAATCATCAGGGTTGCAGTTCAAATGGCACTCTATCTCAGCTAGTGCACTTACTTGTGACCAGAATCCTTGGTTGAAGCGAGTGCACTATGCTGGTGAAGAGGGTACAGTTTGGGATGGCCCTCACTAGTCCTGTAATGCTGTAATAACAGTGTGCTTGCTGTGTGCAGTCACTGTGGTAGCAGCACTGTAAACTCATTTTCTCAACCTTTCATCCACCCCTCCATTCCAGCTCTGAGTGACAGATTTCGTTCCTGATCCAGGCATCGTGTGGCTGGCTCCATTTCACTCCAGTAGGTTATTCGGATTGCCTCCTGACAAGCTCTAAGTCTAACTCCAGTCTACCTGAATAAAGTTGTTTTGAATGTTTATATTGATGGCCTGTCTGCCCATATCTTCACATCTCCCTCTGGCTACAGATGTCAGCCAGGTAGCAACAGACATTCCACTAAAGACCATTGCACTAGCCAGCCACATCATGAAACATACACACTAACATACATACACACACACACACACACACACACACACACACACATGTACACACACAATTGCACTCTCTCACCCGTGTGAATGCACGCACTCGTGTAAACACACATCCCACAGACGTACGTGAACGCCAAAGTTGGGGCCAGTCTCCATAGCTGTGCTAATATTGGGAGGAGATTTGGCAGTCTAAACACTGAGCATTATCCTCCCAGTTGGATGATTTTATTATCATATTCTTCTGTCTTATCACCAAATTCCATCTGTTTAGTACGCTGCATGCATACTAACAGTGTGTGTGTGTGTGTGTGTGTGTGTGCAGTATGCTGACATTGGTACTTAGCCTTCTCCCTAGTGGAGCCTCTATGCTGGCTGGCCATAAATTCTAAAGTTTTAATTAATGATTTAAAAAGGCACAGTGTGTGGACTTACACCCCTCCCTCCCTCTACTGACCAGACCCCTCCCTCTACACGACCCCTCCTTCTCCTTCCAGACAACTCCCTCTACAAAATCCCTCCCTCGACCCACCAGACCATTCTTTCTACAAAACCCCTCCCTTTACCGACCAGAGCCCTCCCTCTCTGACCGGACCACTCCCTCTACAAAACCCCTCCCTCAACCCACCAGACCACTCCCTCTACAAAACCCCTCCCTCAACCCGCCAGACTACTCCCTCTACAAAACCTCTTCCTCGACTGAGCAGACCCCGCACTCTACAAAACCCCTCCCTGCGCCAGACCAGACCTGTCCCTCCACCAGACCAGATCCTCAATCTACTATGCGTGTGTATCTATGCATGCATGCGTGTGTGCTTGCGTGTGTGTTTGTCTGTGTCCATGCCCTAGTGTGTGTGTTTGTTTGCTAGTGAAGTAATGTAGAGAGAAAGCTGTCTCTGTCTTTCAGTAGAGGAGAGCTAGACTGTTCCATATCTGTCCTCAACCCTGCCTGCTTTTGCCTGACTCTGATGGCCAGATACATACCGTTTCACAGGCCAGGATGGATCACCCAGCAGAAAGGAACCCACATACTGTACATCATTTCTCACTTCACTTTGACACACTCACAAACACACACATTTAAACACGCATTCACACACACAGACAAGTACTCCTATAGGCTTTTACACCCTCTCATGCGTGCAAGCACATAAACACAAACAAGTAGGCATACATGAATACACACACACACATATACACACACTGTACACAAACACACACTCACTCCTGTCATATTCCATTACTCAGCAGTGATGGGAGGATAAACGTCTGCTCAAGAAGAGAACTCCAAAAGGCAGTAGAGAGGGAGCTAGGGAATAAACAGATAAACCGATAAATAGGAACAAGCCTCCATAGAGAAAGATTGAGAGAAACGAGAGGGGTAGAAAGGACAGAGTGATAAATTGAGTAAAGAGGGGAGGACAGAGGGATGGAGAGGGTTAACCCTAACCCTGGACCTGTGGTATCCTGACCAATTGATCATTGTCTGTTTGAGCAGAATGATCAGTAGCTGATCGACGAAGTGTCACACTCATTAATGTGTGTGTGAGGCAGGCACCTATCAGTCCCCTCCATCAGATTGCTTCACTCCTGTGTAGACACCGAGAGAGAGTGATGGTGAGAGGTCTGACAAATGACAGCCAAGTGGTAGATGGATGACGTCAGGCTAGTGAGTGAAGGTCCTGTCTGCATGACACTGCATGTGTGGCTCCCCAGAGGGACAAAGATGGAGAGACAAGAAAGAATGTTCTAAATAATAAATTGCATGCTTTGCCTTTATGCAATATTTTGTAATGATAATAATAATAAAAACCTGCCATTGAAGCCCACTTTGAATTGAATTGAGAGAAAGACGGAGGGAAAGAAAAACTGAGAAATAGAGAAAAGGAGTGAAAGACAAAGGGAGAAAGAGTGAGGGGGAGAGAAAGAAAATAGAAAGACAGGGAAGGAGGGCAGAAAAGTAAAATATATATGAGAGGTATCAGCAGAATGATGAAACAGGGATGGAGAAATGTCTGTTGTTGAATACTGAGGGTGAATCTTCAATGTACCTCAAACCACTAGATGTAGAACATATGTGGTTCCCTATCCACTGTATACTAGTTCACTCCATTGACCAGGGCCCTTAGGGCACAGGGGTGGCATTTGGGAAACACATGATTCAATCATGTCCCTTCATGCCCTACAAATGACATTTTTTCTATTTTCTATCTGACTTGGGACCAGTTGTTAGGGACCACTTGGTTGTTAGGGAACACTAGCCTAGCCCCTGCATGCACTTGGTTGGATCAAGTGAAGTGAGGCTGTGTGTTGGAGAGGAAAAGCCTGCCTGAGGGAAGAGAAAAGTAATTATTCTTGTGTAACAGCTCATTGGGACCAGGAGAGCACACCCACTGGCTGTACTTCATACACATGCATGCACACGAGCACACGCCCCCAGACACACCCACGGACACGCACACGGATGATCGTACACACACACACACATACTCATGCACAAACAAACGGAAACACACAAGGATAAAAAAAAAAAACACAGTAACACACACCAGGCATACTGTATATTTGACACGCATTCACCTATGTTCGCTTGGACAGCTCCACCAGAAAAAAAAGGGCAAAAGTAATGAAAGTCAGACAGTCTGTTCTTCATTGCACTGTGATTTATTTAATCATTTCTCTCCAGCGGCCCTTCGGCTGTGAGGCTTTGATGCCTTCCACTACAGAACAGAAGACTGCGGAAAACCCTGGACACATGAAGCCCAGGGGAATATAAGGGAATATACAATATATAGATTAGATGACAGAGTATAACTCATACACCCAACAGCCAAGGGGACAATAAGGCCATACACATGAATAAGAAGAGTGCAGACAGTCAGTCATTCCAGTAAGATATTACACAAGCCAAGAAGAACAATGAACGGAATCAGCTGAGATAGCTGAACAATACCAGTCACAGTAGTATGTCCGACTGTATGTATAAATGTGTACATACGACCCTCAAGACCCACACGCATACACGTAATGTACATCCCTATTTATACATACAAATACTTTCCAACCCCCACTGTTCCTGTCCCAGTATTCTTGATGAGAGAGGGTGTGTCTTGTCTCTGCCTCTCTCCATGTCCTTCAGGGTTGAGAGAGACAGGAAGGAAGTAAAAAAAGAAAAAAATACAACGAAGAGAAAGAGTGATCAGACCTCACTCTGACTTCTACGGAGAGAGGGAGCAGCATGATATGGATAGTGACTGAAAGAGAAAGAGGGAGCTAGAAAAAGAGATGGAGGAACTGGAGATGTCCAGTATTTCCTCCGGTCCTCTTGAGAGTTGTGTGTCAACATCAATCTGTTCTTTTAGTGACGCTACAGGGAGCAGAGTCTTCTGGGAGAGAATCCTCCTATAAAGTGACATCTCACTACACAAGAGAACCACTACTCCCAGTCCTGGACGGCCCCTATAACAGAGCACCAATATCTCCCTTAGATGTCAGCATGATATTACCAAAGTCTGTCATTCTTCTTCCCTCTTTTTGTCACTTCTCTACACTTCATTTTGACTCTCTTCCTCTCTTCTCCTCTTCTCTCATATCATATAATATAATCTCCTCCACTGTCTCCCTCCAGTAACACAAATGAAAACCAGATAGCCTCCAGCAACAACACCAATGAAGAAGAATAAACCAGTATCATGCCAAATATACCCCTGCCTCAGTCATTCTCAGCAACAACTACCCCTGCCTCAGTAATTCTCAGCATCAACTACCCCTGCCTCAGTCATTCTCAGTATCAACTTCCGCTACTCAGTCATTCTCAGTATCAACTACCCCTGCCTCATTAATTCTCAGCATCAACTACCCCTGCCTCATTAATTCTCAGCATCAACTACCCCTGCCTCAGTAATTCTCAGTATCAACTACCCCTGCCTCATTAATTCTCAGCATCAACTACCCCTGCCTCATTAATTCTCAGCATCAACTACCCCTGCCTCAGTAATACTCAGCATCAACTACCCCTGCCTCAGTAATTCTCAGTATCAACTACCCCTGCCTCAGTCATTCTCAGTATCAACTATCCCTGCCTCAGTCATTCTCAGTATCAACTACCCCTGCCTCAGTCATTCTCAGTATCAACTACCCCTGCCTCAGTCATTCTCAGCATCAACTACCCCTGCCTCAGTCATTCTCAGTATCAACTACCCCTGCCTCAGTCATTCTCAGTATCAACTACCCCTGCCTCAGTCATTCTCAGTATCAACTACCCCTGCCTCAGTCATTCTCAGTATCAACTACCCCTGCCTCAGTCATTCTCAGCATCAACTACCCCTGCCTCAGTCATTCTCAGCATCAACTACCCCTGCCTCAGTCATTCTCAGTATCAACTACCCCTGCCTCAGTCATTCTCAGCATCAACTACCCTTCACTCCCCTCTCTTCCTCTTCTCCTCTCCCACTCTCCTCCCCATCCGACCTCACCCTGCCATCTCCTTTCCTTTATTCCTCCCCTCCACTCCTCTCTCCTCCCCTCCTGATCTTTTTGTTGGAGTCTTTATTAGATGTCAGCATCTCTGTCCTTCTCTTTGTCTGTGGAAGAGATCAGCCTCCGGCTGGATGAGATGAGATGATGTGAGAGAGAGAAAAAATGAAAGACCAGGAGGAAAGTGAGTAACCAGGAGCGAGAGAGAGGTTACGAAGAAACGAGTGAGAAAATGCAAAACTGAAAAGAGCAAAGAGGAATATGGGAAGATCTGTGGAGAAAGACATCAGAAGAGCAGGGAAGTTGTGGAGCTCATTGATCACACCACAGGTGTTTCTTTAAGGCTCCTGTTGTTGGAAGGCGATTCCGAGAGAGAGGGAGGGAGAGCAGTATTATTATTATTATCCATTGTGGGCTCTGTTCTATAGCTTTTCTCTGTTTGACAACGAGCCAATTCCTTCTTAGCGCTTGAACATATGGCACCCCCACGTACACAGAAACACACATATGCACACACACACCGATACATGCACACACACACAAGCAGGCGCAAACACACACAGTCTCACCGTGCATCGTGCTAAACCTATTCCAGAGCTCATGTAATATGAATGGGGTCGTGGAAGAAATCTGCAGGCAAGAGAGAGAGAGACTTAGGGATATAGAGAGAGAGAGAGGAACCCCATCAGGAACAAAATGCTGCACGAACAAGAAAAGAGGAAAAACCCTCTCCTATATTCACGCCATGAGTCTCACTGCGTATGCTAGGTTAGAACGACGCTGTTGCATCTCTCTGTGTGTTCGAGGGAGTTTGAGGATGTTCTCCTGTTTGTGTGTGTATGTATGTATGTGTGTGTGTGTTTCAGGATTTTGTCACTGACTCACATTATGAATGTGAGGATGCTGTATCCCTCTCTCCCCTCCTCTCTCCCCTCCTCTCTCCCCTCCTCTCTCCCCTCCTCTCTCCATTCCTCTCTCCCCTCCTCTCTCCCCTCCTCTCTCCCCTCCTCCTTTGCCCTCCTCCCTTGCCTTCTTCACCCCAACCAACCAACTCATCCCTTCACTCCGTCTCCCTACTCCCTCCCACCCTCCCGCCGTCCTCCCTCAGATCCTCCTTCCCCTCCTTCTCTTCCTCCCCATCTCTCCCTCCCTCTCCCTCTGCGTGGTGATAAATATGTGTAATAAAGCAGATGCATTGCAATTTTTTTTTCATCACACAGTGAGAAAAAGAGAGATAGAAAGATAGAGAGAGACATATTGATTCCTGTGGTGAAGAAACAATATCTGTCTGGGGCCATCTATCTCTCAGGCACTGACATAGTTTACAGGCCTAATACAACTAACACACCTTACAGAGAGACATTGAGACATGTGGTTGAATATGCATTACAAATTAATTATACATAAATATATTAAACAAACATACACAGTGCATACTAAAGCCTTGACTGCATTTGCATAATTTAAGGGTTGCTCTTATCCAATGAGAATTACAAAAGGTCCTTTCTGTTAAGTCCAAAAAGTATACTTAAGTGTTAATAAAATACACACCTTAACTCTATTCTATATTATCATTAACATGTAGGTAAGTAGGAATGCGTTTTAAGTGTAGTACAATTGGATTACAAATAATCTGTAATTAAAATTCTGAAGTTTAAAATATGTGGGTGCATTTTTAAATGTTTATGTAAACTTCTTACCATTAAAGTTATATTTATGCACTATTTTTACTCTTGTTGGCTCAGGGATTAGAATGAGAAACTTTTCAGTTACTCACCTAATGCCCGAACAACACAACGTTTTGTCTTCCCGTACAGCATGTTTCCCAAACCTTTTTGCGATGTGACCCAATGTTAATAAGAAGTCGCCAAACTGTCATACACCAGTCTGAAGTATTCACCAGCTAATGTTTCATTTAACAATAAGAGCTACGATCATTTGACTCTTTTATCTATTGATGTTTTTCACAAAGAGTGATGCCATTTGGCACACATTGTCAAGGAAATGAGTAGCCCATGTAAATGTTACGGACACTGTCACAATTTAGCTCAGGTGGGCAGTGCATCATTCATGGGGGACATGTTGACTGCTACATTGTGTATTCATCGATAGCATAGCAATAAAACAGATTCATTCATAAGATAAGCACAAAGACAGAATAGGTAGATGCATGGAGGGGGTATAGAGAGAGAGAGAAACAGAAGGCTTTTCACAGTCAGGAAACACCTGTGGCCCACGGGATGTTCCTTTCAAGCCACCGTTGTCCCATATGTCTGTCTGTGTGTGTGTGTGTAGCTCCAGAGGTGATGGGGTGTGTGAGAAAGATTGGGCTCACATACAGGTCAGGTGTGAGAGGGTGCCAGGGGACGTGTGCATTCTACTGTGACCAGCCAACAGATGCAACACCAAACACCTCCCTGCACCCCCCTACCTGTCCGTCCAATCACAGTCCAGAGGAGAGGGAAGGACACAGATGGACCAGTTCAGCCAACCATGACACCAGAATGTGACCCAAATCACAGCCTATTCCCTATAGAGTGTAGTCTATATAGACAAGAGTTGTGTGCTATATAGGGAATAGGATTTTCTTTGGGAAGAAGTCTGTCTACTGCTGCCTACTGTACTGAAAGTATCTACTGGAGGGGAAAGCGAGGGAGATAAAAAAGTTATTATTCCGATGTATACTTTGAATACCGTAAATATTATATATTAACAAAATATAAAGAGGATTTAAAGCATGCAGATTTCTAATACATTTTGCTCAAACTGGGACTTTTAAAAGGAACACCTTTGTTGTGTTGTGACCTGCCTGGCTGGTGCTTTCCGATATTACAGCAGGATATTATCTCTGATGTGTTACATAGGCTGAGTGAAAAGCATCCTCTTTCACACAGGCTATGGGATGGGTCCCATATGTGGTGAATCTATCTCACTCACCTCTACTCACCAACAATACTCTGAACCTTACTGTGTCAACTCCACAGCCAGCTGGGGATACACATCTCTGGCTCTGGGCCATCCTGCCTGACAGGCACAGAGGAGAGAGACAGTGAGAGAGAGAGAGAGAGAGAGAGAGAAGGGGGTGAGAAGGGGAGAGAGGGGGAGAGAGGAGAACATAGCCTCTGGCTCTCTGCTAGTATTTCCCAGTCAGTGGATATCTGCCTAGTGTCTACATTTGATAAATATAGAAATGTGACCCGTGCGTGTACGTGTGTGTCCTACTTGGCAGGCATGATGCATCGGCAGGTTAGGGTTGCACAGAAGGGCCTCCTGACTACAGAAGCAGGAGCTACCCTCACAGAGGTCACCAAAGGTCACATGTTAGAAGATAAAAGCAGGCGAGAAGACAGACTGGGGAGGGACAGGGGAGTGGGAGTAGAAAGGGTGAGACAGCATACGCACATATGTTACATCCTAATAAACACACACCTCTGGTCCAACATATGGAGCGGTTTAGGCTGAAATCGTTAACATAAGCAACAACACTGCGTTGACAGCATACTGCTGGACTGAATGGAAACGAGAGGAGAACGATATTAGACAGAGTCAAAGGGAGGGAACAAATGAGGTTAGCAACAAATGAGAGAAAGCTAAAAAGATGCTAGAGGATTAGAGGAAGAGTGGGAGAGGGGGGTGAAGGAAGTAGAAATAAGGTAGAAAAAGAGGAATGGACACAGACAAATATTTAATCAGAGGTGGTTATTTAATCTGACAAAGTACTTTTCTAGTTTTGGAAATGGTGAGACCACCCTGCAAAGTAAATAGAAAAAAAACAAGTTAAAGGTATTGTTTACTAAGATGATCCAGAAGAAGAAGTAGATCACGCAACCATGACAGAACTTCTGTGGTTATGACCTTGAGCATGATGGTACTGAGAGGGTCATGACCGTAATGTGACTATGTTGGCACTTTGGTAGTCATTACCATAAAGTGACCATGATGACATGAAGGTGGTCATTACCATGTGACAATGATGGTACTGAGGTGGTCATGACCGTGATGTGACCATGATGGTATGGAGTTTGTCATGACCGTGATGTGACCATGAGGGTAATGTGTTGGTCATGACCATGTGACAATGATGGTACTGAGGTAGCCATGACAATAATGTCACCATGATGGTACTGAGCTGGTCATGACTGTCTCTAGAGAAGAATCATACCCAGCACCAGGTTAAAGCACAAGTTATAGAAAAATGAACTGAAACAATATTTTCTGTTGTCCATGGAGAAATAGGTAGAATTTCCAAAAAGTTGGTTAGTAAAGGCAATTGAATTACAGAAAATAAAAACATCTCAAATATCAAAAGTGGTCAACATTGGAAGAAGAATAGTTGGTGAATTTATGTTTTCTATTACAGTTTTTTTCAGACACTTTGTTACAATTCATATAAGTATGTGGTTATATCTCACCACTCTTAGTACAGAAAACACAACAGATCATCAGAAAAGCCCTTTTTTCACAACTCTTAATACATCTGAGACCTCACAACCAGTCATGCCGGATGATGTTGCAGGCAACAGCATAACATTCACGTCTGTAACATGCTCAGTGTGAACCTGCACTCATCTATGAAAAGAACGGGGCACCAATGGCGAATGTGTTCTTTGACGAATGTCAATAGAGCCACAAGGTGCTGGGCTGTGAGTACAGTCCCACAAGAGGACGTTGGGCCCTCATGGCACCCTCATGGCCTCTTTTTCTGACAGTTTGAGCAAATACTGGTCCTGCTGCTGGGTTGATTCCCTCCTATGGCCATATCCAGCTCTCCTTGTGTAATGGCCCATCTCCTGGTATCTCCTCTATGATCTTGCGACTGTACTGGGAGACACAGCAAACCTTGGCATGTGTGTATGCACCTTCCTGGAGGAGCTGGACTGCCTGTGCAACCCGAATGGGCTGAAGGTACCGCCACATGCTACCAGAATTGACACAAAAACACAAAACTAGAGAAAAATCAATCAGGAAGGATAAGGAACAAGCAATTGTCTGTGCCCACCACCTGCAAAACCATTCCCTTTTTGGGGGTGGTCTTGCTTTTGCCTCTCCAGTGCATCAGTTTGCCTCTCCAGTGCACCACTTTAATTTGTATCAAAAGAGGTGTCATTGATTCACAATCGCTTATGCTTCCTAACTGGACAGATTGATATCCCTGAAGTTTAATTGATTTGGTGTTTAATTGGCTGTGATGATTACATGTTCCCTTAATTTTTTTGAACAGTATATGTAACCATGTGAACATATTCCTGTGTGTAGCCATACCTGAAGATGGGGTGGTAGGACATAAGTCACTTCTTGGATCTTACAATGCTGTGGCTGCACACCTCATTGAGTTCCTCAATGAAATTGTGTGTGATAGTGTTGGGTTCCACCATTCGGAGGTGATTCAGGAATGGTTTTGGGACAATCTCTGATTCCTGAGCCTAGACCTGACCCCAAAATATACTTTTCATTATGGAGGTGGAAGGTTTATGACCACCATTCCCATGCGAATGTCACCCTCTTACAGCTCATGGATAAGCCATGTCATGACATCACTGTAGACCAGTGTCACATTTGGATCTTCTGTGACAAAAAATGATTCCTTCAGTGCATGAAAAAGGAAAAAATGATTCCTTCAGTGCATGAAAAAGGATTTATATTCATTGTGAGGTAGATAAGATATCATGCTCAAATGCCTAAGACAGAATTGATGCAAATAAGTTTAGTGTGTGCTAAAGATTGAAATTTCCTTAATTTATTCCTGATATAATTTGTTACAATTGATTAGACAAAAAATTAATTGTTACTTTTTTGTATCAATGATTGTAGAAGATTTATTAACTGATCACACTTGATTATGGGATAGAAATTATGGAAATAATCTTCTGTCAATTGTCATGGGTCATGTACACTTAAAGTTTTGCCTTATGTGGAAACAATGAAATAAACTGTAACAGATTACCTTTAGCACTTCAAAGTGTCATTTTGAAACACACACACTGAATTTGAATATAACCACCCGAGCCGGATTGCAGTTTACTAAGTCTGCAGACCTATGGGAATGATGGCACTGCTCATTGTTGCCCCCTAGAGGGAGACTTTCAAGCCCATTCACAACACTGCGAACTTTGACAAAATTTGGAATTTTGTCTGGGAACTGGCTCAGCTGCAACCACGACACTCCTCATCATGAAACAGAGCAGGAGTGACTGAGCAGGTGTGCCCCACCAGGGGAGATTTCAATGTTCCATCTTTGATCTGCAAACACACAAACACACCTACAATAAAATCTAAACCTAACCTTTAAACGTATCCCTGAGCGTAAACCTAACCTTAAAACGTATCCCTGAGCGTAAACCTAACCTTAAAACGTATCCCTGAGCGTAAACCTAACCTTAAAATGTATCCCTGAGTGTAATCCTAACCTTAAAAACAGTATGTACAGTAACACACACCTACAAAAAAAAGAATACATCTAATTGTTGAATGTGAATATAAACTCTGTCTGTGTGTGATCAACATTAACTAGCTGTGTGTCGACGAGGGATGGGAGCATCACATCAGTGGTTCTGTGATGATTTTTTTCCTTCAGTAATAATGTATGCATTGGCTCCTCTTCAGACGCTGTGCAGTTTAAAACCAGTTTAGCGGCCCCTTAATATTTAGTATTCAGGGGACCAGCCATCCCAGATTGATTAATTATTCACATTAACTCATTCAGTCTATCTGATCCATGTCCGAATGCATAGACACGTTCCCATCTATATGCTACTACGCACCAAAAAAATTACAATCTGGTTTATTAAACACTTTGGTTATAAATGTCAGAAACATATCAACATGAACTAGAAAATATGTATACATTTAAGAAGCTGGTCAAATAGATAAAATGGTGGAAACAGGTTAAAGGGTCACAGGTTAAAGGGGCAACGTGGTGAAAACAGGTTAAAGGGTCACAGGTTAAAGGGGTAACATGGTGAAAACAGGTTAAAGGGTTAACAGGTTAAAGGGGTAACATGGTGAAAACAGGTTAAAAGGGTAACAAGTTAAAGGGGTAACATGGTGAAAACAGGTTAAAGGGGTAACATGGTGAAAACAGCTTAAAGGGGTAATATGTTAAAGGGGTAACATGGTGAAAACAGGTTAAAGGGGTAACATGGTGAAAACAGGTTAAAGGGGTAACATGGTGAAAACAGGTTAAAGGGGTAACATGGTGAAAACAGGTTAAAGGGTCACAGGTTAAAGGGGTAACATGGTGAAAACAGGTTAAAGGGGTAACAGGTTAAAGGGGTAACATGGTGAAAACAGGTGAACAGTTTTCTTTTTGATAGAACATAGATCTATTTAATCATTAGAAGAGAATGCTGCTTTCTCTCTATGAAATATTCATCTACTCAGTAAAGGCTTTTTCATTTACATCAGACAGGTAATTGTATGCTGTATGTGCTTATGTGAAATAGGATCTAACAGCAGGAACTGATTTATGGAGATTGACTCTGATGAGGCACCCCAAAACATTCTCTCTTCCAGAAAAAGAATTAATGGTGAGGAAACTGTCAATTATATATATTTTTTTAATGAACATTTGAAATGAAACTGTTAAATTAGACTACGGTGTATATTGCTTCTCCGAGGCCTTTTCTGTTTTGCCATTTGCATGCTTAATCATCGATATGTGTTTACAATCTATCATCGGCGTATGTCTGGAGAGTGTGTGCAACTCTATCATAATTACCTACATAAAGTCTACATAAATTCCAAACGCTGTGTGGGACATATTCTCATACCTTGCCATTGCAAACAGTAAGTAGGTCTACAGGCCATAGATTAGCTTTAGGAAAATGGCAATAATAGCCGTCTTCAGAAGGCACATCGCTGAAAGCTCACTGGGCGGAGAGAAGGGATTGACGGGAGGGTTGGGGGTTGCTGATTGCAGCAGGGAAGGGGGCCGTGAATTGCCCGTGAGTGACGGTAGCTCGAGGTGGGACTGGTGGGGCTGGGGCCGAAAGGGTGGTGAGGGGGAGTGCTGAATTGCAGATTATTTTCATTGGTTGGTTGTGTCTGGATTTTCCTTTGTCCTTTCCTCGCTGTTTAATTTTGGTGTGACCATAGACTACACCCCGTCAGTCAGCATAAACATCAAGAGGGCAACTCACTCCTGCAGGTTCACCTTTCAGAACATTCACTGTGTACAACTTCCTCTCACACAGGAAGCAGTGCACATTCTAATCCAGTCACCGGGGTGGACGACGGCAATTTACTGGTGGTGGCGCTTGCCTATGCCGAGCAGTAAGAGATGCTTCTTCTCCCGACATTCTGGCAAAAATCAAACCCTCCTGTAAATTCCAACCCAAGCTCTTTGTTCTGCCACCTCTAATCTTTGGGCGTCCCTGTCCCACAGGAGGGCAGCTGCTGCTCCGTCAAAACTAATTCTGTCCTTGGACTCCAATGGTGGAATCAGCTTACACTTGAATCCAAGACAGCAGAGTCCGTGCCCGTCTTGTGAGGACTCTAACTTCTGAAACCTCACCCTCGGAAACCCTATCTAAAATCTCTTCTTTCTAGAATTGACTTTTCTACTTCATTCAGTAAGGTGTACTTACTACTCCTTAGTTGAGTTTATTCCCTCTTAAAATGTTTGCACTAACTGTAAATCACTTTTTTATTGAATGGATTAGATTGTCTGGGTCGATATAAATTCATCCATAAATATCTTGTATGTATGGTTAAAAATGAAATAATGATCTCACATCTGTCTTTGTAAATGCTGAATTTTTTGGGGGAAGAGTTATTGGTAGATTCTCTACAAATATATTAAAACCTAATATGGTTTTGGCTTTTCTGTTTATGGCTTTTAGTATCCTAGAATTCAAGACATGAGCCATTGCCATTTATCTCTGCTCCATGAGTTTGAATGTATTGTGTTTTTATTCACCAGGGACATGTTCTTCCATCATACAGTGACAGTGATACAGTACGGGACGGGAGGGAGAGGAGCTGGAGAAAGAGAGAGATGGATTGGAGAGAAGAGGTGCGCGGGCTCTGTGGGTTGTTGTGGCCATTTGTTTTGTATTTTGACTGTCTGGTCCTGAATCCCTTACAGTCTGGTTGAAACAGAGCCAACATGTCACTTTAAACTGTTCTGTTAAATATTACAGCAGAGACAAGCCAAAGGCCTGGAAGAGATGAGGAGGGGAGGGAGGACAGAACGAGAGAAACACATCATTTTTGTGGGATAATAGTAGCTAATAACAGAATTATTCTTTAGTAGACTATTATTGTTGATATTGTTTGAATTGTTTTATTTCTATCCACTATCATATCTCTGTTGTTGTTCCGTATTTCTTGTTATTCTTACTTTTTTATGATTATTTATAATTTAACATTAAATAAATATTCACACATTGCTTTTCATTCATATAGAAAGAGAGGGAGAGAGGTGTAATATGAAGCTGATATTTATCTCTGTAGAGACTCTTTACAGAGACATGACAGGCTGTCTAAAACTGCTCTGAGAACACCATCTCATTTCAGTCTACGGTAACACACACACATACAAATCCACTGCCAGCCCGGGGAGCTGCAGACCATACAATCCAGAAAGACTAGAAAATCTATCTAGCATTTCAAGATGACATTAACCAACTACAAAAGCCAACCAAGTGTATGAGTTAGTGCCACAGAGTGATTCAGTGAGAAACCCAGACAGAAATAATACCTTCTGGTAAAAAGCTGTAAAAATGCCTTCTGGGATTTTTACTCCATAGAAGTTTAAAAGCTTAAACAATTTAAAAGATAAAACTACTTCAATAAATGCACATATTTGCATCAAATGTAGATTTATTGGTTAATTTATCAGAGATTTGGCAGTTCTTTTAATAGTTGTTGATTCATTTTTGTCAATCATTTAAGGAAATGTTTTTTCTAACTTCAGCCTTTTAACTTCAGCAGATTACCAAGTAGCTTATACAGATGCCCAGCCTAAAACCCCAAAGAACAAGCAATAAGACTGAAGTACAGTGGCTAGGAAAAACACCATAGAAACATCAGAACTATAGGAAGAATCTCCCATCGTATGTGCCCTAGGGGGTGCTAAGTAGGACAGAAAGATCTTATCAGGGACATGTGTTGTGTTTGGCCAAAAGCCTGACATGATGTGATGCACCCTTTTCGGGATTGCATAGGGGAAGTGAAGTAAGCCAGTATGGCCCCAGAAATAGCATTGGAGTGAAGGTGTCGCGGTGGTGAGAAGGACTGCCACACAGAGAGAGGAAGGATTGGACCATCAATCCAGTGCTTTGCTGTTCACCTTAACACCCTTGGGCCAGATTATACTCTACATAGGAGCCAGTTGTTAATAGATTTGAGGAACCATAAGGAAGCTTAAGTTGTCTGACCATATCATACATATAAGCATGTAAGGGAAAACCCATTCAGTGTAGGTGCACGTCCATTTAATGCTTATCCGGGTAACAGTCTAATCTGGAACATCATCCCTTGCCTTAATGTTAAGCCAGTGCAGAGAAGCTAGCTAGCACTGTCAAGTCTAGTCAAGACAAGATACAAGCAGCTGTGGAGAACAGTGTTGCAATAATCAGAAAATACGTTTTGTCAGAAGAACAAGAGTATCTCTGAGGTCTTCTGAAAGTTAAAGGCCTGGGGAGCACGCTGGTATTCATTGTTTTTGGCTAGGACTTTTGGTGTCTTATATATACTTTATATACAGTTGCGCTCATTAGTTTGCATATCCTGGCAGAAATTGTGAGATTTTGGCATTGATTTTGTAAATATGACTGATCCTGCAAAAAAATAAAAAATATTTAGGGATAGTGATCATATGAAGCAATGTATTATCATGTAGTTGTTTGGCTCCTTTGTAAATCATAATGATAACAGAAATTACCCAAATGTCCTGATCAAATGTTTACATACCCTTGAATGTTTGGCCTTGTTACAGACACACAAAGTGACAAACACAGGTGAAAATGAATGCAGCATGTTATCAGAAAATACTAGCAGACAATTTGCATTCTTCTGCACGTAATGCATGGGACACCTTTGGACTTTCTAAGCACAAGGCCAAGTTGACCCTCCAGTGATTACAGCCGAAAAAGGTGAAGGTTCTGGAGTGGCCATCACAGTCTCCTGACCTTAATATCATTGAGACACTCTGGGGAGATCTCAAACATGTCGTTTATGCAAGACGACCAAAGACTTTGCATGACCTGGAGGCATTTTGCCAAGACAAATGGGCAGCTATACCACCTGCAAGAATTTGGGGCCTCATTGACAACTATTACAAAAGACTGCACGCTTTTCTTTGATGCTAAAGGGGGTAATACAAAGTATTAAGAACTAAGGGTATGCAGATCTTTGAACAGGGGTCTGTTATTTTTTTTCTTTGTTGCCATAATTGTGCCATTCTGTTATGACAGAAATAAAAGACATGTGTTTTACCTGCTCACTCATGTTTTCTCTACAAATGGTACATATATTATCAATTCTCCAAGGGTTTACAAACTTTTGAGCACATCTGTATACAGTGGATATAAAAAGTCTACACACCCCTGTTAAAATGCCAGGTTTTTGTGATGGAAAAGAATGAGACAAAGATAAATCATGTCAGAACTGTTTCCACTTTGAATGTAACCTATAATGTGAACAATTAAATTGAAAATAAAATGAACAAAGAAAAACCTGGTTTTGTTTTATTTTCCAAAATTAAAAACTATTATGCCTGAATACCAAGTGCCACATCTGTGAAAACAAGGTAGCGCTCATCACCTGTTTAACACCCTCCTTATGGTTAGGCTTGGTGGTGAGAGCATCATGCTATGGGGTTGCTTCTCAGCAGCAGAAATTGGGAAACTGGTCAGGATGAAGCTACATTCAAATATAGCAAAATATAAAGAGGCCCTGGAAGAATCCAGAGCACACAGGACCTCAGACTGGGGTGAAGATTCCTCTTCCAGGCACGACACCGACCCAAAGCACACTGCCTGAAGAGTGAAGGGGCTTTAGGATAAATCGGTGAGTCTTTTTATTCAAGCTTGACATGATCTGCAGGAAAGAATGAAAAAAACTGACGAATAGTTTTTATACATTTTCCCAAATATTATTAATTAATTATGAGTTATCAATACAATCTTTGTCATTTTAAGTGAAGGGAGCTGCAAACTTCCCAGAGGCACTCTACAAGAAGAACAAACCATACTAAAATAAACTGTTTGTCTGGCTGATTAGAAGTCATGTGTTTATACACAACAGAATGAAAAACATTTTTTGTAGAATACTACAAAAGGACATAACTCCCTATTACATTGCTAAATGATGATATCTCCAGAAGACATGTACACTTCATACACATTGCAAATTAAGAGGAAGAAGGGGAAAGACTTCTGAGAGTTTTAAAGGAGGGTAAGGGAATTAAATGCCATAACTAACTGATTGCTCTGCTACCCAATTTGATACTAATGTTAAATATATAAAACATAATATTTCCTAAGAAACATTTTGTGGATGAAAATAGTTTGTGTTTCACATTAAAATAACTCATTTTTTCACTCAACAAGCTTTTTTGAGTTCATGGTTCTTCATTACAATGAATGAACTAGGCTGAAAAAGAATAGAAAGAAACGGATGTGGAAAATTAATTATAATCATTACAATCAAAGAAAGTAGATTTATGTAATTTTATTCAAAGCCCGTGATTATAAGTGACAAAAAGCATCTCTGTTCTAGCGTTGCATCCGCAGACAGCACATTGGCTGTCATTGTGTTGAGTTGGAGCGGAGTAGAGCTGAGGAGTTGGCCTTTCTAACAGAATATGTGTCCTGATCGGTGCCCAATTCCCTGTTTGGAGCCCTACCTTTGATTATAGCCCTATGTGGCCTGCTCAAAACTAGTGCAGTACACAGGGAACATGGAGGCTTTTGGGAACCAGACAGAGAGCAGCCTGGCATAGCCAGACTCTGACACCTGCTACAGCAGCCAGCCAATCTCTCCCATCTGTAGCTCCTATCTGTGGCTCAAACACACACACACACACACACACACACACACACACCCTACTAGTTGATGTAAAAGCAAACTGTCTCTTACACATCAGGGACACACACATCCGTCCATTACGGAAGCCGTGTTAGAAGATATGCACTCATCCACATACATGCTCTCTCTCTCACACACACATACACACACAGCCTGCTTAGAATATAGACTAGAGAAAAATGTATAAAGTCGTCATCCAGACAGCACCTCTGTCTTAATGGGAATAATCAGGAAGCAAGCTAACAGGACGTGATTCATTAAACCTCTCTGACCAGGCAGGCTGTGGCACTGTGCCCTACTTCTGCCACTACCAAGCCTACTAGATCTCATTTAAACCAGTCTATCACTGAACTCTGCTAATGGACTCTTGGTCTGGCCAGTTATGACCCCACTGAAGAACAAGTAGCCGTAAGTTTTGGTCACAGAGGGGTTGCTGCCCAAATATCAAGTGGTGACTGTTCTATGTTGACTATTCTTTTTAATAAGGCGCTATGGTATATTGACATAATTGTTAATAGACTTTCAGGGAAAAAAGGGTCAAATTAAAAAGATAAAACGGTGCAAAGGTGCCCAAATACATATGGTAGTTAAGGGCTAAGGGCCAGAACTTCTGGTGCAGTGGTATACAAATCAGACTCATGGTGGCGCTGTCACAAGCCTGTAAATTTGCACTTTATGCCAATTTCTGTTATTGTTGCTCATCTGGTTATTACTGTGTTATTGTAGTGATATTACCCATTAATATCTAATTTGTTATAAATATTACATGTGGTTAAATTTGTTTTTCTATTTGTCTCCAGTGTTATTTGTTCTTTTATCTTATTTCTTAAAGGAACTGTCTAAACATTACCCTTTGCATGCTTTGCCATCAAAGTTCAGTGCCTAGAAGAGGTTACTCTATATTCACTTGTAAAGACAGTGTGACATAGACACACAAACACACACCTGAACACATACACACATACATAGAAACACCTCTGGGCCTATTTGTGGCAGAGCTGTTTCCCATAGTCCTGTGTTGTAATTACGGCTGTTCGATATGAAGCGCCAGCTACCTTAGCCATGATAAATAACAGCAGCTTTATCTCAGCCCTCCTCCTTTTAGCTAATTGAATCAACACAGACATTGACGTTCTGGGTTCCTGCTGAACAGGACTATAGATTTACTCCTGGTCGGAGATTGAAGGAGGGAGGGAGGGAAGGAAGGAGGGGAAACAGTAGGAGGTGCATCCTGGGGGAATCAGGCAGGTGGTCAAACAACGTTATTGGATAGAATCGTCTGACCTTGGCTGGCTGACTAATACACTGCAACTGACCGCACAGATGAAGGTGTATAAAGAAGCTGTCTGGTCACATGTTCATCTTTGAGTAACTTTGAATAAACCATGAAACCAGGACTAATGACAGTCATACTGTCAGAGACAGGATCAGGGAGTGGCTAGGAATGTTTTTACACACAATGTACATGTGTATTTGAGTGTGTATGTGTGTGTGTGTGTGTGCACCCGAAAATGGGGACCAGTTTGATCTTTACACAAAATGAGAACCTTTTGGCTTGTCCTCACATTATATCATGTCTTTAGGCAGGTTGAGTTAATAGTTAGAATCAAGATTAGAATTAGGGTCAGGGTTATGTTTAGGCTTTTAGGGTTAAGTTAAAACCCCATGAGGTCCGGAGCTTGGTGGGTCTCTGTTCTTCCAGAACTTTAATTGTACCTACAGGGGGTACCAGGTGCAAATAAGTCCCTGATTAGTAAGTTGAAATAAATACAAATAAGTGAAATGGGCCTAGAGGTCCAGAGTTTGAGTATGAAGGTCTAGGGGATGTGATGTCTTATTGGGAATTTGGGACTGTATTGTGGTCTGGATATTTTTGAAAAACATTCTGTGCAAAAACCAAGCATGTATTCTAGAACTCCTATATTGCCCAGGAAATATAGACTGCAAGGAGATTTAATGAACACGTGCCCATGTGCTCACACAAACACAGGGGGACACACAAACACTCACATAGACACACACACTTCCCTTCAGTCAGACATTCAGAGGTACTACATGCCTGAAAAGACACACACACACACACACACACACATATGAAACAATAACAGCTCAGTGATTAACAGACAAGCATCATTCACAAATAAATACAGCCAATAAAAGTAAAAAGAAAAATGATAGTTGAGATGAAGCTATAATAAACATTTGAAATAATTTCAAGTTACTATAGCTGAAAGCTTTAAAATAGTTATTATAGCTTACTTGGTCAAAACGCATCACCATTGAGAGCACTGTAATACAGTGGTTCACATTTAAACTCACGTTATCTTATGCAAATTTTTGAAGCTTATAATTACAAAAGTTAACCTAGTATTAAAGAGATGAATACAAGAAACTCAAGTTAGGTCGGAATATATCAATGTTGGTTCAAAGTTGATCGCTTGAACGATTCAAGTCTATGGTACCTTTTATCCCATTGAAATACATTAGGAACTAATTTTATTGTTATAATAAATATATATAAATTATTTAAAACTATCTTCTCAACCAACCTGAGTTGGGGCCATCTAGTCATTTAAAATTTGGTTTTGCATTGATAGCTTATATCTTTTAAGCTCTGGATTGAGAGAAATAAATCTAGTAATAATACTATCTATGAATAATATAATCTATGAAAGACATCTAGTCATGCTTTCCTTACAAGCAAACCCAAATAAAATGTCCCCATTAGTTATATTGTTCTGATTTAACCAGAAACATATAGTTATGACAAAAACATTCAGAGATAGTAAAACTGACCAGAAACAGGCCAGGAGAAGCCAGTACTTCGAATATAGAACCATGTTTAGAAGTTACAAATCACAGTGTTCCACCCTGGAATGCTCCCGTTCACCATTACCACAGGTATGTATGGTGGGTAACCTTCTAAAATCAGGGATGGAAAAAGGAACAGAGCACAGAGTAAGAGAACAACAAAACTGCTTCATGTTGGATTCATGTCTGATGTTACTGTTGGACACAAAACAAGCCAAAGTGTTGAAATGCTTTTCGGCACTAGAACACTATGTTGACATAATCGAACAGCTTTCAGCTGCTACCAGTGGAATATTAATGTCATAGCCTGTCATTAAAACAACAGATACATCCATGTATGCCTTTCCCAGAGTATGTAAAGAAAAGTCAGAAGCGCCTTCCTTTTGTTATTAATTGTTTCCAAATCTGTAAAGGATGACGGTTTTAAACTATTTTCCGTAATTTGCATTTAATGAACCCTAAAACAGTATGTCTCAAAATGTTAAGCTAAAGAGACAAAACAACCTATATTTTACATATTTATCTCAACTAAAATTGCATACATTTTAATTGACTATGTCAGTATTAATTAGCCAAATTTGCATAACTACTGTAAATGAACCCTAAAACTGTATCTCTTGAACCACTGAAGCCCAAAAAATTAGAAAACTAACTTTTTTACATTAATTGAAATAATTAGCATAAAATAACCATAACAAGTATTTCCTGAATGGGTAACTAAGTAGTCTAATTTGAATAATTAGTGTAAAATAACTCTTAAACTAAATCTTATGAACAGTTCATGAAACCAACTTAGTATCACATGTTTACGCCTTCCCAACTCGTAAATGTATTGTGTATGTGAGATCCACTACCAGACCCAGTTCCCTATCTCCGCACTGAACACACACTCAACATTCCACCCCTGAACATACCTCCAATGGCAGATCACAATCACCAGAATTCTGAATACCTGAATACATTTACCACCCTCTATTTAGTTCCCCAGCTGTTGTCAGTCCGTTGTGAGGTATTGATTGTTTTCTCTAGTACTCAACTCACTATCTTTTTGATCACTCTTTGTTGTTTGCTTTCTGTGTACCAACCCCTGGACTGACCTGATTGTTGTTAACCCTTGTTTTGTATTTTGTCTGCTACTAGCCCTTTTGACCATCTGGCCTGCCCTTTGGATGCATTCTCCTGCCTGTCACCCTGTACCCTTGTTCTTCTCTGACACCTAGTTCTCGACCAGATTGCCTGTCCACTGTTTTGACCTTTTTGCGTGCTCCTTTGTACCTCTGATTGATTAAAGTGTGCACTCTGCACTTTTGGATCCCAAACCTTTCTGCCTGTGCTTACTTGTTACAGTGTATGAGTATGTTTCTAGCAGAATGTGCACAATTTGCATTAATTCACCCTAAAACAGTATCCCATAGAATTTTTTTTAATTCTAAAACATTCAAAGCCCACCACATTCACTTCTGTGAATTGTTTTGTGTTTTTTTTGTATTATTATTATTATCTTATCTATCAGATTTTCACTACACAAGTACCGTGGCCAAAATAATTCACAACAATGATATTAAAAATAAAAAAATGCAATTAGTCAAATTCATCTTCAACTTTGTTTATTGTGTGTTTTGTCTGTTTATTGGCAAATTAATTACACTCAAAATACGAGTGTAGAGAGGTGGAGAGAAAGTCTGTAACCATAACTGTACAAATAAAAGCATATAAAAATAAAAGTGTTCAAAAAGAACAATTACACTTAATGGATAGTGAAAAGGCATCCAGATTAATTGATAAACAAAAGATCCACAAGGCACAACACCAAGAGCCATTCTTGGAAAAATACAACACATTTTCCCCTAGTGAATAGGCTATGAAAACAGCTCGACTTTGTGTTAATTCAAACGCCGGTGTATAGATCCAGACTCGTAGTTTAAGCACATGCATCGATTGTCTATAGGTGACGTGAATAACCAAGAGGGGTTTTTGGAAAAATACAACATCATTTTCTCCAAATGAATAGGCTACAAAAACTATGCATGTTCGCAGGTCTCTCCTAGGGGTTCTAGTTGGGCTAACATGTTGATTTCAACCCCAGTGCATAGGTCCAGGCTCATAGTTTAAGCACATTGTTTGACTATATGTGCTTTGAATAAGCTATCGAAAACCTGAGAGAAGTTTTTGGAAAAATATGTCATTTTCGCCTAGTGAATACAATATTATCATATGTGCATCATTAACATGATATCAATATTTCATTTTTTAAATATCACATTTATCGACAATACCGGTATATTGCGACACCGCTACTTGACACACACACACGAGAGTCTCTGCCGTCCGGGACTTTGAATGATGGTGAGGGTTTCAGATGGAAGAGACTTAGAAAACATGGATTTTGAGAGCAAGGACTGAGAGAAGGATTTTAGAGAATGGTTTGAAAGACAGACGGGGATTTGCAAGAGAGAGGGGGACTGAAAGAGAAAGAGACAGAGAGAAAGGGAGGGCTGAGAGAGCGAAAGAGAGAGCGAAAGAGACAGCTAGCAGACTTAGAGAGAGAGGGACTGTGTGAGACAGGAGATTGTGAGAGTAGACTCTGAGTCTTTGAAGCGGGTGCTAAGTCTCCATGGTCTGGTAGCTTCTTATGAGTCAGCCAGACAGACCTGTCAACACTCTACAACCCGTGAATGGGGAGAAACTGAGAAATAGCCAATTATACAGTCAATACTATGGGACTCAGACCAGGATGAATATCATATCTGTCTATGCATTACTAAGTGACCTTCAATTATGTTTTCTAGCATATAGGGCCTTCAAATGGATATTTGAGGAATCATTTCAAATAGTTCTTAGAAATATCCTTCAACGTGTTTTTTCTTTGAAACCCCCCCCCCCCATTTTAAATTTGAAGAACCCCTAAAGGATCCTCCAAGAACCTCTTCTTTTCAGAGAAGAGGTTGGAGTGCTGCTTCCATTGTGGAGTGTTGCTTCCATCCCTGTATCCACGACTTCAGGAGGGAAACGCATGTTCACTAACCAATCATATCCACTAAGCTATGTGCTACTGGCCCATGGTGTTGACCTTTCCATTACCATGATGATAACTTACTTCTCAGACCCTCTGTACAGTTCAGTCTCTAGAGAAGACAATCCCTAGTGTAGAACAGGATCCCTGCTTTGCTCTATAGATAAATGCATGGCTGAGTTTGTGTATTGATTGGGGTGAATTATAGACAAGCCCACTGGACTTCCGAATTAACATGCTTCCGGAGCCAAGGCATAGTGATCAATGTACATCATACACCCAAGCACAATCACTGGCACACACACACAGTTTTACATTTAGGTCATTTAGCAGACCCAACCATCCAGAGCGATTCACAGTGAGTGAGTGCATACATTTTGTACTGGTCCCCAGTTGAAATCGAATCCAAATCTTCACCAATACTCTAATACTCTATCTATGACATGCTTTATTGTAACTAATGGTTGTCGGTTGGCTGATATTACTATGTCATGTCCTCTACTTCATAGCTAATGGTCATCAAATGGCTAATAATTTCTATGCCATGTTCTCTATTTCATAACTTATGGTCATCAGATGGCTGATATTACTATATCATGTTCTCTATTTCATAACTAATGGTCATCAGATGGTTGATATTACTATGTCATGTTCTCTATTACATAACTAATGGTCATCAGATGGCTGATAATACTATGTCATGTTCTCTATTACATAACTAATGGTCATCAGATGGCTGATAATACTATGTCATGTTCTCTATTTCATAACTAATGGTCATCAGATGGCTGATAATACTATGTCATGTTCTCTATTACATAACTAATGGTCATCAGATGGCTGATATTACTATGTTATGTTCTCTATTTCATAACTAATGGTCGTCAGATGGCAACACAGAGTTGTGTCCTGGCTCTGAATATTGGCTGCTCAAACATACACTAGCAGTCGCCTTGTGTGTTTGTCTGTGTGTGCTTGTCTGTGTGTATGTATTAGTATAGACAGCTGGAGGCCACTGTGATTGCTCCATTACTCTACAAGGGGTTAGCATGTATGAAAAATGCCCCATGGCTACATCTGCACAATTACTGACCCATAAATATATTACGTGTGCGCATGTACATTTGGCGCACGTTCCTGTGTGAGGGTCCCAATGCGTGTTCATGTTATTTGGAATTCCATGATGTGTTGTATGTGTGTTGACGTTAATGCTCCAAATGTGTCTGATTTAAATTAAACCCCAATAGTGGTCTGAGGAGACGTTGCTGCTCAGAGTGTGTGTGTGTGTGTGTGTGTGTGTGTGTCTGTGTCCTAGCCTCATTAACAGAGAGAAGATGGATTGGCAGGGTTAATGGAGATTCATAATCCAGGAGCCAGCTGTAGTCTGTACGGTTTATAAGCAGGTTTACACTGCTGTGTGTGTGTTTGTTAATCAGAAGAGGATGTCAGTCAGCCCCCGAGCCGATTCCCCTCCAATAAGCCTCATCATCAGAATGGTTCCTTAGCCATAGTTATCATTCAGTTGATGGTCTCTCAGTCACAAAAAGATCTACAGTGTGTGTGTGTGTGTGTGTGTGTGTGTGTGTGTGTGTGTGAGAGAGAGAGAGAGATAGCGTGTGATCTCACAAACTGGCAAAAGTATCTAACACTCCGTGGCAGATAAATGCTATTGATGAAGTGAAAGTGTGCATGAAGGTCCAGGTTCTCTGACACACACACACACACACACACATTTATTATCCTAGAAAGGTTCAACCCTCAGCCCTTTCTCATCACCATATGATTTCCTGATGTAGAGAGATATTGACAAGAGCTCAACCTCATAGACGCATTAACCTTATACAAAGCACAGATATTAGCACAAACCATAAGATATAAGATAATCACCACTGACATTCCAAGCGCTTCATTTGGTTGGATTAAATCAAACCACAGATGAATGTGCTGTAATCGGCTATAACTTGATTCAGTAGTACAAGATTATGTCCCTGCATATGTTGTTTAAATCAGGCTATTTGAGATCTGATAATAAACCATTGCTTCTAAGAGCCCATCTTCGGAACCAAGATCTAGGTCTGGGATGACATGGTAAATCAGAAGCCTGTTCCAGAATAATCTCCTACAGGTAAATGTTAAATCTTAACATATTTTTGACCTAGGTTTGAAACTTTTTAGACATATGTCTCTTTGGCTTTTGTTTAGAGGATTCAGACACAATATGACAGAAAAACTTGACAGTTAAAAACACAGGCATTGTTTTCTGGCTGGCTAACATAAGGGTTACACAAAAAACAGCACTGTTTAACATCAAGTAGGCCTGCACTAGAGTTGTTGACAGTGATGGCTCTGGAGTAGCTGTTCTGTGTTTCTATGTGCTGGATTTGAATGTTTGTTTTCATTGGAAATGTGCTGTTGTCATGTGTTTTCTGTAAATTGTCTGTTCCTTTTTATTCAATATCATTACCCATCCCATACAGGAGGCTTGTTGACTGCTGCATGGCCCTTATTAATGGGGCATCAGGCCCAGTAACAATCCTTCTCATAGTTTGGACTTTTTAGTGGGCTGGCTTGAAAGGCTGCCACATTATAGTTCTTCATACTAATTAGCAGGGTGACTTTTCCCTTTTCCCAACCAGATACACAAACGTACTTATGCTTCAATTTAACTAAACTTCTAAGCACTTCATATCTGAAGTCAGAACAGACATATTTTCCAAAATTAAGATTACAGCTACTTTAATAAAGATAGCAACATTTTCTTCTCAGTGGCTTCACACTTTCTACACTTCTTTGCTATTCAGTCAGAACAGGGAATATTGTTTACCAGTCAAAGGTTATAGGTGTTTGTCTGAATTTGGAGTGATTGTAAAGTAAAAGCCTGGTCTTCTGATTTGCTATGGCGACTCCCAGAACTGACCAAAGCAGTCCAACACTATTGTCAACAGCCAATGTGCATGAATACTCCTTCCTCTCCTCCTGTTGCTACTAATACAACTGACCGTGCTTCTACACTATTAATGCTCATACTATTACTTTTAATACTTTTAACACTTTGTTTTGATACTTTTAATAATTCTAATGCTCACATTACGTCTACTACATTTAATACTGTTTAAACAGGATTACGTTAAAGACACATCTAACACGTTTAATACTTTCAGTCTCACCCATGTAATTATTAGAAAACACAAATGCTTAAAATACTTCAGACTTCAAAGGTAAACTACATTCGAAGGCGGATGCCTCCTCTTCCAGGGCTCCAGGGTGTGGTTTCCAAGCTACGCTGCATTTTTCCGTCACTGTACCTGGGAGGCCCGACAAAACAGGGAGCCATGTGCTAATTGAAGCCTAAATTGAGTGATCTCGCTAATCAAGCCTCTATTTACAGTATCAAGCCCAAGTCAATCAATCAATCAATCAGTCAAATGTAATTTATAAAGCCTTTTTTTATTTTACCAGTCGTCAAGTGGTTTCACAGATATCTTGCAAGAGATCACAAAGACAAGCAACGGCATAAATTAATGCATTATAAAGTAAGAGGAAAACTTATACTAGATAATTTTTCCAAAACAAGTCCTAGTCATTCCATAACCATTGTCTCAAAGGCTGATTTTTAAATACAAGCCATTATCATCATAATCTAAAAGGTAAACTGCTCGTAGATCGCTTTATGATTACAACTCCAAGTCATTAAGTCACCCTAGAGGGCCTTTTTGTATACAAGCCTTAATCATTGCGATCTAAAAGGTAAAATGATCTCAGATCCTTTATGTATACAAACCCTTAAGAGGATGATTGAATTCAGATCAGAATTGATTATAAACTCAAGACCAAATGGTGGTCTGAAATTTGTGTCCAATAGCAGCTCTCTGTCAGTAATAGGCCTCTCCATCTCTCCAGACAGGTGAGAACAGTCACTGGTCACAGTGATAGCTCTCACTATTATCACCTAGAAGAGAAGCACACCTAACACTTCAATTACACACCCCTGGTGCATCAAACCACTACCATTTGCACACCTCACAAACACTCTCTGGGTACCCTGTCAATCCCAATGGAGAGAAGAGGAAAGGGCAGAGAGGACAGAGAAGAATATTTATCCTATTTCTCACATGTACAAGATGGATTATATGCATGTGTGAAGTGGAAATGTGTTTTCTGCATCTCACACTGTCCCTGAAACAGCTCCAGAGAGCAGAGTCAGAGCCTGGGGATCAGACATTATTCACGGTGAAGCTGGAGCAATTAGGGATAACTGCCTTGCTCAAGTGCTGAACAAGAGTTTTTCACCTTGTCTGCTCGGGGACTCGATCCAGCGTCCTCTCAGTTACTGGCACACACCTGCTCCTCTGGAGGATGTAGATTAACACAAGAGGAGTCAGAGAGGAGAGGCAAGGGAGAAAGAGACAGGGATGAAGCAGGGGAAAAGGAGAGGAGTGGGGGTAGGATGAGAGTGAAATGGATGAAAGAGGAGGAGAAAAGGGAGATTAGGGGGTAGATGACAGATGTTTGGTCAGTTTTAAGAGATTGAAAGATGATATCACTTTCTCTGGAGCAAACAGTGTTTTCCTAACCTACCTATATTGTTATGATAGCACAAATTAAATATGCCCAATCACACACCTGAATATTAGAGCAATTTGACAGGTGTGTTAAGTTTACTGGCTCAAATAATGACTTCTTTGTTGCAGAACAGTGGAACAGTATTGGACGGCTGCGGGGTTAGGACTGTGTGCGAGTGTAAGTGCATGTCTCTGTTTGTGTGTGTGCAAGTGTGTGTGTGTGTGTGTGTGCATGTGTTGTGCGAGTGTAAGTGCATGTCACTGTTTGTGTGTGCGTAAGTGTGCAAGTGTGTGTGTGTGTGTGTGTGTGTGTGCGTATGTGTGTGTCCGTGTGTGTGTGTAAGTGCATGTCTCTGTCTGTGTGTGGGTGTGTGAGTGTGTGTTTGTGTGTGCGAATCTGTGATATGCATGTGAACTAATTAGAGACCCATTAACTCAGGTCATTACGGTTGGTGAGTTAACTGTCCGCAAAAGTGCAGAGAATTAACTGGGAGAGAGGGATGGATGGAGAGAGAAGACTGGAGAAGGAGACAGAGAGAGAAGACTGGAGAAAGAGACAGAGAGAGAAGACTGGAGAAAGAGACAGAGAGAGAAGACTGGAGAAGGAGACAGAGAGAGAAGACTGGAGAAAGAGACAGAGAGAGAAGACTGGAGAAAGAGACAGAGAGAGAAGACTGGAGGAGACAGAGAGAAGACTGGAGAAAGAGACAGAGAGAGAACGCCTGAGACAGTGAAAGAGACAGATAGAGAATATTATTACTTCTAACTATTTCCTCCTTACATTACTATCAGGATCTTATGTCTGTGTCTCTCTCTTTTCTGGTTAGAGTCATTAACTCTGCTCTGACTGCCCTACTCAGAAAGGGGGAGGGATTTTAGTAGGACAGGCTGAGAGACATTATTTTATTTTCCAATGAATACATCTATATTAATCTTTAAAATTCTGGTAAAATCATTGTTGCTCTCCGGCAAACACTGTTTATCTTTCTCTCCCCTCTCTATGACATCTGGCACACACTTAGTAGGATTCACACACACACACACACTCATTGATCTGTCTGTGCTTGCAACCTTACAACGAACCCTAACCCTTACTTTTTATACTCAACCTAACCTGGACCTAATGGAATCCTAATACTTATCCCTAAACCTAACCCTAGGTTAGGAAATGCCCCTAGTGTGGACCTGACCTTGTGGGGACAGATTTTATGGGTTGTATTATCTTTGTCAGGACTTTAGGTTGTCATATGTACACAGAGACCTGGATCAGAACACCATGAGCCATGGGCTTATCCACTGCTACCGTCCAGTAGAAAGAAATGGTTCAAGAGCATCACAAACCGGACAGATTGACTGAAGAAAAGCTTCTTCCCCCAGGCTATCATGGTGTTAAACTAACTGCCTTTCTGCTCTGCGCTCTGATCCGCACCTTGGAGATTTATAGCACTTTCAGACACTCACACATGAATTCACACTCCAGCTCATGTATGTAAACTCTCCAGGGACACGCATGTTCCCTTTCATTCGTACAATAACTGACCTACGCTCATTGTATACTCTCTCTCACACACACACACAAACCCATTCAAGTAAACACGTATATACATGTTCCATCAATGCTTTTGTCCCATGTACATTGTGAACACTAGTCACTAGTTTGTATATTTTTTTGCCGGACAACATAAGGGGATCCGGCCAAGAAAATGTTTCTTATGGTGCTTTTCCATTGCATGGTACCAGCTCGACTCCACTCGCCTCGACTCTACCCACTTTGGGAGCTTTTCCACTGCATGGTACCAGCTCGACTCGGCTCTACGTACACGCCTCGCCTCGGCTAGTTTTCCACTGCAGATAGTACCCTGTACCCACCCATAGTGACGGAAAAGTCACTGGAAAACTGCCGTAGCGCCTCCTCCAACGCGACACACACGGGAACATAAATGATACCTTACATCTGATACCTGCGAAAAGCCAGCGTTTGCTGGCTAAAGTAAACCCTGCAGTGAACAGAAAATGAACTCCATCAATTGAACTCCTGCAGTATAAAAGATGAGGTAACTGCAATGTTAGGTTAGATTTAAATGTATACACCTTACAACTCAACACCAGCACATTTAAAATAACCTACATAACCCCCCCGTCTCGATTAAAATGTATAAATAATTGCCTTATTAATTGCCGGCCATAATACTGACTCAAGAGCAGCCTACTGTTAACAAGGCAGTGTTTATACCGGTTGTAGCGAGGAAGCACGCGTGAGCAGTAACTTTGGTCTTAATATATTGCAGACTGCAAACATGGTTAGAAAGATTGGCTGCTTCTGTTTGGCTTGAAATTACTATTTTGACCTGTCCATCTGACACTGGACGGCCAACAGCAGAACAGCTTGTTTTGCTTTGCTGCACGCTTTGAGTCACTCTCGTCCAATCAGAAGTCTTCTGTGTATCCCTGTCCCCTTTGGTATCGCCTCAGCTCGCTTGGAACCTCAACGAAGCAGGTACCAAAAAAGTATCTGGTATCAGGTACTATCCCAACTTTTGGCCTGAGGAAAGCAAAAAAGACGAGCTCCCAACCCATATGGAAAATAAATATATTTTTGCAATGCAAAATGTATGTAGAATATATGATGAATATAAGTCGAATACATTTAACTTAATTCAAAAATATATTTCAGGTATCAAAATGTATTTAACCGTTTATTCTGAAATGTATTTAAAAATATATACATACATTTATCTTTTTTCAAAATACATTTCAGGAATCAAAATGTATTTAACCTTTTACTCTGAAATGTATTTACAAATGTATAAATACATTTATCTTTTTTCAAAATGCATTTCAGGTATCAAATATATATTTCAGCTTTTATTCCGAAATGTATTTGAAAATGTTTAAATAAATTTCAGTTTTGTCCAAATGTATTTCACCGTCAACAATGCTCTCATTACAATGGTAATGTATTATAGAAAATACATTACACAATGTATTTTGAAGCCCATATTAAAAAAATAATTTCAGATCCTATGAAAGTAAAAAGATGAAATGTAATTACCGACTTATTGATTATATCACATTTTAGGTTAAATAAATGTCATCATATAGTCATAAATCTAGTCCAATGTACTGAGGCAAACTTGGTAAGACCACTACTTGCCTCCTCAATTTATATAACCCTGTTTGATGTAGTGGTTAGTACGTCTGATTGTGGTATTTAAAGTTGCAGGTTCGAAACACGCCTTGACTGATGTTGCCAATTCTTGACAAACACATTTAAGCGGCCAATTTCAAACTTTTTGACATATATTTACCAAATGTATTCAGGAATATATTTTCCAAATGTATACATAAATACATTTAAAATACATGTATTTTCCTTATGCGAAAGCGGGTAGAGTCAAATTGAGTCGAGCCGGTACCATGCAGTGGAAAAGCGCCATTATTGAGTGAATGAGTGACCGACCGACCGACCGATCGTCTACCCCTTGTTAAATATCGTAGTGGTTAGAGAAGCGGATTTGTAAGCAACAGGTACCCAATTCATATCTTCTCGCAGACGAAGCAAAAATACTCCTTATGAATGATTCCGTATAGACGAAAACCTCGCTCGCTAAAACCATTAGTATCTGCATTATGCTATAGCCTGAAATAAAACAGTTTACGGTTATATTGCAAATGTTTCTGGCATGGAAAAGTTCATCTTCAGTCTCGCTAGCAATTGCTCAATTCTTATGATTAGCGAACGTAGAAGCGTGTAATACCGTGGCGTTGTGGTTAAAGTCATTGCCTGTCGTGTAAAAGATCTAAGTTTGAATCTATTGAGAGCAACATTCATTAATTATTTATGGTAGATTCCACGATTCTCTCGTCTTTTCACTTGATGAAAAAGAAAGTTATCGTCACCTTTATTGCTAGTTATTCTTATGCCATGAAATGAAATAGCTTTGGCAGAGTCGCTAGCAATTGCTCAATTCTTATATTAAAATAAGTTAGTAGATACCGGTAAAGCTTATTACTGGCTAATAGGCTGTTAAAACGGCTACCGGCAAACGCCATACATAGACGCTATTTTTGGTGGAGGTAATCTTAGTAAGAAACGCTAGTCAGTTTCACTGTATCGATGTCATTCACGAATGGCCAACTAACTATTAAAACAGCCAGTGGCAAAAGGGAAAGGGAAAGTAATGCATTCCAGTTGTGTTGAATGAAAAGACACTGAGACTGCTGTGGAGTAGGCCAGAAGCCCTGAGAGCTGACACTGGAGTCAATGCCCTTCTCCAAACCAGTCACTCTGTCATTTCATCCTAATAGCTAATGAGCACACTGTTCACCTTCCTCCACCTCTCCTTAACCTCCTCCTGTCCCCCTCTCCTTCTCACATCGCCCTCCTCATTACTACAGATTGTATCAATCTGACGATCCTAATTTCTGCCTCTAGCTAAACACCACTAATCCCATCCAGTACTTATTCCTCTGTCATTAGTGATCCTATTGGCCTCATAGCTGCTCTGTTGCTACACCATTACCATAACGTTTTATAGGCTGTAGTTACGGTAGAAAGTGACAGAAATACAGAGAGAGAGACAGAGGAAGAATGAGGAAGAGAGGAAGACAGACAGAGGAAAAAAGTCAGACAGACAGAGGAAGAGAGAAAAACACAAACAGAGGAAGAAAGAAAGAAATAAAGAAAGAGGAAAACAAAGGAAGGGAGAAATAATACACAGGCCAGATTACAGACAGACAACATATATAAAGGGTTGAAGAATGATAGAGGGTAGATGAAGGTTTAGATAGACAGACAGACAGACAGACAAACAGATGCAGACTTGCTGCTGTCGAAACGTAAATAGATGGGTAGTTGTGTTGGACACATCCTAATGACAATTTGTTTTGCATTACACACAAAAACTATTTGCTCTGAATGATGAGCTCATAGGGGTCAAGAATGTCTCTTCTGAGGCCTCCACCATGCTTATACATAGTATTGCGCTGTACACATGGCTAACAGGGCAAAACGTTCAAATAAATACCGTCCCCATTACATCTTTCATGTACAACCAGGAAATTGTTGACCTGATAAAGAAGGCTAAAAACACTTGAGAAAAAGCTAGACAAAGTACCCTGGAAAAAGACAGGATGTAACAGCTGAAGCTGTGAACGTGGAGGGTTGTTCTGAGAATTACATGTTTCCCTGAACCACTGGAGGCTCACCAAACAATTTCCCCCTGCAGTCTTTTTGTGGAGGTCCTGGGGAATAATGCTATTAGTCTGTAAGGGAGATGGATATATGGACAAGCTATCTGTTGATGAAAACACTGTGGATCATACCTGAATACATTATCTACTGAAGAAAACCCCATGGATCATACATGTATACATTATCTGCTGAAGAAAACCCAGTGGATCATACATGTATACATTATCTGCTGCAGAAAACCACTGGATCATACATGTATACATTATCTGCTGAAGAAAACCCTGTGGATCATACATGTATACGTTAGCTGCTGAAGAAAACCCACTGGATCATACATGGAGTTATCTGCTGATCATTTTTTTTATGTGAAATGCTTTAATAGTAATACCAGCTAGCAACATTGTACTCTACTTTCTTCTGGATCTCATGGTGGAATACACATTCCCTTACTTTAGACACGTAAGTGAATAAATCCATGGGTTTGAAGTGTGTCAACTTGCCCTTCAAACCCATTGTATGTAGCCTACAATTTTATTCTCAAATGATAGGTTGTTATGCGTATAATTTACTGACTTGACAAGTTGGCTGATGATGGAGATGCCCTAACCTACTTCATGTGTCATATGTTTAGTGCTCCTCTTCACGTTTTATTAAAAGTATATTTTGACTCGATTGTTGGATGGTAAATGACCATACTCACCATTGATTATTATCATAGCTCTGTAATCTGCTTCAAATCTGCACTTATGTTGCTTTCACCTGCATCTTCTCCTATTGATTTTAAGGATACTTTTTATTACTTATCGATGATTGAACCTTTTTATTCTTAACCATTTTCTGTCTGCCACCGCGGCGTCTTAGTGGGAACTGGCCTCTGTCTGTTTGATGAGGCCATGTTAACTGGCCATGTTAAAGGTGAGTGGACTTACTGTCAGACTGGGTGTGTTCATTTCATGATTTGTCCCGGTGCTTCCCACTCCCACCTTAGCGGTGGCGTATAGGGACGTGACCCCAGGCTCTTTTCCTTCTGCTGTTCTCCACCTTTTGGTGGCGGGGTTCCATGTCGGCTGCAAGCGGTTGGATCTGTGTACGGTACATGCATGTCTTCTTCCAGTCTTTTACATCGATTTGTTATTCAGCCTGCACTTGTTTTGCTCAGATTAACGCAGTGTATTGTTTCCCGAGTTGTCTGCGTGTTTACTATGTTAAGCGCTTGCACACATTCACTGATACACATGCTACGCAAGAATCCTTAACAAATGCATTAGGAGGGCGGGGCTTTTTCATCAAAGAACACGAAGGGGTTCAACAAAGCAATCATTGTTGCCAAAGTCTGAGCACATTTGAATTATCTATCCTCTGATGTTGTATTCTTATAAATACCCATCGGAAGAATATTTGTAGATGGGTGGGTCAAGTGTTTCACTCTGCTTTCTCTGCTAGGGCAAGAGGATGGACGATTGTGATATGGAAAACAATTCTCTTCCAGCACCAAACCAATTTTGATTATAGGCATGGTTGCAATATGAGTGTAATAGGAGAGATCCACTCAACCCTGATTACTCTAATCAATGTATATGGTCCAAAAATCAATAACTCCATCTTTTCAGGAAGGCCCTGGCCCTGTTACCAGATATGTCTCAGACTAATCTAATTCTCAGGAGAAACCTGAACTGTGTACTAGACCAGGAGTTGGATCGATCGCCCACCTGGATGCCCCTACCACCAACTCAAGTCTCTTCCTGAATACTAACATTAAAAATGATACTCTCTTTTGTGTGAAGGGTATCTAACCCCATAGATGTACAATATTACTTCGACTCTCATGTCTAAAATGTAAAACATCAATTGCCCACTTCCTGGTACTTCAATAACGCAAAGTACCATGATTGTTTTTATCATGGATCACAGCACTCTGACTTTCTCCCTGAGGCTTGGGGACAACGCATCAAATAAGAGGGCGTGGTGATTTAACCATCAGCTCCTGAAGGTATCGGTGTTCTGGAAATATTTGAAAATAAAAATGACTTCTATCTTTGAATCCACAATAAAACAGATTTAACCCAGACAATCTGATGATTTTCTTTTGAATTTCAGAGGCCCTGAAAATATTAATGGGACAACTGCTAACTATAATCTTATTTCAGCCAAAAACAAAATAATGGTCTGGAAAAAGAATTTGGTTCCTTCAACAAAATTGTTGCTGACTATTTGATGAGCAGCACTTTGGACCAATCAACACTGTAATATTTTACTTTAAATTATACCTGCTTATCTTTATTTATGTAGTTGGGGAACATACCAAACGTATCAACGCCTACTCAACCTTATTGAAAATCAAGCTTTTGTGTGTGTAAAGGCTGGAATCAACACAAATGTTGACCTTTACCTTATAAGCGCTTGCCACCAAAAAGAGTTAAAGGAAAGACAAGTTAATATTTTTACATGTCAACGCCTTGGTTGCATAAGCGTGCATATGCTGTTTATTAATGGGGGTTGTATCTGTTGACATATGTAACCAATAGCATTCCAAGTCATGTGCAATGGTCAAGTCGAAGGGCAAGGGTGCCAAACCTTTTGGCCACAACTATACATGTATATAAACAGTGAGAGACAGAGGTGGGAATTACCCTCTGGGTGCCTGACCAGGGCCTGAGGCTGCATACATTACCCTTGAGGGAGGGAGGGTATTAAACGAATTCTAAACAGGCCTACCCCACATATTTCTCAGACTTGACAAGATGGAATCTTTTACAATCCAATTTTCTTTTCACAAGGCGTCGTGTTTTGTCCCTGTGTGGTGTCAGACAGTGATAATGTTTATGATGTGTAGCTGCTACCCTGTGTCATTGTTTATAGTATATAACTGATGTCTAAATCCTGGAACACCACTGTGTCACCTCCACCTGGGTCTCTCATGTTACCTCCACCTGGGTTGGTGTCCATGGTCCAGTCACAAGCCACACCACAGTAACTCAAACAGAATTAAACAGAATAGAGCAACCACACATACACACGCTATGCAAAAAGGTATAAAAAAAATAAAAAACTCTATCCTAACCACTAAACCTAACCTTAACCCTAACTCCAACCCAACCCTTAATCTTTACTTTAAATCTAATCTCAAGTCCTCAAACGAACCCATAAACTGGTTGTGAAAATGGCATGGAATTGTGGAATATCTCATTTTATTGTGGGGAATGAATGCGCTTTTTGCTGTTTTTACTGTCTTTTATAGGCTATTTTATATATTGGATTAAAATTCAGTTCTCATGGGACACAGCGCGTTTCCTTAACGTGAAAGACTATTACCATGTGGATCCTTTGTTCTACCACTTATACTTTTCAGACAAGGCGAGAGGAAACACAATATTTTAACCTTTTGTAAAGCCATTAGATTATGTTTTATCAGATTAGAAAGTTATCATTGCACAAATTTTCGAATTTATCATTTGGTTTAGATATCCCCCGTGTACTAGCTTAACAGCTGAACGTGAATTAAAGTCAATATATCTTACAGAATCAAACCCAGACTGGGTTTTCTGACTGTGACCCAGTCAGTAAACCCAGACTCAGATAAAGGATTAGGACGCTCATATCTAGACTTTGACATCAACACAGACACACACACACACTTCGAGAAATGGTTGGTTTGGTATTGTTGACATTCTGCGATGTGTAAGACGGGCCTTGAAGGAGCCATGAAGGACGGACGCGTCCAGGGTGTAAGGATTAAAGGATGAAGAGAAAATAATGAAAGAGGCTTTTTGACCTCTACAGGACAGAGAGAAGTCCACAGACTTGTGATGATTGTGTCAACTACAAAACGACAGCACTGAACTTCCTTTCTTTATATGTTCTTCATTCATATTCACTGTGCTGTTTTTCTTTTTATACTTTTTTAATTCAATTTCCCCCTCCCAATAGTCATGATGTTCAGTTTGTGATTATGGTCTCGTCTGACTACTATGGAACAGCAGTCACAAAACAGTCAAAGATTTAAATATCCTTCGATGATGCTATCAGAGTTTGGACACCAGGCTGCGAAGCTGTACTGAGAGGCAGCGACTTCTGCGGGCAGTGTTCTTCTTGGTTTGGTTGTGGGAACTGGAATTTTAAATGTTTCGGTTCCATCATTTACTTATGTGGTTTTGAACACTGGAGAATTAAAAAAAAAATCTCATACTCCCTCAAACGGGGTTCACTGGTGAAGAAACTCCTGTCACTGCAGTCATTGCAAAAGCTGAACTAATGACTGATAAAACAGCATAGACTTCAGTTGCCAGACATTAACTATGTGTCATCAGGACATACAGGATATAAAGGGGAGTGTTTTCTACAGGATCTGTCATTGGGTAGGATGGGATAGGGTGGAGATAAAGGGGAGTGTTTTGTACAGGATCTGTCATTGGGAAGGATGGAATAGGGTGGAGATAAAGGGGAGTGTTTTGTACAGGATCTGTCATTGGGTAGGATGGGATAGGGTGGAGATAAAAGGGAGTGTTTTGTACCGGATCTGTCATCAAGGTAGGACAGGATAGAGAGGAGATAGAGGGGAGTGTTTTTTACAGGCCATTTGGACTGAACAGTCCTGCGGGGAATGAATTCTGCATGTTTCACAGACAGTGTGATAAGGGGGATGGCCTTCCACCGACCTGCTGTTATAAAGGATAGAAATGGGGAAGGAGGTAGAATGAGGGTGTTAGAGTTTTAGGTGTGCATGTGGGGGATGGGTATTTTAGATCACCAGGGAAAGGCAGACAATGAAGACATTGTAGGGACCAATGATGTCAGACTCGACATTGTGGTTCTATATCATGTCCAGCATTCTGTTTTATGACCATTCAAATGTCAGTGGTACATAAAGTCCAGCATTCTATTATTTGACCATCAATAACTCAGTGTGGTTGTATTTCCACTAGCCTAACTGTTGCAAAAAAAAAACAAAAACATAACATCAAAGCGTCTTAGTTCGTGAGACAGTTGTATTTCTGTAGCTCACTCAGCCAGAGAGAAATGCATCTTATCAGGAATGCAATCATAAAAACACAATCACATTAGATGAATGGACGGGAGCCAGGGCAACTCATATCACACAATATGCCCTGTTATTATCACACACAAATGCTTGATAATAAAGGGGAAGTAGACATTTGGCGTGTATCAAGCCCACCCTCCTCCCTTCCTTTCCCAGTTACATTTGAAGGGGGATGGAAGTGATTCATTTATGTATATTTACCTGTCTGGTTTACATATTCATAAACAAAGGAATGAGATGGATGAATATGACATCATGCTCATTCGGCCCCTCCCACTTCCCTACCTCTCCAGACTCTCTGGGCACCACACAGTCTCAGCAGGGGGTGAATGGGACAGTCTGTGGAAACAGCCTGGCTGTCTTCCCTGTGTGTCT
Organism: Esox lucius; assembly: GCF_011004845.1. Classification (NCBI taxonomy): domain Eukaryota; kingdom Metazoa; phylum Chordata; class Actinopteri; order Esociformes; family Esocidae; genus Esox; species Esox lucius. Next base: position 27,854,207 of record NC_047570.1, on the reverse strand, counting down.
GTGTGTGTGTGTGTTTCTGTGTGTGTGTTTATACCTTTGTGTGTGTGTACAGTAGATGCATGTGTGTGTCATGTCACTGGGTTCCATCTTTACCCTGATAAACAGCCACGGCATTCTACCATCACAGTATGTGGGACACAAATTATGTGAATACGTGTCCATATTAACATGTATGACGCGTACATCACGACATGTGTGATCCATGGCTATCACTCTGCTAAACCCCATCCATCCCCGATATACAGATCACTCTGCTAAACCCCATCCATCCCCGATATACAGATCTCTCTGCTAAACCCCATCTATCCCCGATATACAGATCTCTCTGCTAAACCCCATCTATCCCCAATATACAGATCTCTCTGCTAAACCCCATCCATCCCCGATATACAGATCACTCTGCTAAACCTCATCCATCCCCGATATACAGATCACTCTGCTAAACCCCATCTATCCCCGATATACAGATCACTCTGCTAAACCTCATCCATCCCCGATATACAGATCACTCTACTAAACCCCATCCACTCCATAGTGTGTGAGGTGTATACTGTAAATGTATCTGCTAGGTTAAAGCAGGGGCCTGGGTCCAATCCTGCGTTAGGATCGGCAAGCAGAGGGGAAAAAAGTACAGTAGTGTATTTGGGCATCACGTGAGCTAGGCATACAGAAGAGTGGTTGTCTCTGGTTGTGACCATGAAAATACAGTTTGCTAATACGTACATGCCCATTATAGAGACACGGGATTAAAACATCAGATCCAGTTTTTATACAATCCTATTTTAGCAGCATGTCCTCAGTAGGTTTGGGAAAGGAGAACGACACGTGTCCTCTGATGCACACGTCACCAAGCTTTCATACTTTATTATCACACTGATTTGAACACCTGACTGCAATGAAGCAACTTCACTTGAAAAGTAGCTGCTTAAAACACTGTCCCACAAAGCAGAAAAAATGCACAAGAGAAAGGTTGCCATTAGTGACACACTGCAGCGAGAAGCTCGCGTGTCTTGTCCCCAAACTATGATGTCATCAAGGTGAAGGATAGTGACAGCTGGCTCTGTTCCACCCTGATCCAGGAAGAGAAGATGGATCCATACCCTCAGCCGCACTTCACACTGAATGCACAGATGGAGGGGGAAAAACTCAGACAAAGGAAGAGAAAAAGGACCTAAATAAGAAAGAAAACTGGTAAAAGAATGAATGGGGAAGTGGAGATTAGAGAAGAGAGAAGAGATGAGCAGATAGGAGAGTAAATACTTTTAAGAAAGGGGAGTTAAGACAGAGGAGTTAGAGAATGAAGAGAGAGGAAATAGAAAAGAGAGTTAAGAGTGAGGGGAGAGAGGAGAGGAGAGCGAGTGAATAAGGAGACAGATAGCACCACAGTGAAAGGTATTGTAATGTGGCTCCAGATATCTGTATGAGCCCAGGACCATAACTCAAGTGGAACTACTGAGACCCCCTACTCTAGCTTTCCTTACAACAAGACACACACACACACACACACACACATACACAGGAAGCAAGAGGACAAAGGAAGCAAGCATAGACAAAAACACACTTGTAGACAGCAGGCTCCAAGTGAGAGCCGGGCTACTCGGCCACGGCCTGGTGCTGGCCCGTGTCAATTGAAACAGAGACATTTCTGGAATATAGGGTAAACCACCCTGTGGACACGGGGCATATGTGTCTCTCTGAGGCAGTATTAGGGTTAAACATCCTGACAATAAGCACAGTGTGGAGGAGTCCTTGTGGGTCTCCAGTGGGAGTTAAAGAGGTGCTGTACTGTTTGGGAGTCGGTGTGTGTCTCTAATGGGAGGTAAGCAGGTGCTGTAATGTGTGAAGAAGACAGAATGTGTCTCCAGTGGGAGGTAAGGACGTGCTGTAGCATGTGGAGTCGGAGTGAGGCTCCAGTGAGAAGTAAGGAGGTGCTGTAGCATGTGGAGGAGTCGGAGTGTCTCCAGTGGGAGGTAAGGAGGTGCTGTAGGGTTTGGAGGAGTCAGAAAGTGTCTCCAATGAGAGGTAAGGAGTATATGGAGTCAAAGTGAGTCTGCAGTGAGAGATAAGGAGGTGCTGTATCATGTAGAGTCAGAGTGTGTTTCCAGTGAGAGATAGGGGAGGTGCTGTAGCATGTGGAGTCGGAGTGAGGCTACAGTGAGAGGTAAGGAGGTGCTGTGGCATATGGAGGAGTCGGAGTGTCTCCAGTGGGAGGTAAAGAGGTGCTGTACCATGTGGAGGAGTTGGAAAATGTCGCCAGTGAGAGGTAATGAGGTGCTGCAGCATGTAGAGGTATCGGAAAGTGCCTTCAGTGAGAGGTAAGGAGGTGCTGTAGCATGTGGAGGACTTGGAAAGTGTCTCCAGTGGGTGGTAAGGAGGTGCTGTAACGTATGGAGGAGTCAGAGTGTCTCCAGTGGGAGGTAAGGAGGTGCTGTAGCGTGTAGAGTCAGAGTGTGTCTCCAGTGAGAGGTAAGGAGGTGCTGTAGCATGTAGAGGAGTCGGAAAGTGTGTCTCCAGTGGGAGGTAAGGGGCTGATGTAGGGAGTGGAGGAGTCAGAAAGTGTCTCCAGTGAGAAGTAAGGAGTTGGAGTAGCATATGGAGTCAAAGTGAGTCTGCAGTGAGAGATTAGGAGGTGATGTAGCATGTAGAGTCAGAGTGTGTCTCCAGTGAGAGGTAAGGAGGTGCTGTAGCATGTGGGGGACTCAGACTGTGTGTCCACTGGGAGGTAAGTAGGTACTGTAATGAATAAAATGTCTCCAGTGAGAGGTAAGTAAGTGTTGTAGCCTGTGGAGGTGTTGGAAAGTGCCTCCATTGAGAGGTAAGGAGGTGCTGTAGCGTGTGGAGGAGTAAGAGTATGTCTCCAGTGAGAGGTGAGGAAGTGCTGTAGCATGTGGAGGAGTTGGAAAGTGTCTCCAGTGGGTGGTAAGGAGGTTCTATAGCATGTGGAGGTGTCAGAGTGTGTCTCGAGTGGGAGGTAAGGAGGTGCTGTAAGATGTGGAGGAGTCAAAGTGTGTCTCCAGTGGGAGGTAAGGAGGTGCTGTAGCGTGTAGATTCAGAGTGTGTCTCCAGTGAGAGGTAAGGAGGTGCTGTAGCATGTGGGGGACTCAGAGTGTGTCTCCAGTGGGAGGTAAGGAGGTGCTGTAGCATGTGGAGGAGTCAGAGTGTCTCCCCAGTGGGAGGTAAGGAGGTGCTGTAGTGTGTAGAGTCAGTGTGCGTCTCCAGTGGGAGGGAAGGAGGTGCTGTAGCGTGTAGAGTCATAGTTTTTCTCCAGTGGGAGGTAAGGAAATGCTGAAGCATGTGGGGTACTCAGAGTGTGTCTCCAGTGGGAGGTAAAGAGGTGCTGTAGCATGTGGAGGAGTCAAAGTGTCTCCCCAGTGGGAGGTAAGGAGGTGCTATAGCATGTAGAGTCAGAGTGTGTCTCCAGTGGGAGGTAAGGAGGTGCTGTAGGATGTGGAGGAGTCAAAGTGTGTCTCCAGTGGGAGGATAAGGAGGTGCTGTAGCATGTAGAGTCAGAGTGTCTCCCCAGTGGGAGGTAAGGAGGTGCTGTAGCATGTAGAGTCAGAGTGTGTCTCCAGTGGGAGGTAAGGAGGTGCTGTAGCGTGTAGAGACATAGTTTTCCTCCAGTGGGAGGTAAGGACATGCTGAAGCATGTGGGGGACTCAGAGTGTGTCTCCAGTGGGAGGTAAGGAGGTGCTGTAGCATGTGGAGGAGTCAAAGTGTCTCCCCAGTGGGAGGTAAGGAGGTGCTGTAGCATGTAGAGTCAGAGTGTGTCTCCAGTGGGAGGTAAGGAGGTGCTGTAGCGTGTAGAGTCAAAGTGTGTCTCCAGTGGGAGGTAAGGAGGTGCTGTAGCGTGGCTGAGCCAGGATTGATGGTAGTTGTAATGAATAAAGGACCTCAGCGTAGCACAATGCTGCTAACACACTGAATCCTCTATGAGCTGTGGATTTACAACCCTGTCCTGTCTCTCTGACTGGGGACTGCTATTAGCATATCTAACCCTGCTGTCTTCCTCTCTCTCTGCTTGTCTGTCTATGCATGTGTGTGTGTATGTGTGTGTGTGTGTGTGTGTGTGTGTTTGTCCTACTGGGGCTTCTCTATAAATGCCAGAGCCAGTAAATCCCTCCTGTGTATAAAATATCTGCCATGTTCCACATGCAGTTCAGCTGCTGACACAGACAGGGAGGAGAGGAGCAGTTGCCTGCATGAAGCTGTTTATAAAATCATGTCACACATACACACACATAAACACACACATACACACACACACACACACAAACGCGTAGACACATGCAAGTGTTACTCAGGGTGTGGCTGAAAGGGAATGACCTTTAGAAAACCTTGGAGAAGAGGAGGAGAGTATAGGGAGGAGAGAAAAGGAGAAGAGGGGGAGGAGGGGAGGAGTGGAGGAGGAGATGATGGGGAGGGGTAGGAGGAAGAGTATAGGGTAGGGTGAGGAAGAGAGAAAAGTGGAAGAGAATATGAGAGGAGAGAGGGACCGGAAGAAGACGAGGAGAATAGAACAAAACATCAAGTGTAACATGGTTCACATATTCCTCAACAATGCCAGAGGAACAAGAGGGATGAGCCGTTAGATACAGTAAGAGAATGACAGCTTCCACATGTTCCGTCATTATGGTTCTGTTATCACCACTTCCTATCGGTGATTACAAACGATACGAGCATATTCACCGGGGGATCATTACATCTGAATGGGTTTTGTCTTCTCACAGGCTGAAGACACTGAAATGGAATGAATGCACACTTTAAAAAAAGAGAGAAAAGAAACAAGAATTAAGCACATTTCCTTGATATCAATGTGTGTATCTTCAAATAGCTGCAGAACCAAATAAAGCTTGGATATTATTCTCTTACAAACAAATCATCTGGGGAATGAGTGATCAATTAGTGTCGCTGTGTGTGTATTGTGATGTCCTTATCTCTGTTTAACACAGAAACTCCCGGCTGTTCTGGGACTACATGGCTCTTTATGTCTCTGTGAATCACTTTTCAGAAGAAAATCTAACAGAATACAGCATTATCTTAGCACTGCTAAACACTTTCGCTGGGTGATTTAGGGACTAGGAAATGAACAGTTATTTGTGTTTTGTGTGTTTGTGTGTTTGCTGAGGTCTCCAGAGTTCCCGAAGAGGGTCAAATGTGGGTATCTGCACAGAGCAGAAACAAGGTGGCTCTCTGAACAGCATGCAGCGCACAAACACACTCAGGGACACACACAGCAGAGAGAACGGTCACACACACACACACGGAGCACCGAGGAAACTACAAAAAAAGCCTGCATACAGATATCCAGACTTCCCATGCCCCCCCCCGCCCCCCTTCTCTCCGTCTCTCCTCTCGTTGTCTCCGTGGGCTGTGGCAGTTACAGCTCAATCAGGCAGAATCACAGGAGCAGCTTTCCTTTGTCTCCCTCCGTCCTCCTCCCCAAGTAAGTCTTCCGTCTCTACCTTTGCTCTCCACTAACGGGCTGTTGGGTTGTTTCCTCTGGGGACACTGAGTGAGCACTCAGTCCCTCCAGCGGTGATGGAAAACTGCTCAGTACCCTCTCTCACTACAAGTCACAGGAAGCTCTGGGTAAGCTGTGTGTGGTGTGTCTGCATCCAGGGGAGGAGATGAGAATGAGTGGGAGGAGGGAGACAATTTCATTCTTTTGTTGACTGATTCTGTTGATTCTGCCTCTCTCTATAGCTCTGTCTCCCTTTGATTCTCTCCAAGTCTTCCTATATGTATAGCTTCTTGTGTCTTTCCCTCTCTCTTTCTATATATGACTCTCTACCTGCCCCTGTCTTTCTGGTTTTCAGTCTGTTTACGGTCTGTCTTTCTGGTTTTCAGTCTGTCTACGGGTCTGTCTTTCTGGTTTTCAGTCTGTCTACGGGTCTGTCTTTCTGGTTTTCAGTCTGTTTACGGTCTGTCTTTCTGGTTTTCAGTCTGTTTACGGTCTGTCTTTCTGGTTTTCAGTCTGTTTACGGTCTGTCTTTCTGGTTTTCAGTCTGTTTACGGTCTGTCTTTCTGGTTTTCAGTCTGTCTACGCGTCTGTCTTTCGGGTTTTCAGTCTGTCTACGGGTCTGTCTTTCTGGTTTTCAGTCTGTCTACGGGTCTGTCTTTCTGGTTTTCAGTCTGTCTACGGGTCTGTCTTTCTGGTTTTCAGTCTGTCTACGGGTCTGTCTTTCTGGTTTTCAGTCTGTCTACGGGTCTGTCTTTCTGGTTTTCAGTCTGTCTACAGGTCTGTCTTTCTGGTTTTCAGTCTGTCTACGGGTCTGTCTTTCTGGTTTTCAGTCTGTTTACGGGTCTGTCTTTCTGGTTTTCAGTCTGTCTACGGGTCTGTCTTTCTGGTTTTCAGTCTGTTTACGGGTCTGTCTTCCTGGTTTTCAGTCTGTTTACGGTCTGTCTTTCTGGTTTTCAGTCTGTCTACGCGTCTGTCTTTCTGGTTTTCAGTCTGTTTACGAGTCTGTCTTTCTGGTTTTCAGTCTGTCTACGGGTCTGTCTTTCTGAGTCGGTGTAGTTCCTCCAGTGCATTAGGATGCCCGGCCGCACACAGATGAGATTTGCTGAAGTTAATAATTGATGTGGAGAAATGGAAGGCAGCATTTACATTAGGAAAGACCAGTTACATCCACCTATAAACATTCACTTTTATATACCGCTCTATATATATATATCAGTCTCTCTGTCCCTCACCAGATGTAGAATCATATTTAAACAGGTTTTATAGATAATGAAAAAAACATCCAGCTGTATTTCAGTCTTTCCCTCTTTCTGTCTATCCCTAAATCTCTCTCTCACTGTTTGTTCTTCCATCTCTGTGTCTCTGTGTTTCTGTCTGTCCTTCAGTTTCTGTCTCTGTGTTTCTGTCTGTCCTTCAGTATCTGTCTCTGTGTTTCTGTCTGTCCTTCAGTTTCTGTCTGTCCTTCAGTTTCTGTCCTTCAGTTTCTGTCTCTGTGTTTCTGTCTGTCCTTCAGTTTCTGTCTCTGTGTTTCTGTCTGTCCTTCAGTTTCTGTCTCTGTGTTTCTGTCTGTCCTTCCATCTCTGTCTCTGTGTTTCTGTCTGTCCTTCAGTTTCTGTCTGTCCTTCAGTTTCTGTCTCTGTGTTTCTGTCTGTCCTTCCATCTCTGTCTCTGTGTGACCGTCCCTCTATTAGTCTCTCTACCCTCTCTGTCTTTTCTTCTCTTTTCTTCTCTCTCCTCATCACTCTTTCTCTCCCCTCTGTCTCTCTCTCTTTCACGCTCTCCTCCTTCCCCACTCCCCCTATTGGTCTCTCTCCACCGTCTCTCCCCCTATTGGTCTATGTCTCCACAATCTCTCTCTCCTCTGTAACTCCCTCTTCTCTGCCTTTCCTTCTCACTCAATCCCTAATTGACTTCTCCTTTCCTTTCCAGCACCGCTTCTCTGGGCCTGTCCCACTCTATCTGTACCTCCTTCTGTCTTTCCTCCTTGTTTTTCTGCCATTCTGAAAGTACAGAGTTAAAACAGTAGAGTGTGGTGGGAGAACACTACAGCACTACAGTATTAGCATCGGGTCTTATACTATTGAATGATGGCCATGCTGCTGGCAGCATATCAACTCACAGTGATTACAATGGGCATCAGCTAGCCTGGATAATGGATGGGCTCTTATAGCTGATGGATGCTACAAACTCACCGCTACTGCTGCTGCAGAGATCCTCAGCGCTGCTGTACCACAGCTTTTGTTCATGCGCATATGTGATTAGGATAGTTATACTGATGGTAGACAGCGGTCTGTCAATTAGAGGAAGACGGAGACAGGTTCTCTGTAGCCAAATAGAATGAGAGCAGCTCTCTGGCCCCTCTTCACTCTGGATCAATAGCTGGATAAGAGCAACTATCCTAAATGAAATACTTTGACATGTCAACCTGTTCGTCTCTCTGAAGTGTCAGCTCATTGCCAATATGTAAATGGTCAGAAACATTCAAAGAATAGTCTTGGGAGTTTACTCATTCAATGGTTGTTCATTGCGTTTGCACGAGATAACATGTTTTATGGGAATAACTGACATAGTTGTTTCCTTGCTTGTTTGAACTGAATCTACTTATTGTAAGTGGCTCTGGGTAGGAGTGTGTCAAGTCTGAGACATCTAGGTAGCGTGTGTCATTGTAGTGTGTGTTGAATAGTAGATGAACATGATGCAATATGTTAAGAAAGGCGTCAACATTTCAGATTCAGTCTTCTTCAGCCCTGGAACACGGAAAGAATGCTTGCTGTCAACACTTCTCTACTTACCTCACAACAATGACTGTGCCTCTAACAATGCATCTGTCAAACTACTGACCTCACACCAATGACTGCACCTCCAACAATATCCCTGTCAAACTGCTGACCTCACACCAATGACTGTGCCTCCAACAATACATTTGTCAAACTACTCACCACACACCAATGACATTACCTGTTAATGTAAAGGGTATCCTCTTCTCGCTCATATCCCTTCAACTCATACACCGTTTATTGTGTAAATGTACTAATCGATTCTGATTCTGATTACCACTGAAGGCTGTTCAACGGTGTATTCATGGATTGTGCCACAGAAGGTTAGCAGCAGTAGTGTTTTCTGTGTGTCTCTGTTCCTGTCTGTGTTAATGTGGCACTGGGCTGGAGGATCTGTCCTCTGGCCTTTGTTCCTCCGCCAAGCCTTGGCTCTGTTCTGTGTGTATCTCTAGTCTACCAAGACAGCTAGCTAGCGCCCAACACACACCCCATTCCAAAACCTTGGCTTAATGCATCTATAGTCTATGATGCCTGCTAGCTATCCCACAAACACTACCCTTACCAATGCTCATTCCAAACTTTGGCTCTGTGTGACTCCATCGAACATGCTAGACCCTATCCCAAGCCCCATTAAGCCCTACGCCCACCCCCTCACAAACCAAGGTTCAGCTCTGTGTTCTCACCAAACCTCTAGTACACCCACCTCTTCCTTCTTTAACCACAGCCAACCCCCATACCCTATTCACTCACTCCTACCAACACTCACAGCTAAATTAATTATACATGAACTATATGCCTGTGTGTTTGGAAATAACATGCTTGAGGGAAGAAACAAACCAGCATGGGGTTATTACATTAGCAGTGGGTGGACTTCTGATTTCCGCTTTTCAATATGTCTGAAAATCCCTGTGGAGGTTGTCATTTTTTATTTTTAACATTCACTGATAGCATGTAGGTACGGAAACGCCAACATCTAGGCATATTTTAATATTATAACATCACTTACTCTTCGATTGAATTTGTCAGGTTTTGTTTTCATTGTTATTCAATAATTGTTTCACTGTGTGAGCCTCGTCTGATGCTGCTGTTTCCACAATTTCACATTCTAGAGACCAATGTATTGATGACCTGCAGTGTATATCAAGAGTAACTAGAGCGAGCATGTAATTGATTGTAGAGCGTAGCTGAATGAGTGTGACTGTTGTGTTGCATTTGTTTATGTTGTGTATGTATTTACTGGTAAGTAGACGTGTTCCTCTCTCAGTAGTTGCTGTACCTGTACCCATGCAGGGATAAACCATGCTTACTGTGTGTGTGTGTGTGTGTGTGTGTGTGTGTTTGTGGTGTGTTTACTCCCATGTGGGGAATTGTAATCTATTTTTTGTCCATGTGGGACTGGCTCTGAATGATGAGAAGGATTTTCAAAGACTTTCATGTTTTTACTCCCCAGAAAACCCTGGCCAACTTAACTATTCTACTGTGTTTTTATTAGGACAGTACCACTATCTACTGTTTAGTAAGACTACTGATTTTTACTGTTTAGTAAGTCTCTACCAAAATGTAGTGTTTAGTAGTACTCTGTCACTATCTAAGGTTTAGTAAGACTTGTGATTCTATTGTATCTCTACACTAACAGGTTCTGTTGTTTAGACTTTAGTGAACATGTTCTGGCTTTGTAGTGTTTGGGGCACATTTGTGTTGTATTTGCTTTTATATAAGTGCACATCTTTATATTCCTTATAAAAGCAGCTCAGACAGAATTATACATATGGTTTGGAGGGAACCCAATGGTTTTATTCTAGTTGAAATAAGGGGCTAGTTGTGCATATTCATGCTCCCAAAACATTTACATTAATCTACAATGCAAATTGAAAACAAGCAGAACTAGGATGCTGATTTAAGAGATGGGAGAATGGTAATGATTATCCTGCTTTGCTCTCTGAGACTCTGGAAAGCTGAACACATTACCTCAGACCTCTCTCCTCCAACTGAGGTCACACATAAACACCAGCATGTGTACACACACACACACACATTCAAAGCATTGTGTGTCTCTGCCCCCTCTTCCACACAGATAGAGATGAGGTTTAGCAGGTCACATCTCCTCAATCTCTCATCTACCATCCTCTCCTCTCCCCATTGTTTTATAGATTTACTAAATGATAAGGCTATCTTTGTTTAGGAAAGTAGCTGAACAGATAAGGATAAGACGTGGGTTGTCAGTGCCAGACGTTTAAACAACGACTCCGTTTAACGTGTTTGAATTAGACAGGGAATGGTTTTAGAGTAATGGGGGTTAGACAGGAGATTCAGCCCTGAGAGTAGGTCCGTCAATCCAGTGGAGTTGGGTGTTCTCATCGTGGAGGAGATGTGTGTGAGGAAATCTGCATATGCAGACGCACAGACACAAACACACACACACACACACACACACACACACACATAAATGCATACAAAATATGCTGTAGAAATCAGGGTGAAAATAACGTGTCTCTACAGATCCTTTATCATTGAGCCTACAGTATATGTGATATCTTCAGTTACACATCCTTTATCATTCAGCTTTTAGGTGATGTCTTCAATTACACATCCTTTATCATTTAGCCTCTAGGTAATGTCTTCATTATACATCCTTTAACATTCAGCCTTTGGTGATGGGATGTCTTTAGATTCTTTTATCTTTTAATTCAGCTCTAATTAACCAAATAATTCAATTAAAAATCAATTCTCATTTACAATGACAACCTGACCAAAGGCATACAAATTGCTAGATAACACACAGTTACAAATGAATATAGTAAAAACATAAATAAATTGTAGTGTGCCGTAAGTAAGAAGTCAATATTTTACACCTGATGAATTAATACAGATACACAAGGTGCATAGGTGATCACCATAGAAGGTGATAAGTACAGTTGGGTAAGGTGCTTAGTAGGTGCAGGTAGCGGCTCAGACAATCTGACTTAATGGAAAAAAAGGTGATGAGTGTCAACTTTGAGAGACTTTTGCAATTTGTTCCAGTCATTGGCAGCAGAGACCTGAAATGCATGATGGCCAAAAGTGGTGGTGACCTCGAGGGTCACCAGTGTGAGGTGTCTACCAGAGCACAGTTAGGTAGGCATATTTAATGAGCAAGCTGAGGTAAAGAGGGGATTTGCCTACGTGGGAGGTCATCTGGAACCAATGGGTCTGATATGGTGTGTGCAGCGATAGCCAGTTTACCATTCTGTAAGCATCAAAGGGGAAAGTGTTGTAGAGAACAATGGTGGGAATGCAGGAGGCCTTGTGTAAACTAAGTCTCATTTATTGAGGTGAATCCTGTAAATAACATTGGCAAAGTCCAGAACTGTCATGATGCTCGTCTTTATAAGACGATGTTTTGCAGTGGGGTGAAGAAGGCTTTGTTGCAAAATTAGAAATCAATCCTGTGTTTGATTTTAGACTGGATGTAGCTGATGGGCCTAGAAAGAGAGGGAACGATTCAACGAAATGCCAAGATACTTTGGTATCGACATACTCTAACTCAAATCAATATGATGAGAATGTTTGCAGGGCAGGCAGGTAGAGGTAGTTTCCGTTTGAAGAACATCACATCCTTATTCATTCAGCCTCTAAATGAAGACTTCTGTAACACATCCTCCAGCATTCAAACAGATTCAAGTGATACCGCTATAGAAATAACTACAACGTAAAAAAACAGAAACTATCACCACTTACAAATTGTAAAGGGGATTTTTACAAGACTACTTAGGCCTGTAGAATATAAACAGTTCCAGAACAGTCATTTTGAAACTGCATTTTTACCTGCATTTTCTCATTAGCAACTAAATATTCATAATTTATATATATAATGTATATAACAAAGAAAAGAAATTGCAACAAAGAAAGAAATTTACTGACCCCTGTTCAAAAGTCTGCATACCTTTAGTTCTTACTACTGTATATTGCATCAATGGCAGCATGCAGTCTTTTGTAATAGTTATCTATGAGGCCCCGAATTCTTGCAGGTGGTATTGCTACCCATTGGTCTAGGCAAAATGCCTCCAGGTCATACAAAGTCTTTGGTAGTCTTGCATGAACCACATCTTTGAGATCTCCCCAGAGTGGGTTGATGATATTACGGTCAGGAGACTGTGATGGCCACTCCAGAACCTTCATCTTTTTCTGCTGTAACCACTGGAGGGTCAACTTGGCCTTGTGCTTAGGGTCATTGTCGTGCTGGAAAGTCCAGGAGTGTCCCATGCACAGTTTTCATGCAGAACAATGCAAATTGTCTGCCAGTGTTTTCTGATAATATGCTGCATTCATCATGCCATACATTTTTACAAGATTCCCCGTGCCTTTAGAGCTCACCCCCCCCCCAAAACATCAGTGAGCCACCACCATGCTTCACAATGGGGATGGTATTCTGTTCACTGTAGGCCTTGTTCACCCCTCTCCAAACATAGAGCTTATGGTTGTGACCATAAAGCTTTATTTTGGTCTCATCCATCCAAATTACAGTGTGCTAGAATCTGTGAGGTGTGTCAAGGTGTTGTTGGGCATATTGTAACCAGGCTTTTTGTGGCATTGCCTCAGTAAAGGCTTATTTCTGGCAAATCGACCATGCAGCTCATTTTTATTCAAGTATCATCGTATTGTGCTCCTTGAAACAACCACACCGTCTTTTTCCAGAGCAGCCTGTATTTCACCTGAGGTTATCTGTTGGTTTTTCTTTGTATCCCGAACAATGATCAGTCATATTTTCAAAATCAATGTCAAAATTTCACAATTTCTACCAGGGTATGCAAACTTATGAGCACAACTGTATATATAAATGGGTCACAAACCACCAATTTAAATTGCTCATACAAGGGTCTCTCGCAGACTCACCGTGTCTACTTTATCTCCACAACAAAACCCTTTCTATTGAACAGAGGATGTGTTCACCAGAGAGCGCACCAAGGCCCAAAGGATATAAGGTTTCATTTGGGGGATACACTGTCTGTTTGATGTGGTGGGCTTCCCCTCTGAGCATTAGTAACATAAGACAGGAACCAGAGAGAGAGAGACAGACCGAGAGAGAGAGGAAATATTGCAAAAGGCTGGACTAGGACAGCAAACACTGCATTAGTATCTTATATCATATTACACTACTATAGCACTTTAAGAAAATAACTATCCCAAAAAAGCAAAGATTCCAATATAATATAAACGTTCTTAAATACCAGACATTGACAAAACTGAGGCTTCACGGGAAACGGGAAACCACCAATCCATTCTTAAAGTTGAATAAAAATATAATTGCTATGTGTTAATTTAATAATTATATAACACTCTTGCAATAATCGGTGCCTCTTTTGCCCACTGAAATGTAGAGTAAGTTCATGCGAGCATTGGATAGCAACTGTGAAGATATTAACATACTCAAGCCTGATTGACTAATTAGATCATCCGTTACCCAGATGTAAATTATTATCTATAGAGCCAGAAACCTAAAATTAACTGGGAAAAGCAATGTCCCTTCGGCTTTTGATCATGTTATGTCCGCTACCTTCAGGTATATTTTGGGCTGGTGTATAAAGTACAATGAGTATAGACAGCAACTAGTGTGTTCACAAAGATGACAAGAAATGCCAATAAGGCTGAACCGTTTTTGAAAAGTAAATAGATGTATTTTGAAATATATAGATGTGATCCATATTTCACTCCAAGAGACCTATTAATTTCACTTAATCTGCAAAATAATCCCTCCCTTATCTAGCTATTGAAATTACAGACATAGAAGCTAGCTGGTTGCTAAGTTAGACAACTCTTCTGACATGAACATCTTACTTGAAGTTAAAGACATGCTGCCCTTAAACAAAATGTCTTCAATTACAATCTTCACTTTGCATAAAAACATTTTTGCTCTGAAAATCATGTATCACTAAACAGCCCACTCTGCTGGCTTACACAAGCGGAATGATGAAACACGTAGGTTCGCCCAC